>NC_090205.1:612500-1242500 GCF_033026475.1 Channa argus
AAACCGGTGTTCTCTCTAAAGACACTCAGATCTTACCCAAGGAACACTGAATTCTCATTAAGGATCAAGGATCTGCTAAGGCAGTGGTTCTCAATCCTGGACCACATGCGCTGCTTGTTTTCCACCTATCCACTGTTGATTTTCTGCATCGGATTTTTTCATTGAATCAGAATCTATAAAATACACAACACAAGAAAATTCTTTAAAGCTGCTGAATGTCCTACAGGAACTGTTCTAAAGGACTGCTAACAATTTCTATTGGTCCTTTTCGCTTTTCACTGTCCTTTTTAAAGGACAATGGGTCAGCAGCAATTATCGCTTCCTCCTAGTTAACTGAAGATCACTGGCTTTCATTTTGTCTCTTCAGGGGCCGCCACAGAGGAACATGTTTTGCATGTTGATTTGGCATTTGGAGTTTTTAGACCAAATGCCCTTCCTGCCTTAACCATCCCATTTTGTTTGGGCTCAGAACCAGCACCAGGGTGGCCCTTGGTGGCTGGGTGGTGCCACACCTGGTGGGGAGGGATTCAAACCAGTGACCTTCGGCATCCCAACCCAATGCTTTACCACTGAACCACCAGGCACCGCATTTCCTCTTAGTTAACTGAATCACCTATATGATCTTTATTACCCAAAGACTTCCAAAACTTCTACAACCTATTTAATGTGTTATTGTGATGTGGTTACTCAATAAAGAACCCTGTCCCCTGTTTGTGTGTTTCAGGGGTCCTCAGGACACATGTTTCGAAGGTGGAGTGTTCCCAGCTGTCCTCAGTTTTCCTTCTGATTATCCTCTCAGTCCTCCAAAGATGAGATTCACCTGTGACATGTTTCACCCCAACAGTAAGCATTTGGGGTTCTGTTCTATCTCTAGTTTTTGATCATTTGTGCTTTTAGGTTTTTCCCTAAAGCACCAAAGAATTTTCCTTTTCTGTCTTAAATTAATGGGTTGCAATAGTTCAATTCAATTCAATTCAACTTTATTTATATAGCGCCAATTCACAACAAAGTCATCTCAGGGCACTTTACAGAATAAAGTCAAGATTATAAAGATATATAAAGAGAACCCAACAATTCCCCCTGGAGCAAGCCATAGGCAACAGTGGAGAGGAAAAACTCCCTTTAACGGAAGAAACCTCCAGCAGAACCAGGCTCAGGGTGGACGGCCATCTGCCTCGACCGGTTGGGATGAGTGGAAAGGGGAGAGAGAAAAGAACAGAGCAACAAAAGCAACAACAAAACATCGGGCAGATTGGTAGGATCAGTAGCTTCACGCTGGAAGACACACAGCTTCAAAGCCGGGGGACACCTGCAGAAAGGGACAGAGAGAGGGGGACAGAGGAGGACAAAGACAACTACGGGAGAGAACACACAGAGTTAATGACATACAGTGGTGACAATTGCTGGATGAGAGGAGAGGAGAGATGGTCAAGAGGAGGAAAGGAGCTCAGTGCATTGGGGGTTGGTCCCCCAGCAGTCTAAGCCTATGGCAGCATAACTATAACTAACTATATGCTTTATTAAAAAGGAAGGTTTTAAGCCTAGACTTAAAAGTAGAGAGGGTGTCTGCTTCCCAAATCTGAACTGGGAGCTGGTTCCACAAGAGAGGAGCTTGATAGCTAAAGGCTCTACCTCCCATTCTACTTTTGGAAATTCTGGGAACCACAAGTAGGCCTGCATTCTGAGAGCGAAGTGGTCTACTGGGATGATATGGTGCTATGAGGTCTTCTAAATATGATGGAGCCTGACCATTCAGAGCTTTATATGTAAGAAGCAGGGTTTTAAATTCTATTCTACATTTAATGGGAAGCCAATGGAGAGAAGCTAGTGAAGGTGAAATATGATCTCTCTTGCTAGTTCCAGTCAGCACTCTTGCTGCAGCATTTTGGATTAATTGCACGCTCTTTAGGGAGTTACTGGGGCATCCTGAAAGTAGGGAATTACAGTAGTCCAACCTAGAGGTAACAAATGCATGGACCAGTTTTTCGGCATCACTTTGAGACAGGATGCTCCTAATTTTGGCAATGTTCCGTAGGTGAAAGAAGGCTGTTCTAGAGATTTGTTTTATATGTGAGTTAAAGGATAGATCCTGATCAAAAATAACTCCAAGGTTCCTTGCAGTAGTACTGGAGGCCAGACTTATGCAATCTAGTGTAACAATATGGTTGGACATCATATCTCTGAGATTTTTGGGCCCAAATACTATGACTTCAGTTTTGTCTGAGTTTAAAAGTAAAAAATTGTGGGACATCCAGGCCTTTATGTCTTGTAGGCATGCTTGAAGCTTTATTAACTGATTATTTTCATCTGGTTCCATAGATAAATATAGCTGGGTATCATCAGCATAACAGTGGAAATTTATGGAGTGTTTTCTAATAATGTTGCCTAAAGGAGACATATATAAAGTAAAAAGTATTGGTCCTAACACAGAGCCTTGTGGAACTCCATAGCTAACCTTTGTGTGCATGGAGGATTCATCATTAACACGAACAAATTGAAATCTATCAGATAGATAAGATTTAAACCAACCTAGTGCAGTTCCTGTAATTCCAATTTCATGTTCCAGTCTCTGTAATAAAATGTTATGATCAATGGTATCAAATGCAGCACTAAGATCTAACAGAACAAGTATAGAGATGAGTCCAGTATCTGAGGCCATGAGAAGATCGATGGTGACTTTTACCAGTGCTGTTTCTGTACTATGATGAACTCTAAATCCTGACTGAAAGTCTTCATACAAATTATTCCTATGAAGGTGATCACATAATTGTTTTGCGACTACTTTTTCAATTATTTTAGAAATAAAGGGGAGATTAGATATTGGTCTGTAATTGGCTAAAACACCTGGGTCAAGACAGGGTTTTTTAAGTAATGGTTTAATTACAGCTACCTTATAGGCCTGTGGTACATAGCCTGTTTCTAAAGATAGATTTATGATATCTAATATGAATGTATCTATTAAGGGTAAAGCTTCCTTGAGCAGCTTAGTTGGAATAGGGTCTAGCAGACAGGTTGTTGGTTTAGATGAGGTAATAATTGAAGTTAGCTCAGAGATCTATGGGTAAAAAGCAGTCTAACAGGGAGTGGGGCCTTATCGATGACTCTAGCACTGTTGAACATGAAGATCTATCTATAATTTTTAGGGGGAGGATCTGGTGAATTCGTTCTCTAATAGCTACAATTTTATTCATAAAGAAGCTCATGAAGTCATTGCTGCTCAAAGTTAAGGGAATAGTAGGCTCAACAGAACTATGGCTCTTAGTCAGCCTGGCTACAGTGCTGAACAGAAACCGGGGGTTGTTCTTGTTTTCTTCTATTAATGATGAATAATATGCTGTTCTGGCAACACTGAGAGCTTTTTTGTACATTTTTAAACTATTTTTCCAGGCTAAATGAGATTCTTCTAACTTTCTGGAACGCCACTTCCTTTCTAACTTTCGTGTTTCCTGTTTTAAGTTGCGTGTTTGTAAACTATACCATGGAGATCACCTCTGCTGGGTTACTGCCTTTTTTTTGAGGGGCAACACTATCGAGTATTGTTCGTAGTGAGGCTGCAGTTCAGTGAAGCTTTAGTTCAGTGTGATATTAGAGGTTTATGTGGAGTAAACATTGTAGGCGTTTTTGCTCATATTTGTTGGAGGTTGGTTTAGTAAACTTTAATTTGTGTGTTGCTTTTGAGACCTGATATTTAAAAAAAAAAAACACCCCAAACTAGTCATGTAGGTAACACGAGGCAGTTTGCTGAAACCAACACAAACTTGGCTAAAACCATCTAACTCGTCACAACATGCTGCTCTTAGCTTTTTGTTAGTGTGCTGTCATTAGCCCCTTGATTAGTGGACTACAGGTTAAGCAATGAAGTCAGGGAGACTGTCTGAGCACACATTGTGCTGATTAGAGGACGGAAAACTCACTATGACCCATCATCATCAGCACCATCACCAAACACCACCAGCATGGCCCTGAGCAAAACTTCCTGCTGTAACTGTATCGTCTGATCCTCCATCAACAAACTGCCCCAGATAAAGATGAAACACACATGGAAAAGTCTGAGCTGAGCTGCAGGGTGTCTGACAGCAAGTCCAAGGACAAAAACAGGACAGGACAGTCCTGGTCTCCAGAGACAAAAAAAATAACTCAAGGGTCTCATAACCGATTCTCAAAACTTTAATCACACTTTTTTTATAAATGTATTTTATTTATTAATTTTATTTTTATTAATCACAGTTTTTTATTCATATAAAAGTTTCTTGTTGATAGAATGTGTCCTTAAAGAGCAACTCTTTTGTCAGTTCCATTTATGACAAAAGTTTTAGCTGTCCCAATTCTCAAAGGCTGCATTAAGTTTTCAGTTAATTGGATGTGTCTTAACTTCAAAAACACAGACCTAACAACAGCATTTTAAGAAGCAGCATTTAAGACTTTTATGATTGGGGACTCCAGAGGGTTTTAGAGGCTGCGGAGAAGTCAGAACATAGTAATGCTAATGACCTCCTCCTCCAGTCTATCCGGATGGTCGGGTGTGTATCTCCATCCTCCATGCCCCTGGCGATGATCCGATGGGATATGAGAGCAGTGCAGAAAGGTGGAGTCCAGTCCAGAGTGTGGAGAAGATCCTGCTGTCAGTGGTCAGCATGTTGGCAGGTACATGTTGGCAGGTACATTATCACAACGACAAAGCTGTGAGAAATATAATATTTCAACATGTCCCCTGTCCTTTTTTCCTTCCCTCCTCTTCTTGTCTCTTCTTATCTCCTCTACCCTGGCCCCTGGCCTGCTCTCCTTGTCTCCTCTCCTCTCAGAGCCTAACGATGAAAGTGGAGCAAATGTTGACGCCTCTAAAATGTGGCGGGAGGACCGGGACCAATTTTACAAACTCGCCCAGAAGATCGTACGCAAGTCCCTGGGCCTTTAGAGATGAGCTCATCGTTCTGTGTTGATGATGCCGTCATCTTGCATCCAGCACTCTCTCTCTGTGTGTTGTTACTTCAGAAACACTCTGGTATTTTTCTCAAATAACTAACTCACAACGTGGATTCCTACGCTCTGTACACCCCTCAGCATCCTCGTCACTATGGAAATGAGACACACACACACACACACACACACACACACAGACAGAGTGCTGCCGAGACAAATAAACTGATGGATGGACAGCTGGCAGAATCCAGATGTTTCATAGCTTCCACACAGATTTAGTAAAACTCATTAGAAGACGAGGAGAGGCAGTCTGTGGATGTCATGTGATCTTCACCCGTATCAACCATTTTACAGTGAGAGCGGACAGAATTTAAAGGAAGACGACTGCACACTTTTTTCTTAATTCAAGCAACATCATATTGAATGGAAACCTAGACTTTTAGCTTGATTAAAAAATACATTTTATATACATTTTCAAACAAGATATGAGGAACCTTACTGGATAATCACATCGTTTAAGTAATGAAATCAACATGGGGTGTATCCTCAGTTCATTAAAGCCCCAATGTGCGTCTTAAGTTAGCATCAACATGTTTATGGTGTTCTGCCCAGTCGTCCCTCTCCCGGGTGTGAAACAGCTTTTCTTCACTTGTTACTCTCCAACGCGCTTTGCTCAGATCTTTCAATAGTCATAATTATCAAACTACAATAAATAAGCTGATAAACTAATCAAGCGGAAATTGTTGCTTTTGTCTGATTGGACAGAAGGGCGAAGCTTTTAGAAGCAAATATCTCTGCGCCCCTGCCAGGAATGTTCAATGAGTGTCTGTTACCAGAGGCTTTCACTAGTCCTCTCCAAAACATAGGTAATCCAGAATAATACATTCGCATCAGAATATTGGAGCATATTTCTATTAAAATGTATGCATGAAGAATGGTGAATACTGTCAGGATGTGATTGTCCAATATGTTTCTCAGAATGTAAACACAGTTTGTTATTCTAGCTCAATCCCTGATGCAGCTGAAACCTTGGGCTTAGATTTAACATGACTGCTGGATACAGAACAGAATAAAACTGTTGGACCGACCTCGTTCAGCCGGTTGCACCCCTAATCAGCAGCCATCAGGCAACAGTTCCAGGTCCACGTTTAGCTCCAGCCTCCCTGATTTCAGATGCTGTTACCGGACTGACGTTTTGAAGCTGGAGTGTAGTGGTAGATGCTTAGTGATAAGGAAAAACATCTTCTCATTCAAATGTCATAAGAATAAGAGGACTTTAATTTGTCCTATAATTTTTAGTCATTACAATACTATAGCTAAAGATGATTTTAACAGTTGAATATTCTTAATTATTTCCTTTCATTTAATTGCTAAATAAGGTGTTCGACAATAGTCCCAAAGTCAAAGTAATTTTACATTTTTAGTTTGTGACAAAGCAAAGGAGAGAAATTGTCAATGTGCACATGTGCAGGATTTTGTTTGGCTCAGTAGCAAACAATCAGCAGCTCATTCATTCTTTTAACTAATAAATAATTGAATCATCTTGTAATTCTGAGGGGTGGAGTCATGCTTCACTTAGTGTAATGTCTTGTCATGAATCTGCTGCTGTTGGTCTGAAATGAACCTACTGATGAACCACAGCTTGTTCAGGTCACTTTTATGCACTTTATCTCTTCTCAGAGGACGATTATCTCTGTCTGAGGAGGCTTCACCACTTTCAGACCCGAGCAACTTTGCTTGAGCTCACACTGCTTGTAGGTTTGCTTGTTACTGTTTAGTTTGGATGAGCTTATGTGTTTTCTGTTAAAGATGATTGGGAAATGGAGAGTTTGGGTGTGAAATGTTTAAGTCTGGTGATTGTGTGGGAAACATGATGTGGGAATTTGTCTGAAGGTGAAAACTCAAATACAGTTTGATGCCAACATGGGTAAATTTGTTCTGAAGTATAAAAAAATTTAACCTGTACAGCAAGTGGATATTAAAATGAGCATTAGTCAGATTTTCAATGAGAATGTTTTAGAATATTATTATTGTTTAAATGTTATCTAATACCCCTTTTCCAAACATTTGGGACGCTGTGTGAAATGCAAATAAAGGGAATGCAGTGATTTGTAAATCATTTGAAATATTTTCAAATTGTAAACTCTACAAACACAACATGACACTTAGAATATGCTCATTTTAATCTGGGACAGGGACGTGTGTTCTTGTCGGTCTGTGAGGTTTGGTCTGCTCCTGGGTCGCTGAACTTTAGACATTGCCGTTGTCTATGGTTCAGTAAACATCAACTTAATCTGAGCACCAACAGTCCTGAAAACGCTACAGTTTAATCCCTGTTCACACCTTGATTCAGGTGACCCCTACAACCATGACATTGTTATCCACTCTACAGATGGTAAATGCCTCGGATAGCACTCATATATATTTAAGTATGTGGAGTTGTGTTTAAAAGTACACTGCATAGACAAGAAGGTCGTCACACATCAGCTCTGCAGTAGTCTGTTAATAGAAAAGAGATGAGAGGAATAACCGTTATTACCGCAGCTTCCTGTCTGGACCTGCCTCAACAATCACACTGTCATCAAAGAAGCACCAGCATCACTGTCAGAGGGAGACCACAGGGGCCATTAGTGCTGTTATTACCTACTATGTGAACGTGGCTGGCGCACCTCAGCCTGCTCCTAATCTGAGTACAATTAGTGCCGTGCTTCCCTTCATCAAACGTCTGCACATTACTTCCATTTCTTTATTTTACTCCCATGTGATTCTTGGCAGTATCAGGTCACGTTTAGATCATGGATAACTCTATCAGACAGATATTTATGGCTCAGAGAAGTGGCAGATATCTTCCACTCCCTAACATTAACATCTGAAAGTGCCACAGCTTGCAGAGATGGAGACACTGCTGCCACCTGTGCTTCTTGACATTTCACCTTTCATCCAAAAATGTTTTTTAGTGGACAACACATCCCTGTACACTTTAAACCCAGTAGCACACTGGAGCATTGTGAGGAAAACAACTGTCACGCCTGTGTCTTCTCTGTCCACATTCTGTTTCACATTTTTAGTTGGCACTGTGGATGAGTGTACTGAAGAGGCTGCTCTACAAGAAGAAAGCAAACATAGTTTTTTTTTCAGTATTTAAACATTGCACATTTTGTCAGACGTTCTGGATGCTTTTAAATTGTTTAGGTCATTAGAAATGTGTTTATCAGTGCCCTTTGAAAGGAGGCGGAGTGGCAGGTGGTTGAGCAGGGCCCTCATGCAGGCTAAGAAGACGTACTGAAACGTGGGGCACGCTGTGTTTTGTAGCACCATCTGCATTGGACTGATGTGAACTATGATCCATATTTATTATACCCAACAATGCCAACACCTCCCCAGAACAGCTGTTTAAAGCTTTAATTTTGAAGAGTAAGGAGTACTGAGCCCCACACTGTCCATGTGAGTGCCTACAACTCAGACTGATGTTATGTTGGAAGTGAAGGCTGCTCGTTCATGTGGGTCCGACATCACGAATGTTCGATGTGGCTGCTGCAGGTTGGAGGGCTTGAATTAGAGTTTCCAAGTAAAACTGAAGTTTACATTCCTACGTGGTTCTGGGTGGATTGTTCCAGTCACACACAGTATTAATATTATATGAGCTGTTAGTGGTGTTTGTTTGGGTTTTACTCTGAAACTCCTGAGATTTTATCACATATCATCATGAGGTCTCACACACTCAAACCATTACCCCAGTGCTGAACTACAGCTCAATTTACCATGAAAACCAGCTCTTAACCCTCCAACACCTGCCAAAATGTCCCCACTATGTTAGGAAAATAGTTTTCTCCTCATTAAGTACTGAGTACCACAACACACACACAAAAGTGTGTTTCAGAAACACTTAGTGAGATGTTATCACACTGCTGACATTCCTGTGTTCACACGCTGCTTGTCTTCCTGTCTCAGCCTCGTCTCAGAGGAAAGTCTGAGCACGTTCACATTAAGTAACATGAATATTTAATAATGATAAATATCATTTCTGATGGTTCTGTTTTTTAAATCAAAACCCTGTTTGATCCGTAAAATATAAAATAAAACTTTTCAGCGAGTTGACTGCTTCTAATTTCTGTGAGCTTACCAGGGAAGTTTTTACTTCTCACACGAGAAATGACTGAAAACGTAATTCAATCTTAGAATTAATTATACTTAATATAATATACTATAATAATGTAATCACTGCCCTGAGGACTTATGTACACTAAATACTTTTACTTTATTTTGAATATACCACTTCAGTGAAAACACATTTTAATGTAAGACTTTTACTTACAACAATATTTGCTTTACTTAGGTAAATATGTGAATGCCTATGTGTCAGCCTTAGTAATTGATTACACACAGGTCCAGCGCTTCAATGTGCAGAAGTAGTACTAAGAGAACTTTATCTTGGTACATTCATGTGTTTACCTGCTGGACTGGATCCACGTCCAGGTTTAGAGCTGGATTATTTGGAATTAAAGGGCTGATCCAGCGTTTTATGTCAGTAGACACCACCCACCTCTGTGCTCACACTCTGTTATTCAGTCACATGTACTCTGTTACTGTGCTGAAGGCTACATGATTTTCACTTTAAAACTTGCTCCAGGACGTAGCTGACCAATAAGAGAATTACAGTGATTTCTGTTTCAGGAAGTTTCCTATTTATTGTATTTTGATTATGTAAATTGTAGTAGAGTGTAGTAAAGCAGAGAGAGGCTGAAACAAGCCGCTCAGATTTGGCTTGATTCAGATTTGAAATGATAAAATTCAAAAATCAGACTCTTGTTAATCTTCTAACCATCTATGAAGGACTTACACATTTTACTTTGTACCACTGTGTAGAACTACCGTTAAAGTCCTCCAAAGTCTTTTTTTCAGTAATAGTTACAAAAGTCAAAGTACTTATTGTGCAGTAAGTGATGCAATAAAGTTTTAGGTGCTTTGAAGCTGTAACAATTTAGCTGATTCATTCATTTGGTACTTCACAGGTACTTGTGGGCTAAAAGTACCTTACAATGGGAGTATTCAGTACAAGTAATCTGCTAAAGTAGCTGAATAAATCACAGGCTGATGTAGTGTGACAGGTTTGTGATGAGCTCACCTGTGCAGTTTGTGTATGAAGTCTCAGGTGTGTCAGCGGGGCCACAGGTAGGGGGCGGAGCTATGCTTTGCTTGGGGAATTCCTGTGTACCAGAGGAAAGATCAGTCACAATCTTGTGTTTCATCTGCACTGCAGCAGATTAAAGCTGTCAGGATGTCTGCTCTGTTCATCTCCAAAAAACTGCGAACGGCATCAAAGGTGTAAGAAGTCTTTTCTTCAGTCATCCTGCAGGGATCCCCAGATATTTAGCATCATATGAAACCACAAGCAGCAAATCCTTAGATTCCACAAACTGCCACAGTCCAGTTTGTTTAATGATAAATGAATTCAGTTCATAAAAACTTTGTCTTTACTGCAGCACATAAAATCATATTAACTTCAATTACTCAGCTGGATTTGAGTCCTCGTACACATATACAGAAAAAGGACCAAACATAACCTAAATCACTAAAAGCATGTGAGTCAGGGCTTTTGTTTTCTGAACTTGACCCTGTGGGGGGACAGTCCTGCATTTGCCTACTGACGTTCCCACTAAAATCAGAACATAATCAGAATTTTGAAAAAAATTACTTTTAAAGAAACATTGAGATGTGAAACAAAAACTTTGGATTCTGAATCAGGATTTGTTAAATATTTACCAGTGGTTTTTGGTTTTAAAGCTTTACTTGGTTTTTGCATATTAATATGTAAAGTAGCTTTGGAATAAACGGTTTCAATGAATGAATTCTCTGCAAATGCCCCCCCCCCCCTCAACTCCTCCCACGCTTTTATATTTAAATGCTGGGCGATCGAGGCAGGTGAGCACTCCCTCTCCCCTCAGTGAGCCTCACCTGAACCATACAGTTTCAGCAGCAATCAAAGAGGAAAACCAGATGACATGGAACCAGGAGGACTTTGTTTTAGCAGCAGTTAAAGATGAAGGAAACTGTTGGAGCAAGAGGACGGTTGACAGCAGTTCTGTGACAGTTTCTGAGTTGGACTTTCAGACGCTTTTTTTTTTTTTTGCCTCTTTCTGAAGAATCATAAAAAAGAGAAGCAGAGGTGCATTTTGATTCCTCAATAAATGTGGGAAGGGCTTTTCTTGGTTTTAGGATAAGGGAGTAAAGGAGTTTGAAGCATCCTGGTGCTGATGTTGGACAATTGTCATGAACTGCAGACTAATACAGGAGCAGGACGGGAGAAAGGTCAACCTCAGCGATCTGGATTGACCTCTGACGCAGTTTGGATGTTACATCTTTAACTAAAAGCTAGATGAGCATGTCAGGTCCTAAAATAAACCCAAAGACTAAGAAGATGTTATGTCTTTCCCCAGTTCATGCTGCAACAAGCTGTCAGAATGTGACAGTCCAGACTTTTAGACTAAATTAAGGTTTACTTTTTACATTTCACATTTACACTGTTCTCGTCAATATTATTCCAATACAGACCAGTAAATAAATGCTGCTCACTAAAGATCCGATGTTTTTCAGCCTTCTGCATGTTGATTATCTGACAAAAAATGATGCTGAGTGAATCAGGTCTTTAAGCAGAGAGGTGAGAAGGACTCAAATCTACGCTGTCCACATTAGGCAGGCGTGATGTTGGCATGTCGCGGCCTGCTGCTCACCTGCTTGCTGCTCACCACCACAGTCCAGAGTCAGAGATCTTGCACAGGTACAAAACAAACAGCAGCATGTTCAGCCTACTGTGAGGAGGGGGGAAGTGTTAGCCTAGTCTAGCACATAAACAGAAAGTATGGGGAAATTATTTTGCTAGTTGAGCAATAAGATGATGAAGCTGTTAGCCTAACCCAATTTAAAGATCTTTCTGTCTTATTCATTTATTGTGAGATTTTAGCTTACAAACGAGTGACTGATTCATCTTGGGGTCAGCTGGATTTAGGTACCAGGACTCAGAAGCTAGGAGCTACAACAAGAAGTAGAAATTAACCATGAGCTGATTAATTTAGAAGCTACTAGCTAACTGGATTTATAGCTTAATGTTGGACTTTAGAAATTGTTAGCATGGACATATGATCTGCTCTTCTTTGCTGCTGCTTGTTGACAAAACAAAATGTTGCTTTTATATAATGGTGCGTTCCATTTCCCTGGGAAGTTGAAGCTTGACAGTTGAAGATTGACATCACACATTCAAGAGACGTTGTATTCCATAAGGTTCCAACTGAGAACTTAGGAGTTCTGACTTCTGACTACAAATGGAACACAACATAAACAGAGACTCTTTGGAAAGTTTTCAATGTCCAGTCCAGAACATGTTTGTCTGTCTTAGAAAAACGAAGCAGTTGGAACACTTCTGGAACACTTCCCACAATCTGAATTTAACAAAACACTAAACTGCTTAATAAAAATGTGTCAGGTTTTTTTTCTGAGGTCAAGGGTAAAACCAAAATGCCAGAATTGAAGGTGGAGATATGAAAACAAAAATATTTTTTCTAGCTTAGCTTAGCACTAACAACAGCCTAGTTTCATTAAAAGATAAAGATAACTCTGATTTATATGTTGCATATTGGTTATGTAAAAAGAACCCAGTGGGCTTTTAATAGCAGTTAGCAATGGCGGTCCAGGCAACAAAGTCAGTTCACATTAAACTGTGTGTCTATTTAATGGGATTGAGACGTCTCTCTGCTGCTTTGTGCTTCGTCCTCTTTGAGTCTTTGAAATGTGAGCTGTTTCTGTTCATGTCGTCCCCTCCCTCCATTCATCCTCCATTCATCTTAAACTGATCCGGCTTCAGCAACAAAACCCACAGGCAGAACCGCAGAGCAGCTTAAAGGGGAATTCCAGCCAAAAATCATCATCGACCTGTTGCTGTCAGTTAGGAAACAGAGACTTTATTTCGCTCTGCCTCTATCATTTCCGACTCAGATTGTCTCTACTCAGTTATTGATGCTGCAAATACAGCCAAACTTTTACTTACACACTGATAAATGTACTGCTGTATTAAATTCTCTAAAGTTTCTAAATGGGCAGCATAGTGCTGGAATGGATAGTGATGCTACTTTACAGCTAGAAGCTCCCCGGTTCAAATCTATGACCTTGACTGTGTGGTTTGCACGTTCTCCCTGTGCTTGCATGGGTTTCCTCTGGGTACTCCAGTTGTTTCCCACAGTCCAGAGACATGCATGTTAAGTTAATTGCTGACTCTAAATTGCCAAAGGTGTGAATGGTTGTCTGTCTGTGTTGGAGCCACAGCATAATGTGAAATCTACTCTTACACTTACTGTGTAGTGACAAACAATTATAAATTAATTATCTGTTTTATACTGATATTTGTAAGTCCATCTGTCCATCCCATTCATGTAAAAGCAATATCACCTGTATCACCTCTGTGACCTTATGTCCATGTATTTTTGTGATATGTCTCAGGAACAGCTTAAGGGAACATAAGGCTACATCCACCTGGACCTAAGTATTTAGGATGATAGTGATGAATTCTAGTTTAATCTCTGCTAGTGTCGTGTTGTGCTCTTCATAGCTTTTATGTTTTCAGGTAAATGTTGTGCATTAAAAAGTACAAAAGTAGGGTTTTTTTTCTCAGTGCAGTAGAAATAAATGTTATATGAAATGGAAATAATATAAATACCTTAAAATTGTACTTTACAGTACTTTAGTAGATTTGCTTGTTTTTTTACCACTGTGTAAACAAGAGAGCCCTCATGTCCAAAGCAAGCGCCATGGCTGGTAGAGACAACATATCTCCAGTCCTTACTTTGGTCCAGGGTGCGGTCTATCTCCTTGGCTGGTTCTGCTTACTGCTTGTGATGTTGTTGCAAATGTAGTGTATATTTAACATGTTTCTGAACAAGCCTGTGCTTCTTCCTCAGACCTGCTGCCTCTGGACCTACTGGCCAGAGCCCTGCCTCCCCAAGGACAAACCCCACCCACACAGGTAGGGCACAGGTTTGGAGCAAGCAGGTGGGGGGGGGTGATGAAAAAATGAAGGGGGGGATGTTTAAACATATGAAATACAGATGTGATAAAGTCTTGATCAATCATCTGCCCAATCAGGTGCAGATGGTTCAGTCCAGAGGGTCTAGAGGTCTCCGATTGGTGGGTGCTATGGCAACAGCATTGAGTTTCCCTGCGTCACAAATTTTCACGAACTGCGACCTCTTTCCTGCTGAGTTCTCATTGGTCGCCACTGTGAAGATACCAAGACTGAGGCCAAAGGTGAACAAAGGGAACTGAACAGAACCAGGTCTTGACCACTCAATTATGGTTTGATTTGTTGTGACCTGGTCTGCTGTCCAGTTCTGTCTGACGTGGTCTGGCCTCATGTCTGACCTGTTCTAATCTAGTCGAGTTCAGTCTTGTCTAGCCTATTCCAGTCTGATCAGATCAAGTCTAATATTCTGGTCCAGTCTAGCATAGCCTTTTACAATATGATCTGATCCAGTGTAGTCTTGTCTGGACTGGCTTGGTCTTATCTGGTCTCACTTATTCTGGTCTAACCTGTTCTTCTTGATTCTGTTTCCAGACCAGTGAGTACATCTTCTCTTTGGTAGAGGAGCAATCTGATTCACTGTTACTAGGGTTACGTGTCTCAAAGAACTGCCTACACTTTCTAACCACGCCCCCTGGTCTCAGCATGTGGAGCCAGATGAACTTTAAAGATGTCACATTGGATGATAACCGCTGGCACACTGTGGTACTGGCCATCACCGGTCCGTACGCCTCGCTGACCATTGACTGTGGACTGACCCTGGGGCTGTGAGTCACTGTTGGCCTTGTTTACTCTGGTTCACTTTAACTTAACTGGTTCAGTCCAGTTTAGTTTTGTTCAGTGATGTTCATTTTATTTCATTTGGGTCCATTTCAACTCAGCGTATTCTGGTTCAGTTGGATTAACTCTTGTTTAGCCTGGTTCAGATCTGGTGCATTTCAATCTGCTTTAGTTGGTTTCCTGTTTCCCCAGACAACAGGTCCAGTCGTTCCCCAGTTCTCTGAGTACCAGAGGTTCCAGGGTCTACATTGGCACGAGGAGAAGATGGAGGGGGCGGTTCACTGTGAGTATGAGTAGTGGATCAGAACCTGAGTCTCAGACTGAGTCTGACTGACTCCTGGCTGTCTTTGACTTCCAGGTAATTCAGACTTGTTCACACTGGTCTTTCTGTGTTAAGGGTTTAATGCGTCAGCTGGTTCTACTTCCTGGATCAGATGCCACACCCAGACTGTGTCCAACCTCCGACCCCAGTCTGGCAGAGCTGTCTGTACCCAACGTCTTAAAGTCCACTCCTCTACAGCCAGACCAAGAGGGACCAATTTACCCATATGGTGAGGTGAAGAGGGGCTGTTTAAATGTGATCAGATTCTGAACCTGATTGAAGGGTTCGGGCTAGGCATGGCAGCAGTGTCCAAGTGTCTATATATTATTGGAACATTTAGGGGAGCTTATGTTTCATGTGGTTTAGCTCAGTTTTCTGAAATATCCTGAATCTGTGACTGCACATGGCAACATCGTACCAGCTTATAAGCCCTTTCTCTAAGGGTCAGAGAAAACTGAATATACTAGTGCACTATAAATAGAACTGGGATGTTGCATGTGTACATCTAGTCCAGACCTGTAACAGCTAACTTCAGCCAAGCCACTTTAAGTTTAGATGTGCAGAATGGCTTTCCCATCAAGTATAACAGAACAAGTCAGGTGACTGTGGCAGACAGTCAAACATCACTATGAAAATACGAGACAAATGGCTTCAGCTTCAGTAGTGCTGGTCACATGGATTGACTGGTTGATGTTACAGTGATCAAACAGATCATGTGTTCAATAATACAGCTACCAGTGTTATTGCAAAGAACAGAGTTTGATTTAAGGTTGTTCTGCATTCTTTGAACATTATAATAGGTGATGGGTTAGGTTTGAATGCCAAGGACTTCACTGCTTCTTTCTTTACTGTGTCGCCTCTCGAGGACACATCAGGACAGCGCAGCTGTTGCCATAGCTCCCCCTCGTAGCATGAGCAGCATCAGAGAAGCATTACATCATCTGAGCTCTTTGCATTGTGAACAATCAGCATCCAACTCATATTCCCAAAGCTTATGTGCACATTTGGAGAGAGAATCATTTGAAACTCATCTGAAATCATCTGAAATATTTTCACACTGCAGTATTAGTACTCCACTCCAGGAAGTAATCTACTAACTTCCTCCTTCACTGTGTGTTTGAGTGTTTGTACTCTAAACTTCAGATTGTAATTTAGAAAGGGTGGAAGATCTGTCCCAGTCTCTGAGTGACAGGTCTCTATAGTGTGTGTATGTGTGTGAGCATGTGTGTGCAAGCTTCATTGCAGTTTTAAAAACATCAACACTGAACAGGTGTGTTTGTTTTATTGTGTCAACCCCTAAACTCTGAGAACTTGAACATACACCCAGTTATCTGTTCAGCCTCATTGCTGACGACTAAAAAGACTAACCTCGCTGTGACGTTTTGTGCTGACAAAAGTGACCCCAGAGATGACCCAGGACAAACCTGGACTTCCACAGAGCTCTGAGTGTGTGAGTGGCTCAGCAGAGTGAACTCTGGGTAATATCAGCTTGGAGCCCTTCGGTCAGATCTCACTCTTTATGACTCACAGTTTATACAAACTTGCATCAGGGGTGTGTTTGATTTATAGACCTGCTGACAGCTGAGTCTCTTTTTGCCTTTTCTTCTAAAGATGAAACCTGACAGAAAAACATGTTCTTCACTGTTTCACCTAAATGATTTAAAAGAAAAGGAAACTGCCCCACGAAGAAGCAAAGAAGAGACAAGTCTGCTTTTAGACTTTTTACCAACATCATTCTCGTTTTTCAAACCATCCCGGCTTTTATGGATGGGGTTTGTTTATTTAACGTCCTCTAATGTCATAAAATATGACCAAATCTGAACTACAGTATGATAAATCAGTGTCAATGCATCATTAGCTGCTTCTCTGTCTTTGTCTTTTTTTGCTCAGTAACTCTAGGAGACATTGACTGATGTGTAATTATGCATCTGCTCGTACTTAAGGTGTGTGGTTGAAAGAGTAAGGAAAACCTTCATTACCTCATTAGCACCCAGCTGTCAACCACCCTCTCAGATACAGTTACTGTTCAGATCCAGCTGCTGAAATAACTGTAGTAGTAAATGGGATGATCTTTTAGCAAAAACTTTATAACAAAGTGCTGTACACACTGTTGGTGTGGTACTGCATCTCAGAGGCAGGTACTTCATCTGACAGGGACTTATCTAACATCATGTTCATGAACAGGTATTGTTGGTTTTTAGAGGCTGAGGCCAGAGTGACTCTGGGAAACCTTCCTCCATGTTCCAGACCAGAACAAGGCCAGCTCTGGTTCAACATGCCAAGGAAAGGCCTGTTCATCTGTGATGGACTCACATGGAGGATGCTGCTGCAGAGTGAGTCTAATACTGAGGAGAACTCTTCTTTTCCTTTCTAAACCCTCACAATAAGTAACATTAGAACAACAACAAATAAAAACTGAACAATAATGCGCAAGGCAGATGTGTAGCCAAAGTAAAGCACATCTTAGTACAAAGACTGGTTCCAAACTTTCTGTAGCTGCTCCACCGTAAGTAAGAAGCTTCTTAACATCAGTAACATTAGGGCTCAGTCAGATGTCTGTTTTCAAAAGGAAGAAGTAAGGTCCAGGATTAAGGTTGAGTCTGGATGGTCCTGCGGCTGTTAATGTCACTGACCATTAAGTTTCTCACTGAACCTAGTGAACAGATGTTAGCCCAAATGTGACAGAATCAGCTTCTGATTCACAGGACAGGGACAATAGAAACTGCTTGGTAGTCCTGAAAAATGCCTAGACAACAATCAAAGTAAAATGTTTTATTAAAAGCTGCATCAGGGGCAGGTGTCACCATCATCAGGTTAGACCCTCACAGGTCAATGCTGCTGTATCTGTGCCCTGTGTCTCTGTCCTCTACTATGTCTGTGTGGTCTGCAGGTAAGGAACGATTGGATTACGTAGAGGACTACCTTGACCTGTACACTAGCTCGGAAACCTTTGATGTCGAGATCTTCTCTATCCCATCTGAAGGCCTGTTCATGGCTGCAGCCAACAGGTACAAACAGAGAGACAGATCTCATGACCTGCGCCTGCTTGTTTGTCCACATGAAGGTCCTTGATATGATCGACTGTCCCGTGTCCCTCTTATCTCCTCTGACAGGGACTCTCGGCCTGGCTCGGGGATCTACAAATGGACAGAAGGGTCGTTTCAGCTCTACCAGAACATCAGCACTCAGGAGGCTCGAGCCTGGAAACACTTCACCATTGATGAAAAGGTGAAAAAACGCTCCTGGTTTTGGTCTTCATTACTTCGGGACTCACAGGTCCTACATAGACAGGAGACACTAGGATCCTCTCACTCAGATCCAGACGTCTGTTTCGAGGATATAAATCACTGATTTAAAGATTTACATGATTTTTATCCACAGATGCTTTACACTGCATCAAGTGATTCTCTATCTGAAGGCAGCAGGAAATGTGTGTGACTGTCCACTTTGTTCAACCGGAATCAATAGGGTGCAGATAAATTAATGCTACAGGAAAACCACAGACCTTCACACTCAAGTTTTCTCCTTGTTAATGAGGTTTCTGGGAATATGCTAACCTCAGTTTCTGCTTTCTTGATGCTTCATCAGTGATTCATGTTTTATTCTTGAAATACTCACATACTGGTGTGGGCTGTTATTGTCACTGTGGGATGTTTAAACACGAGTCGTGTAGAAATCAAACTAAAAAAGCATCTGATCGATAGACCCACCATTTACGTTACCTTGACCTAAAGTGTCATTACTTTGACCTACTGATAAGTGGAACCTCCTCTAAAACAACCAAAAGGTCAACCCACACTTTTTTTGTTTCACCTGGCTGAAGCAGATTGTGACAGAGTGGTCTGCAGGATGCTTCCTCAACCTGCCCTGGAGAAGAGTATCGACTCCACTAGTGGAGTTTGGGTGGCAGAACATGGACACAGTGAAACAGTAGGGCTCAGGTACAGGACAGGCTGGATCTGCCTCATTAAGAAACTGAAGGAGACCAAATTAAACTTTAATGTCTAATTTATGGACGTGTGTGTGTGATCAAACCCTTTTTTAAGTTTTTTTCAGCTTTTTGGACATCTGGTGATATTATCATAATATATATTATATTTGATATAACATAAGCACTTTAATGAGTAGTTCCTAACAATGTTACGCTAAATTTATTGGAATTTTGTTTTTTTCCTTTCACCTTATCCCTTAAGTTCAGGCTCGCAATAGTGAATCATTGATTTGGCACATTTTTACATCGAATGCCCTTCCTGACACAACCTTCCCCTTTCTACCAGGCTTGGGAGTGATACTTGGCACTGCATGGCTGTCGATGAGGGGTGGGCAGTTGGGGGTTCATTGTCTTGTCCAGGCACAGTTTAAAATGTGGTCAACCTATGGTTGCTGGGTGGCCACTGCCACACCATTTATTGACATGAATAAGTCATCATCATCAAGTACATGTTTTAATGGAGGTTGTTATTCACATTAACCAGCTGAAACATTAGAGTCATGAGCACACACAGTAGAATAGTATCCAGTTACTGTACATAAAGTAGTTCTTCTGACTGTGATTCCTGATGTACATTAAGAAGCCTATAAGTTAAAAATGGACATGTATTTCCCACAAAATATTTTTACTCTTTACATCTGGACTACTTCAGAAGAAGCAGCTGTAGATGAACTGGTGAGCTGGTGGTCGAACTTTCAGCCTTGTCAGTGTTCACTTGGAGTTCAGCTGGTTCAACTTGTGCTCACATCGTGCTGGTTGTGTTTGAACAGAATGTTTGTATGAACCAACACAAACACACACAGACACACACAGGTGTTAACATAAAGCTCTGCAGCAGAGCTTTGAAACAAAATGACCTGAAAGACCAGAGAGACAGAGATGTGGCCTTGTATGCCCATTCATGTCAACACCAAATCTCAGTAATACATTGAGGGGAATTTCTGCAAATATCCACTTGGACTCATGGACTGCAACTGACTTGAACATGCGTTTAGCCAGACATGCAGCTCATCTGTAACTGGACTAGTTGGTGGGGTAGTTCTAGTTTTAGGAGGATGTTTTAGCTTGAATTTCTGCAGAAACAGGGCATTGTAATCACAGGTGATGTTATAGAGATGAATTATTGTATTTTTCCTTTGTCAGATTTTCCTGGTGGTGGCTAACTCCAGGGAGGCAGAGCCTGAGCTGTCCGTCATCTACCGTTGGAACTGGCGTCGGCAGCGTTTTCTCCGCCATCAGACTCTGGAGACTCACTCTGCTGTGGACTGGGAGGCCTTCAGCATCCACAACCACAGCTTCCTGGTGGTGGCCAATCACAGACGAGGTGAATGGGACACAGAACGGTGTGTTTAAACATGATGAATGTCTGGGCGGGTCTGCATGTCTGGAGCTGCTCTGTAGTCCTTCACCTCCTGTGGGAAGTCTTAAAGCTGCGTTTACAGTGTATTTAGGGAAAACTCCACCCAAGAATAAAGCTGTTTAAATATCACTCATCCCCACCTCTAGTCCTGAAGGTGCCAGCTGGGATTCAAATTGGGATTCACTCGGATGCCCCCAAACACCTCACCTCTATTAATCATTGCTCGACCAATAAACTGCTAAGTGTTCATTCACGCTGCAGAGAACGAACATGTTTTACACATTTGTAGACTCAAAGCTAATATCTGAGGAAGCAGGCAAGCTGACAAGACAAGGAACAGCCCATAAGAGACACACAATGACAAAATAGTACATAAAATAGACAAGAGACACAAAATAATGAGATACAAAACTAGAACAGAAATCGACCAAAAACAGAAGACAACTAAGACGAGATAAAATGACCAAAACCTCTGTGGAACTGGCTCTAGTTCTTATCTACTGGGTTTGTCTTTTGAGCAGGAGCCCACTGTCTCATAACATGTTAACCTGTTCACGTGTCCCTTTAAAATAACCTGTTGAAGGAAGGACAGCTCATGAGACACCTCATGATACAGTTTGAACTGTTTGTCCCTCGTTGACATCAAACACACCTCGACCTGCTCTGATCTCACATTCATGTTATGGGAGGTGTGAGTTTCCTGTGAAGATAAAACACACTGATCTGAGAAGGACGAAAGATTGTTTATGATCTGAAGAAGGAACACAGGGACCACTGATGCAGGTGTCCTGTGGTTAGATCACACACAGACTGACTGTAGAACAGGCTTTCATCTTGCATCAACAGAGTCTGCATTGGACACTTTTGACACTGTGAGGACATTTCTAACATTGTGAGGATATTTCTGACACTATGAGGACATTTTTAACACTGTGAGGACATTTATGACATTGTGAGGACATTTATGACATTGTAAGGTAATTTCTGACACCATGAGGACATTTCTGACAATATAAGGACATTTCTGACATTGTGACGACATTAATGTGAGATATTTTTCACAGTTCTAAGTGATTAAAATGTGTCTCTGTGTGTCCTTAGCCAGGGACTCCAACCACAACATCCACAGTGTGATCTACAAATGGAACCCCAACACAAAGGTAACCTCAGAAGCCTGCTGTCCACATATATCTACCTCTGAACCATGAAAGACATGTTTCCTGTTCCTCTAGTTGTCTACTGTCAACTCGTGTAGACTCGTCTTTCATTTTATCCTCACTCATCCCCTTCAACTCTTTCTTCCTTTTTCTGATCCAATCCCCTCGTTGTTTCTTGTTAATGTGTTCTGTCTTGTGTTACTGTGTCTTTCTTGTATCCCCTTATCATTTTGTCTTTTTGCATGCCATGTCCGCCTTTCCCTTCCTGACCTCAGTTGTTCGAGGTGAACCAAACTCTCTCCACATCTGGAGCATATGACTGGGAGTTCTTCACGGTTGGACCCTATCACTTCTTGGTGGTCGCCAACACCTTTGACGGTCACACCACCGCTGTGAGCTCCACTATCTATGTCTGGCTTGACGGCTGCTTCCAGACCTTCCAGAACATCCAGGTAAGTGTTTGCACTGTATACCAGCAACACACCACACACATAAAACACTCTTGAGCTAAGCTGGAGGACTCACTGTGTTCACAGGAAGAAAGTATGCATGACACAGTATTTTATGGATCCAGATTGCATAAAGTAAAAAAATAGTACAAAAACATGTATAAACACATGATATCATCAGTATCATGCACCTTTCAGACGTTTGCAGCTACAGTGTGGTATAGACTATATATGGTCACTTTATTAGGTACATCTGTACAGTCTAACACAGTCCAGCAGCTCTGCATGGATTCTACTTTAAGTTTAGAAAGGTGATTGTTAGACTTGGTTCTGATGTTGACTCAGTCCCTCATTTTGACTTGATCTGGACCTCCACTCAGTATATTAACAAAGTTACATATCAGTTAGTTTGGTAAATTTGCACCCACCAGATAAATCACTGAGTCGGGAGGAAGACAAAAGGTTCAGTTGAACAAATCTGTCATATTATACAAATGTTGAATAATTACCTTGATTTAAATGAAACACCTAAAAAAAGTCTCTGAACCTGTATTAAGACCCATGTCCAATTAACCCCAACCTGGAGTCAGTGCCCCTTTCTGACACAGACTTTATTTGATCTGAAACCTGATCAGACTTGGACTGATTTGTTCTTGCCATCTTGAACAGTTAAAAAAAAGCTTAAATGGTCAAGCAGCCAACTCAGAAACAAGCTGATGGCTGTTAATGAGACCCTTTACCGTGGACTGTACAGTGACCAGAAGCTCAGACTGTGCTTGAACTGAGTTTTCTGACTTTCCTGCAAAAGACAATTAAATAAATACATTAAATATTAAGTCAGACCAGATTTCCACCACATCTCACATATCTTTTTCCATATGGGACGATGAAGAGATTAACTGACAATGAAATCAGTCTGCAGCTCATTTGTACTGATAAAATAAAGTAAGTCAGTGAACCCATGTTTACTGCTGTAATAACTCTGAAAGCAGGACGTCAAACTGCTATAAAGCATTAATATGTTGACAGATGTGGACATAAAAGCAGTCCTGTAAAATTACTTCTGAATTTTCTTCTCAGTTCATGAGGCTCTGAAACAGGAAGCAAGAGCCTCCAATTAAAACCCAGGAAACCTGAGCAGTGTAATTAATGAACCACACACACCTTCAGGTGAGCAGTGTGTGAGGGGGTTTCCAGCTGCAGACAGCTGTTTGGACTTGTCCGTCAGTGTGGATCACCTGAGTGAAGAAACCCTTTTATTGGACTTTAAAACCACAATAAACAGGTTAGAAGCTGGTGAATCTTTAATTGTTGTTCTGACAGAGGCAGTAAGAGCCCAGAGAGGACTCATGAGCTCTGGTGGTCCTGAAACCGTCGCAGAGAACGAAGGTTCAAACCTTTTAATTAAGTAACAGTACTATGTAGATTATTTACATTTCACCTAAAGTAAAAGTACTGCACTAAGAAAAGTATTTTAAACAGTATTGATTATGGTAATTTTGGTAATATAAAACATAATAAAAAAAAACTGGCTGATTTTAACACTTCATGTGCTGACAGCTGGTTAACCCGGAATCATACATCAGCTTTTAGTCATTAGACATTAAAACTACCAGGTGGCATTAATGTTGTGGCTGATGTGTGTAGATTTCCAAGGTTTAGTAGTTTATGTAGTTTTCCTGTTGAATGTGCAACCAGGGTTTTACTGATGTCTGGCATCTTGTCTTTGACTTTATCTTCTTTATCTAAATATGACATTTAAAACTATCTCATCTATCATTTTTGTGTGTGGGCATTTTTGCCTGTATGAACCAAAGTACTTCAGAGAGACAAACTAAAGTCCTGATTTGATGAGGAACAGTCTATCCACTAGTTGGTGGCACTCGTAAAACATATGTGGATTCTGAACTCATTTCAATGTGGTCTGGGTTCCAGTCTGCTTGTTATTATCTCAAAAAAACGTGGTTCCTCAAACGTTGCTCAAACCTGTTCACTGATGCTCTGAGTATTTCCACGGTAGGACAGGCCATGTAGGTACAGAAGAAAGAAATAACTAATATGATTTAGCATTGTCCATTCTGCTCTCTGCCCTGGCATCATATCAGTGTACTCACAGGCCACACTATACACAAAGTCATCCAATATCTATTGCGTCTGTGGTACTGTAGGTTGTTGGTGTTTGAAATCTTGGCAAAGTACTTTGATTTTGGTCTTCTTTTTTCGCCTTAACCACAAACCACTTGGTATCATTTGGACTCTATGTTGACTCAGGCCTAGGTTTAATTTTAGACACAGTCTTGACTCAGTTAGTCCCAGTTTTTACACAGACCCCTTGTGCACAGGACACCTGACCAGTCCTTGTTAGAAAAATCACAGTTATCAGATGCACACAGAAACACAGAAACTTTTGATAACAGGAGCTGATCATAGAATAAGTTGTTGAGTCAGTAAACACAGATTCCTACATCTGCTCTGAAGTGTACTTCACTAAGAACTGAAACTATTTTAATTATAAATCCATCTGTTGTTGACATTCTGAGTTGGTGACTCAACTGCTTGGTTAACAAAAAACGAAAAGTGCCTTTCAGAGTTTCATCTTTCATGCCTGGAATGATTAATCAGTTCTAAACAAAGCGGAAGATGTTGCAGCTCTAATGTTACAGTAAAACTTTTCTGTCCTCCCTGTACAGACCGTGGGAGCAACGGACTGGGAGACATTTCACATCGATGGCAGGTTCTTCCTCGCCGTTGCCAACAGTCAGAAGGTTTCCAGTCGTGGTCCAAGTCTCTACAGCATTAACTCCACCGTGTATGAGCTCAATGCACTCACTCAAACCTTCATCCGCTTCCAGGACATTCTCACGCACAGGTTCATACAATACACAGTAACTGGTTTTCACAGGAAATGCTTGTTTTTGTTGTGAATATACAGGTGCTCGTCATATAATTAGAATATCTTCACAAAGTTGATTTAATTCACTAATGGAATTAGTGAATTATTCCAACTAATGAAAACCCCAAATTCAGTATCACAAAATTACAGTTGTTGAGTTTTCATAACTGGGAATCATTCATGCTGGAAACTCAACCTCTACACAATACTCAGCCGCCACAACATAGATACCATGTTTGTTGGATATTCTGAACTTTGCAGTCACTTACAGATTCAGTGTAAAGTGGCTGTGACATATTCAGACACTTTGAGCTGACATTGTTGCTGTCTTCAGTGCAGTGGACTGGGAATTCTTTACTGTTGGAGATGAGAAGTTCTTGGTGGTGGCAAACTCTCACGATGGCAGCTCGTACTCCCTGAATAGTGTCGTCTACAGGTTGGTACTTTGTGTCTAAGGTATGACTGTGTCTGTTGATGTCTATGCAGGTCTTAAGTCTGTGGGTCTTGTCTTTTCAGGTGGCAGGGTTATGAGGGCTTCGTTCCTGTCCACAGTCTGCCAACGTTTGGGTGCAGAGACTGGGAGCACTTCAGCACCGATAAAGGCTCATTCCTCATCTACTCCAGTGCCACCTCCAGGCTCAGCAAGGTCTTCAAACTCAGGACCTACTGAGTTACTGCACAGTCCAGATTAGAACCACTATCATTTCACCGGACTCCTCCAGGTCATCAGTCCGCAACACATCTTTACCATCTGCAATAAAATCCTGAGATTCATTGCATCCTCAGCCTGTGGGAGAAGACAGTCAGGTGCAGCTGGGCAATATTAAAGCTGATTAATGTACAACATGTAGCACTATTACAGATTTTCTAAAATATTAAGTTATGTTAAGCTCTGCTGATGAGTACGGGGACCTAAAATCAGCAAAGACTTTTAAAGAAGAAGATAAACTGAAGGATGTTTAATCATGGTTTACAGCTACTTAAAGGTCAAGATGATTCTGCATTTACATTTATCTTCAGAACCACACCAAACCGACCTGAGATGTTTGTTTGTGTTCATGACTCAGAGTTAAATCTTACAGCCAAAACCACCCTCTCATTAAAGGTCCTCAAAGTGAATTCTCTCCAAATGTGCAGTCAACTTTTGATCTAAACATATTGGTTTTTGTCCAAATATCTACAAATCACAGAAAATCAGTGATGTCTGACAAATGAGAAGCTGGAACTAGAGAATGCTTGTGAGGAGTAAAATCATCACCGTCTATTTTTACAACCATTAATTTCTTCAAACTCAGGTCCCCGTGGAAACAAGTTCAGCAACGTGGTCTAAACGTCCCTCTCCCTGGGGCAACCTGAGGTGACTCCAGGCCAGATGAGACATATAATCTGTCCAGCGTGACCTGACACTGAACTTCCCTTTGATTGTCTGAACTTTGCACCTAGTCTCTGCAGAGGAACTCACTTCAGCTCAGAGCTCGTGAGTACATGTTGAATACATGTTGGCCCTGAATACAGACTGACTGTTAAACTGAGATTTTTACCTTCGAGCTCAATGGTTTAGGATGAGCATCCACAGATTGTTCAACTCCCTGACAGGTGCAGTAACTCACTCCCAACCAAATGGAGCACCCACCCCAATCCTCTGTGCTCCTCTGTAATTTACTCACCGTGACATTTTAACCCTGATCTGTAATAAACTCAAACAATTTGCAGGACCAAAACAAAGGGGAGGACTTCTCTCAGTCCATCTTCACATCCAGAATTGAATTTAATGTTTGTCTTTCTGTTTGCAGAACATGATTAGTTTTGTACTTAGGAGTCACAAATCTGCCAACAGTGACCTGGGTTTTTAGACTGAAACATCTTTGTAAAGAGTGTGAATATCCGAGCCCAGATATTCAGAGCTGAACCTTTCAGGGCATAAAAGACAGACTACCATGTAGATTAGACTGGTGACATATTTACCAGAGCACACAGAATGATAAGAACAAAGGTGAAATCCAGGGTGCTGCAGGTCAGTACTTCTGTTCTCTTAGAGCTTCTTTTTTAGTCTGTTTCATTCTTATGAGACAACTTGTCCAGGTAACAGTATCTGAAATCTCTGTGATCAACTGCTGTTTGCAGTGTATCATGGGAGTACAGGCAGCTTACTAGCTTACTGTGATACTGAATAAAAGGAGAATTTTGGAGCATTCTACATTAATCATAGAATATTAAACTAATCATAGAATATTCAAAGCAATGTGTGTCTGTTTGATGTGTGGCACAGACAAATGACCTAATCCGTGATGCAGACCGGGTGTTGGTTTTAGTGTCTGTGTTGTGACTTCGGACAATCCGACTCATTTAGTTCTGCAACGTCTTTTTTCTCTGAGTTCTAATGACATGTTGTGGAAGTGGGAGTCACACTGAGACATATCACATCTATGACTTCACTAACAGACACCACGGTAAACCCATTGGTCCCTGTCACTTTTCTTCACTTTTTGTCAATGACAAGGTGCTTCACAAAAGCATCTCCTCACTTAGGAGGACATCACACAGGATATGACTCCTCCATGATTTGGGGGTATCTGCCATGATCATGAATAACTTCACAAAGGTTCAGAGTCAATTTAATCACACAATAAACAGACACTTATCACCAGGGCTTGGTTTGACTTTCATCCACTGCAGCGACCCAGCTCATGAGTTAAAGGTCATTGAGCAGGAAAAAAAACCTCTAATGCACAGCTCCAACAAAAGCACACAACGCTAAACTAAAACCATTCCCATTTATAAAAACTTCCTTTAATCATGTCTCCAGTCTGTTTCCTGTTGTCCCATCATCACTGTACTGAATTTGCTCTGAGTCTGAAAACACAAAGACAAGTGAAAAGAACAGATGCCAGAAGTTCACAATTCATTCACTTGTAACTCACAATTCATTTCATAATTGATAAAGTTTGGTTAAAAAAATGTAAAACGTTTATTTATTACAGTGACAGCCAAAAGCCTTTAGTGTGTTTAAAATGTAACAATTATGTTGATCATCCTGATTTTTAGCCTTTTTAAAAGAAATGAACTGATGAGAAATTACAGGATCTCTGATAACTGATTTGAGTGTTGTTTTCCCACTGACTTATCAGTCATTATAACGACATAGTTATAGTTCAATAGGTCACCTACTACCTACCAGCATTGTTATTATCAGTGAGACATATGACACAGAGTTCTTGCTGAAGGTATGTTGGGGTGGGTGGTGACAGAGTGCAGGACTTAGAAATGAGAGATACAAGCTCCTTTAGAGTCAGCGTTATATTTTTATATTGACACAACCAAACGACACTGCGGTGCACAACATGGCATAAAAATAAGTGACTGGGACCCTATCTCATATCTATGTTGCTGATAAGAATGGATAACTACAGCAGTGGAGAAGGTTTTGACCTCATCTCCGCACACTCCTTCCTTTTTGATTTATTTATTGATTTTTGCTGCTCGAGCTTCTGCTGCATATCATCATTCTTTTTATTTACATTTTCGATAATGTTTGTGTGCTCTGTCACAACAGCTAAAGAAGACAGAAATTTGACTTCTACTTAAAACTGCTTCCATAGGGTATATGGTATATGTTAAACTGCACTGAGCTTAGCTAATGTCAGGAAGACTTTACTTTCTAATCTTAGAAATTGATATTTTCTAAATATCCCTTCTTTGGAAAGGTGCTTTGTAAAGCGAACATGTTTTCCTTTCAGTAATTGTTGTATTTCTTACTGTTTGAAACAGGAAGACGTGTAATTTTACAATATTAACTTTATAAAGATGTACAGTAAATAAACATATAAGCTAATTGTCTATCAGAAACAGACAAGTAATACTTTAAAGCTAAATAAATTGAATCTAATATGATGCAACAATCTTCTGTAAAATGAAAGAAAAGCTTCTCTAAACATTTTTTGTACTCACATCATCAGCATCAGTACTGTACTGTCTGTTGAGAGATGTGATGTGTGATGATTTGTTTTGTTAGATTATTAGGAAATAAACAAAAGTTCATCACTGACCAAGTTTTATCTGGCCTTGTTAATTTTTTACATATCAACTATTTTTTTTAATTTCATTCCCGTTTATATATTTTTACTGTACATCAAAAATATTTTGGATGTGCATTGCTGTTAAAGATATTAAAGCCTTTACATTTTTTGGAGTTGGCTGAATAATATAAACATATTGAAGAAAACTACAGGTCCAATTATTATAATAATCACTCATAGTTCTGTTTGGTCACACACTTACATGACTTTTCTTTTTATTTATGTTTCAAGTTTTATTTAATACAGTTAAAGTCAGTATGATTTATGATGTTTAAATTCAAAAGTAATATTTTTACTTTATTTTAACTAAGTTTACTCAGAACATTTAATTTAGGATATTTAAAAGTTCTTCTGTCTGGAAAGGGCTGAAGGCAATCACTAACTTACAACGAACATCTGCCAACGAACAGCGTCTGGTGGTCCCAGCACCGGACAGAAGACACCAAACAAAACTCTTCAGCGCATGATCCCACGTTGGTGGATCGAGCTTCCAAACTCTGCACACTCAGCAAACTCACTCCCAGTATTCAAAAAACAGAACTCTTCTGCACCTTCTTCTGCACTTAAATCTATTTTTAAAAAATTAATTTCTGTTCTTTGTTGCGCTGAAACAGAAACACTCATAAGACTTTGCTTTGATGTTTTCTCCTTGACCTAGATTTTTGCTGCCTTGTACCTCACTTTTAGGTCGCTTTGGATAAAAGCATCTGCTAAATGACTGAATGTAAATGTAAATTCGAGCCTAAAGCCCCCCACTCTGTGAACGACCTGTACCTGGCCAACAGCCTGAATGAGTTGTACTGCCGCTTTGAAAGACAATGGGACAGAAAATTACGGGCTTCCTGAAAGACAGATGAAAGTTTGTGAGGCTAGGGAAGCATGTCTCTGACTCCCGGACCATTACCATTGGATGTCCCCAAGGATGCGTCCTTTCTCCTCTGTTATTCTCCCTGTATACCAACAGCTGCACATCTGCATATCTCCTCAGGAGTACATCTCCAGGATCCGATGACAGGCAGCCAGGATTGCAAATGACCCCTCTCATGCTGGATATGAACTCTTTCAGCCCCTCCCCTCGGGCAAGAGGCAAGAACGTTTTTTTCCCCACTGCAGTCAGCCACCTACACATTGCCCCAATCAACCCCAGTTAATACCCCCTCCCCAACCTAAGGTCAGTCACTCCCACTTTAGAGCACTAGGATGCGATGCGGAAGTCGTCAGGAACAAATCCCAACCTACCCACCAGGTGTTTTCCTGAATGAGACACTCAGAAGGAGATCCCCGGGCCTCCCCCCATGGCCACCCACCGCTCCCCCGGGGGAATGGGTTAAATGCAGAGAAAGAATTTTATTGTAACATGTATGTGCAATGAAAAAACTACTTTGTCTGTTTAAGTTGCACCACTTCCCACCGACATTCACTTCTGCTTCTGCTTTTTTCAAAATTTTAGATTTTTTCTTTTCTATTGTTTTATTTCATATTTATTGTGTGTCACACGTTTGTATTTCAACTTTATATTTTAGATTCTGTGTTTGCATCTCTCACCAAGAATTCCTAGAGCTGTAAAGTGTCCCTAAGCTTACCTGGCACTTTCTGATTCTGATTCTGTGGATTGCTTTGAATAATAGCATCTGCTAAATTACAAAATGTTATGTCATCAAGTCAAAAATTATGTTAGTATGTTTTATTATTCATTACATTTAAATATTTAAATTTTTACTCATACAGGTTTGTTTGTTTGTTTTTTTGTCCTTTCGGCTTATCCCGTGAGCTCAGGGTCGCCAGAGCGGATCACTGTACAAAATGATGGTTTGGCAAAGTTTTTACGCCAGATGCCCTTCCTGACGCAACCTTCCCCAATTTTCTCCGGGCTTGGACCGGCACTGCACACTTGAGGTCGGGAACGTCTTAGGCCAAATAAATATACTGTAGCTCTGTGAATGTACAGAGGAAAGCCGTGTAATGACAGCCTCTGTTGGGAGGTGACGCTGCTTGTTTCCGGTCGTGTCACATGACGTCCGGTCCCTGGGGTGAAAGGTGAAGCTTCCCGGTTTGAATCTGCTAAAAACAAGTTGTTAGCTTCCTGTTTGTCGGCTGACTGAGGGAGCGTGGGGCAGGATGTGTTTTAAACATTTTTATTCCTTTTGACAGTTATTGAGCGAGTCAGGTGGCCGCAGGTACGACCGTTATTCACTTTATTCGTTGTTTTTCGGCTGTTTAACAGGCTAACGCTAACCAACGTCAGTTAGCTAAATTAAGATTTAGCTAGTCTAAAACCTGTTTCTCCTTTTTACCCCGGTTTACAAAGTGGTAACTGCAGCGGTTGAACCGGGTATGTCTGAGTTTTAAGCCTGTTCGAGACTAATTTGTTTTAGAGATATTCTGCTGTGGCTGCAGTTCAGCAACGGGATTAACGCAAGCGGATAATAAACGGATTGTATCGCGAAGCTAACATACAGCAGCGACTGGTCAACACATTACTATACACTTGTTTCTGATAATAATGGTCCAGTAAGTCGTTGTCAGTGTTAACTCACCCAATTTCACACACGTTTCCATTCTTCTGGGCTTTGTGTGGGTTATGGTGGTTGGGTCATGTTATTAAACTTGTAACGTTATCACTCCGTTTTTAATTATAAATGAATTGCTGTTTTTTGTCTGTTCTGAAAACACACACGTCCTCCAAAACTGTCATGTATGTTTACTGCAGTGAATCGGTTAAATTTAGTCTACCACAGTCCTAGATACAGAACATTCCGATGATGATTGAAGTTGCTGCTGTGACATGTATGTAAAATCCTATAGATCCTTCTAATATGTGATGACCACAAAGGACTTGGGTCAATCAGAGTGAGACAGAGTCTGAAAGCTGTTGGATGTAAACATGTTGCCAAATAGTCTGAGGTATGCTGTCCTCTGACCCAATCTAACCACTGCCCTGATGACACTGATATGTTGCTATGTGATGTTCTTGAAGGAGAACTGGCGGTTACTGTGCTACATGTTACAGAATCTGATGGGGTACAGCATATGTTGTAACACCTGTGTTAGCAACAGTAACACACAGAGATTTATTCAATTCATACTGAGTATTTTAGCAACTTGGAACCAGCTGACAGGACCGGCACAACTGTGTCTTTTTAAAGTAGTCTTTGCATCTGTGTCCAGAATCACTGAAGACCATATTAACCTGTTGGCATGGAGTCTGAGCTGCTGATTGGCTGGCAGCAGGAGAAGGATGAGCTCAAACATGAGGTGTGTCATCTACAGGAGCAGCTAGCAGAGTGTCGAGCAGAGAGAGAGGAGTTGGAGTCCAGGAACAGGGCACTGAATGACCGGGTGAGGAAAAGGGGAGCAGAGGGGTGAGGAGCTCATGTGATCATCCAGTTCAACTTACATCTTTTTCTCTTTCCAGCTGTGTCAGTCAGTGTCTCCCTCTCCCGCCCTCTCTCTGCAGCTGGAGGGTGAGCAGAGGGTGTGGCGGAGGAGGGTGAGGGAGGGGAGAGAGAGGGAGGCCAGACAGGCTCTACTCATCCACCGACTGCAGAACAAGGTGAGATCTCACTGAATATAGGGTTCGGAGTACTAGCAGTACTGTTGTTACTAACAGTTTTGTTACTGCAGGTGTTGGAGTACAGAGATCGATGTCAGCGATTGGAACGTGAGCTGGAGGATGAACACCAACAGCTGCTCAACATGGAGGTCAGACTCCAGTACTACTACAGTACTGCAGTACTATAGTAGAACTGCAGTGTTCTGGACATTTATGTGCAGCTTCTATGTTTTTGTGTTTTAGCGAAGGATCAGAGATGAACACAGTGATTCACTGGAGAACGCCCTCATTAAGCTGGAGGAGGAACAACAGAGGTGTGTATGTGTGTTTTATTCTTTTCTAATCACGCCCTACAGGGGTAGAGAGGAAAAGAAAGGGGAGAGACACCCCAAAGTGCCTAAATTTAAAAACAAAATCAATCAACAAGTGGAAAGCAACCTATTAAGACTTGTGGGAATACGTCTCAATATGTGTTTCATTTACGTTTGGACTTTGGGCATATGTTGATTTTAAAAATGAAGCGACGAAGCCACGTTATCTCTCCTTAAGTCACTCATCTGTGTGTTACTATCTGCACCCTTTTGTTACACACATGTACAGTTGGAGAAAGGCAATTATAAATCTTGTTAAGTGTTTATAAGGCAGAGAAATCTGCTTCTCCGACAGAAATCTACCAGGGGAATTGGGTTTCCCTAATCCCCTAGATCAATCTCTGCAGCCAGACTTCTCATTTGCATGACGCTTAAGAAATCCACTTTCCTGAGAAATCTGACTATGGCAACTTGCATGTGTGTAAACGAACTGTGTCCTCAGGTCTGTCAGTTTGGCTGAGACAAACACTCTCCTCAGAGACCAGCTCAGCCAATCAGAGCAAGCCAACCAGGCCTTGAGAGAAGACCTCCAGAAGCTGACAGCTGATTGGACTAGGGCCATGGAGGAGGCGAAGCATAAAGAGTCTACTTGGCTGAAGGAGAAGGCAGTCAGTAGAATAATTTTTTGTTTTTGTTTTTATCCAGCAAAAGTTTTTGAATTGACTCTAAAGTGGAAAGTAATCAGTACATTTACTCAAGTATCAAGTTAATTTAGTTTATTTATGTAAGTATTGTCAGTTTGTGATGTGTCTGTATACTTGGACTCCACTGCATTTCAAAGGAAAATATAGTACTTTTTTAACTGCTCTACTTTTTATAAATGGCAAAAGATACTAATTATATATGCTGAGATTTTCAGAAATAATAATCGGGGGTCTGTGCAGATCATTTTAAACATTAATATAGAAAAATGAAAATCAACATGTGGTTGGTTGGTTGGTTGGCTGTGATAACGGCACCACAAATAAATGAATAAGAAACATTGTCAATCATCAGAAATTTCATCCAATCTTCCAACTTCTGAATCACTCAACACAACTAATCCTTGGTCTGATGTAGTTAGAATCAGATCTAAGTATGTGGCACTTAGATGGACAGTAGAGATGAAACATTACCACCCAGGCAGTTGTTTTAAGGTTAAAATGCTGGATGGTGACAAAACAATACTGATAATAAAATTTTAGTTAAGGTATTCAACAGTAAACAAGAGTCTCTACATGCCATGAGATGTATATTTATTTTCATACTCTCGAACTGGTTCCTTCAGCACAAAGTTGTGTATATTCAGAAAAACCCTCTGTTTGCAAGTCATAGTTATGGTAAATGCAATTACAGGGACATTATAGTTTAAGATTTACCTGGCTTATTTAGGCCAAACAGAGGGAAGGGTCTTCCATAATCAAGTGTTGACAAACATATAATATTTAATCGTTTTCTGGGATAGTTTAGAAATGTTTTTCATAACTTTTGTTTCCAGATATTTAGGTCTAAGCAATATTTCAAACTAAGGCAAATTTCAACAGCCAACTCAGGATGCTTCGCTGGTATTTCAGCAAAATATAAAACCACAAATGATAAACCTATCATGCATTAATTTTTACTATCATTATAACTTTGTGCTTCCTTTAGTCAAGATACAGTTGCTCTAATTATGCGTACGTCAAATTGACACAAAAATTGTACCGTCATGTAGCCTGTATTGGTTGTACATGTCACAAATTAATGATATGTGTGTGAGGTACAATCCTATTATTCCCGGTGAGGCGTATTCAGAGAGCTTGGCGTCAACTTTAAATGATAAGAGTGACTAGTTTCTGGGGAAAACTTGAGCCTGTCTACAACCACCCACATCTACATCCTCAACATCCCTGCTTTTTACAGTTTTCTTTGTGGTGATCTCAACATTAACCTTTTTGTAAGTTGCTATGGCTTCTGTTAATGTTGTGGAGAAGTGGAAGTTCATTTGGAAGAAATGATGTTGTTCAAGGGTTATTTGGCCCAAGTCTGTCCTCGTTTGGCGAAAGTCTTTAAATCCTCCAGGAATACACGGACTACATAAGGAAGTATGTCAACAGTGATGTAGACAACGCTGTTCATATGTACGCTTGGACAAACAGGAAGTGTATCTTGACCCTTAGACGTTTTGACCTATTTCCTGTGTGAATTAATGTGTAATGTTTTTGTGTGTTTAGTGTCGGTTAGGTCATGAGGGTCAGCAGCAGACTCAGTTGCTGTCTGTCTGGAGGTCTGTAGTTGCTCTGAGACGACACTGTCACAGTGTTAAAACTGCTGCTGACAGGTGAGTGTTTTATAATGTGTTTAAAACAACAATATGTAAAAATAAGCATTTGACAGTTTGTCTCCCCCTTGTGTTGCTTAGTGTGAATCACTTTACAAACCTGTTCAAACACCACTGGTGGTCTGAGTCCATGAACAGCGGTACATGTTTACAGGCTAAAGCTCTAAGTGAACCAACGATGGCGTTTACAGTTGTGTTACAGGCTTTTATCTGCACACTTTGATTTATTGTCCCTTTTGAAGTGTTGCACTAACAGCAGCTTTCTCTAATAATCTGCAGTGTTACCACAAAGTTGTATCTACAACTAAAGTTTCATGCTCAGTTTTTTCCATTCAAAGTTTCCACGAACATAAACACAGCAGTTGTCCAACAAAAACCACCTCACAAAACTTGATTACTGGGTGGTAAACTACAAAGCTATAAGAATGTTAGACACCAACTAATGCAAGACCACTTAGTAACACTTCCTTTCCTGTTAGTGTGTTATTCAGAAAGTTTGCTGCATTTGCTAAACCCGTGTTGATGTGTGGATGATCAAGAGATAAAACTTAAGCAACACACCAAGCAAACACGAGGAACTAATAATTTTGTACTTACTGGTCAAAAAGCAAGAATACTCAACACTGTCAGTTCTGTGTCTGTTTTATCTATCCAACAAAGTGCTCTCTTTTTCTCAACCTTGCTTCCTTAAACTTTAACGTTTATAGCACTGCATAAAGAATACATCCTTTTCTTAGCTTATGTACTAAACACTGCATTTGTAGTAAAAAGGTAAACAGTTTTCATGAGCTGTCTCGGGGACAGGACTGCAAACTTCCATGCTGCAGTGTCTGAGGATTCAGGTCTGCTGTCCTGATCACAGACATGCCTATTACTGTGAGTGTATCATCAAAATGACTGTGATGCACTTAATTTAATGTTCAAGCTGTAAAAATTAGTGCTTTAAAGGACCATGTCATTCAAATTACAACATTAAAGTTGATCAGCGTAGTGTTGGTTGAATGTTGGGTAAACAGCTTATCACAAAATGAGGTGAGCAATTTTTTTTCAGACTGTCTCATGTTGATGATCTGTGTGAGATGGTCTGTGTGAGATGTGTTCTCACTTGTGAAGAAATACTCCCTGTAATTCGGGAACACATGGTACTTGGGCACTTCAAGCAGGGGGCAGTACATGACGCAAAAAAAAGCTGCGGAAGTGACAATGTTTTCCTTTGTAATCTGGTCGTATACCACATAATCTTGTGGTGTTCCTTGTATTTGTTTGATGATTTCCAGGTTCGCCCTTACGACAGAATTTCACAAATTTTGTTGTCCTTCCAGTTCGATGATGTTGTGTTTCTATAAATGAATGAGTTCTTCACCTTTGGGTGTTTGTATTCTACCGGTTTCGTGGACATCATCAACACGTCCACTCACTTGTGTGATAGCTCCTCTGTTGACTAATGAGCTTGTTTGGAGATAAGCCGGACTTTGCACAAGGGAGCTGGTTGGGTACAATCTGAATTGACACATACACATACATTCACATATACACTCTATCCAGGTAAAATTTAAATAATGTCTGAATTCTAGTGCATGTCTGAAAGTCACTTAACGTCGTCAACTGACCAATCTGTCTCTACCTGCAGGGATCTGTGGCAGTTGAGGGCAGAGTTTTCTCGTCTTTCCTCCTCTCTCCTCTCCAGTTGTGACTCGGTCTCCTCCTTCCTGCAGCTCAGCACTCCTCACCTCACACCCTTGTCCTCCTCTGTGCCACCCCCTCATCTACCCTCTCACCTCCTTCCCCCCTCTCTGTCTCCTCCACTCACTTCCACACTTGCTCTCCCTCCTCCGGACTTCCAACTGACCGAGGTTCCTCCCATCTCCACATCCACTCTGGGAACCTTCGTCTTGGGTGAGCTGGAGGAAAAAGAGGAGGAGGAGAAAATGCAATGGCTGTCAGACCTTCAGCATCTCCATGAGACAGAAGTTTCACAGCTGAAGAAGCGGTAAAAGTTTCAATTATTATTAATTACAGACGACAATAACTCCTACGCCTGGCTGAAAACACTCTCTCTCTGTTAGCATCACAGAGTTGCTGGAGATTGTGGAGGCTGAGCACAATCAGCGGGAGCAGAGAGAACACGAAATAGAGACACACAGGGAGACAGAGAGAAGTCTCCAGTCTGTGAGTCAGGCTGTGCTCAGACTGGTAAGCCATTTTGAAACAGCTGTCACATCAACACCAAAGGATATTGTAAAGTGACCTCAGAGCGGCTTAGTTATGGCTAAATCATAATCACCATTATTTTGTCCCTCAGTTACTCATTGACTTTGGAAACATTGTGCATTTATTGAATTTTTTAAATATATACTCCGTATTTTCTTGGACTTTAAATACAAATATAATAATATTAATACAACCCCAATTCAAAGAAAGGTGGACGATGTATAAAACATAAATAAAAAAACAGAATGCAATGTTTTGCAAATCTCATTAACCCATATTTTATTAACAATAGAACATAAACAACATATCAGATGTTGAAACTTAGACATTTTACCATTTCATAGAAAATATTTGCTCATTTTGAATTTGATGGCAGGAACACATCTCAAAAAAGTTGGAACAGGGATAAGGCTGGAAAAGTTTTCTTCTTCTTCTTCTTCTTCTTGTCCTTCTTGTCCTTCTCCTTCTTCTTGTCCTTCTCCTTTTCCTTTTCCTTTTGTCTGTTCCCTTTCAGGGGTCGCCACAGCGAATCATGTGCCTCCATCTAACACTTTCCTTTGCATCCTCTTCTTTTACGTCAACTAACTTCATGTCCTCTCTCACTACATCCATAAATCTCCTCTTTGGTCTTCATCTAGACATCCTGGCTGGCAGCTCCAACCTCAGCATCCATCTACCGATATATTCAGTTTCTCCTCTAAACATGTCCAAACCACCTCAATCTGGCCTCTCTGACTTTATCTCCAAAACATCTCACATGAGCTGTCCCTCTGATCTACTCATTCCTTATCTTGTCCATCCTTGTCACTCCCAAAGAGAACCTCAACATCTTAAGCTCTGCTACCTCCAGCTCTGAGCATTTGACATTTGACAACTAATGAGGTTAATTGGCAACAGGTCAGTAATATGACTGGCTATATAAGAAGCTTCTCAGAGAGGCAGAGCCTCATGAATGTAAAGATGAACAGAGGTTCACCAGGTTCATGTGCGACAGACTGTCTAAAAATTGTGGATCAATTTCAGACAAATGTTACTCATTTTTAAAATTATGAAGACTTTGAAGATCCTACCATCTAACATGTATATAATAAGATCAAAAGATTCAGAGAATTAGGAGGAATCTCTGTGTGTACAAGGGACAAGGCTGAAGGTCAAACTGGATGCATGTGATCTTCGGGCCCTAGGCAGCACTGCATTAAAAACAGGCATAATTCTCCACTGGACATCACTGCATGGGCTCAGCAACACTTCCAGAAAAAACTGTCTGTGAACAAAGTTCACTGTGCAATCCAAAAATGTAAGTTAAAGCTGTATCATGCAAAGTAGAAGCCATATGTGAACACGATCCAGAAACATCTCTGGGTGTTCTCTGGGCCATAGCTCATTTAAAATGGTCTTAGGGAAAATGGAAAACTGTTCTGTGGTCAGATAAATCCACATTTGAAATTGTTTTTGGAAACCATGGATACTGTGTCCTGCGGACTAAAGAAGAGCGAGACTATCCAGCTTGTTATCAGTGGACAGTTCAAAAGCCTGCATCTCTAGTATGGAGGTTCATTAGTGCCTGTGGTGTGGGCAGCTCACACATCTGGAAAGGCACCATCAATGCTAAAAAGTACATAGAGGCTTTAGAACAACATATGCTCCCATCCAGACACTATCTTTGTCAGGGAAGGCCTTGCGTATCTCAGCAAGAAAATGCTAAAACACATTCTGCATCCATCACAACAGCATGGCTTCACAGGAGCAGAGTTCGGGTGCGGAACTGGCCTATCTACAGTCCAGACCTTTCACCAATAGAAGACGTTGCATCATTTAAAGACAGTTGTTATAAGAAGAGGAGATGCAACCCATTGGTAAACATCACCATTTCCCAACTTGTTTTTGAGATGTGTTGCTGCCATCAAATGGTAAAAACATCTAATATGTTGTTTATGTTGTGAATAAAATATGGGTTGATTAGATTTGTAAAACATAATAACAATAATAATATATTTATATGTCCCTTTTAAAACATTTGAGTATGTGGGAGTCTTTTCATGTTTTTTCTGAGTCACCCGTTGCACGTTCTGGTGCAGAAATTCTATTCAACTTTTCAGAACCTTAGAAGAGCCTTTTACTGCTTTTTGTTACAGGATAAATAAACATGGTTTTGTTTTTCCACTCATCTTTGCTTTGCTTGTCAGCATAATTTTGAACAACCGCACACCTACCGTGTTACAGTTACCTCTGTAACTGATCATGAACCTCAAGATGTCTGTCTGTGAACCTGCTCTCCTTAAACTAACACAGCAAGATAATGAGGCACACATTTCTGCCAAGATGACCATGTTGCATCTCTCTAAAATAAGACTTGCTGTAAAAAAATTGTGTTCTGGATACATACCTATTTAGGTCTGAGACCAGAGTCCACCACTGCCCACGGACCTAAAGAATCTCTGTTGTAATTGTATTCAATACGGTCTTTCGTCTCACCTTCTGTGGTATTAGAACTGCCTGACTGTGTGAAAATATAAGAACAGGTTTTGCTAACAGGTAAACAATCTTGTAATGGTGACTATTTGAAAGATAATGTTGACCAACACAAAGCTACAAGCTCAGTATGTGAAAGCTCAGTGCATTTCACTGGACCTGAACAAGGTTCAGTGCTTCCACTGCTCAACCAGGGTCACTGGTGTGTCTTCAGCTAAGGTTTAGTTGTAGTGAACTGAAAGCTGAAGTGAACTAACAGTATGAATATAATGAGTGGGCCAGATTTTAAACATGTGACATGCAAGCACAGGGTCAGATACCTGGATATTGGCAGAGGGAAAATCTGTTCCATTAAAACATCATATTCTTATGGAATAAAACACCTACACAGTATATGACGTGCATGTAAACAACCTCATTGTGTTGTGTTCAGTCCAGAGTCCTGAGCAGCAGTAGCAGTCGGCCTATGTGTGTCTCCTCCGAAAGTGTCCTCAGTCTGGACCTTTCTTCCCTCTTGTCTGTCCTGTCTCACACTGAGAGTGCCCTGCAGTGGAATCATGAGGAACTGCAGGTCAGTCCCACACCGTTTTGCTGTAGCCCAGAGGATACAAAGGTGTTAATCAATCTGATCTCTGTGGTTTTAGACAGCGGAATTATCTCTACGGCGCTTCTGTGACGAGAAGTCAGCTCTGCAGCTCAGAGTGAAGCAGCTGGAGGACGACAACCAGCGGCTGCAAACACACATAGAACAAACACAGCTGGAGCTCACAAACACTCTGGACATACTAAACGGGTACGCCCATTAAATATATGTGAATATGAAAAAATGTATCTTTGTTCATTATTTGTGGCTTTGGATTGTGAAATCACAGGTAACTTTTCACTGCACATAATATTTCTTAAACTTTTCTTTAGTATTTTCACTTCTACAACTATTACTTGTGTGAAAGTATATTTGAAAGATATAACTTATTTTATATAGATTTGTAATATTTATTGTAGATGGTAATATCTTTTAATTGATTTGTATTGAGCAAAAATACTGTAAACATGGAGGGGAGAAAATACAGAGGCAGATGAGATTGATGTTTGTGTGACATTTGTGCAAGAAATTTTAGATTATTAAATAATTTTAAATGTAAAGTCAGGGAAAGGCATCTTCAGATCAACTCTGTAATGTAACCGGTAACTAGTGAATGACACCAGAGTAGAAATCCTGCTACCAGTGTGCAGACTGGCTGCTACAGGCAAGTCAGGAAGGAATGATGAGTTTTGTGCAGATCTAATGTGAAAGATGCTGAAATTATTTGTCACATTTTAACAAAGCCTAGAAATCTGGCATATGTGCAGATATCTGAACAGCGAGTAACAAATAGTCATCGCCCAACATGCTTCATACATGACTAACATAGCCATAAGTGATAAAACCTGGTCAAGACAAAGCGGTGTGCCAGATAGTCAAACTCAAGCTCTAGTGTCTGTTTGTGTGTGAAATTATTTTGTTTGTGTCTCAGGGAGAGGGAGGTGTCCTTGTCTCTACGTCTGCAGGTAGAGGAGGTGCAGAGGAGGCAAGAGGAGGTGAAGAGGGACAACAACAGATTGAGAAGAGAGAGAGACCGACAGGAAGAGAGAAACAGACAGCTGGAGACAGAAACACACAGACGGTAGTGTGATATTTCATTCCATTCTCCGAACTGCTTCAGTGACACAAAGTGTCATAGGGATGACTTAGTTGTGTACGGCGTCACCATCTCCCTGGTTCCCTCAACATTTGGGCATTTGGATTATTGCAGAAAAAGCTCAGTACCAAACAGAAGTTTATGGTACTTACAGGTTTTGTTCAGTTAGAGAATCTTTACAGGTAAAACCACTTTCATAAGTTTTAAAGTTAAAACGTGGCCAGTAAAGTAAAGAAATATTTTTAGGCTATAAACAAACTCCACCACCGTTGCCCGAGTTCACAATCACCACCACTGAACTAACCTGTAATTCGATTAAGTGACTTCCCTCTTCTATAGAACCCTTTGTTTTTATAGTGACATGATAAAATCGGTGATGGTCATTTACAAACACGTGGAGGCTGTAAAGACGCATTAATGAGCAGATGAGTGTCCGTGTTCAGCATGATGACGTTATGTTAATGATGTTAATTACAGACCTTATTGCACCTTTTAACCAAAAAACAATTCAAACACCATAGACTTTGAGAAGAGGGAACCAGTAGTATAACAATGTGAACTGACTTCCTAGTTTTAGGGTTAGCGTTTTTGGTTAGAGTTTCTGCACCTGTTAATAACAAGATGTTGGAGTTGCTGTTTTATATCTCAGATGCAGAATTTTGTTAAGCTGTTTTTTTGTTTTTAGAGTTGAAACTGAACTGTTGGAAAACATCCAGCTAACTGAGAGAGAAACTCTACACCGTTTGGAGATCCACTCTTTAAAGGTAAAATAAAAGCAAAATATTTAGTTCAGTTTAGTTGCTGTTTTGTTATGGTTTCATGTCACTCAGTGACAGATTAATGTTTCTCTTTCTCATTTCCCTTTTGAAACAGATTTGGTTTAAACAATCTATGTATCTTTTCCTCTCTCTTGCTGAAGGGGGCACTGGAGAGAGAGCAGTTGGACAAACGGAGAGCAGAAGAAGAAGCTGCTGATGCCAAAGATGCCCTGCAGAAGGTACAGACGTGACACTGAGGAAGCGTTTCTAATAAACAAACAAACAACAAAAAAAAAGGCAACACCACAAACCTCATTACATTTCTCCTACTGAATGTGAAGAAAACAGATACTCTACAATCACCCTGCTGGAACTACAAAAAGTGGGAAGCTCCTCTTTATAACACAACCTTTGACCAACAAGTTCATCACAGAATTAACTTTGGGTAGTGACAGCTGAAACCATTTTAATTTTCATTTTCATTTTAAGCTGCAGCTAAATGTTTTCTGAGTTGACATTTGATCATGGGTTGGTGTCGTTGGTGTCTTAACTGTTTTGATCGGCCTTAATTTATCTGTCACATTTTCATTTAGTCATTTAGCAGGCATTTTTAACCAAAGCGAGTTACAAGTGAGGTACAAATCCTCACAATATGCTGGATCAGCTGAAGATGTGAAATGCAGACTGTTTCAGTTTCAGATGTTGCTGTAGTGGAACATTAACGATGCACTTATGTTAAAATGAATACTGCAGACTAATGAAAACAGGAAACCGCACACCACTGTCAGTTGTTGTTTTCTCTCTCCACCTGTTATGGTCAGTCGAGGGAGTGTGTTTTGCATCTCTCGTCGTCTGAGTGTGTGTTGAAGCGAGAGGTGGAGGATGGACGGGGAGCTCTAGAAAAGATGGCTGACCTGAACTCTGCTTTGGCTTCAGACAAGAGAGAGCTTTACAAACAGCTCCTGGAGGTACCACTGCTGGCTTTTTCATTTTCTCCAATGCTGCCTGGCTCAGGGGTTCCTGAGCAGAAAACAGATGCATTCCAAACATATGTTTAAGTCTATGTGTATTTACAGATGGAACGTGAGCTGTCGGACAGCCAAACCCAGCTGCAGACTCTGAGGACCGAGGTCTGCTCTTTGCAGAGAGAGGTCATAACCCTCAGCACAGACTACGCTGATCTCAGGTGAATCTGGTTTCCACAGCAAAATCTTTGTACCGGAAACTTTAATTCTGAATATAAACCTATAAACTTCTTTGTTTAGAGCTCAGAGAGAAGCGGAGGCTGAAGCCATCAGACAGCTGAGAGAGAGAGACAGCGAAACACAGAGACTAATAGAAAAGAAGGAGAGAGCCTTGATGTGCCTGATGGAGGAGAGAGAGAAGGATAAAAAACATCTACAGGAGGTAAAGAGGACTTTCTGTTGTTACACAGAACATAGAAATTATGTACGTTAGGACTCTACACCCTAGTTTATAAGTGCAGCAATTGGTGACTTGTGAGTTATAGCTGTCTAGTGTGTGATGTGCAGTTATCCCTCTGTTGCCTATTACATATGTTTCGATTACCACACGCAAATATTTCAATCAAAGGATCCGGCATGAAATGAAGCGGGGCACTGTAATCTGCATTGGGTTGTAGTCCCTAACCCTGCCTGTGAAACAGTAAGCCCTGTAAACCTGTTTGATGTATGTCTTCGTACTCCTTAGCTGTCCTCCCAGAATACCTCTGTGTGTGGGGAGCTGAAGGAGATGCAGGAGCAGCTGCAGCAGGCAGGTGAGGAGACGACGAGGAGAAACAGACAGCAGGAGGAGCAGCAGAGAGAGAGCAGACGGCTTCAGGAGGAGCTTGTCACTCTACAAAGACAGAGGGACAGCCTGAACAATGAGCTGCAGGAACTCAGGTACTGAATGCACCTGATTGTGTAAGTCAAGATTCTCAGACCCCTTCATTCATTCATTGGTAAGAAAAGGTTTGGGAACACTGAGATTTTGTTTTCTGTCGTAACTGGTTATAAAAAGTGATGTGACCTTCATCTCAAACAGTACAGACAAACGAGAGGTTTAAAGCCACGATATGGAGATTAAGCTAAAGATAGCACGAAACTCCTAATGAATCCTGATCTTCTGCTGTGACACTGCAGTTCAACAGCAGACAAACTAAAGCCTCCAACACTGAATCCACTCCTCTGCAATGCCTGTCAGGTACTTTAGAGTTCATGAGAAGATGCTGAATTCTGATCAAGCAGAAATCACTGAAATCCTGTGATTGGTCATTAGAATGAGCCTCATTCAAAATCTGTGCCAGTGATGCTCTGAAAGTCTGACTTCTTGGACCAGCTCAACATTCTGGAGTTTTGAAACTCACAAAACTCAATGTTGTGAGTCAATATCTGTGCTGTGACTGGCCACTCCACTGGGCTGTCTTTATTTATTTTATTAAATTTACTTTATTTGTAAAGTGAAGTTTTTGGTACTGATGAGGTAAAAAAGTGCTATATTTATTGTATATTTAAATAGATTTTCTTTTAAAAATAATTTAAAGAATAATTTATTTAAACATGCAAGGTTATTCCCACAGTATGTTTATACATGCCACAAATGTACAGTACATTCTCGTTTTATCTTGTCGTCTGCAGGTCTCTGTCAGTTTCTTTCCACCAGCAGCTCAGTCAGCATCAGAAGCAGCTCTCAGAGTCGGAGGTGGACAGATGTCAGCTGCAGACACATGTTCACACTTTACAGCAGGCCAAAGAAACCTTACTTGGTCAGTGTGTCTGTAATGAATGTATAATTAAAACATGCGGTCAGTTTGTGTTTGCGCCACATGTACAAGTATGTGTTTGTTAGCTTATGACTTTCCTGTATTTTATTTGTTCTTAGTCTGTATTAAAAAAACAATTTATTGGAGGGCTCAGGTAGTGATCGTTAGGAAGCCCTGACAAAAACAGTTTTTGAGAATATGGTGAGATCCAGAGTCTGCCTACAAGAAGTATAGGACTGTGAGATTTTGTAAATTTTATTTTCAGTTAGGATTTAGCTTGAAACTATTTTAAAGACAAGTCAGTCAAGACAAATTATTATTGCACCACATCCCACTGTGCAGTGATGCCCTTGTGTTAGAAGCAGGCCATTCCTTTCTTTTACACGTGCCACTTCCTAAGAGCTTTACTGGCCCTGCTGAGTTTGAAGCCAAACAGGAGTGTGCCTGGATAATGTCCAGTAGTCTCACCCATTTGCATTCTCACACCTCTGCCTGCTGCTTAGGATATAATGTGTATCATACCCTGATTGATTGGATGAAGCGCTGCACATGTTTAAAAAGTGAAAAAAAGGCTTATTATTTAAATGCAAAGTCCAAAGAATAATTGTCCAAGGTGCTATTTTTACAGTCCCTGGATTAGCATTCATTTTATGTGACTGTAAACAGAATAGAGCTATATCATTAGTTGCTCCAGTAATAGTAGTTGTAGTTGTGGTAGCATTAGCACACATTGTCTTTGTGTTAATCACAGCAGTTCTGAGTAAAATAAACCTGTTTTTGTTTGTCTAAAGGTGAGATTGATTGTTTGAGAGGAGAACTGGATCAAACCATGGCTAGGACAGAAGATGAGAAAGTCATGAGAGAGCAGTTCAAGGAGGAGCGGGAGATCCTGCAGGAGAAGATGGAAGGGCTGATGGTGGAGGCAGAGGAGCTGAAGAGGAGAAAGAAACAAGAAGAAGGGCAAAGGAGAGAGGAGAGGGAAGCCTGGCAGATAGAAAGAGAGACTCTGAGTGAGGAACTGGGGATTAAGGACGGGGAGGTGGAGGCGCTGAGGAGGAGGATTGAAGGACTGACAGAGGAGAGAGAAGAGAGACAAAAAGAGGTGGAGACACTGAGGAAGGAGTTGACCAATAAGGAGGCACAAATCAGTCACATTGTGGACAGGTTACAGTGGGTCGAGGGGGAACGGGACAGACTGGAGGAGGATGTGAAGATGTCAGATGTGAAGTTGAGAGAAGACGAGGTGAAGAGAGTGGAGATTAGGCGAAAAGAGAATATGGAGAGGGACAGGGAGATTGAAGCGCTTTGCGACAGGATGGAGAGGTTAGAAAGAGAGAAAGAGGAGAGGGAGAATGAGAGGGATCAACTCAGGGAAGAAGCAGAGAAGGAGGTGGCAAGATGGAGGACGAAAGTGGAAGAGATGGAGGCGGAGATGAGCAGACGGAGGAAAGAAATCTCTCAACTAGAGGAAGAGAGGAGAAGATGGGAGAGACTGCAGAACAAAGAAGAGGAGATGAGGAATGAGGAGGTGGAACAACTGAAGTGTGAAGCAAACAGAGCAGGCCAAGAGCTGGAGAAATTGAGGATTAGGTTGGAAGAGGTAGAAAGTGAAAGAGACGATGAGAAGAGTAAGAACGAGAAACTGCAAGATGAAAAGGAGGGGGCTGTGGGAGGACTGATGGGGAGGCTAAAGGAGCAAGTGGGGGAGGTGGAAGAGCTGAGGGTGAGCCTAAGTGTGGCTAAAGAGTTGTGTGAGGAGATGAAAGAGGAGGTGGCCCGAAGGGAGCTCAGCCTGGAACGACAAATGAGTGCCGCAAAGGAGTGGGAGGAGAAAGCGGAGGAGCTAAAGAAGCGACTCAGGCTGGTGGAGGAGAGGGGGGAGGAGGGAGTGAAAGAGCTTGAGGAGGTGATGGAGAAGCTGATGCAAAAGGAGGCGAGGGAAGAAGAGCTGGAGACACTTCAGAGAGAAACCAAAATGCTACTGGAGAAAGAGAGGACAGAGGGAGGAGAAAAAGATGACAGAATCTTCTCCCAGGGCAGAGCGCTGCAGGAGGCTCATGCAGAGAGCGAGAGAGCAAAGAGGAGAGTCAAAGAGATGGAGGAGGCCCATGAAAACCTAGAGGAGCAGGTTAACATGTGGCAGGAGAAGGCAGAGCATAGTGCAAGAGAGGTGGCAAAGCTCAATCATATGTTGAGGGACCGAGAGAAAGTGGTGCATCAACTCAGAACCACCCTGGAGGAGAGGGAGGAAGAGGAGGCGAGAGAGAGGGAGACTCAAAGAACAATAGAAGAGGAGAGAAGGAGAAGGCTTGAAAACAAACTGTTAGAGCTAGAGGAGGAGAAGAGGAAGCTTGAGGAAAATGTGAGGGAGGTGGAGGAGGAGCTGAAGGAAGAGAGAGAGTCACTAAGAAGGGCCAGGGAGGAGAAGAGGATGGTTGAGAAGAGATTGGAAGAGATGAAAAATGAGGTGAAAGAACAACATGAGGAAATGGGAAGAAGGGATGAGGAGAAGAGGAGGCTGGAGAGAAAACTGAAGGAGTTGCAGGTGGGGGGAAAGGAGGGGGAGGAGGAGCTGAAGAGGGTCAGAGAGGAGAGGAGGCAGATTGAGGACAAACTGAAAGAGAAGGAGAAAGAAATAGATGTACAGGGGGAGATGCTGAGGAGTAGAGAGGAGTTGAGAAGGAGAGCAGAAGATGAACTAAGGGAGGCTAAACTGGAGCAAGGGAGGTTGGTGGAGGCTGAGAGAGATCAGCACCTCCTTGTGGTAGAAAGAGGGAGGTCCATTGTACGGGAGCTTGAAGAGGAAAAGGCAGGGTTGTCAGTGGAGCTCCGGAGGAAAGAGAAGGAGGTGACAGCTCTCAGAGAAGAGGTAGAAAGGGAGAGGAATAAGGCGCAAGAGATGTTGAGGAGGAGGGAAGAGGAGATCTTTATACTTAGAGAAGATGTCTTAAAGGAAGAAATGGAGAAAAAGGAGACAAAGGAAATGCTGAGGAAGAGTGAGAAGGAGGTGACAGTTCTCAGAGAGGAGGTGCAAAAGATACAAAGGGAGAATAAGGAGTCCCAGGGAAAGATGACGGCCCTCAAGGGAGAGTTACAGGAGGAGATGAGGAGGAGTGAAAGAGAGGTGTCTATACTTAGTGAGGCGGTACAGAAGAACCAAAGGGAAAAAGAGATGGTGCAGGAAGAGCTGGAGAAGATGAAAGAAGAGGTAACAACTCTCAGGGAGGAGGTGCTCAAAGAGCAGAGGGGGAGAGAAGATGTCCAGGAACGACTGAGGAGGACTAAGAAACAATTAGCAGTAATAACAGAGGAGGTGCAAAAGGAACAAACACAAGAGAAGTTGATGAGGACAGAGAAAGAAGTGACCGCTCTGAGAGAGGAGGTGCAAAAGGAGCAGAGGCGAAAGGAGGAGGTGCAGGAGGAGCTGAGAGGATTGCAACAGGGCATGGAGGTGATGGCAATGAACCTGAGCTCCTTGCAGAGTCAGGTACAGTCGCACCAGAACACTACAGTTCTTGAGAATACACTTTATTTACATGGAGGCTTATGTGAAGAAAAACGGGTCATTTAGACTAAGGGATGTGTTTTTTGATCATGTCTCAGACTTCAGGGCCCCACTGACTTTTTCCGTTTTTCATGTGGACACCTTCCCTCTGTGTTTCAGCTGTCTGATCTGAAACAGAGCAGGGAGCAGGTGAAGGAGGACATGAAGGTGAAGGAGGAGGAGAAGCAGCAGATGATGAAGGGCCTGAGAGAGTCTCTGGAGGAGATGACTAAGCTAAAAGTCCTCCTGCAGGTACAGGCCTCCTCATGATGCGAAAAGAGCTTTCCATCCATGTGAACCCTAACACACGAAAATGCCATGTAGTGAAAGTGAATTATCGCAGGAATTTGAGTGATTTTTTTTATGCATGTGAGAAGGCCAAATAATTAATTAGTTAATTAATAATATTACCAAAATTAATCAACTAAGGACAAGGATACATTAGATTAAAAACACTTAAATGGTAGTTTTTGGTGTACATTAGACAGTTCAGTAGAGGAGTAATTATTTGAAAGCATTTACTTGGGGGCTTTAAATGTGGAATTCAGAATTCATTGGAAGTGCTTTTCAGACCAGGATGATCATGTAAATTTTAAAACAGACAACAGCCACAAGTATCCTGACATATGTAGGAATCTACATGAGCACTTTAGTCAGCAGTCCAGCTGTGCTGTGTGGGGGACTGGGTTGTCTATACTCACAATTCCTGGCTCGTCTGGTCCTTATAAACACTGAACCCCCAAATGGCTCCTGGTGTCTATATCCCTGCTTTGGATAAAAAGCATATGATAAATGTCTGACTGTAAAGTTAATATTGTTTATTGTCAAAAATCAAATCTGATCAAAAATCAAATCTCAGCTGAGCTGAAGTACAAAATGTGTTCCCCACTGATGTGATTAATGGTATTCATGTCCTCCACATTCACAATCCACAGTTCATACTCTGTAGTCAGAAGATTTTGGAAAGCATGTATAAGGCTTCAACAAGTCAATTGAGTGAAGCAGATATGTTTCAGAGTCGAAGAAATTCTGTTGCAAATTTCCTCTCCCCCCCCAAAAAAACTGTGATGATGCTAAAGTGCTAAAACCTAATACTGGTAGGAACACTCACAGCAACAAAACCCTTAACCTGATGCTGACTTTTGTGCTATTCCCCTTTCTTTAATTAGTATGTCATACACAAGGTAGAGCCTAAATGGACGGCCCTCCTCACAATGTGGATTCACTTATAACATCTTAACCGGTGAGTTTGTTCCAACTGGGCAGAGCCTAAGCCAGTCTCCCTGTTTCCAGTCCTTATTCTGAGGCCATTGACTTTACTTCTAATGAAAGAATGTTGAACTACTCCTTTAAACATTCATCATTGTTTACTTTATGACATGCAGGAGAGCCACACAGAGGGAGAGCGTCTGAAGAGCATCCTGACGGAGAAGAAGCAAGAGGCAAAAATCAGAGAGGAGAACGTGCGGACTGTCAGGAAGGAGGTGCTACGAGAGAGGGATGAAGTTGAGAAGGAGAGGGGAGAAGTGGAGGAGCTGAGATCCAGAGCCAAGGCCCTAGAAAGTAGGAGAAGGGAGATGATGGAGGAGCTGGAGAATGTTCGACAGGCGAAGAAGAGGGTAGAGGAGGAAAAGAGAGAGTCTGAGGAACGGTGGAGAGGTAGATTTAAAGACTTAGAGGAGCAGCAGGAGATGAAGTTAAAATCTCTGCTGAAAGAAGTCCAGACTCTAAGGGATAGAGAGAAGAAGGTGGAGAAAGAGTGGAGGTCAAGGGTGGAGGATAAACAGAAGGAGGTAGAGAAGAGCCACTCCGAGCTGAGCGAGATCAGGGCCAAGGTAGCCATTTTGGAAGAGCAGAAAACACTTATCTCCTCACTGGCTGCTGAAAAACTTGGAGAGAGGCTGAAGGACAGTGAGGAGACAGATGGACAGAGAAGGAGGGAAGACCAAAAGACAATCGACAAGAAGGAAGGAAGAGGACAAGTAAATGTTTTATAGAAAACCCATCTAAAAGTCTAACTCATGAAGGGACAGTGTTGAAAAATAATGATCCAATCTTTCATTGTTTTCTGAGGAGGTGGAGGAGGAACAGCAGATATCTTTGTTGATGGAGAAGATCTCAACTTTACTGCAGGAGAAGGACGAAATCAGGAGGCTGCTGAGGCAGAGAGAAGCTGAGGTAAAAAGTCTCATTGTCTCATTACAGGTCAAACACACTTCTTGTGTAAATAGAGGTGTCATAAAATAAAGTTGTCAGTGCAAGAAGAATAGCAAAAGAAAGTTAAAAAACAAAGGTTCACAAAAAGCAGGAAGAAACCATCTAAAACGGAACCTTAAAGGCAGTCGAAGTCTTTGTGTCCGGTCTTTGTGTCAAATCTGTCTTTGGTGCTGTTATGTTTGTGGACGTGCAGGTCTACACTCTGACTCAGAGGACCGAAGAGCTGGAAAAAGACAGGGACCGAGTCTGGTTGGCTCTGGAGCAAACAGAGGCAGCTATGATTGGCTACAGGGAGAGGGCCCACCAACAGGATCAGAGCCCAGGAAGAGGGTCAAATGAAGTTGAGGTCTGTATGACTTTGTCCATTTACTTTCACTCAGACAAAAGGGACACAACAGCAGAATCCTCACAGACAGGATTGTACAGCTGTTGGTTGGAAATATGGCCTTCACACCACAAAGTTATCCACCAGGAGATTGCAGGTACATTATTAGCCAACATAGCATCTTACTGAAGATGTTGAATCAGACCCTATTTTTTTCCATATCTAAGTGTCCTAAGAAACTGATAGAAGTGATAGTAAAGCTGTGCAAACACAAATATGTGTCTCTGCAGACTGTGGGGGACAGACTGATAGTCCTGCAGCATCTTGTGGCTGAACTGGAGCTGGAGCACAAAAGACTGACCAAAAAAAACTCCCATCTGGAAAATCAGAAAGAAAAACTGAAGAAAGACAGAAATAATCTAAGAGACACACTGAGACAGGTAAGCACACACACAGGGAGACACACACACTGAGTTGATTGTTTTTGTGCGTTTTGATGTTTTTCTGTTTCAGGTGGAAGAGGAGCGTTCGAAGTTCAGACTGCAGCCGACTGACAGTAGCAGACTTCAGGTGAGACGCACACCAACAGGTAATGTGTGTGTGTGTATATATGTAAAGTGTTATAGTGTTTTGTGTGTTTAGGAGTCTGCAGGCACCTCAGATGAAGAACGACTGCGGAGCAGAGTGCAAGAGCTCGAGGACCAGGTGAGAGAGCAGTGAAGAAGAGTGTCAGGTGTTTTGAGTTGTTAGGTAGATGTTGATGATGTCACTATCTCCTCTCCTCAGGTAATGCAGCTAAATCTCTCATTGGGTGTTGAACAGCAGCAGAGGGAGGAGTTTATCCAGCAGTCCTCTAGAAACAGCCAGTGGCTGCTCTCCCTCAGACATGACCTCACTGATTCACTGGCTGCTGTCACACGGCATCCAGTCCCATCTGTTCTGGAGTCTGAGACACAGCGATTGGACCGTAGCCTGAGGGAGGAGGAGCTCCGGATGTCCCTAGCATCGTAACTGCTGAAAGATAAAAACTCTTAACCTAAGCTGATAACCAAAAACTTTAAACCATAACAGGCTCAAAGACTATCTCCTAAACACGGTCACCATGGAAACAGCTTGAATTTTACTGACTTTGTTTTAGCTTTAGGGCTGGCCAGAATCGGGCTGTTGGGGAGGGTCTTTGCGGTGCGTGCTACACCTACAGTGTTAGTCAGTCCTCTGGGGAGGCCTCCTCAGTCAGCATGTCGGTGAGAGAGACCACTTTGTTTGGCTGTTTCCTAATGCACTGATTTGCTCAGCTGGAGACCATGCGCTGTGCAATGCTACGTGCTCATTAGCCCAGATAAATGCAGCATGAGCTGAGGCATCAGCTTGTTTTTTGCTCTCCTGCTTGGTGTGTCATTGCCCTAAAAGTTCTCTGCAGTCCGGGTAGAAATCAAAACTAGAAGAATCTGGTGAGATGTAAAACCAAACTGAGGTTGTTTATGGACCAGACTTGTTTGATATTTCACAGCAGAAATTCTGTGGTTTCACTGCTAAAACCAAACATTTCCTGTTGGAGTCAATGGAGCTGATCCTGATCCTTTATTTTTTTTTATAATTTGAAATTTCACCAAAGGTATAGCCAAAGTTAGGCTCTGGGGTAAAAAGGCTCAAGAGTTCAATTTTCCTCTGGGTCCCCAAGTTTGAATAAAAGGCATGCAAACTTTAAAGTTTAGATGGTGGTAAACCAAAGATGATGGACATCTCTTACATTCAAGTAGCCTCATCATTTTACAAGTCTAGTTCCTAAATTAACAAAGAACAAGATATAAACATGATGAAAACAGAAATGAATGAAAGAAATAGGAGTGCATGTTACAGTATGTTTGGGCCAGATGTCGGCACAATCTCCTCTGCTGTCCATGAAGAGATGCTTTTGCTTCTTGAGGATTTTATGGAGTAGTTTAAGTATAAGCAGGGCACATACTTTTTTCTTCTCTGTGTTAAAATGTATTTACATCACAAATGATGAACAGACGTTATTGGAGGAGTTGGGTATGAGGCTGTTGCTCTGCAGGTGAGCTGAACTTCATAATCATTAATAATCATGCACTAGGAGTTATATTACAGCTAAGACAAACCGTGAAGCCATCAAGGAGATTTCTTAATATGACGGGTGAATACATCAGCTAAGGGTCTTGAAAATCCCAAACTGTGGGCAGCCCTACTAGTTACACATACATTTAGATTCTTTCAGGAAGCTGCACCTGTACAGGTGTGTTTAAAGTTCATTGTGTTTACAAGAAGGCAAACTTGCTTAAGTAATTTATAATAACCAAATCAGTTTTTGTACAAAGCTTTTAATGTAGACAATCAGAACCACTTTAAAGAAGCTCACAGTTTTATTTCTAAAACATATTTAGTTTCACATGAATTCAATTACATAAGAAAAACAATTTGGAGTTTGTCCCTTAAGTCCTGATGACCTCCAGAATCAAGGTACAAGTTGTATTTATTTTGTTTTTGTTTCTTTCAGTTTCCATATAATTTTTTCAGTTTCCCATAATGCTCCAGTTTGTTCTCACTGAGTCAGTGTGTGGGTGAGCTGCATGTTTGCTAAAGTTAAAAGTTTTCATAACATAAACACCTTTTTGAACATGAGTGTGTGTTCTTACTTGGTTGTGATGTCTCCACATACTTTACCCCAGTATGATAGATCATATTGTGTCTTTAATGATTTAGAATAGAATTTAAAACCCTGCTTCTTACATATAAAGCTCTGAATGGTCAGGCTCCATCATATATAGAAGACCTCATAGCACCATATCATCCCAGTAGACCACTTCGCTCTCAGAATGCAGGCCTACTTGTGGTTCCCAGAATTTCCAAAAGTAGAATGGGAGGTAGAGCCTTTAGCTATCAAGCTCCTCTCTTGTGGAACCAGCTCCCAGTTCAAATTCGGGAAGCAGACACCCTCTCTACTTTTAAGTCTAAGCTTAAAACCTTCCTCTTTAATAAAGCATATAGTTAGTTATAGTTATGCTGCCATAGGCTTAGACTGCTGGGGGACCCACCCCCCAATGCACTGAGCTCCTTTCCTCCTCTTGACCATCTCTCCTCTCCTCTCACCCCGCAATTCTCACCACTGTATGTCATTAACTCTGTGTGTTCTCTCCCGTAGTTGTCTTTGTCCTCCTCTGTCCCCCTCTCTCTGTCCCTTTCTGCAGGTGTCCCCCGGCTTTGAAGCTGTGTGTCTTCCAGCGTGCAGCTACTGGTCCTACCAATCTGCCCGATGTTTTGTTATTGCTTTTTGTTGCTCTGTTCTTTTCTCTCTCCCCTTTCCACTCACCCCAACCGGTCGAGGCAGATGGCCGTCCACCCTGAGCCTGGTTCTGCTGGAGGTTTCTTCCGTTAAAGGGAGTTTTTCCTCTCCACTGTTGCCTATGGCTTGCTCCAGGGGGAATTGTTGGGTTCTCTTTATATATCTTTACAATCTTGACTTTATTCTGTAAAGTGCCCTGAGATGACTTTGTTGTGAATTGGCGCTATATAAATAAAGTTGAGTTGAGAGTTGAGTAGATGATCGCTGCCAACTGTAGGAAACATCAGCAGCACTTTCAGTCTAGATTTCACCATGTTTATCTGTGTTTTCCAGCTGTTCTGCTCTCTAGGTTTTAGGTGTGCTATGTATGTATGTATACACACACACACACACACACACACACACACACACACACACACACACACACACACACACACACACACACACACACACACACACACACACACACACACACACACACACACACACACACACACACCAGGCCAAGTGTCAGACTGGAGGACAGACTGTGAGCTTATCTCTACATCTTATTCTTTCATTCACTGTGAACAGTCACCTGGTGCCTGAAGTTGATTTGGTTTCCAAACTATCATGAATGAAACATTATCTACAGTTTATATTTTAAAAGAGTCTTAAATTCGCCCAAGGAAATGAGTCCAGGAAGTGGTAGAAAGTTCTGAATATGGTTCCTGCAAGAAGCTGACATGAGCATTGTTTAATTCAGCAACCTCTTTCAACCCCTACTGCTCATTTGTTTTCCACTAGTGGGACAACCTTCAAACATCCACTCACGCTGTCAATATAGCTCAGGCGTCATTCTCAGTCTGACAACTGAAAATCAAACAATCAGGTCACACATGATACCGTGAAGTAAAACTGAAACTTTAGTGGTGCAGAAAAGTGAAAATATAAACTGCAGCCTAATAATTTTTTAACCCCTCTGAAAGACTGCAAGAGCAAATTGTTCAGCATCTACAGTAATGGCAAGAATAATGTTTCTCAATGTAGAATTGTAAAGAATGTATTGATTTAATGAGCTACGCTCCATGAAAATTATCCAATAATTCAGAAAATCTGTAGGCAAGGAACAAGGCCTTAAGCCAATATTGAACAGTTGTGATTTTGCAACCCTCATACCCTGGAAATGACTGCAGGACTCAGGAAAACGCTCAATGAACATGGTTTGTCACTACATGCACAAAAACAAGTCTACCTTTATAATATATAAAGTATAAACAAGATCCAGAAATCTTCTTTGATGCCAAGCTCATTGAAAATGGACTGAGTTGAAAATCTTCTGAAATGAAAAGTGTTATGTTTAGCAGCAAGCAAAGGCTGCATTCCAGCATAAGAACTTTTATTCCATCTGTGAAGCATCGTGGTGAAGGTACCAGGAACAGCGTGACTTGTTTTCATTGATGAAGCAACAAATTGTGAATTGTACAGGAAGATGTGAATGTATCATCTTTGAACAAATTGGATGATGCAGCAAGTGACTCTACCAAAACGAGGAGGAATGTCATGTTTAGGAAGGGTCAAGTCAAAGTCCTGACTTGAATCCTGCAGAAATACTGTGACAGGAGCTGAAGCAGGGAGTTCAAGCAAAAAGTTCATGCAGGAAGTCAACCAGCATCCATGTTCAGGGCTCAACACTTAATAGAAAGTTTGATTGACTTCCCTTTTTTTTTAGTTGTAGCACTTGTTTGAAACTGATCATGTTTTAGGTCATAAAACTTTCTAAAGTGTCAAACAACCCAAGCTACAATGGGAAAAATGTTTTTTAAAACTTGAACAATTGTTCTTCAAATTTGCCAAATGCAGACAAAGCAAACACCTCTCCAATTGTCTCTTGACATAAAAGTGATGTAAACTTGCAGTTGGAACAAAACTGATCAACTTTGTGTTTTTTTTTTTTTTTTTTTTTTTTTGTGTGTGTATTTCCAAGCACTTTTTTAAAACTTGTAAATCTTAGTAACTTTCTTTGGCTGTACTTAGTGGTTCCTGTGGCCATTAGCAGCTCCACAACAAACAATACAACACGTGCACAAACAAAGTGATTGGTGTCTCATGTGTACTTGTCCTCTGGGTGAGGAACAGCCAATTAGCTGCTGTTGATGACTGAACTTGTGACTTTATGACTCGAAGCTTTTCACACCTTCTCACATTAGTGCCACATGACACAACTGCAATCAAGGGTGTTAACAGCTAATGAGTTCAGCATAAACACATGATGCAACCATTACATTAAAGACTAAAGACTTATCAAAGTGCACTTTTTAGACAGATCCTTCCTTTCAAAGAATTATGATGCAACCTCCAAAAGTCAGAACTTTGTATAGGTTTTAAAGTAAAGGAAGAAAACCCTTCACCAATGTACCAAAACATTTGAACTGCTCAACTGAATTGAACGAAAGGATGACAATCTAAGCGATGGCACATGTTGAGGATAAATTCAGTAAAGAATTGGTTCTGGTTGTCAGTTTGTTGAATGTTAAAAATTCAGGCAGGTGTGAAGACATGAGTGTCGCCGATAATTGTTACGATCAGATGATCCCTAAAACAGCAATGTATTCAATGACAAATTCTATGTTGAAAAATAAAACTGAAAATCTCTAGTCCTTATTTCAGACATTTAACCAAAAACCCATTAAAATAATCCTAATTTATTTCTGCATTTTAGGACTTGCATTGTATTGCATTCTGTATGTGACTTGTCCTAGCATTAGCATGAAACTCTTATGTTGTGAAATATAATCACATTTAAACAGCATTAATTAAATGCTGTTTAAATCTTAAACGTGGTAAAACCGTAGACTGTAAAAACACGAGGACACCTCTGCCACTCACATTTCATGCTAACGTTACTGCTTCTTCTTCTTTTACTTTCGGCTGTTCCCTTTCAGGGGTTGCCACAGCGAATCATGTGCCTCCATCTAACCCTGTCCTCTGCATCCTCTTCACTCACACCAACTAACTTCATGTCCTCCCTCACTACATCCATAAATCTCCTCTTTGGTCTTCCTCTAGATGTCCTGCCTGGCAGCTCCAACCTCAGCATCCTTCTACCGATATATTCACAATTTCTTCTCTGAACATGTCCAAAACGCCTCAATCTGGCCTCTCTATCTTTATCTCCGAAACCTCTAACATGAGCTGTCCCTCTGATGTCCTCATTCCTGATCCTGTCCATCCTCGTCACTCCCAAAGAGAACCTCAACATCTTCAGCTCTGCTACCTCCAGCTCTGCCTCCTGTCTTTTCTTCAGTGCCACTGTCTCTAAGCCGAACAACATCGCTGGTCTCACCACCGTCTTGAACACCTTTCCTTTCATTCTTGCTGATACTCTTTTGTCACACAATTTAATTCAATTCAACTTTATTAATATAGTGCCAATTCACAACAAAGTAATCTCAGGGCACTTTACAGAATAAAGTCAAAGTCACAACACACCTGACACGTTTCTCCACCCGTTCCAACCTGCCTGAACTCGCTTCTTCACCTCTTTTCCACACTCTCTGTTGCTCTGAATGTTGACCCCAAGTACTTAAAGTCCTGCACCTTCTTCACCTCCGCTCCCTGTAGCCTCACCGTTCCCCCTGGGTCCCTCTCATTGACACACATGTATTCTGTCTTGCTGCTGCTAAGCTTCATTCCTCTGTTTTCCAGAGCAGACCTCCACCTCTGTAGATTTTCCTCCACCTGCTCCCTGCTCTCACTACAAATCATAATGTCATCTGCAAACATCATAGTCCACAGAGATTCCTGTCTAACCTCATCTGTCAGCCTGTCCATCACCAGAGCAAACAAGAAGGAGCTCAGAGCCGATCCTTGATGCAGACCCACCTCCACCTTGAACTCCTCTGTCACACCTACAGCACCTCACCACGGTCTTACAGCTCTTTTACATGTCCTGCACCACTCTAACATACTTCTCTCCCACTCCAGACTTCCTAATACAATACCACAGCTCCTCTCTCGGCACCCTGTCATACGCTTTCTTTCTCTAAATCTACGAAGACACAATGCAACTCCCTCTGACCTTCTCTGTACTTCTCCATCAGCATCCTCAAAGCCAATACTACATCTGTTGGACTCTTTCTAGGCATGAAACCATATTGCTGCTCACAAATGTTCACCTCTGCCCTTAGCCGAGCTTCCACTACTCTTTCCCACAACTTCATTGTTTGGCTCATCAGCTTTATTCCTCTGTAGTTGCCACAGCTCTGCACATCTCCCTTGTTCTTAAAAATTGGCACCAGTACACTTCTCCATTCCTCTCACTCTCCAAGATCTTGTTAAACAAACTAGTCAGAAACTCTACTGCCACCTCTCCTAGACACTTCCATACCTCCACAGGTATGTCATCAGGACCAACTGCCTTTCCACTCTTCATCCTCTTCAACGTCATCCTCACCTCTCTCTTACTAATCTTTGCTACTTCCTGCTCCACACCAGTCACCTCTTCTACTCTTCGTTCCCTTTCATTTTCCTCATTCATCAACTCTTCTCCTTCCATCTTCCCATCACACTTCTGGCACCTGTCAATACATTTCCATCCTTATCTTTAATCGCACTAACCTGCTGCACATCCTTCCCATCTCTGTTTCTTTCTTTTCTTTCTTTTTCTATGCCTCTTCTGGAAGAAAGTGTTCACTACAGCCATTACCATCCTCTTTGCAAAGTCAACCACCTTCTGACCTTCTGCGTTCCTGTCCTGAGGACCAAACCTGCCCATCACAGTCTCATCACCTCTGTTCCCTTCACCTACATGCCCATTGAAATCTGCACCAATGACCACTCTCTCACCTCTGGGGATGCTCTGCATCACTTCATCTAACTCACTCCAGAATTTCTCCTTCTCTTCTAACTCACATCCTACCTGTGGGACATTACCACTCACAACATTGAACATCACCCCTTCAATTTCCAGCTTCAGACTCATCAACCTGTCTGATACTCTAATTACCTCTAGAACATTCCTCACAAACTTTTATTTCAGGATAACTCCTACTCCATTTCTCTTCCTATCTGACCCATGGTAAAACAACTTGAACCCTGCTCCTAAGCTTCTAGCCTTGCTACCTTTCCACCTGGTCTCCTGGACACACAGTATGTCCACCTTCCTTCTCTGCATCATGTCGATCAACTCTCTAGCCTTCCCTGTCATAGTACCAACATTCAAAGTCCCTACTGTCAGTCCTACATTCTTAGCTTTCGTCTTATCTCTCTGCCTATGAACACACCTTCCACCTCTCCTTCTTTGACTTCGACCAACAGTAGTCCAATTTCCACCGATACCCTGTAGGTCAACAGCACCGGTGGCGGTCGTTGTTAACCCGGTCCCCGACCGATCTGGTATGGAAGTCATTGTGAGGATTCGCATGTTTGATTTGGCATGTGTTTTACGTCGGATGCCCTTCCTCCCACAACCCTCTGCATTTATCCAGACTTGGGACTGGGACATGAAGACACTGGCTTGTGCCCCCTTGTGGTTGCATTGCTAACGTTACTGCTTACAATCACAAAAACTCACTTCTCCATACTGCTGAAGTGAATCGAGGACTTAAATTTACTGCCCTACAAACCTTAATCTTTATTCAGTCCGATTCATTCTTTATATAGCACTAATTCACAATAAGACTGCATGGATTTATAGAGGAAACCCAACAAGTCCCCCATCAGCTGCAAACCTGGGGACCCCTGCAGAAAGGGGGACAGAGACTATTTTTAGATGAAAAAAGGCTCCATAAGAAGTTCGGTATACTTGGATAAATTACCAATACCAATTTAACCTACTTAAATCTGATGTACTCAGAGGCCCAGTGGAGGGTGCAGTGTTGCCAACTCCTCAGTAAGGGAAGTAGCTATTGGTTGTCCTAAAACTCGCTAAATTACGTAATCGCCTAAATTGCATAATTGCTCATGTGCATGTAATTGTAATGGATGCTGTAGGAGAGAGGAAAAGTGAGTAAAAAAAAACTTACATTTGTTTAGAACTAGGAATGAACTCGATTCATTTTATTTATTTATTTTTTATTTCACAATTCCAACCCTTCTCTTTTATCTGGGCTTGGGACTGGCAAATGTGATCCAAAAGACAGTGGGATGGAGTTTTGTTTTGTTTTTTGTGGAGTGATTTATTTTAGAAGACATTTTTACTTTTACATCGGGATCAGCTAGCAGTGGCTTTGTGTATGCGCGATTAATTTAACTTGCAGTCTGGATGTTGCAGAGGTGTGTGACTGCAGCTGGGAGGGGCTGCTGCACGAAGACTAGGCCACCTGTGAGTGGTTTGGCACGTGGGAGAGTTATAACAGCACCCCCTGCTCATTGATAAGAGTAACAATGATACATCCTTTCATGTCAGTCTCCACATGTCTGCAATAACACCAGAAAAAGTCACTGGATTCTTCGCTAGTCGTTTTTTTTTAAAAAGAGTTGCTAGCGGGTTCTGAAAACCCACTAAATATAGCAACAAAGTCGCTAGGTTGGCGACACCGGGAGGGTGGTGGGATGAGACACCTGAGAAAATGCTTACAGCACATTAATTCAGTTACGTTATGTCGTATTTAGCACTTTTCATGGTTATGCAGTAATATAATTTTTTACGTCAATAGTTTAATTTTGTTATTAGTATTTAGTTTTTAAGAAATAACTAAATTTATCACCTCAAACGTCTCCACTTGCATGTTGCACTCGTGGTGCCAGACTCTGCTGAAATGTTACCTGCACAACAGGATGGTGCACAGCAGTAAACTTTGCAGCTGAGTCCCTGTCATGTGTGAAAACTTTGCTACAGGCAGCCATAATTCCGTCAAAGACAAAGTATGTGGTAGAGGATGAGTGGACAGTTATCAATAGTAAACTCTCTGGGTTCAGAGAACAGGTGTTATTACAGCTTCATTAATGTGTATTAATGAAGCTGGTTTAGTTATGTGTGAGCTCTGCAGTTGAGATGTGGTAAATGGTAAATGGTCTGCACTTTTATATGGTGTTTTTCTACCTATTCGCACTCACAATCCCACACACACTCCTACACCGATGGGGGAGTTGCTATGCAGCTGACCAACACTCACCATGAGCAACTAAGTTGGGGTTCAGTGGGGTCACTTCGACATGTGACCAGAGGAGCCAGGGATCGAACCAACAACTGGGAGATTGGTGGACAACTGCTCTACCACTTAAAAGTTGAACAACAGTTAAAACATCCTTCAAAAGTACATGGAGTACAAGTTACCATTACAACTAGGTAAAACACTAATATTAAAATGTAATCATTCAATCATATTTGATTTAACATCACAACGAGTCATGCAAAACGCTGAAATGCTGTAGAGATGTGTTAAGGGCTACCTTGGTGCCTGTCCTGAGCCAGGATGAAATCAAATGGTTGCACCAGGAAAAGGCATCCGGCCAAATCAACATGCAGAACATGTTCCACTGTGGGGACCCCGAAAGCTGATCTATTGATGTCTGTGATATTTGTCAGATACTTCAGTAAGTGGGCCTTCATAGTTTTACTTTACGCTGGACCAAATGTTATTTCATGGGCACATTTTGTAAAGTAACACAAAAGGAATTAATAAGTGCTCTTACTTCCATGGAAAGCAACTTTTAAATAGTGTTTTTAAAAAGTAACTTCCCCGACACAATGGAGGAGAAATGTGTTCCCCAGAGAGAAGGAGGAAGAGGAGATAAATAGAATGTAAACAGAGTTTTGCTCAGAAAGCTCCTTTGTGACAATGGAAGAAGATGAGCTCTGCTTCCCCCAGCTCCTCAACGCCTCCTGCAGGAGGCCGAAACCTCCTGACTTTGACACTTTGTTTGTTTACATCCTGCTGTTTTTTATCTCTCTGCTCACGGCTGCTCTCAACCTGCTGCTCATCATCGCCATCTCCCACTACAGGCACAGATTAAACAGCATAACTTAGTGTTACACTGTATTTACAGGAAGTAGTGTATGAGTTCAAATGAAGGTCAATGAGCGTTAGTGAATTTAGGTTCATTTCTGCTTGTGTGAATCCTGCTAAAGAAAAATTAAACAAATGTCACATTTCCTCTGTGCAGCTAAAAATATTTTCTCTCAAAATTCAAATTATCCTCTTAATGAAATCCTACATTTTGGTTCAAAAAATGTTAATGATGTGGTGGTTAGACATAGAAGGAATCTTACCATAGGATTTAAAAGGATTTCTGTTCCTCATTTTGTGAACTCACAATCTCTCAGGACCTTATTCAAGCCCATAGCTGTGGCTTAATTTTGTGCGTTGTTTTAATAAACTTTAGTTTAGAATAAATTTTGCTGCTGTTATGGCAGAGCAGCCATTGTTTTTGATGGTAATAATTTTAATACATGTCGTATTAATCATGTCGTATTCTTGCAGGCAGCTCCACTCACCCACCAACCTACTACTACTCTCTCTGGCAGTCTCAGACTTCCTTGTGGGTTTCTTGGTGATGCCAGTTGAAGTTCTACTGATGGGTACCTGTTGGGTCTTGGGTGAGCTTATGTGTGCTGTGTATTATTTCCTTCCAGTCATTCTTATCTCTGCCTCTGTAGGAAACATGGTGCTCATATCAGTCGACCGCTATGTGGCAATTTGCGATCCTCTGCATTATCCCACTATAATCAATGAAAGAATAGTAACCGTCAGTGTTTGTCTATGTTGGGCCTGTTCTGTTTTCTACAGCATTTTCCTTTTATATGACAACCTGCAACAACCAGGCAGGTACAACTCCTGCTATGGAGAGTGCATGATCAATATTAATGGAGATGTGGACCTAGTTATTGCCTTTATTATCCCCATTACAGTCATCATAGTTCTGTATCTGAGAGTGTTTGTCGTTGCAGTGTGTCAGGCTCGTGCCATGCGCTCTCAGGTTGCAGCATTCAATGTTGAGTTTTCAGTCAGTCGGTTAATGAAACAGTCTGAGCTGAAAGCAGCCAGGACTCTTGGTGTTGTCGTAGTTGTGTTTCTAATGTGCTACTCTCCATACTATTGTCTTTGTCTGACAGACCGCAACATCTTGGTCGGTTCTTCAACTGAGGCTTTCATGAGCTTTGTGATGTATTTTAACTCCTGTCTGAACCCTGTGATCTATGCCTCATTATACCCCTGGTTTAGAAAAGCTGTAAAACACATTGTCACCCTCCAGATACTGCAGCCTGGCTCCTGTGAAGCCAACATATTATAGAGATTTAGTGGGCTGTATTTAAAATCTTTCTTTTGCAAATTTACTAGGCATTCAGTCATTTTCACAATTATAATGTACAATTTCAGGTAGATGTTTTTATTTCAAGATGTGTGATTAAAAATGGTATTGCTATTGGTAATTCCGCATTTGTGAAATGGATATTTGTGCGTAAACAGTAAATTATGAGTAACTTAATATGTGAATTAGTCAGTGTGTCACATATTGTTCAATACATGTCATCATTTCCTAAATATACTGAAAACAGGATATATCGTGTGTGCTATTAGTGACCTTTTTTGTAACCACATTTTAAAATACTAAAATTTCTGTTTTTGTCTTAAATCTTTGCAAATTTAATAAAATTAAAAACAAAAAGAAATCATATGTACATAAGTATTTGTGGCCTTTGCCATGACACTCAAAATTGAGCTGTGCTGCATCCTATTTCCAGTGATAATCCTTGAGATGTTTCTACAACTTGATTGGAGTCTACCTGTGGGAAATTTAGTTGATTGGACATAATTTGTAAAAGCATACACCTGTCTGTTTAAGGTCCCATAGTTAACAGTGCATGTAGTACACAGCACAAACCAAGACAATGAAGTCCAAGGAATTGTCTGTAGACCTCTGAGATAGGATTGTATGGAGGCACAGATCTGCTGAAGGGTACAGAAAAATGTCTGCAGCACTGAAGGTCTCAATGAGCACATTGGCCTCCATCATCTGTAAATTTAAGAAGCTTTAAGCCACCAGGACTCTTCCTAGAGTGGGCTGGCCAATCTGTGCGATTGAGAGAGAAGGGCCTTAGTCAGGGAGGTGACCAAGAACCCGCTGGTCACTCTGAAAGAGCTCCAGCATTTCTCTCTGGAGAGAGGAGAACTTTCTAGAAGAACAACCATCTCTGCAGGACTCCACCAATCAGACCTGTATGGTAGAGTGGCCAGACAGAAACCACTCTTAGTAAAAGGGACATGAACTCTCACCTGAAGGACTCTCAGACCATGAGAAACAACATTCTCTCATCTGATGAAACAAAGATTGAACTCTTTGACCTGAAGCCCAAGTTTCATGTCTGGAGGAAACCAGGCACCGCTTACCACCTGGTCAATATCATCCGTACAGTAAAGCATGGTGGTGTCAGCATCAGGCTGTGGGGGTGTTTTTCAGCTTCAGGAACTAGGAAACTAGTCAGGATGGAGGGAAAGTTGAATGCAGCAATGTACATCCTTGATGAAAACCTGTTCCAGAGCTCTGGACCTCAGACTGGGGCAACAGTTCAACTATCAACAGGATAATGAACCTATGCACACAGCCAAGATAACAAAGGAGTGGCTACGGGTCAACTCTGTGAATGTCCTTGAGTGGCTCAGCCAGAGCCCAGACCTAAACCCGTTTGAACATCTCTGGAGAGATCTGAAAATGGCTGTGAACCAATGCTCCCATACAACCTGAAGCTTGAGAGGTACTGGAAAGAAGAATGGGAGTAACTGTCCAAAAATAGGTGAGTCAAGTTTGTAACGTCATACTCAAAAACTGCTTCAACAAAGTAAGCTAAGTAAAGCAAAGGCAAAGAATACTTATATACATGTGATTTTTATTTATTTATATATATTTGCAAAGATTTCAAACAAACTTCTTTCACTTTGTCATTATAGGATACTGTCTGTAGAATTTTGAAGAAAATATTTAATTTGATCCATTTTGAAATAAGGCTGTAACATAACAAAATGTGGAAAAAGTTAAGTGTTGTGAATACTTTCTGGATGCACTGTATAGTCAATTTCATTGTAATCTGAACAGTTCTGGAAGCAGAACTACATCAGGCATTAATGATGTTGAAACTAATGTACCAGAGAACTTGCGCTATTTCCCTATTTGGAATCACCAAATGCCAAATTAGTGCCTAGTAAGCATTCCATTTGGTATTCTCCTAATTTCTGCCTTGTGTGCTGAGTGTGTAGAATTCTGATTCTATCTGGGACTTGATCAAGATGACAGAGGATGCTCTAAGTAACAAAAAGATATTTAGTTTACTGTGTTTTAGCAAACGCATTGTTTTATCATCCCCATCCAGGTTCTTTCTTAAAGTGGGCATAAAAAGCAAAGCAAAGCATATTGGAGCTCTAAAAAGTCTCAATCCAACATGCTGTTTCTTGGATGACCCAGGACCTTGATGCCACACTACCATGCTCTGGCTGTGTAATCTTGATACGAGAAGCAGTTCCAGCTGTTCCAGCTTGCTAAAAGAAAACACGAGGATTAAACATTCCTTCTGCTGCACCTTATCTAGTCAACTGGTGCTGTAGCAATCAGCCAGACAATTAGCGAGGTCCGCCTGAAATCAGCAAAAAGCTTTTACTCTTTTGGAGTAAATTATGCTGGCTGGTTCTGGTGATTGAATGATCACTGGAAACCTTTGAGGTAGTGAGTCATTCCACCGTTTCCTGGCAGAGAACCCTGGCCTCAGACTTGAACGTGCTGACCCGCATTCCAGCCACATCACACTATGCTGCAAATCATCCCAGTGCAGGCTGAAGGACAATGTCTAATGAAGCCAAAAGAACCATGTCATTTTGAGATGCACTCTCCTCCCTCTGGCTGCGCCGGGAAATAATATCCATAAAAATCACAAAGGTTCGGTGACAAAGGGCAACCTTGACGGAAGCCAGCACCTACTGGGAATGTGTTTGACTTCTTACTGAGAATGGGGATGAAACCATTAACTCCAGTTATACAAATGGTAAATGGTCTGCACTTATATAGTGCTTTTTACCTATTGTCATTCAAAGTGCTTCACACTGCTTCTCAATCACCCATTCACACTCACTATCTCTCTCTCACACACACACACACACACACACACACACACACACACACACACACACACACTGGCCAACGCTTACCGGGAGCAACTAAGTTAGGGTTCAGTGTCTTGTTCAAGGATGAATAGTTGGTGCACTGTTCCACAGCCAGGTGGAAGCTGCATTGCTCCCCCTGGATCTGGGGTTTAACAATCCAAAGAAGTCTCCTTTCCATCACCTTGGCATAGACTTATCCAGGGAGCACAACCTTCTGTCCCTCTCTTTTAAAAATAATAATATCGTAAATACAAGTCCAAAATGAGTTTCCTCTGTATAGGTTGGCTGGGGTCAGTTAGAGGAAAGGGTAAAGATTTTCAGGAGGCTTGCTGGGTTCCTCCCATTGGATGTCTACAGTGCACATTTAACTGGTAGGAGACCCAGAGCATATCCAGAACATGCTGGAGGGACTGTATATCTCATTTGGCTTGGGAACATCTCAGGATTCCCCAGGAGGAGCTGGACAATTTGGCTGGGCATAGGGACGTCTGGACCTTGCCACCGCTACTCAGCTGTGAGTAAGCAGCAGATAATGGATGGATGCATTCTTTAGGAACTTGTCACTGCAAAATAAATCAAACAAAACAAACTAAAAAAAAAAAAAACACCCCACAAGGCATAACATCAAATCTATCTGATTTTTACATCTACTGGCCTGGACTGTCTGCAGAGTTACTGCTGCTTAATGCAATCCGAAAGCATATGTACTTTTGTGAAAAACAAATTTTGAAAAGTCAGCGTCAATCAGCATGAATCCCTTGCTGCTGCCTCTGTGTTTACTGATGAAAACGTTATCAGTGAGCAGCTGGGTGGAGCCAGGGGGCCAGAACCAATTAGATGTGGGGAGACAGACATGAGGGACTGATGACTGTCTATTTCTCCCCTTCTTGTTCTCTGTTGGCACTGTCTCTGTCTGCTTCACTGCCTCTGTGTCATTCTCTCTCTGTATTTTGACATTTGCTGTTTTAGGGCATAATATTGTTACATGTTACCTGTCTGTGATCAACAAATGCAGCCAGGTTAGGGGGTGGTTAGTGGATTAGTGTGCAGGGGTTTCAAGCTTAAACACAGTTGTAGCTATAGTGTGCTTTGGTTTTAATGTAAAAATTATGTCATGTGCAAAAAATAAAAAGTGTTTAAAAAGCTAAAATGTAGATTTAAAAATGAGCTGCATAAGACCACTTATCAAGTCAGGGAGCAAAAGGGCAGGTATTTGAGCACCACTTGGTCTCTGTCTTTGCACGTGCATTGTTATATCTGAAAACCGTCCGACTACTTCTCTGACGATGGAAGAACCTGAACTCTGCTTCCCACAGCTCTTCAACATCTCCTGCAGGAGACCTAAGCGTCTGTTCTCTGAGGCTGTGCTGGTCGACATCATGCTGTATGCCATCTCTCTGCTCACTGCTGCTCTCAACCTGCTCGTTATCATTGCCATCTCCCATTACAGGTAGATATCACACTCCCTGCACAGCTCAGTGTGTTTGTTTTGATGTTTATTGTCAGAAATGGCTTTGGAAACGAGCATAACATTTTAATAATTGCCCCTTATATTTGCCACCATAATACTGAACTAAAGATCATTAGCTGATGTTAGAGGCGTTAGATTGTGATTTTGTGAAATTATGTTTGGATCAAACCTCAGGAGCAGAAATTGAAGTCTGTGAAAGTGCAGAAAAGATGAATGTCTGTTTAAAATCTGTGCAGAAAGTGAGGTTAGGCAACTAAATGTGCTCAGCATGTTTAAAAATCTGCTGCATATTTGTGCTGTGACCTGTTCTGCCTTCAGACAAGGTGCTGAGATGCACGTGGTTGTATATGAATTAATGTATGCACTAACTGACATAACTCACCGGAAATCACTGTGAATTTAATCCTTTCCTAATGCTGAGCAACTGGAGATACTTCTGCATTTAATTATCATCAGGTCGGCATTAGTTCACCTCATTTAATAAGGGTTTCTTCTATGAAAGGAAAATGTCTCCACCACTGAAGTCAAATGAAAACTGACATTTTTAAAACACTTGAGAACTGCATCAATTAGTAAAAATGATCTTAAAGTGATCTTGGTGCATTTTTTAAACAGTTTTTTTTCTAATCCTCTTTAATACTCAAACAGTTAATGTTTGATAGGTCGGGTTATTGTTGTCTTCTACAATTTGTAGAGTTAAAGTTTTTTTAATCTCCCACTAACTGTTCGTTACACATTTCTATATGTTAGGGTGGTGGTATTAATGTTGTGGCTGGTGTACACACCAACACAATTCACAAAGTGTGTTTTCACCTTGACGTATTGAAATTTGTCATTTTCAAACGTATTGAAAATCAATCCTTGCCCATTATTTTACAGCTGCTAGTTCAGCAGAGTTCAGCAGCTTCTCTCTCTGACGATGGAAGAAGCTGAACTCTGCTTCTCACAGCTCGTAAAACTCCTGCAGGAGGCCTAAGTGTCCTTATTTTGAGGCTGCTCTCCTTCATCTCTCTGCTTACTGCTGCTCATCATTGCACTCTTCCGCTACAGGTAGAGATCAGCCTCCCTGCTCAGCTCAGTCGATTTTTTTTTTTCTGTTTAATGTCTCAAATGAAGTGAGCGACAGATTTTTGTTTAATTGTTTCTGTTGATTTTGTTTGGAACAAGCTTCTGCCATTAGAAAATACAACTGATGTTAATCGAGCCACTAAGGATTCATTCTGTGAAATATGTAGAAACGATTAGTGGTTCCAGAAAAGTGCTTTTGTTAACATGTAGGTACAGATTCAGAGGGAAACTAAAGCTTTTCTGTGCATCAAGTTTTCAAAAGGGAGATTTATAACTAATATAAAACCATTGGCTATGAAATGAACAATTTTTTTTATACATATATATGATTTCTTCACATCACTCAATCTACTTTGCCACAGTACAATGAAAGGAAAATCATGAACAGACCATAGATCTGTGACTGTGTGCTCTTCATGTCGTGTGGAAATATTTGCTAAATATGTTTTTATTATTATCTTTGTGTTTGATCCTGTTGCTGATGGGAACTGGCTGGAGTTCTTTTTCCAGTTTCACCATTGTCCTGGAGTCAGTAACGAATTTAAGTGATTGTTCCACCACTGATGTGGGCATGTTGTTTCTTTGACCTTGTTTCTCTGTTGCAGGCAGCTCCACACCCCCACCAACCTGCTCCTGCTCTCTCTGGCAGTCTCAGATTTCATTGTCGGTATCCAGCAAATGCCGGTTGGAATCGTGATCTGGCAAGGCTGCTGGTTCCTCGGTGATTTCGTCTGTATTCTGAACTCCCTTTTAGGTTTTATAACGAATAGTGTTTCAGTGGGAAACATGGTGCTTATATCAGTGGACCGCTATGTGGCCATCTGTGAGCCCATGTATTATCACACCAAAGTAACTGTGACAACAGTGAACCTCTCTGTGTGTCTGTGCTGGATGTTTTCTGTATTTTACAGCAGCTGGATACTGAGAGACCTCTTCAAAAAGCCGGACAGATATGTGTCTTGTTATGGAGAGTGTGCAGTTGCCATTAGTTATGTTGAAGGAACGGTAGACTTTGTTCTGACCTTTGCTGGGCCCATCATAGTCATCGTAGTTCTGTATATGAGAGTGTTTGTGGTAGCGGCGTCGCAGGCTCGTGCCATGCGCTCTCACGTTGCAGCTTTTCAGAGTTCAGTGACCATAACTGCCAAGAAATATGAGCTGAAAGCAGCCAGGAACCTTGGTGTCGTTGTAGTCGTGTTTCTTTTGTGCTTCTCTCCATATTACTTCTTCAGTGTAGCAGGTGGGAACAGCTTGGATACGTTCTTTGAGATCTGGGTGCTGTATTTAAACTCTTGTCTGAACCCTGTGATCTACGCCTTGTTCTACCCCTGGTTTAGAAAAGCTGTAAAACACATTGTGACGCTTCAGATTCTGCAGCCTGGTTCCTGTGAGACCAAGATGCTGTAGGGCTTTGATTCCAAATCTTTTTCACCTGATGTCCCCTTATGTTGTGGATTTGTTTGTACATATGTGTTGCATGAACTCAAATTTAATTTATATGGCCCAATTTCCAATTTACAAAATGTCCTTGGGGGATTTACAGCGTGCCCCAAAGCACCATCCTCTGTCCCTTAAATCACACTGGAAAAACTAAAGAAACATCAGGAAGAACAACCAGAGGAGGGATGTCTCTGCCAGGATGGACAGCCCTGCAATAGACATGTAGATCAACACAACAACATCTTAGGTTTACATTAGGGACAGGATGAGGACAGTACAGAGTAGAACCATAGATGAAAAATATGATGATGGAGAACATGGAGCAGCTCCCAGGTGCCACCCACAGACAGGACCTGAACAACCACGTACGTGATCACTGTTCATACTCTGTAACTGACTGCATGCAGTAGCTGTGTGTGATTGTTCTTTGTGTTGTGAACAACCTGGAAATTATTTTTGTACATTTCATGAACAGCCCTTCATTTGATCCCATAGAAGTCCCCACAGATTGTGTTTCTGTGTTTATTCATGGGTTTCTTCCTTCATTAAAACTTGTTTATGATGGGAAATACATTTGATAATGCGATCGTTTGAAGAGAAATATGAGGTTAAACATGTTACTTATTGAGTTTAACTACATATTTTGCCATATTTCATTGCTGAAGGTTTTTTGTTTTTAACTTTTGTGACATTTTTTGTTTTATTCTAGTTTATTCTCTTTTTTTATCTTTTAATTACTATTGTGATTCTGTCACTACAGGTTTGTGCCTGTTGTTTCATTGACTCTTCACCTTATTTATTTCACTGTTGCAGACAACTCCACCTCCCCCACCAACCTGCTCCACCTCTCACTGGCAGTCTCAGATTTCTGCTGCTGAAAGCAGCCAGAAATCATGGTGTTGTTGTAGTCATGTTTCTTCTGTGCTACTCACTTTATTGCTGTATTTTAACCCCTGTCTGAACCCTGTGATCTACACCTTGTTCTACCTCTGATTTAGAAAACCTGTAAATACATCGTGACTCTGCAGCCTGGTTCCTGTGAGACCAAAATGCTATAGAGAGAGATGTTTAGTCAAATAAGACACTTTATAAAATAAGTTTCAGTAACAACAGCCAAACAAATCACTAATAAAAACATTTTGAAGATTTGAGCTTCACAGTAGAACATGCTGCTAATATGTTGTGCTGACAATGACAACAGAGATGAAAAACTATTGAAATTTGCAGAACACACTACCCAAATCTGGCTGTAATTTAATTGTGTGTTTGTAAAGTTTTAACCTGTTGTACAGACACTTAGGAGGAACTTAGTGGAATCTGTTTAAATTTCTAACTTAACTTTATAAAGGTATGAATAATGGATTAAGAATTACAGTTTGTGTGAGGACTTGGAGAATGACAGTTTATATACATTCACTATTTGTCGCTAAATTATTTATTTAAAAGGTTTGTATTTTTGTTGGCGCCGAATGTTATAAATATCTTTAATAAACAAAAACCCCAAGAATTCAGGCTTTAATTAATTTGGTAAAAGGCCACTTTTATCCAAAGAGCTTTACAATGTTGATCCCCATTCACACACACCGATGGCAGTGGCTGCCGTTCAAGATGCTCACCTGACCCACCAGGAGCAACTTGCTAAAATTGAAATGACCTTTACTCTACCTCTACTTTGGGAAGGCCAAACATGCAGTTGGCTCCATCCCAACATAATTTTAATGTAAATTCAGCTGGTAAAAATGTTAAATTAAATTCTCAAAGGCTTACAAACAGTAAAAAAAAATATATAAAAAAAGAAATGTTTGTATAGTTTAATTTATAACTTTTCTTTATACACTGACCATCATTGCTACTTTTGATGATGAAAGAACATTTGGTCAGACTGAATGTGCAAAAACAGTCAAAAAGAAAAATGGTCAAGTGAATAAAAAAAATTAAATAATACAAAGTTTGCATTCCCTTGATAATATAATGAAAAGACTCTAATTTCTTAAGAAAAATTTGTATACAGGAGCCCAATATGAAAAAAGTTTAACAAAGATTTCTATTGGATTTGTAAATAAGGAGAATAACATATAAAATAAAAATTGACATTTTAATTTAAACAAAGAAAAAATTTGTTTGTTTTGGGGTGGGTGGGGGGTTATATTTGCATGTTTCTTGTTGATAATACTCATTTTACTACAACACAACACCACTACAACATTTTTGATTAGGCAGAAGTGTCTGGCTGGGATACCAGGGAGAGGATGGTAATAAGTCCAGGGGAACCACATTTCTCGCCCAGTGACAGCTGGGATACGCTCCAGCAACCAGGGACCCTAAACAGGATGGACGGGTCATGAAAGGGATAAATGGTCTGATGTCTAAATCTGTTGCTGCTCTCTGGATATTTTCTCTTTTTTAGACTGTTCTCTGTGAGCCCTGATGGTTGTGTGTGAAAATCCCCCTGAATCAACAGTTTCTGAAATACTCTGTGCAGCATCAACCACTGTGCCACATTCAAAGTCAGCTACTACTCTGTGATTAGTTCATTAAACATTTGCGTTGAGGAGCAGTTGAACAGCACTTGATTGCATGAGGCCTGTAAACAGATATTAAAAACTATATTAACATCAAAAACAAAGTCTTTATAGTCTTTATGAGTCTTTATATAGTGTTTGTTAAATGATGCTCAATTAGTTCCCCACAGTTTAATTGTGAATTTGTGGTAGATCACAATATCATTTTAATATTAGAAGAGTTGTCACTTTTAAAGTCTTTTTAAACTGTCTCCTGGACTTTTCTGTCCATTTGTCCTTTAGGGTTTCAGGCCTCTTTGGATCCTGGATGTACAGAACACTGTGCTAGAGAGGCCATCCTGCATGTAGCAGGGGGCTCAGTAGTAGCTGGCCTGCTACACTTTCTGTCCTTTAGTTGGTTTTACTTCAACCTGTGTTTGTGTCTTTTCATTGCTTCTTTATTGCTTTATGTGGCACATAACTTTTAATGTGTGGCTGTTCCACCTCCGGCGGGAAGCGCGGTCGGAGCATGCTGGCTTCGCCAGACCAGACGTGCCACCAGCACCAACACCATGCCTCCAGAGAGGAATCCACATGCTGCTCCTCGGCGCACCTCTCCACCGCGACGTCTTCCCGGTCCTGGCTTTCCTGGAGCCACAGTCATTGACATAGCAGAGAAAATTCCAAACCTGATAGAAAAACATCCTACGATACCAAAAGTCGTGATACACGTTGGCACAAATGACACCAAACACCAACAGTCTGAGTTCTCACTGGAGAGTTTTCACGAAAGACGGTTCTTCATTTCCGGCCCAATTCCCACGCTGGGTCGCGGTGTTGGCTGGTTCTCCAGACTCCTCAGCCTGCACACATGGCTTCAACCACAAGTCTCCCCACACGGTCTCTTTTACGTAGACAATTTCAATCTTTTCTGGGATCGTCCTCAGTACTTCAAACAAGATAGACTGCACCCGAACTTTCTGGGATCATGGATGTTGACTGAGAACATTGTCCACAGCATCTCAGTCCCCGGTAACTGACTGACAACCTGTGGCTCTGATGCGCTCACCTCTCCTGCATCCTCTGCTCCAACCCCCGACAACATCCACAGGTATAGACAGTCTGAGGTGTTTGTAGAATCTGACGCTAACAACAGACAAAATGCATCTCTTATGGATTCTAATTTTTCACCCAGGGAATTTTATTATTTTAATGAATGTTATGAACCACACTGCTCTTTGCCCAATAGATACTATGTCTGTTCCACGACCACCTAAACGTTTTAAACCAAAATTGAACACAAGGAGAGTTAATCATAAAAACCTTATACAAGTTAAGACTACTGCTCATACTAAACCAAAACCCAAAACTATTAAATGTGGATTATTAAATATCAGATCTCTCTCTTCTAAATCTCTGTTGATAATCAAATCAAATTTATTTATTGTGTATCGTGTACCGTCCTCCAGTCCCTTATTCAGAGTTTGAAAATGCTGTGAACAAATTTAAAGAAATTATTTCTTCATCTTTTTCACCACCATGTGTCAATACTATGGTTAGTAGCCATCTTACTCCTCTACAAGTTGATTATTTAGTTGACGATTCTGCAGCCTCAATGCGTATCATACTAGATACAGTTGCCCTGAAAAAGAAAAAGAAGGCAGTGAATCAGATGAGCCGACCTCCATGGTACAATTCACAAATGCACAGCTTAAAGCAGGCGTCATGAATGTTAGAAAGGAAAGAACAACATATTATTCATCATTAATATAGGAAAACAAAAACAACTCTGTTCTAGGCTCGAGCCTACTATTCCTTTAACTCTGAGCAGCAATGACGTCATGACTTTCTTTATGAATAAAATTGTAGCTATTAGAGAAAGAATTCACAAGATACTCCGCCCAAATATTACAGATAGATCTTCATGTACAACAGCTCTAGAATCCTCTATAAGGCCCCAATCCCTGTTAGACTGCTTTTTACCCATAGATCTCACTGAGCTAACTTCAACTATTGCTTCCTCAAAACTAACATGTCTTTTAGACCCTGTCCCAACCCAATTGCTTAAAGATGTTCTACCTTTAATAGACAAGTTCATATTAGATTTGATCAATCTATCTTTAGAAACAGGCTATGTACCAAAGGCCTATATAGTTGCTGTAATCAAACCACTACTTAAAAAAACTTTGTCTTGATACAGGTGATTTCGCCAACTGTAGACCGATATCAAATCTCCCATTTATTTCTAAAATCCTTGAAAAAGTAGTTACAAAGCAATTATGCGATCACCTGTACAGGAATAATTTGTATAACGACTTTTAGTCAGGATTTAGAGTTCATCATAGTACAGAAACAGCACTAATAAAAGTCACCAGCGATTTTCTTGTGGCCTCAGATAATGGTGTCCATAATCGTCCTACTAGAACTTAGCACTGCATTTGACACCATTGACCACAACATTTTATAACATGAACTTGTTCATGTTAATGATGAATCTTCTTTCTGCACAAATGTCAGTTAGTTCCACAGGGTTCTGTGTTAGGACCAATACTTTTCAATCTGTATATGTCTGTATATGTTTAGGCAAAATTATTGGGAAACATTCCATAAACTTCCACTGCTATGCAGATGATACCCAGCTCTATTTATCTGTGCAACCAGAAGATACTAACCAATTAGTCAAACTTTAAGCATGCCTAAAAGACATGATGACAATTTCCTATTTCTAAATTCAGAGAAAAAATTATTCTATTTGCGCCTAAAAAGATGAGAAAAATGCTGCCTAACAATATATTTACTTTAGATGGCATTTCTTTGGCCCCCAGTACTGCGGTGAGGAACCTTGGAGTTTTTCTTTACCAGGATTTTTCCTTTACATCACATATAAGACAAATCTGTAGAACAGCCTTCTTCCACCTACGGAACATTGCCAAAATTAGGAGCATCGTGTCTCAAAGTGATGCTGAACAACTAGTCCATGCATTTGTTACCTCTAGGTTGGACTACTGTAATTTCCTACTTTCAGGATGCCCCAGTAACTCCCTAAAGAGCCTGCAATTAATTCAAAATGCTGCAGCAACAGTGCTGACTGGAGCTAGCAAGAGAGATCATATTTCACCTTCACTAGCTTCTCTCCATTGGCTTCCCATAAAATCTAGAATAGAATTTAATACCCTTGTTCTTACATATCTGAATGGTAAGGCTCCATCATACCTAAAAGACCTCATAGCACCATATCATCCCAGTAGACCACTTCGATCCCGGAATGCAGGCCTACTTGAGGTTCCCAGAGTTCGCTAAAGTAGAATGGGAGGCAAAACCTTTAACTATCAAGTCCCTCTTTTTTGGAACCAGCTTCCAATCCAGATTCGGGGGGCAGACACCCTCTCTACTTTTAAGACTAGCCTTAAACCTTCCTCTTTGATAAAGCTTAGTTAAAACTGCTCAGTCAACCCGAACTAGCTCCTACTTAAGATGCTACAGCTTTAGAGTGTTGGGGGACTCCTGCAAGTGCAATGAGCTCCTCTCCTCTTTCTCTCTATATATTTATTTGTCACCAATGCATGGTAATAATTTTGTGTCTTCTCTATCCCGTAGTTGTGCTTCTGCCCCTCTGTCTCCCTCTCTCTGTCCCTTCCTGCAGGTGTCCTTGGCTTTGAAGCTGTGTGTTTTCACTGTGCAGCTCCAACCCAAATCAAGCAGAGGTGGAGTAAGAAATTCATGATATCTTAACAAGAGGAGAATGCTTTGCAGTGGAATGATATACATTAAAGATTCAAAACAGAGGCTGTGACATAAAGATGCTCTGTATTCAAGCCACAAAACAGGAGATTGGAATATAAGAAGCCCACCAGGACTACCTCCACCAAGGAACAGGAGATGTGCAAGTGCACAATGAAAACATTTGCTTTTATTGTCTACAAAAGGGACATTGCAGGGCCCAGAGAAGCCAGAAGGGGAAGTGGAGGCACCCATATCTCAACACAATCAAAGAATAGAAAAAATAACTTTATTGTTATAGTAACATGTATTAGGAAATTGGAAAAGTCATCATCCATCCAATTAATATAACTACTATAAAAACAAACATTTAAACTACTAGCTGTCAATAAATAGGAAGGATAAAACATACTAAAATCCACACAGACTTGTAAATTTAATATTGCCATGATCCCTTATTGCATAATGGACATTTACTCAGTGCTTAGTTGTACTTGCAGCACTTAGTATGATTATTGCACTTGGGTTAAAACTGTTTTTAAATCTCTTTGTCCGAGTTTTAAGTGATCTGCAGCAGTTGAAACAGAGTTTCCACAGGCCACAGGATCCTGTGTTGATCTATTTCTTCTATAAGCAAACTGGTGTGGGTCAAGACTTTGTGGGAGCATTGGAGTTAGGTGACTCCGGACCAGCTTTTCAAAACACTTCATCACCACTGGAGTGAGTGCCACTGGCCGGTAGACGTTAAGACTGGAGATGTATGGTCTCTTGGGCACAGGGATTATAGAGGAGGACTTCAGGCATGGTGGGACAGTGGACTGAGGCCAATTGAAAATCTTGATAAACACGCCAGACAGCTGATCTGCATAGTCCTTCAGCACATAACCAGAAACACCATCCGGTCCAGTAGCTTTCCTTGGGATGACCACCCGGGGCGTACACCTCACCTCATGCTCTTCTACTCCAAGGGTGACGCTGCTGTGAGATGTGGTGTGGCTGCCTCCAGTAACTTCACATTGAAGCAGGCAGAAAAGGTGTTTAGCTCCTCTGTCAGTGATGTGTCAACTTCAGCAGCTCCAAGGTTGGTCCTGAGGTTGGTAAGATGCTGGACTCCCTGCCACACCTGCCTGCTGCTGTTGCTGTCCAGGTGGTCCTCTGTCTTCCTCCTATTATACTTCTTAGCCTTTTTTTCTTATGCCTTTATTCAGGTTTATTCGGGCCATGCTGACAAGACCCCTGTCACCAGAAATGCAAGCCAATTCATTGCATTTAAAGTCACACACTCCAGATCCCAGACACACAGAGGCCACATCCTCTGTTCTTACTGGAGTCACTGGTATAGTCATGATGCTGCACTGTCTAAGTTTCTAGCTCAATAGCAGAGTCGAGTTGAGCCATGTCTCTGTAATCACCAGAATGCAAATGTCTCTGATAGGTCAGAGAGTGGGATTGTGCTGGTAACCAGAAGTCTGGCAAAGACTGTGACAGATGATCTTATTAATAAATTAAGATATCCAATCATCAGTGAATACTTGAGTGATAAGGCTTCTGTTGTCTTGGATGTGTAGTGCACAATCTTTGAAAGAGATGAATTAGGTGGCCCTAGGGTGTCGCCCGGTCTGTAAGCTATGATAATTGAGGATTTTGGAAGGCCACTTTGCCCATCAGAGCACCTGTCTAATTCTACAAATCTGATGTCATACATAAATGGAGCAAGGAATTTCTTACAGGATCTACTAATCAAATTGACAAGGAGACTGTACAATAATATTTACTGGAAATGGAGTGATGTAAGATTGGCCCAAATGAAGAAGGAAAATTAAAGACTGTTAGACAGCCTCTCTCTTCTAAGGGCAGAAATGATGGAATTAAAACAAATGGACAAAATTGACTAACACGCAATGAAACTGGATTGAAGTATGAGGCAGAGCAGGTGGTACTCTACAAAAATGGGTTGACAACAGTGACGCAAGTACCTACTGTAGCATATGTGTTCAATAAAGCACCCAGCAGAGAATTCAGAATGAAGTTCAAAAACCTCAAAAAACTCCCACTGAATGTACTCCCACACCATCTGACCTCATGTGACATGATCTCTGCGCCACATGATGACGAATAGCTCAGAATCTTGCTATTAGAAAATCTCCCATTGCTGAACTCAGACAAAAATGGACTGGAGACAAAAGAGACTATGCAAGACAATCAGTGTGTTGTATTCATCAATCACAGTAAATGGTATAATTCACTATAACTAGTATTAATCAAGCATAATCATTGACTATGCTATACACTGTTTTATAGCATAGTATAAATACTTTTATTCCTGGGTTATTTTTATTGTTCATATGTTGTATTTTTTTTTTACAAATAGCACAAAACAAGTGCAACTTAGAGTTCATTCTCTTGCCCAAAGACACTTTGGGCAATACCCCATAATGACAACTTGAAAGAACTTTGTTTGAAATCTTAGCAAATATATGAAAAAAAATTTTTTTTTTTTTTTTGGGCAGTTTCTCCCATTCTTCTTTGTAGTACCTCTCATCTTGGCTGTGTGCTTGTTGTCCTGTTGAAAGATGAACCGTCACCCCAGTCTGAGGTCCGGAGCTCTCTGGAACAGGTTTTCATCAAGGATGTCTTTGTACATTGCTGCATTCATCTTTCCCTCCATCCTGACTAGTCTCCTAGTTCCTGCCGCTAAAAAAAACATCCCCACAGCATGATGCTGCCACCACCATGCTTCACTGTAGAATTGGCCAGGTGCTGAGCAGTGCCTGGTTTCCTCCAGACATGGTATTTGGCATCCAGGCCAAAGAGTTGAATCTTTGTTTCATCAGACAAGAGCATTTTGTTTCTCATGGTCAGAGAGTCGTTTAGGTGAACTGTCATGTGCCTTTTACTGAGGAGTGGTTTCTGTCTGGCCACTCTACCATACAGGCCTGATTGATGGAGTCCTGCATAGATGGTTGTTCTTCTAGAAGGTTCTCCTCTCTCCACAGAGAAATGCTGGAGCTCTTTCTGAGTGACCATCGGATTCTTGGTCACCTCCCTGACTAAGGTCCTTCTTTCTCACTCAGTTTGACCGGCCCGCTCTAGGAAGAGTCCCAAACTTCTTCCATTTATGCATGATGGAGGCCACTGTGCTCATTGGGACCTTCAGTGCTGCAGAAAATTTTCTACACTACATCTGTGCCTCAATATAATCCTGTCTCAGAGGTCTACAGACAATTCCTTGGACTTCATTTCTTGGTTCGAGCTCTAAGATGCACTCTTAACTGTGGGACCTTACATAGACAGGTGTATGCTTTTCCAAATCCTGTCCAATCAACTAAATTTCCCACAGGTGGACTCCAATGAAGTTGTAGAAACATCTTAAGTATGATCAGTGGAAACAGGATCAACCAGACCTAAATTTTGAGTGTCACGGCAAAGGTTGTGAATATTTGTACATGTGATTTTTGTTTATTTTTCTAAATATTTTTAATAAATTTGCAAAGATTTCAAACAAACTTCTTTCACATTGTCGTTATGGTGTATTGTTTGTAGAATTTTGAGGAAAATAGTTTGATCTATTTTGTAGTTTGTGGACAAGTACTCTACCAACTGAAAAAAGATACTGGCTTGGAGGCCGTCTGTGGACTGTTTTTCCCATGTAGACCTGGAAAAAAGTAGATGAAAAGGGTAAAAAAATGTCTTGTATCATCCGTATGCTAATACAAATTTGGAGGTATTTGTATATCACTTGGTAAAGCAGTCATCCACGGACCACAGGGTCAGCTCACAGTCCCTCCTTGTGTTGTGTCTAGGTGTCCCTGTTCAAGACACTGGACCCTAAATTGCTCCTGGTGGGTCAGGTGAGCTGTTGTCAGTGTGTGGGAACACCTGAAGGAGAAGCAGCATTAAACAGACCTTTTAAGTTGTCATTTTTCTAAATCAAAGATTCAGTGGGCCTTCACACTAATTCCACAGCGACTGTTTCTTTTACTAAAAATACATTATATTTTTAGTGTTTTATTGTTTTCATATTTAGACTGTGTCTCTGATAAGTGCATTTTTTCTCTTTGTGAGGCTTCTATCAACCCCACCCCTACTGCAATCTCCATAGCAACCCACTGACTGCAGACGTTTCTCTTGGATCACACAGTAAGGCCACATATAAAAACTGTTGCACTAAGTCCATTATACTGATACATCAGGCAGCTGTCTATGCTCAGCAGACTCTCTTTATGATAATGGAGGAAGATGAACTCTGCTTCCCACAGCTCCTCAACACCTCCTGCAAGAGACCTAAGCGCCCCCTTTCTGAGATTATGCTTATTTACACTTTGCCATGCATAATTTGTCTGTTTACTGCTGCTCTCAACCTGCTCGTCATCGTTGCCATCTCCCACTACAGGTAGATATCAGCCTCCCTGCTCAGCTCAGTGTGTTTGTTGTGCTGTTTATTGTCAGAAAGCAAGAAGAAATGGCTTGGAACTGAGCAACAGATGATGGTTCTATCATAATTGTGTGTCAATAAGTGTAAAAAAGAATAGATTCTAGTTGGAAACACATTTAAAGCCTGTTGTGTATTAAAATGTATAAATCTGTGGTCAAGTTCTGCAGGATAAATTAGTGTTTACATGTGTGGAAAAGAGTAGCAGTTGGAAAAAAAGGCATTTTGTAAACAGATTCCAAGTTAAAAACTGTGCAGCTCAAAATTGTTTCATTCTGAAATTCAAACAGCTACAATACAGTACAGTGACACTCAAGTACAAACAGGGACTCAGATGTTCACAAAGGCACTTCTTTGAATTGCAGTTCCTGCGTATCCCTATTATTGACATAACTTTGGTATGGTTGGTAGTTTTGATATGACATTTTCAAAGATCATCAATGACGATCACAGGTTTTTCAGTATATCAGCCTTTCTAAATCAGAATTCTGCCTGAGAAATGTTAAAGAAGAAGATGTTAATTTAAGGGGGTTTGTTAGAGGTAAACTGAAAATCACAAATGAAATATGTGCACTAATGTGTCGGGTTAGACAAAATCAATCAAGAGTATCCTTTTATAAACTTCGGAGTACAGGTTTAAACATGTGTTAAACCTAACATTTCAGTTTTAATTTTCCCAGTGTTTCAGGAAGGGTGCTAAGATGCACATTAGTAAGTGGTATTTGGTGGTAAGTAACTGATGTTCAGTGAACATTTACAGCAACTAGATCATTTAGAACTGAGTAACAAGCATTTACCATGCATTTTATTTGTGCATTAAATCACTATCAGTCATGCATTATTTAAACTAATTATGCTTTGTTGTCTTCAAATGTTTCTTTAATCTAATAGATGCATCTTTGCAACTAGTTGAATTAAATATGCGTTGTTTACTTTCTCACAGTTAAATGCACTTTTTGCTGCTGTCACAGTTTTGCCAAATACAATAGAAATATGTTCAAATGGCCCAGTGCAGTGATTTGGTTTCTTAAATTTTCTAATAAACATTTTTTTTTTAAATTATTTAGTTTTTTCATTTAGTTAATAATTTAGTATTTTTGTTTTATTTTGTTTTTATTGCTGCAATTTTTTATTCTGTTTATTTACATATTTATTTACATATTCTGTTTATTACATATTTTAATTAATGCATATTTTTTCTTCGTTTGTCTTGTTATTTTGATACCTTTTTTTATAACTCAATTTGAATAAACAGTGGATATGATTCTTCCACTACAGGTTTGTGCGTGAAGTTTCATTGACCCTTCACCTTATGTATTTCTCTGTTGCAGGCAGCTCCACACCCCCACCAACCTGCTCCTGCTCTCTCTGGCAGTCTCAGATTTCATTGTCGGTATCCAGCAGATGCCGGTTGGAATCGTGATCTGGCAAGGCTGCTGGTTCCTCGGTGATATCGTCTGTATTCTGAACTCCCTTTTAGGTTTTATAACGAATACTGTTTCAGTGGGAAACATGGTGCTTATATCAGTGGACCGCTATGTGGCCATCTGTGAGCCCATGTATTATCACACCAAAGTAACTGTGACAGCAGTGAACCTCTGTGTGTGTCTGTGCTGGATGTTTTCTGTATTGTACAGCAGCTGGATACTGAGAGACCTCTTCAAAAAGCCGGACAGATATGTGTCTTGTTATGGAGAGTGTGCAGTTGCCATTAGTTATATTGAAGGAACGGTAGACTTTATTCTGACCTTTGCTGGGCCCATCACAGTCATTGTAGTTCTGTATATGAGAGTGTTTGTGGTGGCGGTGTCTCAGGCTCGTGCCATGCGCTCTCATGTTTCAGTTGTCAAACTCCAGTTTTCAGTGAATGTAGCCGCTAAGAAATCTGAGCTGAAAGCAGCCAGAAACCTTGGTGTTGTTGTAGTCGTGTTTCTTTTGTGCTTTTCTCCATATTACTTTTTAAGTGTTAAAGGTGGGAACAACTTGGACGTTGCCTTACAGATTTATCTGCTGTATTTTAACTCCTGTCTGAATCCTGTGATCTATGCCTTGTTCTACCCCTGGTTTAGAAAAGCTGTAAAACACATTGTGACGCTTCAGATTCTGCAGCCTGGTTCCTGTGAGACCAAGATGCTATAGAGAGACATTAAGCTGCATTTTAAATACGACCCTTATTTTGGGATAAATTAAGAGAAAATGCAAGTAGCTGCTGTTTCAGTTTAACAAAACTAAAAAATGTATCACAATACTGAGAGCAGTCCCGTCAGGGCATCTACCCTGAATAGGGTAGAATTGTTTGTTGTCAAGATAAGCGATATTTGCCCATTTCTAGTAATAATTAAATATTCTCTAACGCAGTTCAGCTAAACATGAGTAAGAGGGAAATGTGGTAATCTTGACTGCAATGGAAATTGGGGACATCCTGATCCAATGTTTTTTTGTATTTGATACTGCATCCGATACCTTTAGTATTAGGTATCAGCCGATACCGATCCAATACTAACATTTACCTTTACTAGCTCTAATGTTAAATGTACAGAATCTGACACACTGTGACACAATATCATTTTTAGGACATGAGAGTTAATTGTCATTTCACATGTAGGACATACACTGGCTCTACAAACTCCATAATACTGTGAAAAACTGTTTTATACAACAGAAACTGGCTGGTCACACACATACCACCTCTACCAGAAGTTCCAGGTGTCTCTTGCAAATCCACAGTGTCTCCCTGACACCAACGCATCATAAACATCATCTTGAAAATCTGATTTGTATGGATTTGTCACTGGCTGCTGTGTGTGGACTTTAAATCAAAAAAGTGTCATCATTAGGCCATCAGTATGCTCTGGATGCATTCAAGGACCTGTACAGAGTTTAGATTATTTATGCATTGGAAGTGCTCAGAGCCTTAATACGCTCAAATACAGCAAAATAAAACTGAATATGGATTGGAACTAGATCTGCTTTATTTTGGTTGATACTGATCCTTTGAAATGTGCCCAGTTTGGTCTTATAGAATATCTAGTTTTGGATCAGGACATCTCTAGCAGAAACCTTAATTGGAAAAACTAATTATGTCAGTGTCTGTTCCCAATTATTAATTACATCTGATCTCAGATATCATTAGACAAGGGGTGGGGAATAGCCAATGCAACAATTCTCCATAAGGAAAATACACTTACGTACTGATCAACATCCACAAAACAGGTCAGCAAGGGAAAACAACAATAGAATAAAGAAAACATGGAAGCAGTGAGAAAAAAACACCAGCAACAACCTCCACAGAGCAGGGCTGAAGGTATTACAATCCACCATTTGAAGAAAACATATTGGGCAGAAATACAGAGGCTGTACCATAAGTTGGAAACCCCTCATCAGCAGGAAAAATCAGGAGGTCAAGAAAGTCCAGAGATGATCCACAACAGTTCTGGAACAAAGTTCTATGGATTTATGAGACGAAGATAGATCTTAACCAAAGTCATGAAAAGACCAACAGGTGGAGGAATAAAGAATCTGCTCATGATCCAGACCATACGAGGTCATCTTTGAGTAGACAGTGTCATGGTTTGGGGTGCTTGGCTGCTTATGGAACACCATCACTGATATTTACTGATGACGTCATTGATGATGGCAGTAGCAGAATATATAGGTAAATAGAAACAGGTCGTCTGCACATTTATTGAGAAATGAGTTGAAACTAATGTCTAGGAGCTTCGTCATGCAGCAAGACAATGATCCAAAACACAGTCAACTCAATAAAGCACTTCATCAGGAGGAAGAAGTGGAAGAGTTTAAACCAACAAAGTCCATTTCCAGGTCATAACCCAATAAAAAATGTGTTTCACCTGTTGAAGAGGATCCTGAAAGGAGAACCCTCCAAAACAAATAACAACTGAAGGAGGCTGCAGTAAACACCCAGAAAGCCATCAAAGCAAGAAACTGACTATTTAGCTTTGTTAGTAAGCCATAAGTTTGTTGTAGTCTTGGAAATAAGGGATATGCAACCAATTATCTTTTTTGTTTACTTTAGTTAACTGTACATTTTTTTATTTTCTATACTTTATCTCATATAAAATGTGTTTCATCTTTTTTAACATATAAAAGCCATCAAAAAAAAAAATATATATATATATATATAAATACCATCAAATAAAAGCTGAAACTCTAAACTGTCAAATTATCATCTTATGATCTTTAAGTTAACTTAGCAATAAATTAACATAGAAACATAGCTTTACATTAGCAACACTGACTTCAAGGTGCAACCATCAGAGAGAACCAGAGTCTCCACCTTGTATATCCTGAAGGAGAGAAGGCTAAACAAACCTACTGCACATTTAAGAAGAATAAACAATCGCTGTATAAGTTTGGGCTGGAAGTTTTAATGCGCATTTAACCAACTGACCACAGAAAGTTGGAAATCACATCTAACTGAATCCAACCACACCCTAAACACAGGATTCCCACAGTCCTGCATTTTTAATTCCATGTCTTTAAACACTGTTGCAGCCCAAGTCACCTCACAAATCATATTGTTAACCTCACCGGTGAAATGACATAATATGATACAACTTGTTTTTTTTTCACTTATATCCATTTTCAGTCACAGAGCCACTCTATCAAAAGACAAAAAACATTATTAAAACCATTAACCACTATTGTTCAGAGTGTAACACATCCACACCAAAATCCATCTCAGGTTCAGAGTTGATATTGCCCGTCCTGATGTTGGTTAACGTAATTATTGTTCTCCTGATTTTTAGACAACATGGAGACAGCCCAGAGGGAAGTGGTTTAATATCTCTGAGGGTGATAAAAAGGCAACAACCTGGTACTCAATGCTACTAACAAAAAAAGATTATAGTGCATTTCTGCAGAAGAATTCTCCATTTTACCATCTCTCCAAGACAGGAGAGCTTCAATTTTCAGTGGGTCCACATCACAAAAGACCTCACCTGGACTGTTAACACCTCCTACCTGGTAAGAAAAGCTTAACAATGGATGTTTTTTAAGGAAGGTAAATTCAATTCAAGTACATTCCATCACACAACTTTCTCTCATATTGTTCAATTCTGTTTTCAAGATTGTAATTTTCAAGAGTTTCAAAATTACGGAGTTGCCCAGTATGAGTGGATTGTAGTGGTAATAATGATAGTGAAATTATAACCATGGTAACGTGATCTAAAGCTGTCAGTGAACTGTGAGCTGAAGCTTTATTAGATAGACGAATTAGTGACTTAAGCATCCCTAAAGAAATGAAAAACAGCATTGGAGTGTTTTTGAGCCTGCAGCTGAAAACCTGGTACGCAAGTAACATAGGACTGCAGTACAACTTGGACCATTTCAGCAGCCCTGGGACATATGCATGGCTTTTGTTTGTTGATTTAAGCTCAGTGTTTAACACCATTACTCCAGAACTCCTGTCCTCCAAATTTTCCCAGCTCTTTGTATCCCCCTATATCTGTCAGTGGATCACCAACTTCCTTACCAACAGAACACAACAGGTGAGGAGGTGAAAAATTTCATTCAGCATATGGAAAACCAGCAGTGGTGCTCCTCAGGGATGTGTCCACTCCCCCCTGCTCTTCTCTCTCTACAAACGACTGCAGCTTGAGCGACTCCACTGTCAAGTTCCTAAAGGCTGTCTTTGACACAACTGTTATCCACCACACTTCCTCCCCTCTTCATATCGTCCAGGTCTGTGTCAACTTTTAAATCCTTTAAATTTTTGGCGTCCACTCTCTTACATGATTTGAGGTGGGAGAACAACATGGACTCTATATCCAGAAAGACTCAGCAGCAGATGTATTTTCTTTGATAGCTGAGGAAGTTCGAGCTGCCACAGGAGCTGGTGATTCAGTTCTACACTGTCTGTCCTGTGCTCCTCCATCACCATCAGGTTTGGAGCAGCCACCAAACAGGGCAAGAACAGACTGCAGCACACAGTAAGAACTGCAGAAAGAATGATTGGTGCTCCCCTGCCCACTCTTCAGGACTTGTACACATCAAGACCCAGGAAGGAGGCAAAGAAAATCACCACTGACCCTTCTCACCCAGGACACAACATCTTCCACCTTCTCCTCTCTGACAGGCGCTACAGAGGTCTTTCTGACCACCTGAAACCAGTACAGTTTATTTCCTCAGGCCATCACACTCAATAACAGCAGACCTCATAGTTACACACCTAACCACTACATGCCCACACAAAAACACACACATTGCACTTTAAATACCCAAGTAATTATGTTGGAACTGCCACACACACTGCACCTGGGTCTGCCTTCTTTAGGAAATTCTTACGTACCTTTGTTTTTTTCCCCTTTGTATGTTACTTTTCATTTTCATATTGATTGCATTGTTACTCCTTGAACATGTCCTTGAGAGGAACCAATGACCAAAGCAAATTTCTTGTAAGTGTTATCATACTTTGCCAATAAATCTGATTTAAATTCTAATTCAGATCTTTTATGATGATTTCAAGGGCAACTTCACCAATTTTCAACTCGCTTTTTATGGCTTTAGTTTAGGGAGTGTTCTGCGCTCTGTTTGAATGCATTTACAACTGCTATTATTTTGATTAAATTAGAGATAGAAAATCATTATCAGGGCTATTATGGTAAATTGTGGTGATTATCATTGCTGTGACTCAGTGCATTTTTATTTTAATATTTGAAACTTATTGTTATTTGTGTTCAGTTTTACAGTGAGTAAGAGAAAGAAAACAATGTATTTCAGAGGCTGGCCGTAGCTGCATCTGTGTCGAGTGTGGAAAGGTCCTGTGGTGGGGCAGAGTTGCAGAGACCAGTGAAGAGAACTGCTCTGGTTTGAGAGACCTGAGGTTACGGCGGAATGCAACGGTCTGGGGAAGACTGTGAGTTGAAAGAAGAAGTGGCCTGATAAATGCAGAAGAGTGACCAAGATTTTATCTGTGGTGCAGTACGAGGAGAGAATGAGGTTCAGGTTGTTGACAGCTTTGTTGGTCATGGGAGTGGGGACCAGTCTCATAGTAAATGTGTTTAGAAGAGCAAACATGTCAACTGCCTGGTGGCTTTCCCGGTGGATGTTCAGGTCTTACAAGATCATGAGAGGAGTGCCCTCTTCAGGGAAGTGGGACAAGAGGATGTCATCACAGAAATTCCTTTGCTGGCTTGGTGGTCAATAGATCACAATCCTATTGACTGTAATCTGTGTTTATATTCTAAGGATGACAGATTGTTGAGGGGTGCTGTTAGGGAAAACTTCCAAGTGTCAGTGACGAGTCCATTTCAACCCCTCCAACATGATGAGCAAGGAGTGTGAGAGAAGGAAAGATTAAGATTAAGATTAAGATTAACTTTATTGTCTGTCCCAATCAGTGACAGAAATTCATCTTTGACAGGCTCCACATATCACATGTATTACATACAATAAGCAATACAGTTGACAGTTAAAAACATCAACAATAGCAACAGCATAATAAAAATGTCTATTTCTTACTATTTAGAATAGTTATTGCACTGATGGCGAATGATTTCTTGTAGATGTTTTTATGGGCCAATTGTACTTTGTAATGCCTTCCTGATGGCAGCAGTGTGAAGGAACAATTAAGAGGATGCTAGGGGTCCTTAAAAATCTGGGTTGCTTTCTTCTCCACCAATCGGCTATAAAGTTCAGATAGAGGAGTCTTTAGTGATCCAGTTATCTTGCTGGCCTGATTAATTATGCGTGAAAGTTTGTTTCTGTGTTTAATGATAAGAACATTATTCCAAGTTGTAATATTGAAAATGAGGATGGATTCGATGAGTGATCTGTAAACCAAACTTAAAAGGCCTTTACTTACTTGAAAGACCCTTAGCTTCCTCAGCAAGTGGAGGTGCTATTGTGCTTTTTTTGTACACGGAGTCAGTATTTGTGCAAAGGACAAGCACGTGTCAATATCTATCCCTAGGCACTTAAAAGATTGTACTTGCTCCACCAACTGGCCCTGAATATTCAGTGTTTGGGTTAGCAACGGTGAGGTTTTTCCTCTAATCCCAAAACACATTTTTTTTGTTTTTTTAATATTTAGCTCCAATGAGTTCTCAGAAAATATCTGAGCCATCCTGTTGACTTCCTGCTGGTATAGAGACAGAGTATGGGTGTCAGTCACGTGAGCCACAAGGGCTATGTCGTCTGCTTACATAGAAATTTCATTCCTCCCTTGCAACAGATGCTATTTGTGTAGACAGAGAACAGCATAGGAGACAAACACGGCCCTGAGGCAGTCCATTTTTTAAAACCTATACTGTCCTCGCAAAGAGTGGAACTTGTTCTATGCTAGACAGTTAGCTAACATGGTGAGTGTGAAGTCCTCCAATAAGCAAAAGGCGTAACTTTTCTTGAATGTTTTTAATGAAGGCTCACTCTTCGTTTCTCTTGCTTTACTTTACTCACTTATTCACTGTAAAACTGAACACAAACAACAATAGGAATGAAAATAACATAACATACATCTTATAGGCACAATCCAAGTTTTCAAACATTGAAACAAAAAAATGCTGAGTCACAACAGCAATGAGCACCACAATTTACCATAGCTCCAAATAAACAATTTTAAAGCAAAATAATAATGCAGCAACCACAGTATGTTTACAGCAGAAAAAAGGGTAATAAACAAAATACTTACGGACAAATAATGTCCAAGGCTACAACGTTATAAGAAATTTAGCGGCAGGCGATCAATCACGCTCTCTCCTCTACTGTGCTTCAGTAACTCCTAGGGGAATTCCAGGCTCTAAACCTACTACTACTAGCTGACCAGAGGGGGGCACTGCTGATCACAAAACGCTATACACAAAGCTATGTAAAGGTTTTTTAGCAGTTATAAATGCACTCAAACAGAGGGCAGAACACTCCTCTCCTGGTACAATGTAATTGTACCACTAGAACTAATTAACCTTACACAAAAACAATAATGCAGAAGTCTAATTTACTTTCCTTCAGAGAAAAGAACAACCATCTCTGAGATTGGCCTCAGAAACACTTTCACAACTCCGTCTTTTACTGTTCTTACTTCTGCTTTGCGAATCTTGCTGTCACTACTGAGGAATGTTTTTATGACAAGTCCAACAGGCCAGTCATTCCTGTGAGCCTGACTGTCCTTGAGCAATACAACATCTCCTTCTTTAATGTTGGGCTTATCTTCTGTCCATTTTCTGCGGCTCTGAAGAAAGGCCAGGTATTCTCCTCTCCATCTCTTCCAGAAAGTGTGTGCAAGACATTGAACGTGCTTCCAATGGTTAGTATAGAGTTTTGCTGGTTCAAAGTTGCCGGAAGGTGCTGACAGAGCACTTGTCTTCTGAGTTAGGATCAGTGCTGGTGTAAGAACAACTGGCATGTCTGGGTCAGTGGACACTGGTACCAGTGGTCTAGCATTCATTATTGCCATAACCTCAGCCATGAAAGTGCTCAATGCTTCATGTGTGAGTCGAGCATGTGCCGACTGAAGAAGCATTGCATCCAAGATTCTTCTTGCAACTCCAATAAGCCGTTCCCATGAACCACCCATGTGTGAGGAATGTGGAGGATTGAAGTGCCATGTGCAACCTTTCTCTTGAAGATAGTTGTTTAGTATCACATCATTGTGATCAATTTTCAACTCTTTACAGGCACCAATGAAATTTGTGCCTCTAACTCACCGCAGAAATTTTGCAGGTCCACGAACACAGAAGAACCTTCTCAGTGCATTTATGAAGCTGGATGTGGACATGGATTCAACAAGTTCAATGTGTACAGCTCTTGTTGACATACATGTGAAAAGCACCGCCCACCTTTTGCTGTCTGCACTGCCTCCTCTAGTTCGACGTGTCATCACCATCCATGGACCGAAGATGTCAAAGCCTACGTTAGTGAAGGCTGGCACTGGTGAGAGCTTGTCAACAGGCAAATCGGCCATCTTTTGGATATGTAGTGTTCCTCTAAGCTTACGGCAGACGACACATTTGTAGATAACGGATGAGACCAGACGTTTACTCCCAGTGATCCAGAATCCTGCTGCTCTGATTGCTCCCTCCGTGATATGGCATCCCTGATGTGCTACTTTCTCATGGTAGTACCTTATTAATTCAATTCAATTCAACTTTATTTATATAGCGCCAATTCACAACAAAGTCATCTCAGGGCACTTTACAGAATAAAGTCAAGATTATAAAGATATATAAAGAGAACCCAACAATTCCCCCTGGAGCAAGCCATAGGCAACAGTGGAGAGGAAAAACTCCCTTTAACGGAAGAAACCTCCAGCAGAACCAGGCTCAGGGTGGACGGCCATCTGCCTCGACCGGTTGGGGTGAGTGGAAAGGGGAGAGAGAAAAGAACAGAGCAACAAAAGCAACAACAAAACATCGGGCAGATTGGTAGGACCAGTAGCTTCACGCTGGAAGACACAAAGCTTCAAAGCCGGGGGACACCTGCAGAAAGGGACAGAGAGAGGGGGACAGAGGAGGACAAAGACAACTACGGGAGAGAACACACAGAGTTAATGACATACAGTGGTGACAATTGCTGGATGAGAGGAGAGGAGAGATGGTCAAGAGGAGGAAAGGAGCTCAGTGCATTGGGGGGTGGGTCCCCCAGCAGTCTAAGCCTATGGCAGCATAACTATAACTAACTATATGCTTTATTAAAAAGGAAGGTTTTAAGCCTAGACTTAAAAGTAGAGAGGGTGTCTGCTTCCCGAATCTGAACTGGGAGCTGGTTCCACAAGAGAGGAGCTTGATAGCTAAAGGCTCTACCTCCCATTCTACTTTTGGAAATTCTGGGAACCACAAGTAGGCCTAAATTCTGAGAGCGAAGTGGTCTACTGGGATGATATGGTGCTATGAGGTCTTCTAAATATGATGGAGCCTGACCATTCAGAGCTTTATATGTAAGAAGCAGGGTTTTAAATTCTATTCTACATTTAATGTGAAGCCAATGGAGAGAAGCTAGTAAAGGTGAAATATGATCTCTCTTGCTAGTTCCAGTCAGCACTCTTGCTGCAGCATTTTGGATTAATTGCAGGCTCTTTAGGGAGTTACTGGGGCATCCTGAAAGTAGGGAATTACAGTAGTCCAACCTAGAGGTAACAAATGCATGGACCAGTTTTAAGAGAGTAGCAATGTGGTGGGTGCTTGGAATTATAAGTGGATGCTTTTCTTCTTTTGTCAGACTTGCAGGTGCCAGACGACCACAAACTCTGAGTAATCCATCTTCATCAATGATGGGGTTCAGTTTTCTGAGTGGGCTTTGTTTTGGTAAGGACCGTTTCATTTTGAGACATTTGTATTCCTCCTCAAAGATTTCATTCTGCACAGTAAGAATGATCGCAACTTGTGCTTGAGAAAGTTTGTTTGAGGTGCTTCTTTGCATGTAACGTCTCCAGCCATGGTGTTTTGCCTGACCTGAGGTCTTGAATGATTTTGCAACACGAATAAGTGATGCTATGGTGCGACACAGAGTCATCCAATGAGAAAATCTTTCAAAACGATGGGACTTTAACTTGAATTCTGAGGTTTTGGAGATTTGGAGAGGAGTTGTAGAGGAGTTGTCACATCAGGTCGTATTTCTACATCTTCTTCAGGCTGTATGAGATTGAAAACATCAGACTGCGGTAGCTCTGAGTTGCGTTGTGTTAAGAATGATGGTCCAGACAACCAGTTTGTGTGTTGAAATTCAGATGTATTAATAAGTCTGATGGCATGGTCTGCAGGGTTATTCTCTGTAGAGATGAAGTGCCAGTGCTCAGGAAGTGTAGATTTGCAAATTCAAGCCACTCGGTTAGCAACATATGTGTAAAACCTTCTGGTGGTGTTGTATATGTAACCCAGGACTATTTTGCTGTCAGTAAAAAGGTTTACAGCGTCCAGATTAATGTCCATCTCATCTCTGACTAGCTCATGTACTTCCACAGCCAAAACTGCAGCACATAACTTTAGTCGTGGGACAGTGTGTGCAGGCCGTGGGGCTAGTTTTGATTTGCACATGATAAATCCAACGTAGCACTGACCGTCACTGTCAGTGACTTTCAGGTAGGCAACAGCTCCGATTGCTATTGTGGATGCATCTGAGAAGAGGCAAAGCTCCCTTCTCTGCGCAGAAGACTGAGACAATGGAACGTAGCATCTTGCTACCTGGAGATGTTGTAGATCTTTCAAAGAGTTTTTCCACCTATTCCATTCCTCTGCCTTTTTAGAAGGAAGTGGTTCATCCCAGTCATTGCTCTCGGTTGAGAGTTCTCGAAGTAGGGCTTTTCCTTGCATAGTTATAGGAGCCACAAATCCTAGAGGGTCATACACACTATTTACAGTGGACAAAACACCTCTCCTGGTTTATGGCCTATCTTATTGGGACACTTGGAATGTGAAACTGTCTGTTTCCAGGTTCCACAGGACTCCAAGACTGCGCTGTAGGGGGAGATCATCTAATCTGAGGTCTAAATCTTTCAAATCTTTGGCCCGCTCATCAGGTGGAAAGGCTTCCATTACCTCGTTGCTGTTCGATGCTATTTTATGTAGCTTCAGGTTGTACTCTGCTAACATCTTTTGAGCTTTCTTCAAGATGTCAACAGCCTCTTCCTCAGTGGGAGCAGAGGCAAGTCCATCATCAACATAAACATTTCTCACAACGAACCGCTTGGCATCATAGCCGTGTTCTCTCTCACCTTCTCCAGCAGCACGACTCATGCAATAAATAGCCACCGCTGGTGATGGGCTATTTCCAAATACATGAACTTTCATTCGACTGTGGCGCAGGAAGGTAGAGCATTTGTCCACCAATCTCACAGTTGCTGGTTCATTCCCCGGCTCCTCCGGTCACATGTCGAAGTGTCCTTGAGCAAGACACTGAACCCCAACTTAGTTGCTCGCGGTGAGTGTTGGCCAGCTGCATAGCAGCTGCCCCATCGGTGTATGAATGTGTGTGTGATTGTGAGTGTGAATGGGTGAATAAGAAGCAGTGTTAAGCGCTTTGAGTGCCAATAGGTAGAAAAGCGCTATATAAGTGCAGACCATTTACCATTTAGTCCCTCACATTCTTGCTGAGGTCATTGTCTTCATACCACAGAACCCTAAGGTAGTCTTTGTGGTCTTCTCGTACTACAAAACAATAACACATTTGTTGAACATCAGCTAAGAATGCTACAGGCTCTTTTCTGAACCGTAGAAGAACCCCTAAAAGTGTGTTGTTTAAATCAGGACCACACAGTAATACTTTGTTCAATGAGACTCCTGCATATTCTGCACTTGAATCAAACACCACTCTCAACTGATCAGGTTTCTGGGGGTGGTACACATCGAATGATGGCAAGTACCAATGTTCTTTATGTTTTTCCAGAGGAGGTGCAGGCTCTGCATGATCATTGTCAATCATTTTCTGCATGAAATCAATGTACTGTATATTCATTTCAGGTTTCTTGTCAATTGTTTTCCTAAGAGAACTAAAACGCTGGATTGCTCCCTGTTACTTGGAAGGGGCTGTCTGGGGGAGCGAAATGGTAATGATGCCACCCAGCTGTTTGCTTGATCTTGATAAACTTCTCTATTCATTATTTCAAGGAAAGTTTGATCATCCACTGACAGTGCCGGCTTGTCGTCATCCCTTGTTTTGTCAAATACTGCATATCCCAGTGTGTCTGTACACCCACTAATGCATCCATCCTGAGTACACAAACCTGGAGAACAACTAAGATGTGTTGATGTAACATGGAATGTCTCCTTCACCTGAATTCTGTTTGTGCATGGACTGAGAAAAGATGTACGACCATTGCTGAGGACATGCGTTTTTAAGACACAGACACTTGATGGCCTATGTGTTGTTCCCAGGCATTGATCACCCACGATAACCCACCCCAAGTCTAGCCTTTGTGCGTAAGGAGCACTGTGGGGTCCATTGATTTGCTCCCTCACTTTGTGCACTTGAAGGATGTCTCTACCCAAGAGCAGAAGGATGGGAGCGTTTGGATCCACAGGGGGTATCTTGTCTGCAACTCGCTGATGGATGTGGATGCTGATTTGCCACCTCAGGAAGTGGGATCTCTTCCCGGTCATCAGGAATCATGTCACACTCAATTAAGTTTGGAAGTGGAAGCCTTATTTTGCCATCTACTGACTCAATCATAAAGTTTGCAGCCCTTCTGCCTGCAGTTTTGGTTATCCCCGTGCAGGTTTTAAGCGTGTATGGGTCTGCTGCTGTTTTGATGTTGAAAAGATAAAAAAACTGAGATTTGGCAAGTGACTTGTTACTCTGCTCATCCAGCACTGCATACATTTTTCTAGCATTTTCTCTTTGTCCATTGGGATATACTATCACCGGGCTGATTTTGGAGCAGGAGTACTGCCTCTTTGCATTAGCACAAATTTAGATGCAGCATTTAGATGTAACCGGGGTAGAAGACATTTCACTCACCTCCCCACCATCATCTTTATCATCTTCTGGGTTCTCTTTCATAGGAGGACCAGGATGTAGTGCTGAGATGTGTTTTTCACTGTCACATTCCATACACTTAACTGCTACTCTGCAGTCTTTTGCCACATGCTCTGTTGACCCACAACACCTGTAACAAATGTGTTTCTCCTTAAGGAATGACTTCCATTCTTCAATAGGCTTAGCTCTAAAGCTCCTGGATTTCTTGAGAGGATGGGGCTTTTTATGTATAGGACATTGCTTATCAGGGCTTTCTATTGTTGTTTTAGTCAAAATACTTTGCAGGATTGAAGGCTCTTTTTTATCTGTTTTGTGCACATTTATAGAGGTTCTGTTTCCACTTTTTGTGTATTTCTCATATTTTGAGCTCTGGTTGGTGAGTGTTGTTAGAGCAAAACTGGGGTCGTTCCTTACTTTTGCCTGTTGTCTTACAAAGCTTGAGAAGCAATTGAAAGGGGGAAATGCAAATCCATATTCTTCCTTATACTTGGATCCCACAACAATCCATTTCTCCTGCAAACTGTAGGGTAACTTCTCCACAATTGGATTTATGCCACGAGCTGTGTCCAAGTATGACAAACCTGTCAGATATCCACCCAATTTTGCACACTCTATTTCCTGAAGAACATCACCAAGCTCTCTGAGCTTGACATTATCCTTGTTGGTAAGTTTGGGAAATTCTTCAACTTTTTTCAGCAGTGCATGTTAAACTACTTCTGGTGAACCATAACACTCCTCTAATCTCTGCCCTAGGATGAGTGCTGCTGTGGGGTTGAACACATGCACAGATCGAATTCTCTTTGCCTGTTCTGAGGATTCTACACCAAGCCATTTTATCATTAAATCTAACTCTTCTCTAGCTGAAAGGTTGAGGTCCTTAGTAACACTTTGAAATGATGCCTTCCATGACCAGTAATGTTCTGGCTTGTCATAAAATGTAAGAAGCCCTGGACTCAACATTTCTCGTCGAATTAAATATTTTGTGATGTCTTGCACCCCTTGAGCTCCCCTGCACCCCTTGAGCTTCAGATGAAGACTGGTTTAGTGGATAAAATGGCTGTCCTGCAGATTTTGAGTCCTTATTTGTTTGCTCTTGTTTCACATTTGCTCTTCCTTTTTCCACCACTTGGATTTTGTTATCATTAGGAATGGCTTTTTCATAAGCCTCTCTTGCTATTTTGTGGCATTGTTGTGTATCAATCTTGAATGGGGTTTTCTCAGAGCATGCTTTAGAGTGTTGCCAGACATATTCCGAGGTGCGCTCAGCTGTACTAATGGGTAAGCCTAATAAGTGTTGACTAATTTCACTCGTATTAGATATGTCATCTCCTTCATAGGCAGCAGCTTCAGCTGTAACAGCAGCAATGGCTATCTGGCTTTGTAGAATGTGAAGACTGGCTTCCAGGTCAGCTTTTTGCTTTATAATATTGGCTTCTTGTTCCGCATATGTAAGTTGGGCGCGTGCAGCTTCTGCTTTAGCATGAGCTCTTAATGCTGTGGAACTAGCTGAGAAGACTCGACTTGACTGCCTTGAAGAACGGGAATGAAGTGACCAAGCAAGGATATCAGCACCTTGGCTAGGTTCTTGCTGCTTGTGAACTTTCTCGTCCTTCTGTTGAGGAGCTGGCTTATATTGCTTGCCTGAGCGTAGACTAATTTTACGGCTTATTATCTTGTTAAGTTGTGCCCGCTGTGCAGTTGTCCTTTTACTATACTGTCCTCGCAAAGAGTGGAACTTGTTCTATGCTAGACAGTTAGCTAACATGGTGAGTGTGAAGTCCTCCAATAAGCACAAGGCGTAACTTTTCTTGAATGTTTTTAATGAAGACTCACTCTTCGTTTCTCTTGCTTTACTTTACTCACTTATTCACTGTAAAACTGAACACAAACAACAATAGAAATGAAAATAACATAACATACATCTTATAGGCACAATCCAAGTTTTCAAACATTGAAACAAAAAAATGCTGAGTCACAACAGCAATGAGCACTACAATTTACCATAGCTCCAAATAAACGATTTTAAAGCAAAATAATAATGCAGCAACCACAGTATGTTTACAGCATAAAAAAGAGTAATAAACAAAATACTTACGGACAAATAATGTCCAAGGCTACAACGTTACAAAGAAATTTAGCGGCAGGCGATCAATCACGCTCTCTCCTCTACTGTGCTTCAGTAACTCCTAGGGGAATTCCAGGCTCTAAACCTACTACTACTAGCTGACCAGAGGGGGGCACTGCTGATCACAAAACGCTATACACAAAGCTATGTAAAGGTTTTTTAGCAGTTATAAATGCACTCAAACAGAGGGCAGAACAAAACCAATGTACTGGATTTAAAACCATTAAAATGCACATGTTGGGGCCTGTCCTGTAAGAACTCCTCTATCCATAAAATCAATGTGGTGTGTACATGAAGATTGGAGAGACTATCTGTACAGTGTTAAAAGCAGAGGAAATGTCCATAAATAAAATTCTGCTATGTGGATGTGCAGAATCCTGCTGTTTGGTGACGGTATTAAGAAGTGAGAGACATGCATCCTCTACACCAGGCCTTGCCTTGTAAGCAAACTGAAGTGGGTCCAAATTGTCTTGCAGCATATTTGTCAGCTGCTGACACACCACTCTTTCCATACACTTGCAGAGCACCGATGTCAAAGCACCGATGTCTGTAGTCCTGGACGTCCTTAGCAGGTGTCTTCTTAGGGATTGGAATTATTATGGATTCCTTCCACTGTCTGGTACACAGAAGGTGCTGAAAGAGCCTGGTAAGAACCCCACCCAGTTGAGCGGAGCATTCTTTAAGCACTCTGCCTCTGATTCCTTCTGGTCCAGCAGCCTTGTTGGGGCTGACTTTGCTGAAGATGGATGTGACAAGTTGTTTGCTGATAGTGAGAGCTTGAATGGCGGAGCTAGGGGTTACAGAGGTTATTTATCTGCTCTGTGAAGGAGGCAGGATCTGGGCAGTCAGCCTCTGCAACTTTAGTGGCTCTGCCCATCATAATGTTTAACCCCTGCCGTGCCTCCCTCACATTACTTGATGTTAATTTCTACTTCACTCTGTTCTTAAAATTAACCTTGGCCTTCCTCCTGAACAATTTCTCCAGTTCACTCACCCTTATTTGTCCCCTAATGGAAAGGCCTTTTTCTTTTGAATGAAGCAGGTTTTCATGTCCTTAGTAATCCACCTTTTATTGTTTGGATGTATAGTTATCTGCTGGGTAGGGGTAAAAATGCCTTCACAGAACAAAATATATGAGGTCAGTACCTCACTCAGCTTATTAAAGTCATCACTACAGTCATTAAAAAACAAGTCCGAGTCAGTCAACTCAAAACATCCCCTTAGTGCTTCAGCAGTAACAAAATAACATTATGGTCAGAAAGGCCAAGGGGTGGACATGATTTTGAAGTGTAAGCATTTAGGATGTTGCCAAAGCACAAGTCTAGTGTTTTCTAGTGGGGGCAGTGACATATTCAAATTGATCCAAATTGGACAGATGTGGGGCAATGTCACACTTATTAAAATCTTCCAGTATGAACACAGGCCGATCTCCAGTCTGATTGATAGCTCTGTTATAACTGTTCACGATGTGCTCGGCTGCCATATTAAAATCAGGTCCTGGTACATACACTAAAAAAAAACTCTCTGGGTAAAAAGGATACAGTCATTACTTCATAGTGTTTACAGCACTCCGTCTCCCTCACTGTGATATTTGTTGCCCACTTACTGTTTACAGCCATACAGATTCCGCCCCCAATCGACGTCCCTGTTCTTGAAGTGTCTCTGTCAAAACAAATGAAGTTAAATGCATCAAACTGCACGTCCACATCCTCAGAAAGCCAAGTCTCTGTGAAGCAGAACAGGCTGGTTCGGCGATAGTCCAGATCCGACTTCACGAGTGTGGAGAGTTCCTCACTTTTGTTCCGTAGCGATTGGACATTTGACAGCATGTTAGCAGCTAGGGGTAGCTTGCTGCCCCTTCACCTCAGTCTGTTCCGTATCCCTCCTCTGGAGCCTCTTTTCCTTCTTATTCGCCTTCGCTTGTATCCCCGACGTAACTCGAATGGTATATCATCTAGGTGGAGGGCCACCTCCGCTGGCTCTTGCTGCGATGGCTTAGCTTCAAAAGGTAAGAAGAACACTGTCATCAACATTACGACTCGTCAAAACAATCAACTACAAAAACACACACAAAAATAAACACAAAACGCCAAACAAACACAAGCCTTGTCAGGATATTAGTGGAAATTGCAGCTGGGTTGGCCATGTTTTTTGTGTGATCCATGTTTTTGTAAGTGCAAGCAGCTGATGGGCCAATGGAGAGCAATAGCTGGAATGAAGTCAGCCTTGTCCACTGCAGACTGGAAGTTCCACAGATTTCAGATGATATCAACTGGAGAAGCTCTGCAAAAGCATGTTGACCATGATTACAACCTCCAAAGTGTGAACAACAAGATGACATAATCTGAACTGAAGGTTCCTCCAATTGATGTCATCTGGAGTCATTTTTTAGCTAGAAGTAGAATGATATTTTAATATAGAAATGTTTAATAAGATTCTTTTACAAGTAGTACCCAAACTAGAACCAAAAGAAGCAAGTTCAATATCAATGACCCTCGAGTATAAAATGTGTGTCACTTAAATTAGCTCCTACTCTACTTAACAGTAGTGGGTGGAAATGTGCATTTTCTAATTATCTAATTTTTCTAATTATCTAAAGTTCTTGAAACTAATTTTGTCTTTCATTTCAATGTCTCAGTCATTTACTAAATAGAAGATCACTGCAATGTTTATTGAACATTATGAAATAGTTCATTTGCTGAATCTGCATTTTTCTTTAGATGAGTTTTATACCTTTACATTTTGCTTATGTGCTGATATATTGACAGTGTGTTATTAAAAGAGAGCGGGAGGAGTGTTTGTTTTCAGGAGGCACATGTCTCTCTGTCATTCAACTGTGTGCTAATCCCACTGGAAACCACATCTATTTTTACCACCTCTCTCTCAGCTCTTTCCCTGTCAATGTCTTTCATGGGCCCACAGTCGCAGCAGCAGCAAGAAAACGTCTCCATATCAACTCAAGTGGCTCAGGTACTGTTGCTCTAGTTTTTATGTGTTGAGTTGCTTTGTTTTGTTTTTTTTGTCACATCTTTATCAATTTAAAACTTTAAGGGGTAAAATTTAACCCGTAGATATAATCAAAACGGGCGTGTAACACACTGTAAAATAGCTCTGATCAGAAGTTTATGAATGTATTTGTTAACAACTATACCACCTACTAAATATTAGGTTCCCCTGTACATTCAGTATGAAGTAATTTTCTTCATATCTGTAGAGTATATCTTTAGTCGTGACTTGAGATGACTTTGTTGTGAATTGGTGCTATAGCAATAAAGTTGAAGTGAATAAGTTAAACCCATAAAAGGAGGAGTAAATCTTTATCATTTGTACAAAAAGAAAAAAAAGACAAGACTATGGCAAGGAAGGGGGAAAAGGTGGAGGATAAGAGATCATTTTAGAGGATAAGAGAAACAAATAAGTTTTTTTTCTTTGTCCATTAGGCATATCCCATGAGTTCAGGGTCGCCACAGCAGGTCATTGTCCATATGTTGATTTGGCACAGTTTTTATGCTGGATGCCCTTCCTGACACAACCCTGCCTAATTTCCACCAGGCTTGCACTGGCACAGCACAGCTGGGGAGGGGAATGGGCTGTTAGGGGTTCAGTGTCTTGCTCAGAGAAACTTAGACATATAGCCGGACCGGGGATAGAACCCCTGACCCTGTGGTCCGTGGACAACTGCCTTACCAACTGAGCTGAAGCCACCCCTTATTTTTTAAATTAGTACAAATAGTTGTTGAAAATAAAGGGTACAGCGCTGGCAAACAGGATGGCTATTGGCTGTCACATTACAGCTAGTAGGTCCCTTGTTTAAATCCACCTGCCATCTGTGGCCTTTCTGTTTGTAGTTTGCATGCTCCTTTGGTCCTTTGATGATCTGATAACCTCCTAAGTACTAATCTGTACCATCTGATTTTACACTCTACTACTTTGACTTTACCTGTAATTGTGAATTTTCCCATCATAAGCACCTTTAGTTACATAAAGGATCTGAATACATCCTCCGTGACTGACGGAATATAATGTATACTGTATTTTTTTTTTCTTTAAGTCATATTTCCTCCGTTTTTCAGGAGATTGGACCGTGGACAGTCAAAAACAGGAATCAACCAGCAACTGGATTACAACTGTTGGAGGTGTTCACACTTCCCAACACAACCTGTTTTGAAGAATTTCTGAAGCCACTGTTGCCAATTTAATGAAAAGAAAGGAATCAGTGAAAACAGAAAAGCACGAGAAAACTGGAAAAAGTATTAGAAGTATGAGAAAACCTTGTAAGAGAAGATTGCTTTAAGATTACATTAGTGACAAGCTTACACGCACTACTGTTTTTGAACTTGTAACAGCAGGATTTCATCTTCATGACAACAGCAGAAACTGATGAGACTGTGGAATGTGGAAGACAAGAGGTGGGAAGTATCATCATCAGAGATGGAGGAGAAAAGGAAGGAAACAAGAATCCTTCTTTCACCACTCTCAGCACCATTGCCATCCAGGCCGGCAGGTCACAGATAGTCATCTCTATCCTCAAGGTAGGCTGTGCATGAGCTCTCTGTCTGAACAGACAATCACAAACTCATTGCTGCTAAGTCCGGTGTATCCAGGAAACTGGAGGAAACTCTAAAAGTAATATGTTACTGGTGAAAGTTGGCACAACCAATGTTTCAGCTGCTAATATCTGTGCTGTAGAAGGTGGTCAGGCTCAGGAGGTGACGTGATTGTCCACTAATTGCAGTTCTGACAGTGCTATCCCCAGTTTCTCTGGTCCACATGTCTAAGATTTTTTGAACAAGACTCTGAATCCTAATGTTTTGATCTGCATTTTTAATGTGGTTTGGATAAAAGCAGCCTCAACCAAAAAGCACAACTTCTAGGAGCTTTAAATAAATCGAAATCTAGTACAGAGCTATTTGATGGTTAATATTAGGCTGTCACATTCAAAATAAATGATTTGAGAAACAGATTCTCTCTTGTTATCCTTTGAGTTACAGCACTTGTTGGGTTTTCAGTTAAATTTATCTTGTGTAAGCCTTGACTTTAGGACCCACTACATTATGACATATTAAGCAAATATTAAAATGTCTATTCAACAGTTAATTTAGCTGGTGGATTTTCAGCTTTGACTTAAGCAAAATAATAAAGTGACATTCTTTCTTTGGAGGCAATGTGAGGAGATATGAGTCAGACACTATATTCTGTCCATGTGCTGCTTCCTGTTATAGCACAAACTATTTACTGATACTGCTGTAATGGGAAGTGTGTGTTTCTGAGTCCAGCAGCTGAAGCCTTTCAATGCTTTAAATGTGACTGTATTTAAAATGTTTTCATTCTATGTAAATGTATATATGTACATGTGATAATAGTCAGTAAGTGTTTTTAAGTATTTATGTATTTTAAGTATGTATGTGGCCATGCTTCACGTGTCCCAGTTAACATGCCAGAGATTCCTCAGGGAATCAGGTATCAGGTATCTGAGGAATGCAGCATTCCTCATGCACACATACACAGTTGTATCTTTGTGAGGACACTCAATGACATAATACAATGTCAAACCCCTAACCTAAAGCTACTTTCAGTTACCTTTCCATTCAGTAACCTATTTGAAATTGTGAGGACCGGCCTCAATGTCCGGTTTCTTTTTACTTCTTTCGTTCTCCCTAAGTAGCAAGTACAGCTGTGTGTGTGTAAAGGAAGTACACACACACACCTCACTCTATAGACAACAAAAACAAAAGAGAATTAGTATCAATAGTATGAACAGAATGACCCTATACACTTCAGAATTCATACCATTTCTTGCATGAACAGTCTGGTCATTAATAAACCCCAGTGACGTGGTTCCACTGGCAGCCATACATGCCTTTGCCATAACACTGCCTCCTCCATGTCTGACAGACGATGATGTTGATGTTTCGGGTCATGAGCTGTTGTTTTTCTCCTCCCATCATTCTGATACAAGTTAATGTTGGGTTCATCAGTCCAAAGAATCTTATTTCAGAAGTTTTTTTAGGTGTTTTCTGGCAAAGTCTAATCTAGCATTTCTGTTCTCGAGTTTTACCAGTGATCTGCACCTTGTTGTGCTTCTGTATTTTACACCATTTCTTGATTGTAGATTTTGACATTAAGCCAATTCAAGAAGACTCTTTAGAAGGAATGGTAAATGGTCTGCACTTATAAAGCACTTTTCTACCTATTGGCATTCAAAGTGCTTTACACTGCTTCTTATTCACAATCACACACACATTGAAACACTGATAAGGGAGCTGCTATGCAGCTGGCCAACACTTACCAGGAGCAACTAAGATGTGGTTCAGTGTCTTGTCAAGAACATTTTGACATGCGACTGAAGGAGCTAGGGATCGAACCAACCAATGTGGGATTGGTGGACAACCGCTCTATCTTCCTGCGCCACAGTCGCAGAAAGGCGGGCCATTGACAAAGCATTCTTCTTTATAGGCATCCACTTTAGTAGTCTTCTGTGGTCTTCCAGGCCTTTTGATGTTGTTGAGCTGCCAGTCATTTCCTTCTTTTAAGAATAATCCAAGCTCTTGTGATGTGTTTTTGCTCTCTCTCTGCTTGGTTTATTTTGGACTTATTGTGGACTTTACCCACAGTTTACCTTTTTCACACTTTTAAAACAGTCCAAAAAGTATGTAAACGTGAATGTTAATTTATTTTGTATTGTGTTTCTGTCCTAATCTCCATCTGAATCCCAGAAATCAAACATTAAAAAGCACATCAAGCCTGACAGTGATCTCATTGTGAGCGATCAAATATGAATTGGATCTAGGACCACAAAAAAATCTGACCAGACTCACTTGGGCATGAAAAGATGACATTTGGGCCCCTTTAGCTAGATATAACATAACACAGCAGGCTATACTTTATGGAAACTGTTGATTTATATCATGTGTGTCTGTGTGTACAGAGTGGATCCCTGGTCCACCTCCAACTCGTACAGGTCCATCCTGGCCTCTGCGAGATTGGATTGAGTAAGGCTGAAAATCAGACACTGATCCAGGAACAGCAGCAGCTGATAGAGAAACTCAAGGTAAGCATGTAGAAAGAGAAATAAAAGCAAAGTTCCTGCTAACAGTGTGTGTAGCATAGAGTCAGAAATGGAAAGCGGAAATCAGGCTTGTGTGCCTGTGGAATGGAAAAATTCATTCCGGGTGCCAGTACCAAAAGTGGCTGCCGCAGTGTCTCAAATGACTACAGACCTGGGGCTCTAACCTCCCAAATCGTGAAAGTGTTGGAAAGACTGGTATTGGACTTCATCCGGCCTCTGGTGAAACCATCTCTGGACCCATTCCAGTTGGGTTTGGAGGATTAAGGATTATGTTCTATCACTTCTCTAATGCTTTTAACACAATACAGCCTGTCCTGCTGGGGGAGCAATTAAAGAGCATGCTCGTTGACACCTCCATGGTTGCCTGGATTTTGGACTATGTCACTGACCTCACTAACTGACCCCAGTATATCCGTCTGCAAAACTGTGTGTTTGACACAGTAACCTGCAGCACAGGTCACTGTTCTATCCCCTTTTCACTTCACCCTGTATACCTCTGACTTCAGGTACAACTCAGAGTCCTGCCACCTTCAGAACTTTTCTGATGACTTTGCAGTTGTTGGATGTATCCAGGGTGGAGATGTCACAGAGTATCGTGTGAACACAATCATCTCCAACTCAACATAAAAAAAAACAAAGGAAATGGTGGTGGACTTCAGGAAGTCTGGGACTCTTGTCAAGCCTCTTTACAATTCGTTTCAGAAATCAAATACCTGGGTGTCCACCTGGACAACAAAATGGGCTAATCCGTTAATGCAGCATCAATATAAATGTCTCTGCCAGAAAACTGGGGATTTTAGAGTTACTGCTGTTGAGGCAGTTCGGGCATCTTCTAAAAGTGTTTCCTGGACAACTCCCATCGCAGGTCTTTCAGGCACACTGAGCTGGTAGGAGACTACATGAAAGAGCATAAACATATCTGGCCTGGATAGGCCTCAGAATCCTGACAATGGAGCTGCAAGTTTTTGCTGGGGAAAATTAAAAAAAAAAACCTTAATAAACTTTCTGCCACTGTTATCCAACTCTGGTTAAGTGGAAGATAATGGAGGCAGAATCCAGTAAATTTTTTCTCTAATGTTGTAAGAGATGACTACAATTGCTGTAACACTAATAACGGTACAGAACAACATGACAACAGCAGTTGCCTTAAAATTCAATTCAAAATTTTTAGTTTATGTAAATATGTTAATATAAATATTAAAACCACAGCAGCAAATGTCTTCTTATTGACTGAGGAGTGATTATTTTCCTTTTTTGTAATAAGTCAATTATTTTGCTTGCTTTTAATTTTCTTTGCAATCTTATCATAAACCTTCTTTTTGCACTACTGTGTTATCACAGAAATATGAGAGGGAAGTGTTAGCTGTGGTTGAAAGGAGCAGACAGACAGAGATGAAGAAGAGGGATGAAGGGATGATGGAGCAGAAGAAGAGCATCAAAACTAAGAAGGAAGAAGTAGTGAACAAGGCCATGGCAGCATCTCTGAGCGAGGGATGGTCTCTGCTCCTTCATCTTCTTGAGAGACGACAGGAAGTCCTAACACTGGCTTCGGACTTTTACAACAGAACACAGGAGGTAAGAGGCCTCCAGAGATATGAAAACTTAGGATATCCTTTAATTCTCAATCCTTTAGTATTGGGAATCAGGCAACCACACAAAACCGATCATGGATCATCTTACAGAAAGTAAAACATTACAAGGTTTTGTGCTATGAAGTTTTGTTGGCTTGTACTTTAACAATGTCTGACTGAATATAATACAGGTTTTTCTGAGTATGTTAGGCCAGGGGTGTGACTTGGAAACAGTTACCATTACTCTTTTTATCTCTGGAAAGGCACGACACATGCCACAGAAGATCAGGGTATTTACCTACATCACCCACCAAAAGTGACATTTAGCTTTATTGTTGAGTGCCTGAAAAGAAGGAATAATGGCTTTAACTTGCAGTTCTATCACATACCATGTTGCACAGCCAGTCAAAACTATTTATATGTTTGTAGCAAATCATTCAGAACATAGTTAATGTACTTATAAATTAAGAGAAATTTTAATGAAATGTCTTTCAATTTCTTTATGGTGTTGATTGGGCATGAAACTTTTTTAGACACATATCCGTACCAACAACAGACTAGAATATTTACTTGTCTCATATGAAGTGCGATCTACTGTAACAAACTTGAATATTAATTTATCCTTGTTGTAGGGAATAGTTATAGAAATATACTGTCTTGAAATACAATCATTGATTAACCACAGCTAATTAATTACTCACACATTAAACCAAGGGGATTGTCCAGATAATTGATCTCTGTTTTCTATCACCAAAGAAATAAACAACACATCATTGGACACTTATAAATTAATATTTATTGATCTTATAACTATTAAGATAAATCCAGGATAATAATATTTAAAATAACACACAGTTCAAGTTCAGTGTACTAAGATTACAAAGTTACAAAAAATGAAAACAAGGTAAGTAAGAAACCAACCAGAGAATATTTCTTGCTACTTTAAGGCTGAAGGCCTGTACAAAATTTTGCAATGTTGTGAGAAAAACTTCTATTGTTTATTTGTTGGAGGCAGAAAATGGCATATCCCACTATGCTTAGCAACATGCATATAACATTGTATGTAATTATTCTGCTGATTAAGTATTGATTAAATAGCAATATTAAAACCTATATGTTTTCATTCTGCACTGTGATTGATTCACTGCCAAGACCTGTCAGTACTAAGTAGTGCAATGTAGAGAAAAAAACTGCTAAATTATTATTTTAACCAGAAGTTGAATCAAGCAGAGTGAAAAACATATAGGTTTAATATTAGCAGCTCTGAGTAATTGTCGCAATATACGTCTATGATATTTGATTGTATAAGAATTACCTAAAGCATCCCAGTACATGTGTCTGACAGTAACAACTTTAAGAACTGCACATTTTCACTGTTGGAATTTGTGAATTCAGTCACTGAAGAACATGTACAAATGAATTTCTTTGTCCATAGAGCAGATCACATTTCAGTCACTACACAGTGTCTGTTTACAGCATGTTGGTCTCACGAGAGCCAGGCTGCAGTATCTGAAGAGAGAAAATTAGTCTGATAGCTTTTCTAAACCAGGGGTAGAACAAGGCGTAGATCACAGGGTTCAGAAAGGAGTTAACACACAGCAGAGTGAGCATAAGGGTTGCAGGTAAGGCACTGTTTAAGCTGTCAGTTATAAAAGTGCCATTGTAATATGGACATAAGCATATCAAAAACATAACTACAACAACACCCAGAGTCCTGGCTGCTTTCAGCTCAGATTTCTTAGTCATTACAGTCCCTGAATGCTGGAGTGTAACAGCTGCAACATGAGAGCGCATGGCACGAGCCTGAGACACAGCCGTCACAAACACTCTCATATACAGAAATATGATCACAGTGATTGGAGCAATAAATGTAAAGCCAATATCAACTGCTCCTGAAATGTAGTCAATGACAACCACACACTTTCCATAGCAGGATTTGTACCTGCCTGGTTGATTCAAATCGTCTTTTAAAATGAGACTGCTGTAGAAAACACAACAGGTCCAACTAACACAAACACATATTTTAATTCTTATGACAGTGACTCTGGTGGGGTAATGCAGAGGACAACAAATAGCCACATAACGGTCGACTGATATAAGAACCATGTTTACTATTGAGGCCAAGATAGTGAACGAGCCTGTATAATTATGCAGAGAGCATGTGAGATCACCAAGAAACCAACAAGCTGTTTGTCTGAGGACTCCTAACGGTGTCACCAAAAGTCCAGAGAGGAGGTCTGACACAGCCAGAGAGAGGATGAGGAGGTTGGTGGGTGTGTGCAGCTGCCTGCAGGGAGACAAAGACATGTAATGTAATATCAGACTTTAATGTAAAGTGACATGTCTTACATTGTCAGCAAAGCAGAAAATACGTTTGGTGTCAAGATGTGAAGTTATTCATACACTAACTCTAAGTAACATTTTCTTGTACATCAGACTGTTCACACTTATAAAAAGAATCAATTGTAAGGTTTGCTAAGTTTATCTCTGCCTGAAGTGGGAGACTGAGATGATGACGAGCAGGTTGAGAACCACAGTGAACACAGAGATGAAGAACAATAAATGCAGTAAGACAGCATCAGACTGAGTGATCTCTGGTTTCCTGCAGGAAGCATTGAGGAGTTGTGGAAAGCAGAGCTCTGCTCTGTCCTGATCCTCCATCCTCAGAGAGAGGAGGAGGAGAAGCTGCAGCCTTGACAGCTTCAGACAACTGATTTATCTATTTCTTTCTTGACCTTCATCCCTCCCCTTTTCTCTCTCTATGCTGAGCACTGATGGCTTTCTTTTTTCTTTTACCCATAGTTTTACTCATTGCAGTTTTTATGTGGAAAGGTCCCTGGAATGTTACAACCATGTAAAAAGTAGCTAATCAGAACAAATAGCCATACACTCCTTGTATGGAGTTCATTTAGTGGAATAAATATTTACATGTGTTTTTTATGTGTAGAATATGTGGATAGCTATATGTGGAAAAAGTGCTAGCTAAGCAGCTAAATAACATGATAGTGTTAGCCACTGGACTTAGATGTGGTTACGAATGGCCAATAAGTGACAGATGACAGTCACCAACATCAGGAGGAACACAATTTGCTTTTGAGTAATTTTACCATCAAGATTTATGTGACGAAAGGTAGCAAGCCCAGTTAATCTAAATAATAACAGTAACCACAATGACTGCCTTTATGCAGCCTCAACGCTGTTTGAAAACGCCCCATAAAGTTGTAGACTTAGGATGCATTATATGAACCATTCATCCATGGAAGACCAAGGCTTCTGTTCCTTCTGTTCCTCTGCACTAAAGCATTACCTGTATTCTCACCATTCTGTGTATCTCTTGTATGTATCCTGGTAATAGTTATGCTAATTAAATATATTTGAAATATGTTTTACTATTATTTACATCTGCAATCAAGGACTTCAACCGAGGAAGAGGGCATGAAGGGGCAGACACGCCCCTCTCCGAGCACCAGCGCTAAAAAGATGAACACTTTGCTACATAGGAGAAAGTGGTACATGACACCCTTGCACCCTGAATGGTGGCGACCACGTGGAGCGAAAACCCCTGGTCGGTTAGGCGCTCCCTCTCAGGGGCTAGACCCACTGGTTGAGCAGAACTGGGGGGCTGCGGATCATCCCGTTACCTGAGACAGCGCGTCCACATGCCATGGGAGCTCCCTGATCCTGATCCTGCCATGGGGCCTGCATGCATCTGGCAGAGTGCCGGAAACCACGGTGCCTCTATTCACCTTGAGGCCACAAGGATGACAGTGAGACACTCCTCTCTCCAGCAACCGGGAAATCAGAGTAACAGGCGGAAAAGCATAGAGGAGCCCCAAGTTAGTTGCTTGTGGTGTCTCAGGACAGGTCCCTCATAAGGGTGTGAGTGTAAGTGACAAGCTGTTTAAAGTGCTTTGGGTATTGATAAGGTAGAAACGTGCTATATAAGTGCATTTAATAGGGGGCTTGTTGGCTCAGTGGTAAAGCATTGGGTTGGAATACACAAGGCCGCATGTTCAAATCCTACTCCACCAGCCACCAGTGGAAGTATAAAGGTTACAGTCGGCATCTGAGGAACATCCATGAATGAAAAACATCATAGGATCAGTTAAAAAGATTTAATTTGGTTAGTATTTGGTTAATTTTAATAAAAACCTGCAAAGCTTTTACCATTATGTTTGGAGATCTGTTTTCTTGTGTGTTGCACATTTTAGAATCTAGGCCTTCACTTTAAAGCAATTCATCAGTGCATGGGGAGAAAGTACAGTGTATATAATTCACAAAGACATAAACCTGAAGGCATTTGTGAAACATTCAGAGATAAAGAAGCTGAATGAGGCACAGGGTTAGTCTGCAGCAGTTATTCTGTACAATTAGTGCCCTTGACACAGTCTAACCAGAATTGGTGAATTATTGGTAAGGATTAAATATTAAATATATAACAGATACATTTAACACATTCACAAGTTTACACACTGAAGAACATGTACAAATGAATTTCTTTGTCCATAGAGCAGATCACATTTCAGTCACTGCACAGTCTCTGTTTTCAGCATATTGGTCTCACAGGAGCCAGGCTGCAGTATCTGAAGAGAGAAAATTAGTCTGATAGCTTTTCTAAACCAGGGGTAGAACAAGGCGTAGATGACAGGGTTCAGACAGGGGTTAACAGACATCAGAGTGAACACAATTGTTTCAGGTAAAGCATTGTTAAAGCTGTCTATTATAAAAGAGCCATTGTATATTGGACAGAAACATATTAGGAAAATAACTACAACAACACCCAGAGTCCTGGCTGCTTTCAGCTCAGATTTCTTAGTCCTTACAGTCCCTGAATGCTGGACTGTGATGGCTGCAACATGAGAGCGCATGGCACGAGCCTGAGACACAGCCGTCACAAACACTCTCAGATATAGAATTACTATGAGAGTAACTGGAACAATAAATGATGAAACAATGTCAACAGTTCCTGAAATGTTGTCAATGATGATCACACACTCTCCATAGCAGGACTTGTACCTGCCTGGTTGAGTTAGATCATCTTTTAAAAACATACCACTGTAGAGAACAGAACAGATCCAACACACATAAACACACATTTTAACTCTTGTTACAGTGACTCTGGTGGGGTAATGCAGAGGGTGACAAATAGCTACATAGCGGTCGACTGATATCAGAACCATGTCTCCTATTGAATTAGAGTTAACAAAGCAGCTAAAATAATTATAGAAAGAACACACTAGGTCACCGAGAAACCAACAGGTTGTTTGTCTGAGGACTCCTAACGGTGTTACCACAAGTCCCGAGAGGAGGTCTGACACAGCCAGAGAGAGGAGGAGGAGGTTGGAGGGTGTGTGCAGCTGCCTGCATTGGGAGAAAAGCTCAATTAAATTTGATATCAGACATTATTACAAAATGATATACCTTATATTTGGCACACCTCAACCTTTAAGGCTCAAAGCAGAATATATACCTAGACATATATCTAGTGCCAAGATGTAAAGTTTTTATCAAACTAACACAAAATCAACATCAGGTTGTTCAGACTTATAAAAGGATCAGTTGTAATTTCTGCTAAGTTGACAAAAACTCTGCTGAGTTTATCTCTGCCTGAAGTGGGAGACTGAGATGATGACGAGCAAGTTGAGTATCACAGTGAACACAGAGATGAAGAACAGTAAATACATGTGCAGAGTTTTAGACCGATGGATCTTTGGTATCCTGCAGGAGGCATTGATGAGTTGTGGAAAGCAGAGCTCTGCTCTGTCCTGGTCCTCCATCTTCGGAGAGAAGCTGAAACCCTGAAAGCTTCTTACTGAAACTCTGTCAGACAACTGATATTTTAGTTTTTCACATAAACCTCACCCTCCCCTTCTCTTTACAGCTCAGTCTCTCTCTTGATAATTGCATCACATACTTCATCATAACTTCAACTGTCTCCTACCTTGTTTCTTTCCCTCTTTTGGTCACAGTACTGATGCAATTACAAGTTTGTTTTTCTACACTCAAAGAAATTAAATGTTATAATTAAGTTAGTTATGTCAACCGATCCTACAAAATCCCATTGACTTAATAGTATAAATAATAGCAAATTAAATGCAACAAAATGTTAAATTAATGTAACTTTATTAATTGAATGTGACCTCATGGAGTTAGGTTCAATAAACGTAGTGCCATTATGTTCTGTGTACTTAAGGGATGTTGCATTAATCTCAGTCAGTTTTTATTCATTGAACACCAGCTAGCTTTATTAATGATGTTGGAGCTTGTTGATTGTATGCAAGTTTGGCTTGCTTTGTTTAAGCTAGTGGGTTAAATATAACTCAAATCACTTCACCTTACTTTTGATAAAAAGTTTCATTTAAAGCATGTGAGAAATTTAGCTTACATTATATTGTAGTGGCTCTCCCCCACAGCAACTAAGTTTGGGAGGTTGCAAAGCTGAGGCTACGCTAGTTTAACTAAGCTAGGCTAAGCAACTAGCTTGGGCACTAGCAGGCTACAATGGGAGCAAACTTCCAAAATGGCAGGCTGAGGAGAGAAGACTTGTGCCCTATACGCTGCACAAACCAAATCAACAGACAGCTCTTGCCTTTTACAGCCTCCTCTGTAACCAGAGATAGCCAAGTTTAATTTGGAACCACCAAACAGGGGCTGGTCACCATGAGGGTCAATCCTATACACAACACTTTCTCCCACTGTGCCAGCCAAAACCACGTATGACAGAATAAAAACAACTAACAGAACCAGAACATTTACACACACCTAGAATCATGAATGCAAAGGAAATTACACACATTATACACTTTAAACACACAGAACTATTTACATGTCTCTACCCATAATCTCCTGGGGCTCGCTATGCTAGTCCACTAACTGGTTAGCTAGCCAGGCTATTACAATATTTTTGCCATATCCCTTCTATAAAGTTACCAGGAAGGTAAACATAAATCCAAACCAAAAAAATAAATAAAATAAAAGGTAAAATGTGAACAATGACAATAATAAGCCCACCTTAAAGTGCGAAAACAATTGCCTATAAATTACATAAATATTTTCATGCAATGAAATAAGTAACATTGCTGTTCTCCTGATTAATAAGTGGCACAGCTTTTGAAAATCCAAATCCAGGATTCTGATCCAAAATCACCAAAAATATGGCATATTTGTTGAGAGACTCTTTAGGCCTTCAGTGTGTTTTAAACAAGTGAGTTATGTTGGTTTAAATTAGCTTTATTTTGTGACGTTATCCAGAATTTTCTTCACAGGTAACAGAGGTGCTAATATTGAACTGTCTTACATTGCAACCGCAGTGTGTGAAAAGACTATCTGTCCACTGTGTTACATATTCCTCATGTATGGGATACTCTTGAAAACAGTCTGGAAGGAGACAGTACATCCTGATTCATCTACCAGGGCCACTGAAGCAGACGATGGCCTTAAGGGGATCAAACATTAGTCTAAGTGGCAAAGATTGCTGCAGTCTGCCTGCAGGCATAGGACAAATTGCAAGGAGAATGTAAGACTTAAAGTCACCACCCTTGCAGGCTAAAGGCCAAGTCAAGAGCATAGGCTGACATGCTAGCAACAGGAAGTAAGGGGCTTTGGCTGCAATTAGATCCACTCTGTGGGCCCCCCTTTCGTGGTAAACAGTCCCAAGTGAAATGTGTAGGCAATTTAGCTTAGGGACTTGGGACAGGCCGTACCCACATGCCCTCCTTTCTGTTCACTGCATTGCTGTGTAAAAACAAATACAGAATCCTCTCAACAGCATGTCAGGCTTCCCTGACCCAATGCCCCCCGGCTCTCTGATAGTACAATTAAAGGACATATGCAATAAAGGGCTCTGTCTCTCTGGCCTAGCCAGGAACAAAAAAGGTACAAGAGCCTACCCTGTAGATACAGAAGTCAGGCATCTGTGCCACCTGTGTCTCTGCTGCACACATTCCTGGGACTCTCACAGTTGGTCACAGTGACACAACAGGTATTGAATTCAATTCAACTTTATTTATATAGCACCAATTCACAACAAAGTCATCTCAGGGCACTTTACAGAATAAAGTCAAGATTATAAAGATGTTTAAAGAGAACCCAACAATTCCCTATGGAGCAAGCCATAGACCACAGTGGAGAGGAAAAACTCCCTTTAACGGAAAACCAGGCTCAGGGTGGACAGCCATCCGCCTCGACCGTGCAGGTAGTGGGGATATGGGGCCAGAACAGCACCTGTGCTGGCCAGTAAAGTGTGGATATTCATAACCAGATACAATCTATCAAGGCACCTGTCCATAAGCCTGCTGTTCCTGCTAGAGCATAAAGCTGTGTCAGCAATGACGGTGGAGTGCTCTAGCTCATCAACTAGTGAAAGGCTACTACAGGCCACCTGCTCAACACAGACAACATCAGCAAGCTGTGTGCACACTGCTGACCACCTATGTCTGGCTGCAGGATGAATATAGTGTTTGCATGATATTAAAAAAAAATTCTGGCACATAAAGCACACACACCAAACGGGTGCACCTCTGTTGTCACCTCAACTGAGATGGACTGATCAGGGACCTCTCCCTGGAGGGAATATTCAGAGCCCTGGGCACCTGGCTGACCCGCTCCAAAAAAAGATGGGTCTGCTGGAGAGGACCAACTTCTGTGGAGCAACTTACTGTCCTTGTGGAAGAGAATGGAGTGCATCTTGTCTGAAATGACAGACTCTTGTGGATGGAGGATGCAGGCATTGCAGGAACTTGCATTACTGCTGTTACCATCACACAGCAGGAATATGCTGTGGGGGCTAAAAGTCAGGCCTGTCCTCGTGAATTTACTGACAAACCAACTGCCAGCTTTACTGCCAGCTGCTACATGGAGAGTAAATTTGAACAGATGCTACACCATTTACACCAAGAGCAGATCCATAAGAACTATAAGATGTTTTCTCAACCTCACACGGTGATTGCTGACCTGAGGCCTGCCCACAATACGGATGCTCATCCTGGCACATTAACTTGTATGTAAGCAGAGTAAATTGCCAGCAGAAGAGCTCAGATCCCGTCTGATCCAAAATAATGTGCTCATCCATAGGAGGATAGATGACACAAGTTCAATAATTTGTCCAATGCATCTGCCAGTAGTATCAGAAAACTGGCTGTGTCAAAGAGTGTCTTCTCCTGCTATCTATGGAGCGACAGCTCCCACACATTTTCTACAAAGCATTGTAAATCCTCTGTTCTACCATCATTCACTGGAGAAATCCCAGTCCCTTACTACAGTCTCATCAGAGGCCTGTTGTCAATTTCTGCAACCTCAAATGTGTTAAGGACTATGTTAAAAGAACTTTTATGAATACAACAGACCCATTCGTAGTTGGCTGCCTGTGACTGTCAATCACAGAGACCCACCACTTCAGATAAATTATAAGCAGAGATGCAAGGAGCCTGCTGGAGCTAGTGTAGAAGATAACTAAGCTGACATTAGATTAAAGCTGGACTACCATGTCCTGTGGCATCACTGACAAAAGCTTTTTTAAAACGTTGCAGGCCCTCTGTTGTTTCTTTATAAGATATTGAAACTTTGCAGGCCCTCTGTTGTTTCTTTATAAGATATTGAAGATGTCTGAGCGCCGTGGTACAGTAGCATCTATCGGGTGTAAACAGCAATAACAATGACTACTGTTAGCTCTTACAAATAAAATGGTCTGTACTGTACAGGGGGTTACTGTGGCACAGGAGGTAAAGCGGTCGTCTACCAATCCCACAGTTGTCCATGGCTCCTCTGGTCATGTCAATGTGTCTCTGAGCAAGACACTGGACTGAAACTTAGTTGGTCTTAGTTGCTCCCCCATCGGTATGTGAGTGTGTGTGATTATGAGTGTGAATGGGTGAATGAGAAGCAGTGTAGAGCGCTTTGAGTGCTAATAGGTAGAAAAGCAGGCCATTTATCATTTACAGACATGACCTCAAACTCTGGTGATCAGTGGTTGTCTATATCAGCTATCAAGCAGATAAACACAGATAAACCTTTTGCTCTTGCTGAAAACATTGACAGCAGTCATGGATTAGGAAGTTGTACCTCTACACCCCGCCTCCTGTCTCTGCGCTATCTCCATCGCCTGCTGGGCCAAACAACAATCTACGGGGCTCTTGACAGTCTGCAGGATGCTGAGAGTCCATGTTAAAGCACTTGTGACTTCAGCGCTAAATGGAGGTCCAATGCCTATCAAGACAGCTTGTGGGTCGTATTTCCATGACAGAACAAAACAAGGAAATCACAAAAAGGTTCACAGTTGTGGAGTGCCTTGAGCCGCTGCATCCGAACATGTCACCATCTTATGTATAATATGGAATTGGGTTTGAATAGCCTAATACAGTAAAAAAAATAGACAGAGTTCTAGAGAGCATTGGATAAAGATGGCCGTCTGTGGTGCCATATTAATTCATTTCCAATTTTATGACATGGGTGAGTTTAAAACCCACTGTCTCCTACATGGAAAGCCTGTGTTATGTTATGTTAATATTTTTGGTGATTTTGGAATGAAGAAATATATTTATTGTGGTGTCTGCCTGATGTTTTATTTAATAGTTTTTAGAAAATAGAAGTCTATGGAACAGACAAAGAGGCTAATCCAGGTTAAAGAGAGACAAAACAAATTTCTGCATCTTTCTTTCTGTCTGCAGTTTAATACCAGCATTGACAGAATGGAGGACCTAAGGATCAGACCAGACCACAAACAACTTGGTGAAATACAGGTCATATATGGCTCCATGAGAAAAGGTAACCAGTTCAACAGACGCAATCTACTGTTGTATTTAACCCATTTTCAAAAACTTGTTAAAACCATATATTTTGTGGTTGAAAGCAGAGATAAACTGGTCTGATTTATCTTACACTGATTTAAAATCAAGGGCCGCGTGTATTTATAATGATTTTGCTTAAGATGGTGTTAGTCAGTTTTAACCTGAGATCAACTGTTTATTATCACTGCTTTAGTTTTTCCAAATTTTTCTCTGTTCATTTTGTTTAAAAATGGTTTAAACCAGGTAAAATTCTAGATTGTCTGGTTTAGGAAAAAGTGGTTTAAACCATAGTTTAACTTGAAAGGCTGCATATAATTTAAACTGGTGTAACTGGTTTTCATTGATGAATGGCTGAATTAGTATGTGGGTGGAAACTGTTGATGCCCATCTAAAAACTGTTTAATTGATTTGTTGGGTGGTTGGTTTTTGTTGTAGTAGTTGTAGTAGTAATATAACAACTGGTTAAATCAGGCTTATAGAGATTTTAAAACAGTGCTCACCATTTGTAAACTAAAACTTTTCAAATACATTAAATGATGCATAAACTGGGATATATACATATATACATATATACACACACACATATATATATATATATATATACACACACACACACACACACACACACACACATATATATATATATATATATATATATATATATATATATGTGTGTATATGTGTATATATATATATGTGTGTGTACCTGGTGTAAAACTGGTCTTAAGCAAAAGGACTAGAGTGGTTTCAATACCAGTCGTACAGTGGAAGGTTGTGGTTCAGTGCAGCATAAATCATGTTTCTCTTGTCCCTCACGACCAGTTATTGTATGTTTGTGTTTTTGTCTTAGAACTTCTGGAAAAGTCGCTGCAGGTGTTAAGCAGCAGCAGTGTTCTGCTGCACAAACTCAGGCAGCTGCAGAAGACTGAGGCCCTCCAGAGGAGAGGAGCAGTAATGGAGGACAAAGAGCAGGAGGATGAGGTCCAACATCTAATAGCTCTGCTCCAGAATTACCTGAGCTTTTCTTTAAATTTGTGGCAGATTGCTAAAGAATCTGTATTTGAGCAGCTGTATTTCTGTCTCTACTATATTTGCTTTTTCTTTTCATCATTGGAGGGTGTGTTCACACACAGAATTAGTCAATGAATACATTAATAAATGCCTCATCTAGCGACCATGGAAAATGTTCTCCCAGAATGCATTTCTCAATAAACAGAGGAGCTGTTTCCAGTTATAAAAGCAAGTTTAACATTATAACTTCTTACCTGGTTGCATTTCATCCTAGGGTTCCCAGTGCAGCACAGGGGTGATTTTGAAGCTGGAGGAGCTGGTGGAGAAGCTACATGATCGGAGGAGGAAGTTGGATCAGGCTGCCATGCTGCAGATCCAGCTGGTGGAGAGCAGCATCAAGTACTGCAAGGAAGAAGGAAGCTTGAGGCAGAGCAGCTATATGGTAAGTTACCATTTAAAAATGTTTTAATCTATTTAAAGACATTGTACAAAAATGATTAAAAGAACTTTGACTTCTGCAATAAAACAGTGTCAATACATTATCAGAAAGAGTGTGGGCTCTTGTGTCCATGTTCTTTGTAAATGTGTTTGGTTGGATCCTGTGCAGATGTTCTAAACACTGTGTACAGTTTTTCACAGGTACAGTCATCAGTCTGTCAGGATTCAGGTGCTGTTCAGGGTATGAATATTTCTCCGGCTGCAATCTCAGTTCTCGGATGACAGGGTTCAAAATGTCTATGTGTTCCCAAGCAGCTGTACAAAGAAATTGGCTAAAGCCTAAAACCTAAAATCTCTTAACTCTAAACTCTCTTAACCACAGAATTGGAGTCCTGACAAGTTCCCGTACCAAACCTGGCAGTCTGGATCAACACCAGCAGAGATGAGTGACCTGGCGACACATTCTAGAACCAAAGATCTGCACCCTGGATCCAGATCAGGAGAAGCTGCAGTCCTAGACTCTGGATACAAGTCTAAAGAGCTTCAGCATGAACCTGCATTAAATACACAGTCAGATTCCACACTGAAGCAGGTCAGTGACCAGCAGCCTGACTCCATACTGAACGAGACAAAGGACCAGAAGCCTAGATCCAAATCAGACAGGACCAGAAACCTCCTGTTTGAGTCCAGATCAGAGGTAAACAATGACATGCAGTGCAAATATGCTTCAGCAGAAAGCAAAGGCCTGCTGTCTTCTTCTTTTCCTTTCGGCTGCTCCCTTTCAGGGGTCGCCACAGCGAATCATGTGCCTCCATCTAACTCTGTCCTCTGCATCCTCTTCACTCACACCAACTAACTTCATGTCCTCCCTCACTACATCCATAAATCTCCTCTTTGGTCTTCCTCTAGACCTCCTGCCTGGCAGCTCCAACCTCAGCATCCTTCTACCGATATATTCACAGTTTCTCCTCTGAACATGTCCAAACCACCTCAATCTGGCCTCTCTGACTTTATCTCCAAAACATCTAACATGAGCTGTCCCTCTGATGTACTCATTCCTGATCCTGTCCATCCTCGTCACTCCCAAAGAGAACCTCAACATCTTAAGCTCTGCTACCTCCAGCTCTGCCTCCTGTCTTTTCTTCAGTGCAACAGTCTCTAAGCCGAACAACATTGCTGGTCTCACCACCGTCTTGAACACCTTTCCTTTCATTCTCGCTGATACTCTTTTATCACACAACACACCTGACACTTTTCTCCACCCGTTCCAACCTGCCTGCACTCGCCTCTTCACCTCTTTTCCACACTCACCGTTGCTCTGAACCGTTGACCCTAAATACTTAAAGTCCTGTACCTTCTTCACCTCTGCTCCCTGTAACCTCACCGTTCCACCTGGGTCCCTCTCATTCACACACATGTATTCTGTCTTGCTGCGGCTAAGCTTCATTCCTCTGTTTTCCAGAGCAGACATCCACTTCTCTAGATTTTCCTCCACCTGCTCCCTGCTCTCACTACAAATAACAATGTCATCTGCAAACATCATAGTCCATGGAGATTCTTGTCCAACCTCATCTGTCAGTCTGTCCATCACCAGAGCAAACAAGAAGGGGCTCAAAGCCGATCCTTGATGCAGACCCACCTCCACCTTGAACTCCTCTGTCACACCTACAGCACACCTCACCACTATCTTACAGCTCTCATACATGTCCTGCACCACTCTAACATACTTCTCTGCCACTCCAGACGTCCTCATACAATACCACAGCTCCTCTCTCGGCACCCTGTCATACGCTTTTTCTAAATCTACGAAGACACAATGCAACTCCCTATGACCCTCTCTGTACTTCTCCATCAGCGTCCTCAAAGCAAATACTGCATCTGTTGTACTCTTTCTAGGCATGAAACCATATTGCTGCTCACAAATGTTCACCTCTGCCCTTAGCCGAGCTTCCACTACTCTTTCCCACAACTTCATTGTGTGACTCATCAGCTTTATTCCTCTGTAGTTGCCACAGCTCTGCACATCTCCCTTGTTCTTAAAAATTGGTACCAGTACACTTTTCCTCCAGTCCTCTGGCATCCTCTCACTCTCCAAGATCTTGTTAAACAAACTAGTCAGAAACTCTACTGCCACCTTTCCTAGACACTTCCATACCTCCACAGGTATGTCATCAGGACCAACTGCCTTTCCACTCTTCATCCTCTTCAATGTCCTCCTCACTTCACTCTTACTAATCTTTGCTACTTCCTGCTTCACAACAGTCACCTCTTCTACTCTTCGTTCCCTTTCATTTTCCTCGTTCATCAACTCTTCAAAGTACTCCTTCCATCTTCCCATCACACTACTGGCACCTGTCAATACATTTCCATCCTTATCTTTAATCACCCTAACCTGCTGCACATCCTTTCCATCTCTATCTCTTTGTCTGGCCAACCTGTACAAATCCACCTCTCCCTCTTTAGTGTCCAACCTAGCATACAAGTCCTCATATGCTCTTTGTTTGGCCTTTGCCACCTCTATCTTCACCTTACGCTGTATCTCCCTGTACTCCTGTCTACTCTCTTCAGTCCTCTCAGTTTCCCACTTCTTCTTAGCTAACCTCTTTCTCTGTATACACTCCTGAACTGCCTCGTTCCACCACCAAGTCTCCTTGTCCGCTTTCCTCTTTCCAGATGACACACCGAGTACCCTCCTACCTGTCTCCCTGATCAAATTAGCTGTAGTAGTCCAGTCATCTGGAAGCACCTCCAAACCACCCAGAGTCTGTCTCAGCTCCTCCCTGAAAACTACACGACATTCTTCCTTTTTCAACTTCCACCACTTCGTCCTCTGCTCTGCCTTAGTCCTCCTTATCTTCCTCACCACCAGCATCATTTTACACACCACCATCCTGTGTTGTCTGGCTACACTCTCCCCTACCAATGCTTTACAGTCACTGATCTCTTTCAGATTACAACGTCTACATAAGATGTAGTCTACCTGAGTGCTTCTCCCTCCGCTCTTGTACGTCACCCTATGTTCCTGCCTCTTCTGAAAGAAAGTGTTTACTACAGCCATTTCCATTCTCTTTGCAAAGTCAACCACCATCTGACCTTCTGCGTTCCTGTCCTGAACACCAAACCTGCCCATAACAGTCTCATCACCTCTGTTCCCTTCACCTACATGCCCATTGAAATCTGCACCAATGACAACTCTCTCACCTCTGGGGATGCTCTGCATCACTTCATCTAACTCACTCCAGAATTTCTCCTTCTCTTCTAACTCACATCCTACCTGTGGGGCATAACCACTCACAACATTGAACATCACCCCTTCAACTTCCAGCTTCAGACTCATCAACCTGTCTGATACTCTTTTCACCTCTAGAACATTCCTCACAAAATCCTCTTTCAATATAACTCCTACTCCATTTCTCTTCCTATCTGACCCATGGTAAAACAACTCTAACCCTGCTCCTAAGCTCCTAGCCTTGCTACCTTTCCACCTGGTCTCCTGGACACACAGTATGTCCACCTTCCTTCTCTGCATCATGTCGATCAACTCCCTAGCCTTCCCTGTCATAGTACCAACATTCAAAGTCCCTACTGTCAGTCCTACATTCTTAGCTTTCCTCTTCTCTCTCTGCCTACGAACACACCTTCCTCCTCTTCTTCTTCGTCCTCGACCAACAGTAGTCCAATTTCCACCGGTACCCTGTAGGTCAACAGCACCGGTGGCGGTCGTTGTTAACCCGGGCCCCGACCGATCCGGTATGGAAGCCTTTGTCACGATTCGCATGTTTGATTTGGCATGTGTTTTACGTCGGATGCCCTTCCTGCCACAACCCTCTGCATTTATCCAGACTTGGGACTGGCACAAGAAGACACTGGCTTGTGCCCCCTTGCGGTTGCATTCAAAGGCCTGCTGTCTGGTTTCAGATTAAAACTGCAGTCCGTTCCTAGAACACAGGAGACCAGAACCTTTGAATCTGTTACCAGATCATTTCTGAAGCCTGGTTCCAGAAAAAATGTGCAGTCAACATCTGGGTCGTATTTAAATCCTGGATCCAGCTCAGAGGGTGGAAGGCAGCAGGTGAGATCTAAATCAGAAGAGACGGGACATTTTCAGTCTGGTTCCCCATCAGTTTTAAAGAAAGGATTCAAATCCTATGTGAAGCCTGGATCGAGATCAGAGGTAAGTGAGTGGTTTAGTGTTTGAGCAGACAGAATCTGATTCAGATTTAGGGATCTGGGACTATTTAATTGAAGCTAAACTAAAGCTTTAGTTTGTCGATGGATGACAGTGTTTCTCTGGTTTGTTTGTTTTTATTTGGTGATGTAAATGTTAAATTACATTTTGTTTCCAGACATTTTGATTTAATGGTATTTGTTAAAAAGGTTGTCAGTGAATATTTATTACCAATGTTTTGTGTGTCTCAGGCTGCAGATGTCAGTTTTTCTGAACTGAGTAGGAAGGATGAGACCAAGCAGCACAGAGAAGTTACCAGGTAAGGAAACACTGCAGTTTTGAAACGTCTCACTTACTCTGAGATAGATTTTTAAACCTTTGTTCATGTAAATAACACAAGCACTGTATTTGTCACATCCCATTTAATAAGGGATCTTATCAGGGATGTAGATCTTCCTGTACGAAGGATGTTGCAGATGTCTGGGACACACACACTGTACACAAAAATGTGTACAGTAGCAGTTAGATCAAACTTGTATGAGGCACAAAGAGTGAAGCTATTAGAACACGTTCAAACAGGAAAACACCTCCACTCCTTTACTCTGTCATTGGCCCCTAACCCCACCAGCTGCTGTTAAGGGGGCTCCACCTCTTTCCTTCGTAATAGACAGGGTCGACACCAGAATCTCTGTTAAATATAGTTGTGCATTAATGGAGAATTCTGTTTCTCCTGATTGAACTTGGAAGGAAACCAAAGTCTGAAAGGCTTATTCTGTATTAAATCATTTGGATGTTTCCATCTGTAAATGAATGTGTAAATAAAAGTAAATAAATTGATTATAATAGCCAACAGTGCATTATTTAATATGTGAGCTCTGATACAACAACAGCATGAATTAATCTGGACCAGGCTCAGCCGATGTTTTCTGTCCTTGGACATGTGAAGGACGGTGAATGACCTGATCATCATAAAGCAAAAAATCCACAAAGGCTTTCTGTAATGTTCCTGCTCTCAACACTCAGTTCCCTCAAAGTCCAGACAATCCACTTGAATGTTGTTTTCTTTTGTAGTAGGCAGGTGGCAGGACAGGAGAGCATGATGGGAAAGGAGACTCAAAGTGGAGTCCACACCCACCAAACCTTCCTGACCAACCAGAGACAACAGCTGCTGTTGTCCTGTCAACAGCTCATGGACAAGGTGACATTTGTGTTTTTTAATAACTTAATTTCTCTGCTATTAATAGCAGGAAAGGGTCCATTAATAGAATCCAACCTCATGCTTATTTACCTGGTAAATAGTAAATATCCCCTGATATAGGGCTTTTTATCCAAAGCGCTTTACAATGTTGCCTTCTATTCACCCATTCACACACACACACAGCGATAGCAGTAGATGCCATGCAAAGTCACCTGACCCACCAGGAGCAACTTAGGGACACTTCGGAGTGACCGGGAATCAAACCACTGACCCTGTAATCTGTGGATGCCTTACCAACTGAGCTACATACATTATATTTCCATTAGACACAGGACACATTGACATAGCTGGATTTTGCAAGACATACTTGATTCAAATACTGGAGGTTCAAGTTCAGTCACTATCTGCTGTATCCACGTGATAATGTCCCTTCTCATCTGCAGGAGGAAGCTACTCTTTAGAGTCCAGCTCTGAAGGAGGAGCAGGCTAACACCTAGGATTTTGATGCTTTAAATATTTCAAGATCTGTGCTGATACGGCTGCTCTCTGCACTGGCTCAGGACTTTTCTAGCAGTAAATCAAACAGTGTGAATACATTTTAGGACAATGGTTTTGGGAAAGATTAGGAGGTAGATAGGTTGGTCTAAAGTTAGGATCACTGTAAGTCTCTAGGAACTAATGTAAGTCTATGCAGGTCCTCTGAAGTAGTGGAAACTGTGTGTGTGTTGCAGGTGTGGAGCTGGGTGCAACAGGGAAACAGAGTGTTATCTTACAGCTGTGAAGTAGGACGGCAGCTCCCTGAAGCTGAGGACTCTCTGAACACACACCTGCAGCTGCACACACAGGCTCAGGTACACACACATTAGTTCCTCAATTCTGGATTCATTTTGGATGAATTTAGTAATTGATGCTGAATTTGTGAATTACCACTGCAGAGACTGTTGCTTGTGTCAAGTCTGCAGATCACGATGCAGAGAAGCTGAGGCAGATCCTGGATCAGATCAGAGCTCTGCAAACAGATCAGGTGACCAGAACCAGCCACTATTGTCCTAGTGAAGCCAACAGACAGCTGTCCCCTCTGAAGGCCCTGACAGAGCAGCTGAAGAGGGGCATCACAGGCAAACAGACCAGATCCAGGTCCACTTGGTCTGGTCCAGAAGTAGTTGATGCACCTTGTACAATAAGTCCTGAGCTTGCTGGTGGAGTTGAGGTGGTTCTGAGTGAGCTGCAGAGTCTGAACAGGAAGATTGACGCAAACCTGCAGCTGCTCCAACCTTATATCTCTTTCCTCAGAAAGGCACAGCAGGTCAGAAACTGTAGCCAGTGTCCATGTTTTAAATACTGTTGGACACAGGAAGGTCAACACTTTTTACATCAACATATATCATGTATCATGTAACAAGTATGTCATGTAAATGACTACAAAAGATACACATGTTCACAATCAGTCAGATCCCAGATTTTTGTACTGATAGAATATTTTTGTCACACAGAAAACAGTAATAATAAATATATAACTAACTCTGAGTCGAAACCTAATCATATTGGGTGTGTTTGAAGCCATCTAATACGTAAAGTTAACCCAAAGCAATGTTGGTGGCAAATCACCCGGTTTAAACTCTATTTACTGGACCTCCTCTGCTGAATTACTCATCACTGCATAGAGCGCTTCAGTGTAGTGACAGTAACTGTGCTGTTACCTGACACAGTTTCTTTTGTCCAGGTGGAGCAGGAGATGGAAGAGCTGAGGGAGATCTACAGGAGGAAACCAGAGAAAGAGGAGGAGAGTCAAGTCAGCTGTAGTGACATTGGGTCACCCCAGAAGAAGAAAGAGGAAATGCTACAGACATTTCTCACTGCTCAGTATCTGGGAAACGACTACGTCCACACCGTTACCATGGTAACCAGACTATCTCGATTCTTAACATTAATTTGTTGTGTGAAATTACCACGAGACAATATGAGATTATACAGTGACATTATTTCAGTTGACGAGACAACATGAAATATCATGAGGTTTAATAAAAAGAGAAAAAGTTGAAAATAGAAAATGATTAGATTAAAGCAGATTCTATAACCAGGCAATGATCAAAGATGATATGTTAAAAGATTAGACTCCAATAATTACATTAAACTTTATTGATCCAGCATCATTTCACAACAAAGTAATCACAAGGCGCTTTACATAATAAAGTCAAAGCTATACAGATATGTAGAGTCTGACAAATTCCCCTTGAGCAGAATTGAGGTGACAGTGGTGAGAAAAAAAACTCCTTTTAATGGAAGAAACATCCTGCAGAACTAGGCTCAGGATGGGCCTAATTGATTTGTCTCATCTGGCTTCACAGATAAATATAACATGATATGATAATTTTGCATAAAAAGGAAACATCTATAAAGTGAAGAAAAGAACCCTCCATAGATTCAATTAATGACAGAAAGGTATATAAAATATGAGAATACACTTAGGTTAAATACCATGATATGAAAAGCCATAAAATAGTGATTTACATAACATAAAATTTAAGTAAAACTAATTGATATAAAAACCAGAACATAATTAAAAAGGGACAGAGTAGACAGGGTGGTATGAAATCGTAATTGTATCATTTAATAATACAATGAGGGATTATGAGATCAAAATACAATCAAATGAAAAAAATGGCACGAAATTACAAAATTAAAAAATTAGATAAATGATTATTAAAAATGATATACTAGATGGCATACTTCGTTTTATCCTTTCTTTGTTATAACATGAGATTGGAAAAAATTACATAACCTCAGTTTAGATGAGATGATATAACATGATATATATATATATATATATATATATATATATATATACATACATAAGAGAACAGATGATGGTGAGATTGAATTGGACATGAGATTAGCTGTTAATAAATCACATATGATCTGGTATGAGAATAGTTGATTTGTGATTAGAGAAAGTTTCTTCTAAAGTTGCAATTACAATAGTACAAAAGGCCCAGTTGAAGGCGCAGTGTGATTTACAATTACAATGAGTCATTTAACTGATGCTTTCATCTAAACCGACCTACAAATAAGTAGCAGATAGTAGGGACAACTTTGGGGTTCGGCTTCTTGTCCAGGGAAACTTGGACATGTAGCCAGGAGGACCTGGAGTCGAACTTCTGGGCCTGTGGTTCATGGAAGACTGATTTACCAACTGAGCTACAGCCACTCTAGAGGGCTCTGTTAGAGAACATTTTATACAGTATTTACTTTTTGTGCTTCACTATCTTACAATGAGTCTTTTATATCTACACAGGAGCAGTAGCCAATAACTGGCTCTAAAATAATTTCCCACTTGGCCCTAAATACTCCATGAGAGCTGCCTCTCCCTCTAAACTCTGCAGAGGGACTAAAAAAATACCCCCTTAACCCTATCTCGCAGCCAGTGTAAACTCCTCACATAAAACAGCTTTTTCCCAACCCCTTGCTAATGTTAGCTTGTAACGTTACCAGTTGAAAATGTTAATTGCATGACACCTGGCAGACACCGCAGACTCTTGCAGTTTGAAGGTAGATGTGGGGGATAATCAGATTGTTACAATCTGTTATCTCATTGCTAGATGCCACTGAATAGGCAATGCAAACATAGGGAGGATGAAGTATATCATCTACTGTGTTTGTGTGTGTGTCAGGTGTCAGGATCTGGGTTAAACCTGCTGTCTTTAGTGTCAGTGGTGCAGCAGACAATGGAGCGACTTCGAAGAACCCAACAGGAAGTAAACAAGATGCAGAGTTTCCAGCAAATCCAGATCCAGTATCAGCAGGAAGACATGAAGTACTGCAAAAAGTACCAGGAGAGACTTTTTAAGGTACTCAATGTATCAGATAGAAGTAAGTAAGAACAAAATATGGTTTAGTATGAAATTCATTAGATGTATGTATCCACTAACATGAAGAAAGAAACAGAAATATACAAAGCATCTCATCTCAATCTCATTGCAGTACTTGTATTTAGTTATGTTCCACTACAATATTACTGTATATTTTCAGAACCAGCAAGACCTGAAATGTGTTTCTGAGCTGCTTGACTCATGCACTTTGATGGATCTGGGTTCAGACCTGCAGACCTCAAGCCTGCTGGAACGCTTCAGCCAGGCCAGACCTCATTTTATTGTAAGTCTTGTACATTGTAACTTGAATTTTTGGTGCATTGCAGTTTTTTGGTGAGTGATGTGAATGGTTAGAACTTTGGAGCTCAGAGACCTTTGCTGATACTCAATGAGACCTGTGAGAATTCTACTTTTAAATATCACATACTCAAGTCTACTGCTCTGAAGGACTGTTCAGACTGTTCAATTCAATTTTCAATTCAACTTTATTTATATAGTGCCAATTTACAACAAAGTCATCTCAGGGCACTTTACAGAATAAAGTCAAGATTATAAAGATATATAAAGAGAACCCAACAATTGCCCCTGGAGCAAGCCATAGGCAACAGTGGAGAGGAAAAACTCCCTTTAACGGAAGAAACCTCCAGCAGAACCAGGCTCAGGGTGGACGGCCATCTGCCTCGACCGGTTGGGGTGAGTGGAAAGGGGAGAGAGAAAAGAACAGAGCAACAAAAGCAACAACAAAACATCGGGCAGATTGGTAGGACCAGTAGCTGCACGCTGGTAGACACACAGTTTCAAAGCCGGGGGACACCTGCAGAAAGGGACAGAGAGAGGGGGACAGAGGAGGACAAAGACAACTACGGGAGAGAACACACAGAGTTAATGACATACAGTGGTGACAATTGTGGGGTGAGAGGAGAGGAGAGAGGGTCAAGAGGAGGAAAGGAGCTCAGTGCATTGGGGGGTGGGTCCCCCAGCAGTCTAAGCCTATAGCAGCATAACTATAACTAACTATATACTTTATTAAAAAGGAAGATTTTAAGCCTAGACTTAAAAGTAGAGAGGGTGTCTGCTTCCCGAATCTGAACTGGGAGCTGGTTCCACAAGAGAGGAGCTTGATAGCTAAAGGCTCTACCTCCCATTCTACTTTTGGAAATTCTGGGAACCACAAGTAGGCCTGAAGTCTGAGAGTGAAGTGGTCTACTGGGATGATATGGTGCTATGAGATCTTCTACATATGATGGAGCCTGACCATTCAGAGCTTTATATGTAAGAAGCAGGGTTTTAAATTCTATTCTAAATTTAATGGGGAGCCAATGGAGAGAAGCTAGTGAAGGTGAAATATGATCTCTCTTGCTAGTTGCAGTCAGCACTCTTGCTGCAGCATTTTGGATTAATTGCAGGCTTTTTAGGGAGTTACTGGGGCATCCTGAAAGTAGGGAATTACAGTAGTCCAACCCAGAGGCAACAAATGCATGGACCAGTTTTTCAGCATCACTTAGAGACAGTATGCTCCTAATTTTGGCAATGTTCCGTAGGTGGAAGAAGGCTGTTCTAGACATTTGTTTTATATGTGAGTTAAAGGACAGATCCTGATCAAAAATAACTCCAAGGTTCCTTGCAGTAGTACTGGAGGCCAGACTTATGCCATCTAGGGTAACAATATGGTTGGGCAATATGGTTGGACATCATATCTCTGAGATTTTTGGGCCCAAATACTATGACTTCAGTTTTGTCTGAGTTTAAGTTGGTATTTATTGTGTACTTCAGACGTTGGGCTGTGGTGTCTGTTGGAACTACTACGACCTTTAGAGATTTTGGATTGTTAATGACTGTGGCTTCCTAGGGAACAGAGGGTTTTGTTTCTGTTGAGACTACAAAAATCTTTGGGATTTGGAATTTCTGGGACTATGAGCAGTTGTAGTCCCTGGTGTCCTATGACTGGAAAGAAATCAAAGAAGCATGCCACAGCGCTAATTATATTACGTATTGACCTGTGGACTGCAGAGTTTGTTGTGACCTTTAGGCATTTTGGACTCATTGGTCTGTATGACTGTGATCATGAGCCTCTGGGACTGTTAGGAATATTTGGAAAGTCTAACTTTTGGGATTAGTTTCACAAATATCTCCACTCGTCGGGCTCTGACAGTTGGAATTCTGGAAATGAGCTGGGATCACGAGGATTTGAGGAAAGTTTGGAATTTGGATTGTCAGGAACCTTTGTACTGACTATTTTGGTCTTTGAACTACAGCAGTGAATAGGACTGATCTTTGGGACGGCTGTGTACTTTTGACTACATAAATAACTGGTAGTTTAGATGTCCCGTTGTTGGTAGTTCTGGACCTTGGGGAATCCTGGGACTGTTGGAATAACCAGGAAAGTTTGACTTTGGGGACAGCTAGAACCAATTAAAAGAAACAATGAGCTCTGGGACTCAGTTTAACTATGATAAAAGGTCTGGACTTATAGTTATTTTTTACCAAACCTACTGGACAAAGCAGAGCTGCCATGGAAAGCAATATCCTGATTTGCCAGGTTTAACTTGGGGTTTAGTGTTTTGCCCAAAGACACATTGACATTGACCATCCTAGGAGTCCTAGGATCATTGGACACTGCTTGTAGAGGGGACCTTGGGGAAAATTGAGGCCTTAAGGACTGTGACAGTTGTGACCAATGGAGCTTTTGGGGCTGATGAATGTCTCACCTGCTTATTCTTTGATTTTAGAAGAGCATTTCTTCATTGTTAATTCACTTCTTCTCTTTTTCAGCAACTTGATGCTGAGGTGGAGTACATGGAGAAGAGCTGGGAGACTGTGAGAGCCGTCCAGGACAGGTTGAAGGCCAAAGCTTTGATGGGAAGAACTATGGGGGACGAGGATTTGTCAGAGCTGCTGAAGCTCCATAAGAGAGTAAATGACAAAATCCAGCAAACTGAATTAATTCTGGAGCTGAGCAGTAGCTTCCACCTTACATCCAAACAGGTTAGTGGAGCAAAGAAGTAGTTGTGCAAAAGCACATCCGAACTATTCAGTGGACTTGACATTACAGACCCCTCACCTTTCTTCAGTGCTACCAGTCATCTCTGGTTGCAGCTCCTCCAGTGTAAGGAGTTTTCAAGCAGTTTTTCTCAGTTGCTTTGGTACTTTTAAGGGTACATTTTGAAAAAACCGTGAATTCATTTCTCAAGTGGCCTGGTGGCTCAATGGGTAGAGCAGCAGGTTGGGATGCAGAATGCCGAGGGTTCGAATGTAACCCCATCTGGTGGGGCCCTGCCCATCCACCAGGGGACGGTTGCAGCATTCACATTTTCACTTTCACTGCTTTTACTGTCACTGAGATACAGAATAAAATGTTTCAGAGCACTGTGCAGCACAAAGAAAACCTGTTTATTTTCTTTTTCTTTCACTGTCAGAAATTATCTATATCCAGTTTGCTTACCAACTAAAGGTTTGTAAAATGCACCTATGATCAAACACTTCTTTAGTGAACTTCAGGAATGACCTGAAATTTGTCAATTCCCTTTTTTTTGTTGAAAGCTCTTATAGAAACGGAATTCAGACTCTTGAACAGAGAACCAGTAAAACGCATTTTGATCAACGTGACACAAGCAACAGGAAATGTAGGAAACACCAGGCAGTTGTTCATAACCATTTGAATGTGACAAAGTATTTGTAATTTGAGCCAATAAATGACAAATTGCTCATTAATCATATATAATGAAAACAGGTCATGATGTGGAGGTTAAGCATTTATTATGTGAGAAATGTCCCAAAACATCTGATAAACTCTGTCAATATACAGAAAGCTGATCTTTATTGATGTTAGTGTTGTTTTCTGTGTGTCCAGAGGGCGGCGCTGATCCAGTCAGACCCTGCTAGACATTCAACTGATTCAACTGGTTTCTGTGGATCCAGTGAGGCTGAGCTGAGGCAACTCAGAGAAGAAGAGCAGCAGATCCAGAGTCTGTCAAAAGGCTTCAGCACTGAAGACAGAAATCAGTACTGCTGTCAGCCACAGTGTACGACACACACACATATGCACACACGCTGTAGAGAACATCTATTGTAACAGATTTTATTATTTATTTTTTTGTTCTGTTCTTTTTAACAGGAGTTACAGCTTTGACAGAATGGTTTATTTCTTGCTTGTTTTACATCTTCATTCCTGTTTTTGAATATATAGCACTGAAGAAGCACAATGTGGATGGACAGTGACAAAGTGACTGACTGAGGATTAATAATGTGATAATGGACCATGTAGCTGATTTTCACTGTCTGAATCAAACATCTGTGTCACTTCTGTTAGGGCCGGACATGTTTCAAAGTGAAGCAGCTGGAGACTCGTCTTCTCACCCTGGACTCTCTCTCTTCCACTTGGCTGAACGAAGCAGCTCGACATGAGGAGAAGCTGGTCAGCGACCACATCCACTGGGTGAGCTGTTTGGTCTTGCAGCATTTAGCTGCTGCTTTGCTACATTTCTCATGAAGCCATCTGTCAACTACTTGTGCATTTAAGAAATGCCTGGTAAAAGGGTTAAGACTTCCAAAAGGTCTGTTGGGCCTTGCATGTTTATTCACATTAAGAAGGTGAGCAGGTGTTTTCAAAAATAACTTGTAGCTGACGATCAGTTATTTTCGGCTGTGATAGATTATGTTATGAGAAAATGTAAAACTGACTAAAACTGTTGTTTTTTTCAGATTCTTGACTCCTTTAAGGATCTGAAGAAGCATTTTCGTAACATGAAGTTTAACTACCTGAAGGGAAATGACCAGACCAGGAATATGAGGGCTGTCAGGAACCAGCTACAGCAGGTGGATCTGTATGAGGACAAACTGCAGGTATTTCCTCTTTCCTCATTGTTCCTTCATGACATTTTCTAAACTGCACGAGGCTGTGTTGACCCTGGCTGGATATGTTTAATCTAGCCCAACCTGCAGGTGTTTAAAAAAAGTAGAAATGAGCCATTTAGATATGAGGAATTTAGAAAACTCTGGTGGGTTTGGTTATGTGCTGCTCTGACTGATCCTGCAGGTCCTTAGGAAACATCTACAGGCTGTGATGTCTCTGCTAGGCTTAGAGGTCAAGGATGGGGGAGTGGCTCGAGAGGTGGATGCCATCAATGAGCTGCAGAGACAGATGAGCGAGTTTGAGCGAAGTGTCAGCCAACACCAAAAGTCACTGGAAATGACCTGCAGGCTGCAGCAATCCATAGAGGAGGTGATAAAAGCTGGTGTAATAGTGGGAGGTTTAGTCCACAGTTAATAAACTTATAATACAATTAATACAGTGTGTGTGTGCACATCATGTTTATTGATTGTGTTAACAGTATCAGTTGTGGTCTGAGGAGGCCATTGCCACCATCACTAGAGTTGGGAAGTTTGCAATGGAGTGTCGCAGTACAGATGCCATCACTGTTCTTCACCACCAGTTTGAGAAGTTTGTCTGGCCAACAGTTCCACAGCAGCAGGAGAGGATCAGTCAGTTCACTGAGCTGGCTGTCAGACTCCACGGCGAGTAACTTTACATCAAACAGCTGCCTTGTTTGATGTAAAGTAAAACAAAGCAGCTGCACTGACTGCTCTGCTACACAGCGCTGCCTTCAGAGCAAGAGTATCAAATGAATATGTGGATGTGTTTTAGGGATGGAGAAGGGGCATCGGTACATAGAGAAGACGGTCAGTAAACACTTAGAGATGGTGACGTCTATCAGAGAGCTGAGTGACGAACTGATGGAGCTGAAGGCAAAACTGAAGGTAACATGAGATTTTATGATTCATCTATAAAAATGGCTCGAGGTTTTATATAATTCTACAGGAACCTGCTGTGAACCTACGCAGACCTAAGCTGCATACAACAACTTCAAAAAGAGAAAATGTAGTCAGTCTGAAAAGAGACAGAACCCCAGCAGCATCATTGATGAATTGTTTTTATGTATTAACAAGTCGCCATGGTGGGAAAGAGCAATGATATAATGTATTCATATGTGGACATGCTCGTTTTTTGCCTTTTTACCTCTATTTGTGATTACAACTACACTAACATCTTTGTGATGTTTTCAGCTGGAGAGTCTCAAACAGCAGCAGAATGATGGAAGGAAAGAGCTGACAGAAAAGGAAAAGATTGAGCAGAGGATAGAGAAAGAGACACGAGGAGCTGAGGAGAGACAGAAGAAGCTGAGGGAAGACAGAAAGATAAAGAAGAGGGAGCAGACTGATAATCGCAGCACACAGGAGGCTGTTGACATGGTAAAAATGATCACTTCCAACTGTTGTTGGAACTCAAATCAACAACTCTCTGCTTTTCAAAGTTTTAAATAAAAACAAACAGAAATACAGTGACGGAACAAATTTTACATTTTCATCTTCGAGTCAAGACCTTGGTCACATCTTCAGTGTGGTGATTTCCACAGGCCAAATGCAAAAAGCGTGTCTATATTTATGAAGCTAAATCTATATATGTGTGTGAAATCCAATAAAAAAAACATTGTACAAAGATCTGAATCATCTGAATCTGCCCTGTGCTTCCAGTATAAGCTGAAGAAGATGGGCCACACCCCCGAACTGATCCCAAATCATAATGGGAAGGAGGTTCCCATGAAGAGGCAGACTGCAAACAAAGGGAAGCCTCATTTACAGAAGAACCCCGGTGAGGTGGATGGACTGACAAATGCCTCAAAGAGCAGGTACTCAGAGTTAGTTAACATTTCGCTGCATGAAATTTGTCCCCAACCACCTCACATTCTAGATGTGCACAAAAAAACAGCAAAAACTAGTTATACAGTTATACACAATACAGTTTTTGATTATTTTTAAAATCTTCATGGATAAAGTGATGAATAAGTTCTGTCCAGTGTACAGAGTAGAAATCTAACTCTTTGTTTTCTTTTTCATTTGTTGATTAATACAGTTGTTGTGAGTTTTAATTTGACATGACAATTTGAGGCCAGCTGAAAGTCAATTCCTGGGCTAATCTAATTTTTAATGTGTCTCTCCCTTAGTCCCACTGAGACTATCCAACATGTTTACCCCATCCCGGCCACACTACTTTCTTCAGTGATTGGCCCATCATTCTCTGACATCCAGAGGGAGTTTCAGGGAAAGGACAAGCATGAAACGGGGATGCAGGTGATGTCCTTTCGTTCAAACATAATACTACTCAATTATCCAAGATTGCATTTTTTTATATCTTAAAAACATGCTGCTTCATTTATATGCAGATGATACAAAACTTTATGTTTCTCTTAAACGTGGTGATTCGGTAAATATACACTTCACAACTGTACAGCCTTATGATCTAGGAATTGTAGTTATTAATAAAGCGTGTGAAAAAAATGCTTTGATTCTGACAGTGACCTATACAGTGTTTTTGGGTGGTTTATTAAACTTTTTTTTTTTTTTGTCTTTTCGGCTTATCACGTGAGTTCATGGTCGCCACAGCGGATCATTGTCCGCATGTTGATTTGGCAGTTTTTACGCCGGACGCCCTTCCTGATGCAACCCTCCCCAATTTCTACCGGGCTTGGACCGCCATTGCACAGCTGGGGAGAGGAATGGGCTGTTAGGGGTTCAGTGTCTTGCCTTGGGACAGTTCGACTTATAGCCAGGGCCGGGGATCGAACCACTCACCCTGTGGTCCATGGACGACTGCCTTTGCCAACTGGGTTACAGCCGATAATTTAATTTTGATAAATCAAAATTAATTTTTCTGTATATCGATTCCACAATAGCTTAGCAGCTGCTGGACCAATAATCAGCTGCCTGTCGATTCTTTCTTTAATAGCATATTTGTAATCATAAACATTAGTATTTGTAGTGTATTATCTTTCAGTTTTGAACTGAAATATTGATCTTTATTTCCCAGTCTCTCTCCATACTCTCACTCATTTACTGCTCTTAAAGGCAATGAGAGGAATTGATGTCTTTTTTCTTACATTTTTATCCCTTAGGTGAAGATCTTTAGTTTTAACACATAGGAATCTTAAGAAAATTTTAGGACACCAGTAAAACATAAATCTCCCACAAACTAGCATGAACTGCTCTACTCTTCTGTTGCATACCATAGCTCAGCTGCAATCCGAGCCAAGTACATGGTCATTTTACAGTGTCTTCCTTTATACTTTTTACCCAGGAGGAATCAGTAGCAGGGTGGACAGAGGTGGAGCTTCAGCAACAAGAAGAAATGACTGAGGATTCTTTGTCAAATAATGAATACGAGAGTCCATCACCTGATGATATTTCACTGCCTCCGCTGGCAGACACACCTGAGTCCAGCATGGTCCAGTCAGACATTGAGGAGGGTATCTGTTTCAGTTCCCAAAGCATCCACAGCAGCCAGTATCATGCCCAATTAGAGCACAGTGAGACTGATATTGTTAAAGGTGTGGTTCAACAACAGACCAGACAGAAAAAGAATGGTCCATCTCCTCCCACAAGCTTTCAGAGCAACACAAGGTCTGTATTAGATGAAATTACAGAGTTAAGTCCAAAAAAACTGAGCACTCTGTATGTGTTAAAGTTAGTCATCTGGCAGATGCTTTTATCCAAAGTGACTTACAAGTGACGTACAAAGAAGCAATTTTTGGTAGCTCATCCACCTTTTGCCGTCCGGTGAAGTAAGCGCCAGGCACCGTTTATTGACATAGAGCAGTGGACTGGAGAGATAGTAGACCTGAATGAGGGAGTTGAAGTAGGATGGTGCTGTTGAGTCTAACACCCTGTAGGGGAGAGTCCGATCTTTGAACTGGATGAAGCCAGTTCAGAGATCTGAACAGTGGTGTGACGTGTCCTTTTTGACATGATGTGACATGATTTGACTGATGTAAAATGAGACATGCTGCTGAACTGTGTGTATCATCTGGAGGGTTTGCCCTGTCAGTAGGACATTGCAGTAGCTGAGACAAGAAATGCCCGGCGCCGGCACAATAAGTTGGGTTGCACTGATGTTGTGGAGGGCAAAACTGCTGCTGAGAGAAAGAGGGGATTTGGTCAGTAAAGTTCAGTTGGTCATCAATCTTACCCCAGACAGACTTATGGCAGACTTAGTGGAGATAGTCAGTTCTTAACTGTATAAAAACAGACTAAATCCATAGACTCAAGAGAAATGACAGAAACTAAGCTACTTCTGAATCTAATTTTCATCTCCTGTTGCTGCTTGTTGTGGGAATTCAGTAATTTCTGGACATGATTTGACCATATGAGGAAAGACAGACAAAACATTAGGTGTTGGCAGGGATATCCAACCCCTCTTTTACAGTGCCTGTTCAAGTCAGCACTGGGCAGCATTTTGCTGTCATCACTGTCTGTATATAAAGAAACAAACCAGGGTTTGGGAGTCACTGTTGACCTTGTATTATTCTGGCCATAGAGAAAAAGAACTTGTTGCATCCTTGTTGTCTCACTGTCTGTATAAGTTAACAGAGTGGGACACATTGACACTATGTTATCGCTACTTAATACTAGACTTGTTTATCTTTGCAACTCTCCATGGATGTTAGGATTGCTTTCTTCAAATCGAAAGGCAAGAAAAAGCCAAGAAAAGACTCAAAAACAAAACCCCATTTTGATGGGTACTTTTGATCCCAGCCTTCTTCTTTTGTATGAGTGGGGCACACTAATCCAGATTTAAGATTTAATTCCTTTTATGTATATTACATGTTCAGATCAGAGTCCAGTTCGTTTGTCCAGAATCCTTTGACGGTTCCTGCTCCAAGCACATTAACCAGCACTCTTTACAGGATCCTGAGGACTGGAGAGACCACCACAGCATGCTTTCCTCGTGGTGATGGCCTTTTTATGGGCAACACTGAACTGAGCTTTAACTCTCACCCAGTCCACAAGAGCAACACTGCTCACAAACTGAGTGCTTGTTATTGGAGCACAACACCCAGTCTAACCAGCCTCAGGAACATACGGGGAAACCATATAAAAACACTACAAATCTTGAGCCAATCCTTAGTTTACAGACCACATTTACAGAAGGGAAAATCTCTTTCAGATAATACTAGGTCCCACAAAGGCATCACTGCTTTTCCTCAAATCAGAACTGCTATTTGTCCAGACATCAGTTTTATAGAGTCTTTAAGTTACTCGGAAAGTTGCCTCCATCAGGATAATAATTGCCAAACAAGAAAGCCATGGTCAGTTTCTGAATCTCAAATGGACACTCAAACCAACACAACTACCCAATTTCCAGTCCAACCCTTCAAACTATCAGTGCACCTTGGCAAAGGCTACCAACAGTTCACCCCAATCAATCACAGAGTTCACATCAAGGTTATCCCAGAGTAAGACCTTGCCACAAATTAATATAGCCCCCCAGGGTAATGGTTCGGATCAAATCCCCATACTCTCAGATTCAGGTCTCCATGAAGCAAGAGCCCCCCCTCAACACTCTGGGCTCCTAAAGCCCTATGCAGCTTTCCCCCAAACCAGCACAATTGTCTCTAAAAGCAGGAATCTTCCACAACCATGCAAAGATTCGAGTATTGGCCATGATCAAGGGGTGCCTTTTTTCCTAACCGGCAAAGGAACAACCTCAAGTTCCATGCCAAGCACCCTTGCCACAAGCACTATTGTCACCCAGCAAACTGTTTACTGTCAGTCCTTCCCAGCAGAAAGAACTTTTGCCTGCCCAAAAGCAAGCAGCACTATTAGGACAAAGCAAGAAAGTCCATCTTCCAGTGGTTGTGAATACCTAGCTGATGTTCATTGGCCAGTTCTTCCAGAACCAAGCCACATTAGCAGCATCAAGACACCCAATAGCACCATCACCAGCAGTGATAAATTGAGCACAAGGCAGAGCGACCAAACAGTCCATTCCCTCCATGAGTCCCTGACCTCTATGTGTACCCAGCAGTATGTGCATGGCCTTGGCATATCCACTAGCAGCCCTCCCAAACCAGCTCCTTCACCTCAGCTCAAGACAGAGGCACATGCTTTTGTTCAGCAGGCTAAGCTGCATGTCACCCCCGTCCAACAGCCTTCCTCTCCACTTCATCTTCTAACTCCGGAACAAGATCCAGACATTTGTCAGACCATGGCCATCGTTGAGGAGATCAAGCTCACTCCTCAGATCCAAGGGCCTCCCGTTCCTGCTCCTCCTTCATTTATTTCCATGGGCCAGACAGAGTCTCTTCCCCAGGGATGAGCCTCTAAACCTGGCCCTCCCTTCTTCACCAGACCCCTGTCTAGAGCCACCATCATGGAGGGCTCTCCAGTGATGCTAGAGGTGGAAGTGACAGGACAGCCAGAGCCCACTCTCACTTGGTGGGTAGCATGCAACCAGCTTCACAATAACACACAAGCTGTATAATATGATTGTATGACTTGCCTTTAGCTGTATAATTCCCAATCTACGTACCAATGCACGTGTTTTCTTTCTTCACACTCTATCCTCTCTCTGTGCAATAGGCCACTGATTAACAGAACAATGAGCAATTTGTCTATATTTTGTATTTTTTGGAGGAAATTACATAAAAAGAAACACTTCTAAGGCCTATTCAGTTTTGCCCAAACACTTACCAGGGAATGGGGTGCCTGAAAATTTGTCAACTGTTGGGAAATAACATTTATAAAATAGAAAAAGCATTCTCTCTGAACAATTATATTTGTATACAATTATCAGTCACAACTTTAAAACTACCTGCATAATATTGTGTCGGTCCTCATGTTTCAAATAGCCATATATGAAAAGATTCTACAAGACCTCTGAATGTTTAGTCTTATTTGGCACCAAGATGCCAGCAGCACATCTTCGAAGTGCTGTAAGTTGTGAGATGGGACCTCTATGAATTGGAGCTGTTCTTTCTATCACATTTCACTGCTGTTCAAAATAATTAAGATCTGTGGGAAACACCTTGAACTCTTCCTTATTGAGTAAATCAATCCCAAATAATATTTGCACTGTGCCAGCAATCATTATCCTGCTAAAAATGACCACTGCCATCAGAAAGTACTGTTGCCTTGAAATGGAGTGCTTGGTTTGTAACAAGTTTATTTAGGAGGTATGTGTCACATTAAAATCCACATGGCAGAATCAAATAACAAGACAATCACATTGCCTCCACTGGTTTGCTTTCCTCCCATAGTGCATCTGGATCCTGTTGTAAATGACACACATCCCCCCGAAAGTCTACATAATAAAATAAAATGTGATTCATGTCAGTTTTAGCCGGAATTATTTTTCATATTTATTATTATTTAATTGTTTGTATGTATAAACCTTGATGTAACAAATATCCACTGTTAATAAGTAATAAAATAATAACAATTCATACCTAATAAAAAACTACATTTGTAATATTCATATGTAATAATAAAAAACCTTCAAACTATAAATATCGACATCTATCTATGAAAACCAAACACAAGAAATGCACATTGCATTGAATGAAAATCCAGGTCATATAAACAGATCAATAAATACAAAATTTCCAGAAAAATTAAATACAGCTTCACCGTTTTTAATTTTAAGTTTTGCACTTTGGGCATTTGATGTCACAATTACATCAATTTATGCAGGCCTTTGTTTATTATTGCTGCCCTATTCATTGTTCCATGTGGTGTTTCATTATTCAGGGTGTGCTGTACTGCTGGGCTGTTAGTCAAACCTGGTACTAAGCAAGCTGGACTTTTACATTAAATACATTGAGAACATTTGAAGTAAAAAATCTAAAAATATCTGTGTCCTGACGGATATTCAGTGATACTTAGGGTTTATTTTAATAAATATATTTAACTAAAGTTCATCTTCTTGGTGGTCAGTGCCGATGACATGAATGTACTCAGTGAATAAAGAGACTTCTATTCAGCTAGTTCATTAACTAACTCTACTAAAACACCTGCTTACCTGTGCTAATGTTACCTGTTGCTTGATTCCATACACACAGTAACTTTTACTCTGCCGCAGCTCAAATATTATGAATCACTGCATGTTCACGGGCATGGTGCTGCACGTGCAAATCTTTTGCTGAAGATACTGCTGAATTCATTGGTTTTTATTGTTGGATGTGGATGTTTTATTCAATTCAATTCAACTTTAATAATATAGAGTCAATTAAGAAAAAAGTAATATCCAGGCACTTTACATAATAAAGTAAAGACTATACAGATATGTAAACCCAACAAATCCCCCTTGAGCAGAGCAAGCCTATAGGCAACAGTGGAGACAGAAGAAACCTCCAGCAGAACCAGGCTGGGCGGCCATCTGCCTTGACCGGTTGGGGTGAGTGGAAAGTGGGGACAGAAAAGAAAAGAGCAACAAAAAGAAACAACAACATTGGGCAGGTTGGTATGACCAGTGGGACTGTGCACTGGAAAACACACAGCTCAATGTTCCGTAGGTGGAAGAAGGCTGTTTTAGTGATTTGTTTTATATGTGACAAATGGGACAGTGCCTTGCAGTAGTAGTGCAAGGCACTAAAAAAATTATTTTTCTTCTGGTTCAATAGATAGATATAGCTGGGTATCATCAGCATAGCAATGTAAATTTATGGTGTTTTCTAATAATGTAGCCTAAAGGAGACATATAAGTAAAAAGTATTGGTCGTAACACAGAGACTTGTGGAACTCAATAGCTAAACTTTGTGTGCATGGAGGATTCATCATTAACATGAACAAATTGAAATCCATCAGATAGATAAGATTTAAACCAACCTAGTGCATTTCCTTTAATCCCAATTTCATGTTCCAGTCTCTGTAATAAAATGTTATGATCAGTGGTATAGAATGCAGCACTAATATCTAACAGAACAAGTATAGAGACTAGTCCATTATCTGAGGCCATGAGATTTTACCAGTGCGGTTTCTGTACTATGCTGAACTCTAAATCCTGACTGAAAGTCTTCAAACAAATGATTAGATTTATTGTTTGAATATTTGGTTGTTATTATTACATATGAATATAATTTCAGTTTTGTTTTTTATTTGATATGAATATTTATTAGTCCATTATTTATTAAATGTGGATATTCATTATTAAATCTTGTATAATTAATTATTTATTGGGCTAATTTGATATTATAGTAGTATCATTACTTTAACCTGACATAAACCATACACTTTACCCGCAAAACATTAGTTTTAATGTTGTGGCTGATTAGTGCATAACACTTATTTAAAATTTAAATGTGGCTTGGACATGCAGTGACATGTGTGTTAATGATTCAAATCACTTTGATGATAGCATTTTATCATTTTAAGGCACCATTTCTCCAGGACTTTTTTAATAGCAATTGATTGGCACAAGTTTGTAAATGTGTTTTTTGTTTTTTGTAGACAGTAAAAAGCAAACCAGCACTGCTCCATAACCACATCCAGTATCACACATATTTGCTATCCTGTCTGGTGACATAGTCACTGATCCTCAATTACTACAGCTCTTAGAAATATTCAAAGAGCTGTAGAGTGGCTCCTCTGGCTTGGTGTAATGCTGTGTTCTGTCTGACATTCTGTCATCATCATCACTTTAGGTTTAAAGATGAAAAGGTGGTAGCTACTAGCCTTGGCCAAGCACTGGACTGTGCAGAAAGGAAGGACTCTCTGTTTAGCCCAGAGTATATATGTATATATGATACAAACCTAGGATGGGGGTAGACATTGTTGGACCTGCATTATACTGTCAGTGGTGGCGGTAAAACTTTGTATTTACACCAGTTTGATGTCTGTATGAAAGAGGGGACGTGGTTTAGGGGTGTAATTACTAAATGACCTGTTATAATGATTATGATAACGATTATTCACAGATTCAGATTCATGTAAGGAAAGGTTGCAGCAGCTCATGCAGCAACTGCCAGTCATTCAGTGCATTTACATGGACCTAAATAACCAGGTCCAGTTTTCTTTGGATTGCTGATTTCTTAACTGTCGTGTAAATGGGAAAACTGGTTTCTAAAATCAGGGTAGTTATTTAAGTTATTTAGTTATGTATTATTCCCTAATTATTAGTACTGGGAATAATATTAATAATATTATTAATTTAATTATAATATTAATTATTAATTTTAATATTAATGTACTAATTATTAGTAGATTAGTATATATATATATATATATATATATATATATAAAACCCTTTCACACCTATGGCATTGGCAGCCATCCCGGGTGCTCACCTGACCTACTGTGTCTGAACTACTGTGTGTTGCTGTGTCTTACTGAAAGATTAATACTTGTGAATAGAGTATTTATAATAAATCCTAATAAAAACAGTGTTAAGCAGGTGTTAACAAAAGATTTAAAATTGAGATTTTTGCTGCTCTCTCACCTCACCTGATAAATATTGTAATTTGGTTTCAAATATTCATGTATGACAGACTTCAGTAGAACATAAATCTGTTGAATAAAATAATATGAGGCATGTTTTCATTGTGTATTATGTCTTATTACTGACTTAAGCTTCAGTTATGCTCACCATATTGCTCATTGCATACTTCTCCTAAATTATAGCCATTGCTGTGGAAACGAAACACAATATACTCTGCCACAATAACAATAGAGGAAGTACTGCACAGGAGTATGTTATGTAAATGAGACAAACTGTTTACTCTGTGAATACATAAATAATGCCTGCTCCTTCAGTATCACCTGGGTTCCTGTGTTCTTGCAGAAGTAGGTAATTGCATAGTTTCCTCCAGCTTCTTGAGTTTAAAAGTTTATCGTGACACAGGCTGACAGAGGTGAGAAAGGTGTGTATAATCCCTGTTCCCACAGGCGATGTTGCTTTAATGTCAAATGGAATTTACTTAAAATCGTCAGTTTAGTTTTTTACATGGTTATATGAAAGAGAGTAACAAATGCAACCACAAGGAGACACAAGCCAGTGTCTTCTTGTGCCAGTCCCAAGTCTGGATAAATGCAGAGGGTTGTGTCAGGAAGGGCATCCGACATAAAACACATGCCAAATTTAGGAAGATGAAGAGGACAAAGGCAGAGAAGAGGACAAAGTGGTGGAAGTGAAAAAGGAAGAATATTGTGTAGTTTTCAGGGAGGAGGAGGAGCTGAGACAGACTCTGGGTGGTCAGGAGGTGTTTCCAGATGACTGGACCACTATAAGTAACGACATTATTTAAGGCACAGTTTCTGGTCACTGTGTTGTTACAGTTGGACCTTAAAAGCTGCCTTCAATACAGCTGACCTTTAGATGCTCCTGTCTGGCTTGGAGAACCCGGTGAGTATCCATGGTGGTGCTTTAGAGTGGTTTAGGTCTTAATTTAACAGAGTGACGCTTCTTTGTCCATGTTGTAACTGCATGATCCTCCACAGCACACTGAACTGGACCTAATACTCACACTGAGTCTCTGCTGCTTTCCGAGTAACGGCAAACATTAGGTGGAGTCACAAACTGAATCAAAGCTCCATCATGTTTCTGGGTTGTTTCAGCAGGTGGGGGTGGAGTGTATTCAGATGCAGTCCCTTCAGCATCCACTAGATGCTGCTCCAGGAAATCTGTGTGTAAGTGGAGGGAAAAGTCAAAAAACAAGCTTCATACATTTGTGTTTGTTCATGGAAACACTTTGAGTTACTAAGCACAGTGTTTAGGACACAGGTTCAGAGGCGTTAGGGGTCAGGGGGACCATAGACCAGAGCATCTGCTTTTAGTGACATTAACCAGCTACAGAGAGACATAAAACAGCTGCTGAAAGACCTGAGACAACTACAAAGACACTAAAACAACCACAGAGACACGATGATGACAAAACTTTATTTTTCAGCTAGTTTGGGATATTCCCGAAGTACCTGCAAAATAATTACTGGGAGAGATAAAGGGACACAAAAAGGAACTGTAGCTGTGTTTAGACGTAAACACTTGTTATGTTCAGTCAGGGCGTTGAGGTGTTACTGGTTTCACTGGTTATGTTGGTTCTGTCTCGTCTGACAGGGGAATGGGGGTTGGCAGGACAGAACTCAAATACATGTTGAGTCAGCCACCGGGTATTTCCCATTAGCACCTGGTGCTGCATGTCAAAAACACTCCACAGTCTTCACAGATCCACCTTCACATACCTGACTGCCAGTAGCCTGTTGAGTAAACTTTTTAGTTGACTTTTCAACCAGCACAGCCACAAAGCAGCCCACAAGATGCTGCAGGAGAAAGAAGTCCATACACTGGATTTCAGATTCTCTTTCTCAGATAGGAGCTGTGATCATATGTAAGCTGAGAGGAGAGTTAAAGCTGATGTACGTAATGTTTGTCCTCGACAGTTGTTGCTGGCATTTGCCTAAAGGGAAAGTTTTTATTTTTATTGGATTTTACTGAAGTCTACATACTGACTTTCAGCCAACCTGCATCACTTTGGACTTCTACTGTCAGTGTCAGCGCAAACAGGAAAAGGCCCCTGAAGGGAGTTCTGGGGGAGACGTCCCACGGCGTGTTGCAGTATTTGTAGTAATTGTCCTGGTAATACTCCATGTAACTTTTGTTAGTTTTCCTCATTCTCGTTCCATCCAGGGTTTCCCCCGGTGACTTTCCTCTTCCTTTACTTCAGTTCAACCTCTTTAGCCTCTGAATTCACCTTGTCCATCTGTTGAACTAATGGACGATACTGTCTCTTTTTCTCAGCTGTCCTTAGCTGACAGATTTGCCACCTGACACTGCTGTTCCTCCCATCACAGGCAGAAATGTCCCACTGGATTTAGACCCCCTGCTTCTAAAAATAATCATATCAAGGCTCTGTCCACATGGTTACATAAACATCACACTGAAAGAACACTTCTGACCAAAGAAACAACACAAAGGATACACATACCATGAGATATTGTGCGCTCAGATTAGCAGCACTTGAGGAAAGTTAAGGTAAAAAATGAAACAGATACAGTCAAAACATTAAATACCTACCTACAGTAAAAATATTACACATGTACTTTTTTAGTAACACGTGGGTAATGTAGTGGGACGTGCACAAGGTCTTACACTGTAGGTGTGGTGTCCTGTAGGAAAGTCCTGTGTCTTGTTGTACAATCTAACCACTTTCACCACCACCTCAGGACCTTCATTTCTCTACATAACCCCAAAGGACTGGAAATAGCAACTGATTTTGAAACCATAGGAATAAGCACCAGCTAAGACTGACACTCATTGTTATCATACATACAACCATCACACTGGGATAAAATAGCAAAAAGCTGTTAAAAAAACTGAAAAAAGCAAACATCCTTATCTTTGTCTTTGTTTAATGTGACGATAAAAAGGGGCAATTTGGAGATTGCTCTTAATAGACCCAAGGTTTAGACATGAACATAAAAGTTTAAAGCAACAAATGAGACTTTATGACACAATCAGAGCCTCTATAATCCATGACAGTGTTTGACTGTTATTACAATTTTCATGGATACTGGGATCCATATTTTCCGCAAAATTGTACAAACAATACTCCATAATGACAAAGTGAAGAAGTTTTTTTGAAATCTTTCCAAATTTTCCTAAAAATAAAATCACATGTACAGTATTTAAGTATTCATGGCTATTGGCACTGATCATCCTTGAGACATTTCTACAACTTGATTGGGATCCTCCTGAGGGAAATTAAATTGATTGGACATGTTTTGGATAAGCATACAACTGTCTACATAAGTTTCCACAGTAAACAATGCATATCAGAGCACAAACCAAGAACTCTGAGACAGGATTGTATTGAGGCAGAGATCTGGTGAAAGGTACAGAAATAATTCTGATGAAACAAAGGTTGAACTCTTTGGCCTGAATGCCAAGGGTTTAGGCCTAATCCATTTTAAATAAGGCAGTAACATAACAAAATGTGGAAAAATTAAAGCGCTGAATACTTTCTGGATCCACTGTATAAAGATTCAGTTTATAGAGTTGAAATGTAAGTAGTTTAGTTACTTAGTTAGTAATTAATTTGTTAATAAAATTGTTGTGAGTTTGATTTTTCAAGTTGAGGCCACATAAGAGTCTCTGTTCAATCAGAATAACAACAACTTTGTCTTTATCAGAAGCTGGAGTGTATAAATTAAGGTATGTTGTGTCTTCCCTCTCTAACTCTGTGTGTTCTCTCCCGTAGTTGTCTTTGTCCTCCTCTGTCCCCCTCTCTCTGTCCCTTTCTGCAGGTGTCCCCCGGCTTTGAAGCTGTGTCTTCCAGCGTGAAGCTACTGATCCTACCAATCTGCCAGATGTTTTGTTGTTGCTTTTGTTGCTCTGTTCTTTTCTCTCTCCCCTTTCCACTCACCCCAACCGGTCGAGGCAGATGGCCGTCCACCCTGAGCGTGGTTCTGCTGGAGGTTTCTTCCGTTAAAGGGAGTTTTTCCTCTCCACTGTTGCCTATGGCTTGCTCCAGGGGGAATTTCTGTAAAGTGCCCTGAGATGACTTTGTTGTGAATTGGCGCTATATAAATAAAGTTGAATTGAATTGAATCTTTCAGCCGCAGACATTAATTTTGCAATGAGAGGTTAAGCTTCTTCTACTACTCCACCCACACCTTCAGTCTGTCCTGCAGCCCAGCTGAGACCAACCAGTGTGTCAATGCCATCCAGGCCTTAGTTCTTCCTTTAGTGATTAGATGTCAGAAAATGACGGGCCAGTGGGAGTTGCAGGGGAAGGACATGCAGGTAATGTCCTGTGGTTCAAACATAGTACTGTGACAGAGATGTATTTGTTGGGTTCAGAAAGAAACTGACATCCAAATAAACCAAGTTTATTTGGTTAGATGGTTCTCAGCAGTGCTGGGGACAGGGAAATGGGAAGGTATGCATGGGAAGAGACAATGGAGACTGTAATGTACATATATGTATGTTTATACAGGCTTACTGAGAGATGATCAGTCCAAGTCCAAGATGTGGGAGAAGAAATCTTGTGGGGTGAGCAGGAGGGTAGATGGTTTGTGGGATAATGAGGACTTGTGAGATGGTTGAGCAAAGTGGATAACAAGATGGTGGCATCTGATTGTAGGTGATGATGCCAGTGGAGCTCAGGAGGAACAACAACAAAGATCATGTCTGTACAATGTCTGTGGTCCAAAAGCCCTTTCTAATCAGATCAGCCCAAGTCCAGAGAAACAACTTAGGCCATTCACAGTCCAGAAACGTGTTCTAAACATGCTGGGGAAAACAGGAAGTGAAGCTGAGGATGAGGACAACGACTACTTAATTATCCAAGAGTGCATTTTTGTCCCCAATGTCATGCTGCTTCAAAAAGCTAATTTTTAAGTAGACAGACATGGAAAGAAAGGAAAAAACTTCAAACCAAGACAATAGACAAGTACAAACTGCTGATCAATAAGTAAGAAAAAACCCAGCTAGAGGAGTAAACGTAAATGAAATAAAAACATTTACATTTACATTTAGTCATTTAGAAGACGCTTGTATCCAAAGCGACTTACAAGTGAGGTACAAGGCAGCAAAAATCTAAGTCAAGCAGAAAACATCAAAGCAAAGTCCTATCAGAAAAGTGTTCACAGATCCAGAGATGCAAGTTCGAGAAAGAGATTTAAGAGATTTAAGTGCATAGGAAGATGCGGATGAGTTCTGTTTTCAGCAGTTTTTTGAATATTGGGAGTGAGTTTGCTAAGCGTGCAGAGTTTGGTAGCTCGTTCCACCATCGTGGGATCATTGCGCTAAACAGTTTTGCTTGGTGTCTTCTGTGCGGTGCTGGGACCACAAGACGTCGTTCGTTGGCAGATCGCAGCGGGCGGGAAGGATTGTAGACTTGAATGAGTAAGTTGAAGAAAGCGGGAGCTGTCGAGTTAACCACCCTGTTAGCAAGAGACAGAGCTTTGAACCTGATGCGAGCAGCTACACGAAGCCAGTGTAGAGATCTAAAAACAATAATATGTGTCCATTTTGACTATTTAGTCTATTCAGTCCCCCTCTATCTACAGAAGGGGGATGAGTTGACCAGTTAAATGGCCACTGGGAGAAAGGATCTCCTGTCCAGAGGTTTGTCTCTCATGTGATATCATTGTAATTTGACACACACACACACACACACACAGTCGCAGTGGAGAAGAAAAACAAACACAAAATCTGTGCCTGAAAAAAATGTAAAAAAACAAACTTTCTGAATGAGCCACTAAAAATGAAAATGGTTATAATTTCAGTTAATACAACACTGAATTAAAGCTGAAATTCTGGACTTCGCTCACATGTTGAGAAATCTTGTCATTGTTCCAATATTTATGAACCTGACTGTGAATATGTTGAATAAAATAATATTAAGCTTGTTTGTGCTTCCTATTATTTATTCTCATTGCCTCAAACTAAGTTCACATTCCTTTTACTAAAAAAATAACATGCTGTGCAAGGTGATAAAACTACATTCTGTGTGGTAACATCTTTAGGAAAATCCTTAAACTGAAGCAGGTTTTGGTCTCAGTTAACAATGGACAAATGTCTGTAGGAATAGGGGGGGGTCATTCTTTTGGCACCTCAGTGTTAAATTGTTTTGACCCCTCTCTTGGGGGTATCACGCTGTGCTCTCCTAACTTTATGGGGCCCACTAATAACAAGCACAGTTTTTTATCCTTCAGTAAAAATAAACACTGACTATACTGCTGCCATGAATAAAACGGGATTGATCACTTTAATAATCCTCACGGAGAAACCTGCTCTGTCATCACTGCATCACTGCAGGACAGTGTTTTACACAAAAACAACATCACGTATACTATAGTCATGGAGGCTGGGTGTTCATTCAATTTAGTAATCTCTGACTGCACATGTGCCAAAATAGGAAACTAGTGGCTCATTTCGAACACAGAAGTAAATGTTTACATTCACAGACACTGTGCAGCATTTACACAGTTTTTTCCTGTTTTAACAAAAGTACATAGTAATTTATTTCCTGTGGGAAAACATAATAATGGATAATGTGGTTTTTTGGTCAGGAGGAAAAACTCTTTTTATATGACACTAGTTATTCAGGCTCCATCAGATCGACCACATATCACTGAAAGAACCAAAGTTTTGACTGAAAATACAGTTTCTTTCCCATAGGTTCATGTCAACTTTGACAGTCAGTTCTGTATTAGTATAATTTATGTCCTATGTGTTATTTATTTCTCTGTAAATGGGAATCACATCCTGGTTTCTGCTATGTACTTTATTTTGAAAAGCACTAAACAAATACATAATAACTACATGAACTACATGAAAACAATCACAGGCTAAAGTAAAAAGTTAAAAGACACATATATAAACCAAATATGTGTCTTTTAATTTTTTACCTTATTGTGTGATTGTTGTGATTGTTTTAACACTGTTTATACCTAAAGTTTTTATGAAAGTTGTTGTGAAAATATTGCCACACATTTCCTCAATCAGGCAGCCACAGTATAAAACTGATATTAATCTAAACAAAAAGCTGAATTGTCACTCTAAAGGTGTTTTATTTATTTTTTAAGTAAATCCACTCCAGAAAGTTTCCTCCTCGTCATTACACTGCCAGGAGAAATGTGAACTTGGACAGATACTTTATTTATCCCAATGAGAAATTCCACATTTTCATTCAGATTAAACATGTTTTAATTCGTTTTTTATTAGAATCTGATGTCGACCAAATACATTTACACAAATGAGGAATCACCAACATTCACCTACTTTGATATGTTTATAAGGATATTGTGCTAATATCCTATATTATTATAGGTATAGGTCTCTCTCTGTCTCTGGAGTAAAACAGCTGACAGGTGTGACAAACTGCATGAAATGGCTCCCCTGTCCTCCCATGATTCCCTGCAGGACTGCGTGGGGCCGACCAATGGCAGAGCCCGTCCCGTGTGATGTCAGGCCGGTATAAAGCCCCCCACTGGCCGATGACTCCTCTGAGCAGAGTCAGCGTTCCCAGCCTGGACGCCTCGGCTGGAGGGACTGCTGTCAAGAGGAAAAACAAAACTACTCGGCGCTGACTGCCTGTAGTTTTGTTTTTTTCTTTGGGGTTCCTTAGAGGCTCAGGTGTTCTCCTTTTGGATTTTCTGACTACATTTTCTGGATAAAGAGACTTTCGGAAGACAGCCCCCCCGCGCATCCCAGGCATCCTTGTGCAGACAAGTAAGTGTCTTTGCAGTTCTTGTGAAGTGTTGTGATTGATGAGCAGCAGCTGACTGACCCCTGTTGGCTTCACCTCTTAAAAGCCACTGAGAACACATTCACCCACCAGACTCCATTCATTTTCTTTCCATTTTTTCTCATTTGTCACAATGACACTTTGGGTACTTTTGTTGCTTTTGTCCATTGGAGGTTATAATGGGATGTCCCAGAATAGCCACTGATAGCATCAGAGTGGACTCTCAGCTGGGCTGATGGCTTTTTAAGGGAATCAGCAGCAGGGCTATCAGTTGCTCCCCCAGCTATGTGCCACATGGTGTCTGTCAATCAAACAAAGGTGTGGAGGAGGGAGGGGGCTGCTGTTATTTTTAGGCTTTGGTGTCCAGTGTTAGATGATTCACCCCCTCGTTACATTGCACAAAGCCTTTGTAGACGCTTTTATTTTGGAGGAGAATCAGCTGCAGTGGTTCATGAAACAAAAGATTGGAGTGGATGAGATGATCTGACAGCAAACCTATAAGTATTTTTTAGGAGAAGAAGAAAAAGTGTGTGGTGTCTTCTCTTCATCTTCTCTTATGTCTGTATTTCCAGTACTTTTTACCACAAAATACACATGTGCTGGTTTTTGTGCTTAGTGAAGCTTCCTGCGTGAAAATGAACTGAGAGGACAAACAAAGTTCAGAATTCAGTTGGAATTTCTGAGTGGAAGTGACGGTTGTCTCACTTCTCCAGCCTTGCTTGATGCTGACTGCTTCATGTTTGGTTTTAATTGATGCTGGTTGTCCCTGGTGTCTCAGTGTTGGCAGCAGGACCCTGTCCTGTCCTGGCCACCTGTCTCCTTCCCATCAACACAAACAAACAACAGCTGCTGCTGTTTGACACATCACCTCAAACTGCAGAGATCTGAAGGAAAGTTCAGCTTCAGACAGAAAAAGTATTAGATTAATCTTAGGCAGAGACAGTATGTCCTACACAGTTTTTAAATACAGTTTTAATTTCTGAAAAGTCCCTAGGCCTAACTTTCCTCTTTGTGTCAGCTTCTGATTTACTGTGTCCCATTGTCATTCTTGTTCAGTTTATTTTCTCAATATAACCTGGAGCTAAAGCAGACTCAGACACCTCAGTCAGAGATTCTGCAGTATTATTATGCAAAAAGTGATGACTGTCTCCACCTTTACCAGCTGACATGTGACTGATGTTATAATTCATTATTGTTTGCCACAAGATATTGTTCACCATGAGTATTATGTAGTTTTATGCCAATACTTTTGTGTTTTTGCTTGACAGCAGGATTTTTACTTGTAACATTTTTACTTCTACAGAGCTGTAATTATACTTTTACTAAATAAGAGACCTGAGTACTCCATCCTCCACTTGCTTCCTGGAGTACATGTATGTGACTGGTCTTCAACCTTCTCTTCATTAAAATGTTCTACTTTTCCAGATGAACAAAACTCAGCAGGAGGAGTCTTTCAGTTCAGATAGTGTCAGCTGGTTGGTCACAGTACAAAAGTAGGTTTGTAGGTTCGGCTGACCTGCTCCTCCAGATGACATCATCGGAATTGACAGGCCTTCCTGATTGGTGTCATCTGGAGGAAGTTAAGCATGAGACTATTTATGTACGTGTCTATTCCAAACTAGAACCATAGGAAGTAAATTAAAAATCAGGGGTTGGCCTTTAAAACTAAATTTAGCCAAACCCAGGCCCAGATGGATCAACTAGCCCCACTAAAGCAGGAAAAGCCAAAGCCACTCTGGTTTAGTCAGGTCAACCTAGGGTCGAAGCAGAACCAGACTGTGGTGAAACTGTACAACTAAAAAGGCAATTAAAGTCTTTGTCAGTGCCCCCTGTTGGTTATTGCTTATCATCTAGTAATTGTGTTATTTTGAGGAAAACAAAGCACAAACTGCTGATTTAGCCAATCAGCACTGGAGAAGAACAATTAAAAAATAGAAATAGAAATAACGCAGTGTGGTGGCCTAAAGGTTAGAGAGGCAACCACAATGTTGCTGCTTTAATCCTTGGATGAGCAGGGCAAAAATCTGCAACTCCTCTCAGTGATTCCAAACTGAATAACTTAAGGTTAAACAAAGAGAGTGAAGAGCGTGTTTTTTTCCTGAGCGTGAATCATTTGCTTTGTAAGAACTGTCAGAAAACTTTGAAGAGTCAAACCCTGAATGTGATGTTACTAAATGCTCAAAGATGCAGTTTTCTTTCTGATATTTAGTGGGACAAGCAGTTGAATAATTGATTTAGAAATCAGCTGATAAATCAGCAGAGAAGATCATAATTAACCTGCAGCAGGCAAAACTGGTTTGAGTGAGTTATGTTCTATAATCCCACAGTCTGTATAATTAAACTAAAGTCACTAAAATGGTTTAAAATTGAAAACATCCCTGATTTGATTCTGATTTAGTTACTTGACTTATTGCCAAGCGAAGTAAATTCTCAGAAAAACACCAGGATCATTGTCGGCCAGCCAGGATGGAGCGTTGCTCAGGGACAGAACGGACTAAAACTATGGACCATTAACTGGTCAGATGTTTCAAACCCCTCTACACTACAGCCTCTTTCTTTTTAACCCCTACACTGGATCGTTAACTGGTGTGATATTGTGAAAGTGCCCCTTGGCCCCAGACCTGTAGGAGCCCCAAAAGCCAGATGGACTCAGTTTTATTTTGGTTTGCATCATCTGATTCATTGCAAATGTTTGGGAACCATGATTGCTCCTCCATTGTCCATCTGCACCTGTTTTTTCGACAAACCCACAAAGTAAACACACAATGGACACTTTATTATCCACGCCTTTAAAATCTAATCCACTACAGCAGCCCTGCCACAAATTCTACTTTGCAAGGTTTTAATTTCTCCACTTTTAAGATGAAACTGTCAAAAAGATGAAAATCTGTGGTTATTACTAAGGTCACAGTGAGTGGTGTGGTCAGACATGAGCCCTGTAAATTAGGGCCTAAAACTGGACTGGAATTGAAACTTTAGACCAGTTCCATCTGAGTTAAACAGGTGTTTTAATCTGCTGTGAGCCTTGTAGCAGATCAGCCCCCAGTTTATCAGCCAGACCCCTCGGAGCCTGGACCACCTCCAGGGACAGAGATGCTAAAAATAAACTGCTGCTTTATCACCCCAGAGTCCTGCTGTCAGCGGGTCAACTGTCAAAGGGAAAACACAGCAGGACATTTGCACGGCCTTCAGTTTGAGGGCTTTAAGATCCTGGAAGTTTTAAATGATTTCCAGGTTCTTTTCTTGATAGTGGATAATATCAGTCTAGTAATGATTTTATGAACTGGATAACATCATTTTTAAGGGATTTGACCTTTATGTATGTTTATGTTGATCTCTGTATTGTAGAGTGGTCTTTACCAATAGAGGGCAGCATAATCCAGTGAATACTCCATTTGTTGACCAAGTCAACCTGTCTCCAATATGTCGATGAGAAGAGACAGGTGTAGAACTGTTTTATTTCTCTGCCCCCAGTATCTGCTTTACTTAGTATTTGTTGTTTTAAGGAAGGACTGTAAAGTTATTACTAACAGTCCTTTCAACAGAGGACAGGAACAGAATTTTTATTTGTCGGGAACTTTCAGTTATGCTACAAACTTGTAAAACTAATGGCACTTCTATCAGCTTTAACTTCCTGTGTACTGCTAATTAGCTAATGGTAAACATGCTAACAAATATACCTGCTTAGCATTAGCATGTTAGCATTATCAGGGTTTTTTAAGGAGGGAGACCTGTAAGAGTCTCTGACCAACTGCTGGCTTCACCCAGTGGCTGCATGCCACTCTCCAGGGCCCATTTGTCACCCTTTGTCTTTAAAACAGCACCTCTTCTCAATGGTTCATGGTCACAGTTATTAAGGAAAATAGAAGGTGGGTTACTCCTGGGCAGCTGTGGTTCACTTAGAGCAGTTGCCCACCATGAGTGGTGAGCATGAAACTACCCCTAACTCTACAAGTTCTAATTTCCAAGTCCATTTGGCTAAAAGCATCTGCTGGGTGACTAAACGTAAATGCTCAAGTGTCTTGAAGAAGTTCTTATGTGAATTAAGTTTGTCTCAGTGTCTTCTGTAATCCAGAATGAATCCATGATACTGAGATCAGAGCTCAGGGAAGACCAGTTGATCTATTCTTTCTGTCTCTGAAGATGGTGACTTGAAACTTCTTCTGTACTTTGCAGGGACACCGGTTCTAGTACATTTGCACAAAGACACATCACAGTTGGAAAGGACTGGTTATGCTGACACAGTTAAGATTTAGAACTCATAATATGACTTAGTTAAACAGATTTTAGGAAATTTTTATTTTACTTTTTACCCCCAACTATCACACTTTTCATTTAGTTTTAGTTTTATCAAACAGTAATTTTTCAAAATGCAGTCCTCTGTTGTTTTCTGTCCACTGTCCAAAATATTACTTCACTGACTTTGTTCATGGTCTCCGCAGGGTGCCAACCAACATGTCAACACAGGCGCCGACTTTCACTCAGCCGCTGCAGAGCGTCGTGGCACTAGAGGGTAGTGCCGCAACGTTCGAGGCTCAAGTTAGTGGTAAGGAAATGATGTCAGTGATCAGAGCTCAAGTTTTATTAATCATCTGTATGAATGTCATTTAAATGTTTTTATTGTTCTTTGAAGTTTCTGTTGCAGGTTAGAGCAGAGTCATTTAATACTATTGGATTTTTTATTAGGATTTTTTTGTTTCTTATTTGTTTCAACCTTGTTTCTTTAGCCCTCTAGTTATTTGTCTTTTTCAGAGTCTCATGAAAAGAGGGAAAAGCATTTTAATTTACACTGATCGACCTCAACATTAATACCACACTGGTGGTTTTAATGTAAAAAACGTGACAAACTACTAAGTGCTGATGTCTCATTCTGGGTTAAACAACCTTCAGCACATTTGGACTTTAAGGAAAATGTAGATAATCTACTTTCACCACCTCTGTACACTGTACCTCATGTTGCTGTGTATGAAGACCGCTGGTGTTGACGTTGTAGCTGATTGTTGTACTACAGAGGTTTGGTAGTGTTGCTACTGGTGTTATACCAAAACGCTTTTAGCTTACTTTAGCACATCGGCTGAAGGAGGGAGGAGATCATTATTCCAGCTCCATCACAAGAGATTGTTTAATAAACAAGAGGTTTATTGAACTGTAGTAAAACTTAAAATAACAAACTGAGACAGTGTGGTCTCAGCATCAGTTCCCATTGGAAGGTCTCTCCTAACTCTACATCCAACTAAAGACACTGGCAGGCATTTTGCTATAATTGGAGCTAATTAGCATCTAGTTATCTGTCTCCAATCTGTCTCCATACTGAATATACAAATATGGAACTGATATCAGGACCATTTGACTCTAGAAATGTATTAATTTAATGTTATTATTTATATACATGTTAGTGCATCTAGAGCAAAATGTTAGGCTTTAAGGGTTCCCTCACAGTCTTTTTCATGTCTCGTCTGCAGGTTCTCCAGTTCCTGAGGTGAGCTGGTTTCGTGATGGCCAGGTTCTTTCCGCTGCCGCTCTGCCCGGCGTTCAGATCTCGTTCAGCAATGGCCGCGCTGTTCTGAGGATCCCTGCTGTGACCGCCGCACACAGCGGAAGATTTTCTGTCAGAGCCACCAATGGTGCTGGACAAGCCACGAGCACCGCTGAACTCCTCGTTACAGGTGAGGCCACAGGCGCTAATTTGAATTTGTAATTACAGACGAGACCTAGGGGGTCAAACTAATTACAACAAAAAGACAGAAGATCACACAATGCAAAAATGAATAGAGGGAGAAAAACAACAAGGAGAAATGCGTTTTTATATTTAGTATTAATTTCTTTCCCGGTCCCTGTACTTAATTTTTTTTCTTTTAATCATATCTACATTTAAATACCAGAGGAAACTGCTAAGTACACTATGGTTAAGTGATTCTAACAGCAGTATCGCACTGTAAATACGGGGTTGTATTATCAAAAAACCTAAAAAGCCAAATAGAAAAAAAATATTTTAGTGACAGCTGATTGTCTGGTCTGTGCTTCAGTTTGAGTCTAAATTTATCCATCTGCTGTCAGCTGATGGGCGTGTCCTGTTATTTAATCTAGTGATAAAACAGATATAGATGCGGCTACAGCAGCATATCATTCCTTAACAGGAATCTCACATTTATTTACTGATTATCTACTTTAAGCAGTAAAGATCTTGAATCCTCAGTTTTTTCTACTAGTTGGTAAAGTTAATCTTTCTTCTTATGCATTTATCTTTACATCATTCACTCTTGTTTATGGAAATAAATTAATTTTCTGCTGCACTTACAGTACTAATATTTGTTTTTCCAAAAGAATCATGAAAAATTTATGAGCATTTACATGCTTGTTCAAATAAATAGAATGATGTAATTAGTAATCAGTGAGGTAGCAAGTAACGGGGAATAAGCTGGTGACAAGTTCAAAGTTCAATTTTTTCAGCAAACATAGTAAATACTATTAATTGGATTCAACTTAAAAATTATTAATCAGTCAATGAAAAAATACGGTTATATGGTCATGACACATTTCTTTATGCCTCAGTATCTTTTTCTTCTGCAGTCTACTGTGGTGCAGTAATTACTTCCTGAATTTAGACTGAATTCTAATGCATAGATGTTTAATTAGGTGGTATTTTTTACTTTATAGATTTCTATAAATATCTATAATAAAAACTTGCCAACTGCTACACATACATTGAATTTGGATTTACAGAAAGAGTACGCTTTTGTTCATTGCTCTCTGTACAGGAAACATCCCAGTTTGTAATTATATCAATAAAATCAGTCTAATGATATGTATATTCTATATCTGCAGCGGAGACGGCGCCTCCAAATTTCCTTCAGAGACTGCAGAGCTCCACAGTGAGACAGGGTAGCCAGGTAAGGCTGGATGTCCGAGTCACAGGTATCCCCACACCTGTGGTAAAGTTCTATAGAGAGGGAGCCGAGATCCAGAGCTCAGCTGACTTCAAGATCCTCCAGGAGGGAGACCTGTACAGTCTGCTAATTGCTGAGGCTTTCCCAGAGGATTCTGGGACATATTCTGTGACCGCCACCAACAGCAGTGGACGAGCCACGTCCACAGCTGAACTGCTGGTTCAGGGTGAGGACCACAGTTTTTTTCTATTAACTGTGGCAATCTTTGGATTGAACGTTTTAGTACATGTAAACTGAAACAAATACATATTTTATGTCTGCAACAAATAGATGATCAACAATTACAATAATCATTTCATCATTTTGGTCTTTTTCAAAAAGTAGTACAGACTTGTAACCAAATGTAAATTTAACCATTAGCTTCTTTCCTTTGTCATATATGATATTAAACTAAATATTTTGGGGATTTGACTGGTCAAAGAAAATGAACAATGTGTCTCTCTGAGCTGTGGGAAATTATAATGGACGTTATTAATGATTCTTTGATATTTCATAGACAAAACAATTGTCATTATTTATGAAAATAATGAGCAAATGATCACATGGTAAGAGTTTTTAGTTTCAGATCAACTTAAATCTCCCTGTGTGTTTGCTGAAGGTGAGGAGGCTGTTCCCACTAAGAAAAGCAAGATGATTGTGTCCAAAACCCAGATGGCAACTTCAAAGACCAGTGTGCAGAGGGTAAGAAAATGTCTGACCTTTTACCTTCACGGTTTTACATACATCTTTACACAGTAAATCACTCTTTGTAATTTTCCCCATCAGAAGGTGGATGCCAGTTTCCAGGCCACCACCATGATGGAGATGCATGTAGAGGGAGGAATGATGGCTCAGCAACTTGCTCACAAAACACCTCCACGGGTTCCCCCAAAGCCAACCTCCAAGTCCCCACCGTCCTTTGTTTCCAAGGTGATGGGAGGACGCCAGCAGTCACCTTCACCTGTCAGACACGTGAAAGGACCGACACCCACACCTGTCAGGTATGTCACTGCACCACTGCCACTGACTGGGTCTTACAATGTAGGATCCATAGGAACTGTAGCAGAATTTGTTTGATATGTTCAAAATCAAAATACAGAAATGATGAATTGGAAACAGTTTGGAATTTAAAAATAGAAAAAGCATAAACGTAGGGTTATTGTTACTCTGGTTGATGTGTTGCATTTATTGTCTTCTGCAGATCTGTTTCTCCCTCCACCAGACCATCCATCTCTCCCATCAGACCAGTCAAGTCTCCTGTGATTTCAAGAAAACAGGTGAGAATATTGATGAAGAGGAAAGTCCAGCATTCCCTAACATCTGCCGGTTCTATTTGTAAACTAATGTGTTAAAGACTTTGCAAGCATTAATACAGCGATTTACTGCTGCAGGTATCTGCCTCAGCTGAGGTGCCCCCACCCTGGAAGCAGGGAGACTACGTTTCTGAAGCTAGTTACACCACTGTGAGCAGTGTGAGCAGTGCTGCCCAGCTTCGTATGGAGAAGCACTGGGAGCAGCAGGTCACTACCACCAGAGAGGTGAGGATGGTGGCTGTCAGTCTGCTTTGGTTGTGGAGGAATGATGAAGTTTGTCTGTTGGTGGATGAGTGAGTCTGAACATTGTAAGAGCTGCAACTTTAAGTGGATGCATGTTGAGTAATGTATATGTGTAGCACTGGCAGTGCAATTAAGTGAACGAATGTCTTGGCCTGTCTGAACATGTATGGATGTGTTGATGTGCTGTGAATGCATCAGTGCGAGCATGTTTCCCAGGGCAATAAGAGTGTGGCTGTGGTTACTGTGGTGGTGGCTGTTGATCAGCCTTGTTGTTGAGGGCAGAGTGAGGCTACAGTGCCTGGACAGCAGGTACCCCCTGACCCAATATCTGCTAGACAATCATTCCTCCCCCAATTACTTATGTGTGATCAAAGATTTAAAATGCAACAAAGACATCTTTCTTTTCTTTTTCCTTTTTGGAACAATGACTCAATGTTGCAACAAAATTAACAGAAAAGAATACTATTCAGCTGGAATTAAAGCTTTTTAATATCTAGCAAAAAGTAAAATAAAAAAATGGTAAACATAGTGAAAGGGAAAGATGCGGGGGGATGTCTTCCATTGTAACAATGCCACTGAATATCTTCTTTCCCCCACTGTATACACTCCTTTTAATTAAGTCGCAAGATAAAGTCCATCCTTTGGAGTCAACTGGATGTTTGACTCCAGTATTGCATCATTCATGTCTTCATGGATCAGTGATGTCCATCTCAGTCTGACTGTGTCTCTTCTGTTGTGTACTGCATATATTATGAAGCCCTTTTTTCCAGTATTTGGGGCCTTGGTGAAATGTTTTCCTCCTGACTTTCTGACATGAATGTCCTGAAATCTATGTGCTGCTTGTTGTGTCTCTAGGGTGAGGGAGGGAAAAAAGCTGGGGCTGTGGCAAAGGTGGTTGCCGCCGTTGACCTGGCTCGTGTTCGCCAGCCCTTGCATGCAGAGAGCGGTCTAGCTGAAGAGGAGGAGGCAGCAGAGGTGGAGATCAGAAAGCAGGCGGTGACAACTGCTGAGAAACAAATCGTAGCAACAGAGCCACTTCCTGTTGAGCCCCCAGCTGCTGGCACTTTGGCCTCAGAGCAGCGCAAAGTTCAGTTCTCCCAGGTCGGAGGACATTACCGAGTTCATATTGGACATGATATGTTATGTAATTATACCGTCTCACTTTCTTAACCGCTCTATAAACTCTGTTGGTTACTCCAGATTCAGAAAACAACAGAAATCTCGTCTCATGTGGACACTGGTGTCACCCCGTCCCAAGTTCCACATTTCACCGTTTCTAAAGTTTCAGTCCCTAAACATGAGCCTAGCCATGAGGTAAGGAGGAGACCTGCAGACCTGCCGTCATCACCAACAAAACCTCCATTTCATTTTTAACACCCGCACATCTTAACGTGCACTCTTCACTCTTTTGTTCTGTGCTGTGATTTACTTTGAATTCACATCCTAAAACATGCCATCACTTGTTCTCTTAAGAGTCTGTTTTTCTGATGACCTTATGTCAAATGCCTGATCTTAAAAAAAAATTATATGAGTTTTTTAAGGCTGACGTTTTGGTGAAAATAATCTAAATTTAAAAAAATTGTGTAAAGATAACTAGAAGCCACAACTAAAAGCATTTTAATGAGTAATTGTTCTGGACAGAACATTTAATGTATTAGCAAAGTCTGAAGCTGTTTTAGTAATTTTTAAAGAAGAATGCTGAAGCTTCTTAAATAAGTATTTTCTTTGTCTCACCTTAAATTAAACTTATAACTTAACTGTTTCAGACTGAAAAATTCTAAGATTTGTAATAATAGAACATGAACAAAAGTGACCATCAAACATAGGACCTCAATATTTTCTAACTAAACTGTCTCTGCTCACTAAACCCCAGCTGAAGCTCCGTTTTTGTTTCCGACCATGGTTAATACTGCTTTCGTTGGCTCGGTCAGGTGTCCATCGCCGGCTCTGCCATTGCTTCTCTGCAGAAAGAGTTGTCCTCCCCCTCCACTCCCAGAAAGATCACCAAGCCCGTCAAGTCTCCCAGTCCATCTCGCAGGGCAGCAGTGGAGGTGGGATTAACGCCAGAGCCCCTCCCCCCACCGTTCAAAGACATCAGATATCAGAGTCAGGTTGAGTTTCAGCGGGGAGGGGCTTATGCAGTGAGTGAGGAGTTTGAGGACTGGGAGCCTCAGGTTGGTCTGAACCCACTTTGCTCTCGTCCTCCTTTTGTTTCCTCTGCTTCGCTGTAATGCAACAGCCAATCACATGCTGTCCTTCACTCGCCTCACGAAAAACCTCCACTTCGTCATGTCTTCATGTGTTGACCCCCCCATCCTCTCTGCAGGGTTTTTATCTGTTATAATCAGCTTCCACCCTTCCATCCTCACTGAGCCCCACAGCACACATAGTTGTTTTCTGTCTTTGATGACCTGTTGTTTTTCCACAGGAGGTGGCTGCAGTGCCCACAAGAGCCCAGGAGCCTGTGGTTCCACCCACTCTTATTGCTGTGAGTACTGTCAAAATTAATGCATGATTTCGAGGGAAGGTAAAGAGTGAGCTGTTCTGTTCTGATGCAGCATATTTTAGGACTGAACGAAGCACGTTGTGTATTAAGGTGGACCCAAGTAAAGAGACGGTAAACTCATAAACCAGATTATTGTAAGGATTAACAAAATTTTTAAAAAAATTATAAAATGTATTCCTAAGAGAAGGATATAAAAAGGTATATGACAGATAGCAAAATGTTGAACAAAAATGCTATCAACCCAACTGAACCAAGGGAAAATAACTACGAAAACAAGACGCAAAAACAGACCAAACATTGACAACAGAAGGGATGCAAAAAGGCTGCAAAATAAAAGTCCAACACAGGAAATGGAAATAAAGGACCAGATCATGACAAATGGATAACAAACTGTTAGGCAGTGGTTGTGGGTGGCGCGTGTACAACGTGGAGGAATGTCATCCCACAGACCCAAATTATAATCCCCTAAAAAGTATATTTGCATTTGCATTTCAGTTTTATAGAAACATTTTTAGAAGTCAGTGGGCTGTACTGACATTTGTTTAGTGTTTCTTTTAGCAGTGTTTGCAGTGGATATGTTGATCAATTAATTGAATGGATTTCCTCCAGATTTTGTATAAACATTTTTGTTTCCTCTAGAGCCATTGTGAAAATCATATTTATGATGAGTGACATATAGTAATGAAAACTAACTCCACTCTGAGTTGGTCCAACAGTGAAATGTTACTGAAGCACTGAGTTGAGCTGATATTATTTCAGTACAACAAGTACTAACAGTTTATTATGACTACAAGAAGCCAAGAAACGTTTGTGTGACTATTATAATAAGCATCATTCCTATAACTTCAAACATATTTAAACTTCTAACAAAACTAACAAATGTTCATATGTTTAGATCCTGACATGAGTAACAACTCTAAAGCTAAAAGCTCACATTTTCTCTTGTTCAGGGCCTGAAGAACTTGACAGTGACCGAGGGCGAGTCTTTGACCCTGGAGTGCCAGATCAGTGGTCACCCTGCCCCTGTTATCATGTGGTTTAGAGAGGACTACAAGATTGAAAGCTCCATCGACTTCCAGACTAGCTACGAGAACAGTTTTGCCCGGCTTGTGATCAGAGAGGCATTCGCTGAAGACAGTGGTCGCTTCACCTGCACTGCCACCAGTGAGGCAGGAACCGTCAGTACCTCCTGCTACCTGCTTGTTAAAGGTAACAGTGGTCGAAAAATTATTAATCTTTAGGTATGATACAATATATGTTCAACTCTAACTCTTTGTTTTAGTTTCAGAGGAAATTGATAGCAGAGAGGAGACATCTGTCACAGAAATTGGAATTACCCAAGAGAAAATGTGAGTTGTTAAAGTCTAAATCAGCAAGTGTAACACTACATGTACATTTCGACAGCTGTAGTTTTTTAATGAGTTTCTGTTTCCCATCAGTGTTTCTGTAAAGACAAAGGAACAAGTGGTGGCAGATGTGACTACAGGAGAGTCTGCTGCTCCCTTCTTCATCAAGAAGCCAACCGTCCAGAAGCTGGTGGAGGGAGGAGGTGTCATCTTTGAATGCCAAGTCGGCGGAAACCCAAAACCTCATGTCATTTGGAAGAAGAACAGTGTCCCACTCACTACTGGATACAGGTACAAATCTCAGTATTTGCAGTTGTTTTCTTTCCGTAATCTCTCCACATAAAGACCACAACAGATACATCATCTTTTCCTTTTTGCCATCAGATACAAAGTTGCCTACAAGAAGGAGACAGGAGAATGTAGACTGGAGATCTCCATGACCTTTGCTGATGATGCTGGAGAATACTCCATCTTTGCCAAAAACCCACATGGAGAAGCCTCAGCCTCCTCCAGCCTGCTGGAGGAAGGTATCAGCACTTTTTGTTTTCCCATTCATGAGCTTGTATAAAATGTGATTCTCTGACTTTGGAGGGCATTTTCAGTGTTTCCCCTGGAAAGTTTTTCAGGCACAATGGCAAGAGGGTTATAGAAGTTTTGCATACACGCAAAAAATAAATTGGGGTATTTTTTTCTCATGCAGCACCTTTGGTTGGTAAATTACATGTAAGGGTCAAGTAAATATTATTATTATTTCATCTGTATGTCTCACTGTGGGCCTCATTTAAAGCGCTCTGGGATGTTACTCTTCTAATAGGCATATTATGCTGATGACATATGCAACAGAATATTCCTGCCAATCCTACCAGTTATGAAAGACAATGTTTAACCATGGTGTTTTAATAAATATTGCTTTTCTTAAAAACTGAATTATAATAAAAATAAGTTTAACACTTTTTCTATTTTTTTTCTAAATTTATGAGGCCAACAAAGTCAAACTCAACATGTGTAATTTGATAAATCACATATAAACTTAAACATTCCATCAATATAATTAATTTTTTTCTTAGGTATCGACTTTGTTTAACAGCATAAAATCAAACAGCAGACGTAATGTCACTGACCTGCATTGGAAACATCACGTGCATCCAGTTTCAGGTTATATAACGCCACGAAGGAGCAGACTTGAAGAAGAACAAACAAGAATTGTCACTCTGCCATTGCTCTCGCTCTCACCGAGCTGGGACAATTAAATGGTGCCTTTAAGGACATCAATGGACAAATCATACAGCCACTAGTAAATCAACAACATCTGCCTCTTTGTAACGGATGGTTCTCATTCTTTAGGTAAAAAAGAAAGAGGAGGAAATGTAGTAAAATTTGGGTACAACATTAACATCTCACATGCAGGTACGAAGGGATCCGAAGGCAATTCATGTTAATGTTAATGTTGTACCCAAATTTTACTACATTTCCTCCAAGGACAGGATTGTTCATGAATGCAACATCATGTCTCTCGTTGGCATGGCGGGCTACCATGCTTGTACCAATGTAGGGAAAACACTGAACTTCTGCCTAAAAAAGGTTTTAGTGCATTTAAAAAACAAATATTTAAACTGCACATGCCTGTGTGTTTACAGAGGAATACGAAGCCTATATGAAACAGCAAGAGGTGATGTATAAAACTGAAGTGACAACGACAGTGGCTCAGGAACCATCTGTGGTTGTGAGTCAATACGAGATGGAACAAAGAAAGGTGACAACCCCCATGAGCTTTGTCTCAGAAACGGTACTGTCTTCAAGTTCTATAATTCTGTGATAACAAGATTTCAAAAAAGTGCCAGGAATACCCAGTCATTAATCTTTTAACTTTTTTTTTTTTTGCAGGAATTCCTTATTTCAGCCTTTGAAGAGAGAATAATTCAAGAGATAGAGCTCCGTATCATGAGGATTACCTACAGAGAGCTGGTGATGGAGGACGGAGAGCTGATGGTTACGGCACTAGATGAGGAGGCCGTGCAGCCAACCTTTGAGACACCGGTCAAAAACTACAGGATCATGGAAGGAATGGGTGTCACTTTCCACTGCAAGATGGCTGGAAAACCACTGCCAAAAGTACTGTTGACTGTGCTGCCAAATTATCATCTAAAACTGTAAAACTGTTTGCTATGTGAAATAAGGGAAATTATACTGTCTAGTTTTGTCAAGATTAATGAAGATTTAAGACATTTGTTGACTGTAGTTTCAGCTTTCTTTAGCTTTCTTCAGATTTATTTCATAACTACAGTGCTAACTGACAAATGTGTTTTGCCATGGCAGCTATATGTTTCGCCTCCTGAATTGGGTATAGCTATGTTTACTTTACATAATACAAGAAGAAAATAAAAAGAAAAAAATAATTAGAAGAAAATAAAAAGATTAGATATACAGTATAAAATGAACCTTAGCTCTAAGAATCTCAGACCTCCAATTTTGTATTTGCATACAGTAGAGCCAGTTTTTTCTATATTGCAGAAAATATTTATACTACATACAAAACCTAAGGCAGACTGGATTACAGTTGCATTTGTATATAAACCTATTTTCTGCCTTCTGCTAGATTGCTTGGTACAAAGATGGCCAGCGAATCAAGCCTGATGGCCGTTACCAGATGGAGGTTCTTCAGGATGGACGAGCCAGCCTTCGTCTGTCTGTGGTGCTCCCAGAGGATGAGGGCGTGTACACTGCCTTTGCCACCAACATCAAGGGAAACACAGTCAGTTCTGGGAAGCTCTATGTGGAGCCATCTGGAGTTGTAACACCTCAGAGGTACACACCACAGCCTGCAGTGCAGAGGATCAGGTAAGGTTGACATGCCCTACAAAAACTATTGTCAATATTTATATAATAAAATTTTCTCAAATAACTAATTATGAATTTAGTAGTGCCCATTTGTAGCTTTTTTAAACTCTTTAGAGTTTTTGTTCCATAACCCTACTCTTAGGATTTTGGTTCAGCCTTAGCACTCTTATAGCACTAACTGCATGAGACAAACAGACAAAGTTACTTATTGGCCTAACGTTTAACCATGTTACAGTGACACAGATGACTTTGCTGCTTTCTCAGGTCCACATCCCCTCGTTCCCTGAGCCGTTCACCTGGCCGTTCTTCCAGCCGTTCACCTGGACGTTCTCCTGCTCGCAGACTTGATGAGACAGACGAAACTCAGCTGGAGAGACTCTATAAACCGGTGTTTGTCATGAAGCCTTCCTCAATAAAATGCTCTGAGGGTCAAACTGCCAGATTTGACTTGAAGGTTGTTGGCAGACCCATGCCTGACACTTACTGGTTCCATAATGGTAAGAGTAAAAAGATTTACCAGATTCTAGAAAATCACCTTTGTCTATCGTTTCTGAGACCCATCAACCATTTAATCTTTTTCCAGGACAACAGGTGGTCAGCGACTACACACACAAGATAGTGGTTAAAGAGGATGGTACTCAGTCCCTGATCATTGTCCCAGCCATGCCACAAGACTCTGGAGAATGGACGGTGGTAGCTCAGAACAGAGCTGGACGAACTTCAGTCTCTGTAAATCTCACTGTTGATGGTAAGTCTTTGTTATAGATGTACTATTTTAATAATGGTTCAGATGTAGTTCTTTTAGCTACAAAAAAAGGTCTTTTTTGTAAAATCTGATCTTATTCTTTATTGTATTTTACCATCCACAGCTCGTGAAAGCCTGGCACGCCCTCAGTTTGTTGAGAAGCTGAAGAACATCACTGTAAAGCAGGGTACTTTGGTCGAGTTGGCTGTCAAAGCCATTGGAAACCCCCTGCCTGATATCGTCTGGCTGAAAAACAGTGACATTATCACACCGCACAAGCACCCCCATATCAAGTACTTATCTTTAATTTTACATTTTCTAATTTGTGAAAAAGCTATGTTAAACTTCAGAACAGTAAATTAATATGTTTGAATGGTCATTTGTTTCAGGATTGATGGTACTAAAGGAGATGCCAAATTCCAGATTCCCTCAGCAGCTGGCTCAGACAGTGCCTGGTACACAGCTACAGCCATTAACAAAGCTGGTAGAGACACCACCCGCTGTAGAGTCAATGTTGAGGTGGATTTCTCTGCCCCTCAAGCTGAGCGGAAGCTCATTATTCCTAAAGGAACTTATAAAGCCAAAGAGATTTCAGCTCCAGAACTGGAACCCCTTCATCTGCGTTATGGTCAAGAGCAGTGGGAAGAGGGGGACCTTTACGACAAAGAGAAACAGCAAAAACCACAGTTCAAGAAGAAGCTGACCTCCATTAGAATGAAGCGTTTTGGTCCAGCTCATTTTGAGTGCAGACTGACCCCTATTGGTGACCCCACCATGGTAGTAGAGTGGCTACATGATGGTAAACCTCTGGCAGCTGCAAACAGGTTGCGTATGGTCAATGAGTTTGGCTACTGCAGTCTTGATTATGAAGTTGCTTATGCTAGAGACAGTGGCGTCATCACCTGCAGAGCCACAAACAAGTTTGGAGTTGATCAGACCTCAGCCACCCTGATTGTTAAGGATGAGAAAGGCCTTGTTGAGGAAACACAGCTGCCTGAAGGCAGGAAGGGAGCATACAGACTTGATGAAATGGAGCGTTTGGCTCATGAAGGAGGGCCGACAGGAGTCACAGCTGAAGAAGAAACTGAGAAAATGAAACCTGAAATTGTCCTGCTTCCTGAACCAGCCAGAGTGCTGGAAGGCAACATTGCACGATTCCGTTGCAGAGTGACCGGTTATCCAGCACCAAAGGTCAACTGGTACCTCAACGGACAACTTATCCGTAAAAGCAAGCGATACAGACTTCGTTATGATGGTATCTACTATTTAGAGATCACTGATATCAAGTCATATGACTCAGGAGAGGTCAGGGTGGTTGCAGACAATCCTTTGGGTACGGCTGAGCACACTGTGAAACTGGAGATTCAACAGAAAGAGGACTTTAGATCTGTCTTGCGTCGTGCTCCAGAAAAAATTACAGAGAGTTCACATGACCCTGGCAGAGTTGGATTTGATGTTGTCAAAGTGGATCGAGCTGCTGAGGCCACACAGGACAGGGAAGTTGTTAAGCTACGTAAGACACAGAGAATTCTTCATGAGAAAACCTCAGAGGAGTCAGAAGAGTTGAAGAGCAAGTTCAAGCGTAGAACAGAAGAAGGCTTCTACGAGTCCATCTCTGCTGTAGAGTTTAAGTCTCGCAAGAGGGATGACTCTTATGAGGATCTGCTGAAGAAGACTAAAGAGGAACTGCTTCATCACATTAAGGAGAAAGAGGAGGCTGAGAGGAAGAAGATGGAGGAACAGGGCAAAATCACCATCCCTACAATCAAACCAGAAAGAATCCAGCTCTCCCCAAGTATGGAAGCACCCAAGATCCTGGAACGTATCTCTAGCCAGACAGTTGCTCCATTGGATGAGGTTCGATTCCGGGTCAGAGTGGTTGGTAGACCAGAACCTGAGTGCCAGTGGTTCAAAAATGGCATTCAGCTGGAAAAGTCTGACCGTATTTACTGGTACTGGCCTGAGGACCACGTGTGTGAGCTGGTGATCAGAGATGTCACAGGAGAGGATTCTGCCAGCATCATGGTTAAAGCCATGAATGTTGCTGGGGAGTCCTCAAGCCATGCCTTTCTGCTTGTGCAAGGTATAGTCACTATATGTCAGTTTTTAGCATGCTCATGGCCTCTGTCCTGATTTATTTCAGTGTCATGTTGTATTTTCTCAATGCAGCCAAAGCAGCAGTTGGTTTTACTCAAAACCTGGAGGATGCCAGTGCCAATGAGAAGGACACCATGGTCACTTTTGAGTGTGAAACTAACGAACCTTTTATTAAAGTCAAATGGTTCAAGAACAACATGGAGATCTTCTCTGGAGACAAATACAGAATGCATTCAGACAGAAAAGTCCATTTCCTGTCTGTGCTGATGATTGAAATGAGGGATGATGCCGAATACACCTGTACAGTTGTGGAGGATGAGAATATCAGGACGAGTGCAAGGCTCCATGTAGAAGGTAATTTTCATATTTTTTTCAAGTGAAGATTTATGTGTTCTTAACTGGGTGGATTGGCAGATAATGGTGCTGATACTATTCTTGATATTAGGTGCTGCTCTGGAGCTCATAAAGCACTTGGAGAACATTGAGGTACCGGAGACTTACACTGGAGAGTTTGAGGTTGAGCTGTCTCGTGAGGATGCTGAGGGGAGCTGGTTCTTAGGAGACCAGGAGCTATCTCCCAGCAGTAAGTATGTCATGTCCTCCCGCCGAGGAAGACACACCCTGTTTGTCAAGGATGTCAGAAAAGAGGATCAGGGGAAATACACCTTTGTGTGTGGAGATCTGAGGACCAGCGCCTCACTCAAAATGAAATGTAAGTGTGAAATTTAGTGAAGTAAGGGTTGCTCATGAATTAAAAGATATACCCCCTCCAAAGCCATGAGTTAAAATACGCATGTTTCCTCAACCTTCAGTGCGCCCTGTGACCCTGATGCATCCCCTGACTGACCTGACGGTCTGTGAGGGTGACATTGCCCAACTTGAGGTCAGGTTCTCCCAGGAGAATGTTGAAGGAACCTGGATGAAAAATGGACAGGCCATCTCAGCTTCAGACCGTGTGCACATTGTAATAGACAAACAGGTTCACAAGCTCTTGGTGGAGAACGTCAGTAGAGAAGATGCTGCTTCATACGCTTTTGTGGTTCCCGCCCAGGACATTTCTACGTCGGGAAAACTGAGTGTTCAAAGTAAGAATCAGATCAAAATTTTACCCAACACTTACAATCTCCAGATCACATTTGACCTGTACATCTCTGATGATCATTTTTGTTTTTTTGTCTTACAGCTATTGACATTGTGATGCCCCTGAAGGATGTGTCCTCTATTGAAGGCACCAAGTCTGTTCTTGAGGCCAAGATTTCTGCTCAAGACATTAGCTCGGTCAAATGGTATCACAACAATAAACTCCTGATGCCTAGTAACCGAATCCAGATGGTGACAAAGGGATCCAAGCAGCGCCTGGTCTTCACTAGAACTTATGCCTCAGATGAAGGACACTACAAACTGGTGGTGGGCAAGGTGGACACCAGCTGTAACTTAACTGTCGAAGGTTAGTTTTTTTTTCAGATGATCCTGATTGTAGGTTCCAGTTCCATGTCCTAACCATGTAGTTTATTTCCACAGAGGTACACATTGTGAAGCACATGGAGGACAAAGTGTGCTCAGAGTCCCAGAATGTCACCTTTAAGGTTGAAGTTTCTCATCCCGGTATTGACCCAGTCTGGACATTCAGGATGCAGGAGCTAAAACCTGGACCCAAGTACAAGATGGAGACCAGGGGCATGGCTCACTCTCTGACTGTTATTGACACCATGAAGGATGATGAGGGCGAATACATGTTCCAAGCTGGTGAAAAGACCTCCAGTGCCCAGCTCACTGTCTCTGGTATGCCCAACCTTTTAGATTTTTAACTGCTGCACTCAAATGGCATCCTTTCCCAAAATATTTATGTACCATTTAGTCACTGACTTGAGACTGTTTACCAGAAAGATTCTGTGCCAAGACTGTTTTGTGTTATATGATACATGGTCAAATGGAGGACAAATCCACTCTGTTGCCCCAGTACCATAACATAAACTGATTCTTGTGCTGCCACCAGGTGGAGCCATCACACGGCCTCTCCAGGACGTGATAGTGGCGGAGTCTCAGACAGCTGAGCTGGAGTGCGAAATTGCCAATGCTGATGCTGAAGGCAAGTGGCTAAAGGAGGGACAACCTGTGACTTTTAGTGAGAACGTGGTGAGCGAGGTAAAGGGAGCTGTCAGGCGCCTCATTATCACCATCACAAGACCACAAGACATTGGAGAGTACACCTACCAGGTGGCAAACTCCAAAACCACTGCTAACCTCAGGGTGGAAGGTAAGTACAAGCCTCTCACCATACACATTCACATCATATACATTATGTATACAGTGGTATTTCAGGGAGATTATAGTAAACACAAAATTCTACAATACTCAGTATTAATTCAGTATTATTTCATTATTAACGATTTCTGTTGTAGAACATATAATTAATTTTCTATTCAGCTGGCCACAGTTCTGCTTCACTGTACAGGGAAACCTTTATACTGGATTGAGCTATTGCCATGTCTTCTAGGGCCACCCTCATGAGTATTTTGACATTTTTAGTTGCACAATTACCATAGCTGTAAAACTCTAGTTCTGAGTTGTCTTACGGATTATTCTTGTTGTGTAAACTATTCAATGTGCAGCGGTAAAGATTAAGAAAACTTTGAGGAACCAGACTGTGACGGAGACCCAGGAGGCGGTGTTTACACTGGAGCTCACCCACACTGACGTAAAAGGATCTCAGTGGATCAAGAATGGTGTAGAGCTGCAGAACAATGACAAATATGAGATTTTCTCAGAAGGGATGGTCCACACTCTGAAAATCAAGAACTGCAACACACAGGATGAATCGGTTTATTCCTTCAAACTGGGCAAACTATCTGCCAATGCAAGACTTAATGTAGAGAGTGAGTATCAGTGAACTCCCACATTGAAAAAACCTGGAGCCCTTAACCTGGCTTTTTAAATCCCCCCACACATCATCTAGGATTGAAGTGGTTATTGTTAAGCTTTTTTGCAAATTTAAAAACTTTTACTTTTTGATATGTTTTTAATTTTCACAGCCATCAAAATTATCAAGAAGATAAAGGATATGACATCCCTGCTGGATGGCACCGCCTCCTTTGAGATGAGTTTGTCCCATGACAACATTCCTGTCAGGTGGCTCTTTAAAGGCGTAGAGCTGAAGTCGAGTGAAAAGTGTAAGATTTTGTCAGAGAGGAAAGCTCACAAACTGATTCTGCAGAATGTCGACAGCAGCAGTGCTGGAGAGTACACCGCTGTGGTCGGACATCTGCAGTCCAGCGCTGTGCTCACTGTGGAAGGTATGTAACCTTTAATGCACATTAATAAATTCTGAATAATGAAAAGGTATAATTAAAACTTTCAGTAAAAAGTAACTCTTTATTAACTGTAAATATATAAAGACAATACAATTTTATGACACTTTGTAAACTTTGTCATTTGTAAACATGTTGACTATTACAGTTTTATAAAGAATGTGCATAAATAAGATCAAAACACTAGAAATCTGATAGCCTTTGCATATTTCTTTTAAATTGATCTTTAATAATTAAAGAAAATTTTTTATGTGTTTTTATACTTTTTATTTATTTAAACATTTCAAAAGTAGGGACGTAATGTGCAGTCCCTCCAGGATTTCTCAATATTGGTAATACAATTCATTCAATCCCCTGGGAATTCTGGGTAACCTTGCAATTTAAAATATCATAAAAACATTACGACATGAATCAATTTCTTAGAAAAGATTGAGAAAAGTTTTAGAAATATTTTTTATAAAATAGTTTTTTCAGATTAACATCACAAACTACTCACATCACATCACATTCTACTCATTACCATTTGTAGTTACATTTTTGTTGACGGTAGTTATAATAATTGAAAACATGCATTTCATAAAAATGGATGAGATGAAAATGAGTTTTTTTGTAATTTTTTTCCCTTCTACACTAATATTGTTTTGCTTTTGTTCGTTGCAGCTCTGCGAGTCACCAAACCCATGAAGAGCATCAAGGTCCCAGAGACTCAGGTGGCCACATTTGAGTGTGAAGTTTCCCACTTCAATGTACCATCCACCTGGCTGAAGAACGGTGTAGAGATCGAGATGAGTGAGAAGTTCAGGATTGTTGTTCAAGGAAAACTTCACCAGCTGAAGATCATGAACACCAGCCGGGACGACTCTGCAGAGTACACCTTTATCTGCGGGAATGACAGAGTCTCTGCAACACTGACCGTCAGCCGTAAGACTACATTTAGTACAGATAAACTCAGATGACAAAGTCTCTAGGCAACGCCCCTCTACTCGGTGGAGAGGCCCCCCAAAGCATCTAAACCTTTCTGAAAAGTTTTCTGGAATCTCTGCTGGTCAAAAAAAAAAATAAAGATGTCATTTGATCACATTGCATTAATAACTTTTATTAGTATTTGCATGAAATTCTTTATCATGCTGTTTCTCACAAAAAAATAGCTATTAAGGTATTGATGATATCGATGAAATAAAATAAGACATAAAAAACAAAATTAATAAAATGTTAAAATGTAAAATAGCTTTGACCTTTAAATAGTACAATTTCCCAGGATTAAATACAGTGCATTACAAACTTAACACTGTAGACATATAGACAGTAGACGGTAGACACAGTAGACATGGTTAGACTTTAAATAAAATAGATTTCAGTGTTTAACATATTTTTTTGCATTTCGCTTCAGCTGTCCTGATCACCTCGATGCTAAAAGACCTGAACGCTCAGGAGAGAGACACTATCACCTTCGAGGTCACCGTCAACTACGAGGGAATCACATACAAATGGTTGAAAAATGGTGTTGAGGTCAAGTCATCGGACAGATGTCAGGTCCGCAGCCGGCAGCTCACACACTCGCTTACTATTCGAAACGTTCACTTTGGAGACGGAGGAGAGTACCAGTTTGTGGCCGGCTCGGCTGCGACTGCCGCTAACCTGTTTGTGGAAGGTAATTTATGTTACATAATAAACAAATGCCAATATGTGCATGTTTTCAGTATAGAAACAGCAGGAGATTAGGCTTCTTTGAGTTCAGCAGAGGCAAAAAAGGCTTGGATTGTTACTTGTAATAACCCAGAGGCATATTTTTTTTCTGTAAGGCAGTTGAGTGGTGAACATCCAGAAACACTTGGAATAACTCTGCTCATGTGATCTTAGCTTAAACACACACACAGCCAGTGTGGTTCCTTTTGTATTGTCCACCATAAATAAATAATGTTTTTTTTTTATTATTTCCAGCTCGTGTTATTGAATTCACCAAGAAAATCAAGGACATAAAGATCACAGAGAAGAAAAAGGCCATATTTGAATGTGAAATTTCTGAGCCAAACATCCAGGTCGTGTGGATGAAGAACGGCCAAGAGCTGGACATGTCTGAGGAAAGGTTTGTCACAGATCGTTTCTTATTGTAAATAACCAATCAACCATAAATATTGAGCTGAAAGTCACTTACCATCATGTGTCACAGGTACATCGTAACCACAGAGAAATATGTTCACCGTCTGATGATCCAGACTGTTCGCATGTCAGATGCTGGGGAGTATTCAGTGGTGGCCGGATCAAGAATGTCCAAAGCCCACCTGACTGTAGAGGGCCGTGACATCCGAATCTCTGAACCTGCGGAGCGTGAAATCACTGTGAGCCAAACAACAGACAGCTTTTATTACCAATATGTAGTTTTTAAACGTTAATTTACTCCGTTAAACATACTGAATTTGAACTACGATGACTTAATACTTTATTCAACTGGACCAAGTTTAGGTCCCAATCCTGCATGCATGCTCATCATTACCAGAGCATCACCAGGTCCCTGAAAAGAATTTAGGAGGTAGTAACAACTCCTAAAGCGCAGATTTATTTTATTTTCTTGTTTGTTTAAATATATTATACTATATATCCTATAAATTTTTTTTATTTATTTATATATAGCTCAAAAAAATCACTAAAATGAATCGGCAGAGCTTTGTTTTGATTAAGGTAATTAGTTAATAGTGTAATAGACTAATTTTTGCAGATGCGAAAATACAACCCAAATTCAAAAAAAAGTTGGGACAATGTGTAAACGTAAATAAAAACAGAATCCATGGATTTGCAAATCTCATCAACCCATATTTTTTCACAATAGAAAATAAACAACATGTCAGATGTTGGAACTGAGACATTTTACCATTTCATGGAAAATATTAGCTCATTTTGAATTTGATGGCATCAACACATCTCCAAAAAGTTGGAATTGGGACAACAAAAGACTGGAAAAGTAATTGGTTCAGAGAATCAGGAGAAATCTCTGTGCACAATGGACAAGGTCGCAGGTTAAACTGGATGCATGTGATCTTGGGGTCCTCAGGCAGCACTTCATTAAAAACAGGCCTGATTCTCTACTGGACATCACTGCATGGGCTCAGGAACACTTCAGAAATCCCTCTCTGTGAACACAGTTCAATGTACAATTCAGCTAGTTAAAGCTGTATCATGCAAAGAAAAAGCCATATGTGAACACTATCCAGAAACTGCTGTGTTCTTTGGGCCAAAACTCATTTAAAATGCTTTAAGGCCAACTGGAAAACTGTTCTGTTTTCAGATGAATACAATTTTTTTACACATTGTACCACATTTTTGGAATCTCAAAGTGTCCAGCCCAGTAGAAATTGGGGAGGAATCAGGAAGGGCATCCGGTGTAAAAACTGTGCCAAATCAACATGCGGACAATGATCTGCTGTGGCGACCCTGAACTCACGGGATAAGCCGAAAGGACAAAGAAGCCACATTTTTTGGAATCGGAGTTGTAGTAAATTGTGCCTACTCAGTTAATTCAGGTATTTTGCTGCTTATCTGGGTCACGGTCCAAATGTTGCCTTCCTCCTCTCCCACAGGTTCTGGAGAAACAAAGAGCGACCTTCGAGTTTGAGGTGAATGAGGATGATGTGGAGGGTCGCTGGCTGAGGAATGGTGTGGAGATACAGTTCTCAGTTGAGGAGAGGTTCAACTATGTCACCATTAGGAAGCTGCACCGCCTCACCATTTCTGAGACCTACAGAAGCGACGCTGGGGAGTACACTTTCATCGCTGGCAAGAACAGAAGCACCATGCACCTCCGGGTTAACAGTAAGTCCAGCAGGAAGATTATTAGTTCAAACTATTAAAACTTTTTTCTCGTCTGACCTGGCTCATCAAACCATTTTCTCTTCTGTCTAGTCCCAGAGCCTCCCCAGATCCTCCGCCACATGGAGCCCCAGTCTCAGGAAGCGGGTAAACCGGCTCGCTTCTCTGTGCAGGTGAGTGGTGTTCCTCAGCCTCAGGTCTTCTGGTACAAAAACTCCCAGGCTCTGTCTCCAGGCTTCAAGTGCAAGTTTCTCCATGATGGCAATGAGCACACATTGCTGCTGATTGAAGTCTTCCCCGAGGATGCTGCTATCTACAACTGTGAGGCCAGAAATGACTATGGCACTGCCATGAGCACAGCAGCACTTAATGTAGAAGGTAAAACACCAAGTAAATGCTTAAGCAGGAGGTGGAAGGTGAGCGTTGCAAATGTAGGACACGTATGGATCCAGGTCAATGTGTTTGTGCTGCAGTTTCAGAGGTGGTTTCTCCAGAGTCTGCTGCTCCGGTCAATCTTCCTATCATCATCTCACCCATCACCAGCACCTCAGCCCGAGAGGGGGAACCGGCTCGCTTCCAGTGCAGAGTCCGTGGAGATGGTAAGAAAACTTGTCTAGAAGTTTGCGTTTACCAGGAGAAATCTACCTGAAGCTCCAAAAAAACAGATTTCTCAGAAAAAACGATGGTCAGAACATAAAAATAAATATAAGATAGAATTTAGTTTTAAAACTAATCAAATGGTGATGAGACATTAACTTTGATGACTGTGTTTATTTTAGAAACACAGTCCTTTCATCTCTGAGTCCTTTTTCTATTATTCTCTGTCCAGATGTGAAAATCAGCTGGTTCCACAAGGAAAAGGAGATCAAGCAGTCAGAGTTCTTCAGGATGTCTCAGTTTGACGACAGCTGTCAGCTGGAGATCTCCAGGGTTTACCCAGAGGATGAGGGCGAGTACACCTGTGTGGCCACCAACAATGCCGGCAAAGTGTCCTGCTCTGCCACTCTCGCACTGGATGGTGAGTTTGTAACCAACGAAAGATGTTGTTAGACAATGACAAGCCAACTGCAGCCACGGTTGCCAGGATTCTCAATGTTCTGTCAGTTTTTATCATCTCTACATGTCAAATGTGTCTAAACAGTTTCTCTACATTATGATCTAATCTTTGTTTTATCTTGGGATAACAAACTCTGAGGTTAGGATCAACCTTCCCTACTTTAAACATTCACATTTAAATGAACTTGCAGGTCTTATCTAGAGTTTAGGACAGTTATAGCACTAGTAGGTTCCTAAACCTTCAGAAAGTACTCCCACCAGACCATGGACTTTTAGGGAACACAACTATGGTCCAGAACTATATTTAGACCCTGGTCCCTCCGCCAGAAATGCAGGTAGAGGAAGTAAGTCCCACAAAATATTCTTAGTCCTGGGGAAAATAAGGGGCTGATCAGGACTTAAAGGTGGTTGATAAATATTAATGACCAGCCAGTGTTAGCAACCATGGTCACTATGCAGACTGGATTTTAAACTGGAAGTCATCCAAACTGGTCACTGGTATGAAAGTCACTGAACGTGCTTCCTTTCAGGGCAAAAACAAATGGTGGACAGTTCTGCTGAGATTCAGTGGCATGTCTCCAGCAGCCTCACCAGTCTAAAGAAACCTTGCATTGGCCAAAAGCCAGTTTTTATCCAGCCAATCACAAACGTCACAGTGCCGCACGGGGAGGTGGCCCGCTTCCATGCATGTGTTTCCGGCATGCCAAAGCCACAGATAAGCTGGTTCCACAACTGGCAGCCAGTTCAGCCCAACAAGAATGTGGTGTTTCATTTTGATGAGGTGACCAACATCGCCACACTCATCATAGTCGATGCTTTTCCTGAGCATGCTGGGCAATACACCTGCAGGGCAGCCAATAACGCTGGAGGAGCTGCATGTTCAGCAAACCTCACCATGGCCAAAGAAGAAGAAGGTAAAATTTGGATCCCGTGGCCGGAGCCAGATTCCCTCTGAACCTTTCTTCCTGTTGATTTATCCACCATCCTGCAACACCTCCTCACCAACTCCAGAAAAAGTTTTTAAAGGGATGTCCCGAACTAAAAAGAGTGTGCTTTAAACATTATTTAAACCCTCATTCAAATATCTACTTAAGTGTGATTGATAAAATCAATCACACTTTCATAAACACTGATACAGAGAACGAATTGTCTGAATCAAAAAAATCCACAGGGAAAAGCAACTTATTGAATGTCTATAAGGCACTTTGTGTTAGTTTAATTATTGGACTTCGGGGGAACTTAATGATCTCTTTCATTTAGCCTTTCACTGCTTGTTGGTGTCTGCAGCCTTTTATAATGCATATACCAGTTGGAGAAAGCCAATGAAAAACCTGGTAACCCATATACCTGGCAGATAAATCTGTGTTCTCTGACAGAAATCTACTTGGTAAATCAGGTTTCCCTAATTTCCTACCCTGGTTACAATTACTCTAAAACCACTTTTTTTGTTTTGCACTTACAAATAATTATTTTAACACATTTGGATTGAAAATAATAATTAATTGCAAAAACAAAAAACCTGATCGGGACATCCCTTGACCCTACTACAGACCTGACTAACTTCACTGCACAGAAAACCCGACCGCTTTTGTCATGAGTGCACCGTTTTTTTTTAAAATCCTGGGATAATTACGTTCTTCATCACTTCCCTTGGGACCAAACTCATCTCATTGTCCTCCTTTGTCCTCTCTGTCCTCACCCTCCCTCAAAGGAAAACAGTGGAAAATGCATGAAACTGCATGAAACAACAAGCCCTGTTGTACTTTCATCATACAGAAACTGAAATTACAAACTTCTGGGGCACGTTATGCATCTTTATCGCATCATTTTTTATGTCACTTGGGTGAAATGAAGCCTACCAAAGCCACTATATTGACCTATTAACTCCAGTACTAGTTAAATTTGAAAATGTGAAAACTTTGTTTAAAAGGACAGGGTCAGTTTGGTGAAGCTTTTGAGCAATAAGTGCCAAAGTTCCCACATGTTATGGATAAGCCTTGATGCAAACACAGAGGGTAAATATGTTTGACTATGTTAAACAAAAACGTTAACTGGATTCATCCTGCATGTGGTCAATGTGTGCACACTATAATCACAAAATCTAAATCTACGTTCTCTCTTTCCTGTATAGTGACTCATGTGAGAAAGCACATTGAAGCCAAGATTGAACAAGAAGTCAAAGGTAAGGTCAGATCAGATTTTTGACAATGTTATATCAAAAATACCACATTATTGCCACATACATGAAGCGGGCTAAGTGGAAATTTGCCAGTTTGACCAAATTTTTGTTTTCGGGTTTGAATTTTTCCTTTGAAAGCCATCTGTCTGTGGGCAATCTGTTCCTGACCAATGATCTTAGTCTCACTAAATATTATATTTTATAAGTGGAGAGAAATTGTTGAGAAAAAGTATGTGCATGCTTTATGATATGGATTATTGTGGGCCTGTATCCACAGAATACTTTTAGTGTTTGTTAATTTATTAGGTTGAGCTGTCCGTTTAAGATAATTACATTTCCAATGTTGCATGTATCAATCTGTCTTGAAGAATTTTTCTTTTTTTTTGTATTTATTTTTTTACCTGCTCTTTGAAAATGTCCCATGGTTTCCCCCAGAAAAGCACAGATACAATTTGCTTGTACCAGTTTTTGACTCTTGCGGTTTGCATTCAAACATTTGTTTCATTTTGGCATGACTCTGATCTTTTCCCAGAAAATGCGCTGGATTTGTATCTTTTAAAGCTTCCAGGTTTGAAAAACCCTTTAAAAGATATGGAGGTGAACTGCATCTGGACCTGATACCTTTTTCATGCAAAATATTTCTTAGCCTGGCTTGCAGATAGTGGGATGTGATTCCTGTGGTTTGCATTCTAAATAACACCAGTAAACTATATTAGTTCGAATAAACGCCTTCTCACCCAATTTTACCGCTTCATTTGTATTCTGGATTATAAGACACTTTGGAGAGCTTTGCTTCTCATAGATACTTGTGCATTATTTATGTTCTGTTAAGTTTAAGGATTAGAAAGGGCGTTTATTCTCCTGTCTGCAAGTCAGGTGAGGAATATTCTAGGACAAAACCAAAGCACTTATCAAAAAGAAGACAAGCAACTGTTAGCAGCCCATCTTGGAAATATGCATTTTAATAATAATAAAAGAATTTATTTTTTGAAGAAATTTCCACAGACGAAGGATCATAACGTCGTGCAGGTTTCTAATAAAACGAATCAAGTCTTGCGTTTATTCGAACAAATATGGTGAGTGAAATTATTTCTTATGGCATTGTGACTCCCAGCATGCATTTACTATTTCCATTAATGATTAATTTAAATCTTTTTCCTTCTTTTTACCCCTGGAGGCTGCTTTCTTCTGACACTTGTCTATTTCTATTTGCAGAGCTGTTTTATCATGAAGGCAAAGAAGGAACCCACCTCAGCCGCACTGAGCTCATCAATACTCGACAGCTGAGAGGAGCTTTCTCTGACACTGAGGACTTCCTAGATCATGGCCTTGTTTCGGTCAATCGGTGTTCTAGCAGAACCTCGTCCGTCAGTTCGTGGACGGAGAACATCAAACCTTCTTTCACTAAAAACCTCAAGTTTAAATCAGTTCTGGAGGGGGAACTGGTCGAGTTAAAATGTAAAATGGTTGCTTACCCTCCACCAACTATCCTTTGGTTTCACAATAACAGATCTATTCATAAAGGGTGTAGACGTAGGATCTGTACTGACAGCAGAATGCACATGCACACTACCAGTCTAGTTATTGAAAGTATCAAAGAGAAAGACTCAGGCAGTTATAAGGTAATGGCAATAAACACAGAGGGTTCTGCTGAGTCCACAGCATCTCTTCTGGTGTCTCTGAGGGAAGAGCAATCTGCTAACTACCTTGGTTTTGTTAAGTGTTCTGCCAAAGCCCATGAATGTGTAGACACCATGGCAGAGCAGAAGAAAGAGCGAAAATTCAGAGTTGACCTCAGGTGTGTAGGATCTCCGTTTGACAAAATGTCCAAAGTCCATCAGGTGAGATCTCGATCTAAAAATGCTCTGGTGCGTACCGTGTACTTTAGGTCTGGTTCCTATTCAAAATTTAAAGAGTCAGAAAAAGAGTCAAAACGTTTGGAGACCGCTTCAGAACAGGCCCCATCCCCTCCCCCCATGTTTGACAGGTCAGAGCGCTTTAATGACAGATTCAGCGATATCTACTGTGATCGACGCACAGGTGCCAGGTTCAGTGAGAGGTTTAGTGACACTGAGAGCCTTCACAATGAGGTAAGAACCAAACTTAACACACTCCAAAAAGTTGTCAAACAGAAGAAGAGGCTTTCTATCTCTACCATGTCCTCCTCTGAGTTTGAGTTAGAGTCAGTTGCTAGCGAGCCAAGCTATGCAGATTATGTGGAGAAGCTCAGGGTCAAGGCTGCCTCTCTGTCTGATGTTCAACATTTCCATCGACCTTTTGATCTGGGGGACAGCCATAGGGACTTTCAAGCTAAAACATCAAGTGAAGACACCGTTCAGCCACGTGTGAGGCATTCATTTGAGCCTCAGTCAAGAACCAGGGCTGTTCAGATCATGAGGGGTGAATTGGTTGATACTGTGGCACCCCAAAAACAAAGGAAATCAGATGAAAAAGGATTGGATAATGGCAAAAAATTGAAGAGTTTTGTTGAATGTCATAGAGATGTTGGATTCATGGAGATGGAAAGTGAACATTATAGTGCGATTGCAGACCACAAGTTGGAGGCTTCAAAGGAAAAAGTTGAGCTACATCAACCAGAAGTCCCGTATTCTGAATCCATGGCATACCCTGAAACTATTAGGGACAGGTTTCTTAGTGAAGTAGTTACACAAGAAGACAAATCAACAGCAGAAACAGTTGAGTTATATAAAGAGGAAGGTCCAGGGGAGTCCTTGAGAGCTCAGTATGAGGAGAGCCTGGAAGCTGAACGGAAAGAGTGTGAGGAAAAACTCCTTGCCCTGCGGATCAGAAAATGGCAGCAAGGGAGTAGGATGTCAGAAGAAGAGAAGTTTCCCCCAGAAGCTGTTTTGCCTGTGCTAGCAGACACACAGTACATGGAGCCTTCTAGGAACACTTACATCCAGCAGGAGGTGTTGGAAAAAAGAGCAACTGTAGAAACTGAGGTCATGCCCTCCTCCTCCCATGAATCACCCAGTATAAAGGCAAGGTTGGTAGCTCCAGAAGCTGCAATAGTGTCAACATCCAAAACACCTGAAGAAAACGCCAAAGGAGAAGATGTGTATATCTCTCCTTTCTTGCTTACAAATACAGCCACAATAGCTACTGGATTAGAAGAAATTACAGGTGGGGCAGCACTCACGCAGGGACAGAAATTCCCTATATTAAATACCAAAGCAACAGACGTTGGAGCAGAGTTGTCACTTATTACAAAAGCACAAGACAGACTTGGACAGTCCACCCGGGCAAAGTCAGATAGGTGTTTAAAAGAGAGGTTTCTGAGTGAGACTGAAGCACCTGATGTTACAACAAGAGAAACTGTTGAGCCATGTGAGCATCGTGCAGAGGAGTCTTTGAGGACTCAGTATGAGAAGAGCCTTGAAGCAGAACGGACGGAGTGTGAGGAAAAACTCCTTGCCCTGCGGATCAGAAAATGGCAGCAAGGCATGCAAACGTCAGAAGAGGAAACATTCGGCCGTGAAACTGAACTGCCCATTTCAGTAGAGACACTGTACATGAAGCCAGAGAGTTACACCCCCCAGCTGGAGGGGGAGGAAAGTACAACTGTAGACCAAGTTGCCATGTCAACAACTCAGTCAGCTAAAATAAAAAGTAGAGTACAACTAGATAAAACACCTGCCTCTTCTGGAATGAAAAGACCAGGACAATTGGAAACTGAGGTGTTAGTTCTTAGAGCACAAAAATCTCCCAGAACAAAAACAAGAGCAACAGACACTAAAGTCAAGTCATCACCTAGAACAAAAGCTAGAACACAAAAGATGAAGACAAGATATGAGCATGAACAGCAACTGTCAAGGGAGAACATCTCTGAGCTGAAGAATGAGAGTCAGACATTTTCCAGTGAAGAGGAGGCTTTGACTCAGCGAATAATGAAATGGCAGCAGGATGTTTTGATGGAACAGCAGCAAGCTGTAAAGCTAGAGTCTGATTGGGTGCAGAGTTACACACCCTTTCAGGCAGAGAGGACTGCTGCGGTTGGTAAAAGTGTTGCAAATACTTCTGCTTTAGAATCAGTCTCACAATCTGAACTGGGTAGCAGCAAGGAGACTTCTCAGAGAAAAACTGATGAAGAAAGGGTATTTTTGAGAAAGTCAGTTTCTGCAACTTCTCAAGATCAGCAGGGTGATGGATTGCAGTGGCCCCCTGCTGGTGAGCTGCCAACAGAGGGACGTGAGACCAGGTTGCAGAGGGACAGTGAGTACTTTGTAAGTGAGGAGGAAGCATTGGCCCAGCGCATCCTAAAATGGCAGCAAGATGTGGTTGAACAAGAGGAAGTTGCTGAACTTGAATCTGAATGGGCTTTGGACGAACAATACAAACAACCAGGCGCTGGGTTGCCATTTGAGTCCCATGAAACCCACCCAAGTGACTTTCCACAGACAACACTTGCTAGTGCTGGTGTACCAACAAAAGCACCTTCATCTTTTCAACATGCTACTGACTACAAAACTCCTACATATGAGTCTCCTTACATATCGAAGCATTCTCCTACATATGCTGACTTACCGCATCTTGTCACTGTAAAGGCTATTACCGTAAAACATGGAACTGTTGAAGCTTCCTCAATTAGGACATGCTCTCCCACCCAGCTTTGTAGTGTCCCCTCTGAGGGATATGAACTTGTCTCTGAACAGAGTGAAAGCCAGTCTAGGCCTTCCAAAAACCTTTCCTCAGTCAAGAAATGTTCACCATGTAGTCCACAGGAGAAGGGTTTTGCAGGTGTGAGAAGAGGGGAAACAGCAGAAGATTCAATACGGTCCAAGCAGGATGGTCAAATGAGTGCAGAAAGCCCCTTTGTAATTGTAAAGAAGGAGGAGACGATAAATCAAGATAAGACAAAGTTGAGTGGAGGAGTTATCCAAACTATGGAAGCTATTAGGAAAAAAAGAGATGCAAGTGAAGGCTCTTGTCCAGTATTTATGAAAGAAATATCTTCAGTTAAAGTAAAAATTGGAGAGATGACAGAGTTTACCTGCATGTTCAAGGGTGACCCTTTGCCCACAGTCACCTGGCTCAAAGATGGCCACTCACTGGCCCACAATCCTGACTACGATATCACCACCAAATCTAACAAATCAAAGCTCATTGTCTTTTATCCAACCACAAACCAAGAAGGGAGATATGACTGTGTCATAACCAATAAGCATGGCAAATCCATCTGCAGCACCACTCTGGAAATTCTAGACAAAAAGAAGGTGAGGATGTCCGGGGACAGACAGAAGGTGGTAGTTACAGAGGACCCAGAGAAGGGCGACAACGAAGACAGAATGATAGAAAAAGAACTTCAGTCCTATATGGACTCAGGGAAAGGAATGCTACAGGTGCCTCAGGCAGTGGTCCACAAACATTGCACCTCAGATGAGTCTTTCAGCTCCTCACCTGTAGAAATTAGAATCACTGCTGCCACCCCTGTCCCTGAGATGACAGAAGAAAGTATTGAAGAAAAACCTCAGGCTTTTATAAAGAAATCTTCAGATGTATCAAGCGATAAGGGGGCCTCTCAGACTGTCAAACACAAATTTACATTCTCTTTTGATGTTGTTGGTGAAGCTCCTCGTGTCCTAACTGAATTAGAGAATATCACCTGTTCCGAGGGCCACACTGCTGTGTTAGAGTGCATAATCAAAGGTGAACCTACCCCAGATGTTGCATGGTATTATGATGACGTTTGTCTCGATATCAGATCTGGGAAATACAGAACAGAGATAGAAGATAACGTGTACCAGCTGTATATTAACAATTTTACATACACTGATGTTGGATTGTACAAATGTGTTGCTAGAAATAGGCTCGGGGAGGTTACAAGCATGTCCGATGTCTCCTTTCAAGTTGCAGAGCCTGTTCAATTTTCAGAAAGTGGTTGTGCTGTTGGGGATGATGGTTTTACTTCATATGAAAGAATAACAAAGCCTCTTATTTTCTTAACTGAGGATTTCAAGAAATCTGCCAAAAATTATGCAACTCCTATTGAGAACAGAATCATTCAGGCAAAAGATGAACTTTCACAAATCCCATTGGAGTTGTCTGCCACAGCTCCAAAATCCAGGCATGGACTCTCTAGAGAGCCTCAAATGATATCTGGGTGTGGTTTGCAACAGTCAGCTGCTCTGATTAAAGTTTCCCATATTAAAAAAGCTTTTGAGTTAGATACACCAGTTGCTTCAATGGCAGTCCCCTTTCTTGAGGAACAAGTAAAAGAAACATATTTCCCTGAAGAGTTAATACCTCCCGTTGCTATTCCCCTTGACAAGCAACACCACATAATTGAACACATAATTACATCCAAATCTGACATTATTCATGCAGAAAGTCCCAGAGGGAATCCAGGTTCTCCTAAAGCTGTACACAGTGAAATAAAACCTGATTTGACACAAGCTGTCCTTGTAGCTCTTAAACCTGTCTCACCCAAGGCCACCCAGCCTACCTTTTCTGTTGAGAAAGAACATGAGATCTGTGTGATACCTAGTGATGTTGGGGAGGGAGCCATTTTACCAGAAAGTCATTGTGTACTTAAGCAGTTTGTAGAGGAAGTGCAGGAGTCCCCAGAGCTGGTCAGGCCTAAGCCACAGAAACCTGCTTATTATCAAATGGAGGCAGGTGAATTGGAAAAAGTGCGGAAGGATACTGTGCATGCACTTGACAGAACTAGCAGCTTTATACCTTTTCAGTCTGAGCAAGTCCTCGGAGTAAAACCATCTGTCAGGTTATCTGCTCCAGCTGAAGAAGCTGTTAGGCCTAAAAGAATTTCAGATCCTCTCAAATCTGAGAGACAACGTGCAGCTGAAAGATCATCTTCTATTTACAGTGAAGCTCAATACATTGGGGCTGGTATGGAAGGGGAGTTGGCAGAAGGAGAAAAACATATGCAGCATGATTCTAAAAGAGTTAGTAAAGGCTGTGTTGTTATGCCCATGGTGGAGCATGTGAGTGAGGAGGTTGAATTTGCCAGTAAGGAGAGGATTTCAATGCCAGACCCCTCTATGGATAGTGGTGTTTTCCTTAGTTTGCCAGACTCCCAGGACATTGGAGAAGGAACAGAATATATTGTCACTGGTGATATTGTTGAACCTTGTACTCAAATCAGGGGTGAAGATGAGATGGTTAATGCCAATGTGATGACAGAATCTAACTTGCTTATTGTCAAGCCTAAAGTAGATAGCAGAGTTCAGCAACACGGTGTTCCTGTGCATACTGCTATACAGGAACAGGAAGGAGGTGGTTTGGATAAGACCTCAGCAGCTGAAGCTGGGGGAGCATCAGCAGTAGTTGGCTGTATGGAGGAGGAAGAGGTCACCTTTGGTGCTGTGTATGCTTACTACAACCCTCCAGCAGACTGGGGAAGGCCACTATCCCCAGAATCTGAGATGTCTATAGAAATTGGCAGCACGGTGAGTGGAGAGATAGCAGAGGTAGCTGAGAGGTTCTACACTCCAGAAACATTTACAGAGATCTCACAGCCAATTGCAGATCCATTCCACACTCCAAAGTCTCCTATATCCTTCCATACTCCCAGTTCTGATGTATCTGGTGGATTTATAACCCCACAAGAACATCCCTTCAACCCTGTAGAACAAAAGAGACCCTCCACAGGAGACTCCAGCGAGAAGTTCTTTTCACCAGTTCAGTTCTTGACCTCTCCTGCTGATGAGGGCATTGAAATAACATCTTCTGGAGTAAATGTGGATGAGAGTCAGTTCCTCACCAAAGGCAAAGGGTCCTTAGGTCTGCCAACCCTTCAAGAGAAAGTGCAGGGAATTCCCCCTGCCTTCCTCAAACCTCTTATCAAGAAAAGAGTGTTTGAAAATGACTCGCTAACATTTTACGCTGAGGTGTTTGGCCTACCCTCTCCTGAGGTAAAGTGGTTCTGCAACAAAGCCCAACTAGTGGCAGATGACAGAGTGAAAATGGAGAGAGATGGGGATAGCATCTCGCTAACACTTCACAATGTCACTAAAGCTGACCAGGGTGAGTATATCTGTGAGGCCATGAACTATGTTGGGGAAGCGAGAAGTGTTGCTTTAGTAGGGGTTGTATCACAGGAAGTGAGGTTCCTGCCTACCCCACCAGCTGTCACCCACCAGCATGTTATGGAGTTTGATGTGGAGCAAGATGACTCCTCTCGTTCACCATCCCCTCAGGAAATTCTGCTTGAAGTAGAATTAGATGAAAAAGACGTGAAAGAATTTGAGAAACAGGTTAAAATCATCACTATTCCTGAGTACACGGCTGATAACAAGAGCATGATCATATCGTTGGATGTGTTACCAAGTATATATGAAGAGGGTGCTGTGGATTTTGTCACCCAGGAACATAATGATTTGAAAATAGCGTTCGAGGTCACTGAGATGCCTCCAAGGTTCATCAACCCTATCTGTGACATTGAAACACCAGAGACTACCAATGTCATGTTTGAGTGCTCTCTGATGGGAATTCCATCTCCCATTGTGTCCTGGTTCAAAGGTAACAAGAAAATCCCTCATAATAACAAAAAATATTTGCATTCATCGGATGGAGACAATCACTTTTTAAAGATCAGAAAAGTCACAATACAGGACACAGGAGTGTATACATGTAGGGCTATTAACATTGTTGGTGAGACTTTGTGTAGGGCCTCCCTGCTTGTGGTAAGTGCAAAGGCTTTATCAGGTAAAACCAGAGGAAGGGAGCTTACTGCTGTGTCTCTTGGAAGTGCCAAAGTCCAGCCACAGAAGTTTGATTTGATGGTTGGCAACACATCAATTGATGGCAAACAGGTGTCGGAAATTGAGCTTGAGTTTGAGTTTGAGCAAGAGGCAGATGAGTCACAGCGATCAGTCAGGCTTGTGGCAAACACTGACGATGAGTTGAGTGAACATGGAGAGAAATACATTAGCATTAACTTTGATGTATTTGCTGAGCCAGCAAAAGATGATAAGATCGAGTTTAAAGGGAAGTCCTCAGACATGTGTAGCTTCCAGTTCCAGCTGACTGAGACACCCCCTAAATGTGTTATTCCATTGACTAACATCACAGCAGCAGTAGGGACGCCAGTTATCCTACAGTGTCTGGTTACTGGTAAGCCAAATCCCACTGCTATGTGGTACAAAGATGGAGACCGTGTTACAGACAGTAGGTGTATAATCCAGGAGAAGACTGCAGGTCATTTCAATCTGCTCATCACTAATGCTGCCCAGAGTGATGCAGGTGAATACAAGTGCCTAATCGAAAACACAGCCGGTTGCATTGAAACTTCAGCACTGCTGAAGGTGTTTTAGACATTTTGGAGATGGTTTGTGGATGGCTGCAAAAAGATCATAAATTTAAGCTGTATTTGCATGTAGGTAGTTCCAGTAGTACTTCTGCTCCTTCTACTCCTACTTTAAGTAGGCTGTAGGTATTCCAAAAAGGATAGAGGTACAGTGGCAGTGTTCAGGCTTTTGGTTTTCCACTTGGTATTTGGCATTCATCTATGACTGCTCCTGTCTAACACTTGCTTAAGTCACTATAAAAACTTAATGTATCTTTGGGTAACCAGGCCATTGTCATACAGATGAAACCTGTGCGTAAATGTTTGTCATAATGTGTAACTAGTAAATATTAAACTGCGTAAAAAAGATAAATAGTGTCGTGGCACATTTTTAAGTATTTATTTTAAGTTGTTATAGTTAATTCATTTTAAATTGTGGTTGAAATTTGGATTTTATGTTTGTACTTGCTTTCTGGTTTTTGCTGTTCTGTTTTCAACATTGTGGTGTTCAGTTTGTACTGCAAATTAAAACATCTACAGCTATAAACCAGTAGGTATGTATGTGAAACATTTCAGTTCATCTTTACGTATCAGAGATATTAATGTTTGAAGACCTTTTTTTTCAAGTAGTGACAGTAAGTGAATGATGCTATAAAGTCAATGATTAGAGATATGTATTTAAAAAAAAACAAATGTCCCTACGGAAAATTAAACCACTCAGTAAAAGTCAATGCAAATTCATGCACTGCCAGTAATCATCAGAGCTGGTACTGGACTATCAATAAATCATGATGTATTGAGAGATGTTGTTTGTTATTTACCAATTAAGTTAAATATGCAATATTTGTGATTTCATCTTTACTATCTTGCTGTAGAAATTAAAGTATAGCAAGCAAAAAATGTATTAGTTATTTTAACTGAGCATTGGGAAAAACTGAAAAACTATTTGGTTTCAACTCAGTTACTACACTGATTACAAAATAGATCTAAAAAAAAGAAATTAAAACAGTGATCATATCAAAATAAGTCTGGCTCTCCTGAATAAATTGCCTTTTAGTTACCGTAAAATTATTCAAATGTTTGTGTGATTTAGCAAGTTTCTTTTATGTTGGAGATTTTTCTGCTTGTGAGTGATATTTTTTATCATTTTGAAGTTTTACTCCATAGTAATATTAGTTGAGTGAAATAATAGATGATATTTTTTTTAATATACGTTTTATGATCTTGTAAATATGTGCAAATAGTGTTATGTTGTATGAGCAGTATTTACCAAGTAAAAAAACAAGTAAAAAAAAAAGTCAGTTATGAAAATCTGGAGAAATCCATGATATGTACAGAGGTAAAAATCGTTTGTCTCAGTTTGTATAATAAAACAACTGATGATGTAAAGTTGGAGGCTGCTCTTTTCTTTTTTTCTTTTTTTGTTTAAAATATTCAACATGGGGTGTACTTAATATTAACTAGTGTTCATGCGCAATTTGTCAGTCACCTCCTGAAATTTCTTTATACCAGAACTAATACATTCCCTGATTCCTGCACTATTACAAACAGTAACAAACCTGTTTTAGTGTTAAAAACAAGTCAGTCTTTGGGATTTTTTCACCTCAATGTACTTAAAATATTCAGATTACTTGATGTTTAAAAAGGTTTGTGTCGTGGGTGTTTTTTAACTTCAGTATGGGACTGGGGGAAATTGGCTTTTTAGTAATAAAACTAATACATTAAAGTAACATGCTTAGTGAAAGAAAACAAACTCGTCTGATTCCGACATCAAAACTCGTTCTGACATTAAAGAAAAGAAAAAAGTCAACTAACCAAGTGTTTGTTCTGGGGGACCATAATTTTTGGGTTTATCAGTGTTTTGGTCATTATCTTGATCTTTAGCTAATTAGGCTACTCGCATAAACTCTGTTTTATTTTATTATTTCATATTTTTGTTGTATTTAAATAATATATTAAGGCTGTCCTCTTAAACATGTAACTACTAGTCAACAGAATGAGATGTTTTTTTAAACAAAGATTTTAGTGATTTTGTATTATTTCTCATTTGTGTTTCTGTAAAGTGGATTATCATTAAGTTGAATGTTACTGATAACTGTAAACTCTAACGGTAATATAAAATTCAATTATTCAATTAGTTTCATAAACATGCATGTCTTAATTCAGACTGTTAAAAAAAAGAAGACTTTTAGTTGACTAAGAGTTTATGTAGCAAAGTACAGTTCTAATATTTGTTTTCATGAATTTCTAATTAATATCATAACTTTTGTGTTGTGGATATTGTTATCAGTCTTGCTCAATATTTTTTGACAGAGCAATGTAGCACCAGCATCACCACTGTGGATGAACACGAGGAAACCCACTACACTGGTGTCGAGTTACCACAGAAAGCAAAAACACTTGAACTCAAGCCAGAGTCGAAACGTTACTCCTCTACATTAGAGCAGAAAAAAGAAAAGCCAGTTTTCCTTAGCCAACTCTCTGCAGCAGCTGTAACCACTGGGGAAACAGCCAAATTTACTGTCAAAGTGTCTGGCTTTCCAAAGCCAACTGTTCAGTGGTATCATAATGGAAAATTCATAAAGAGCTCCTCTACATACAAGCTGATAGAGGAGAAGGAGGAGTACACATTAGTAATCACCAAGGTCTCTTCTGAGTATGAGGGGGAGTACTCTTGTACTGCCACCAACAGATTTGGTCAGACAACCTGCACTTCATACCTCGAAGTGAAAAAGCCTGATGTTAGTCAGGCTGAGAAATGGATTGAGAAGATGTTTAAGGTCACCGGTCAACCTCCTACTTTCACAGTTCAGATCCAACCCTTAAGGTGCTCAGAAGGTGGAGAGGTTTCATTTAATTACAAAGCAAGTGGTGATCCAGCTCCTGATGTGAAGTGGTTCAAGGGAGCTTTCCAGATCCAACCAAGTAGAAACTGTATCATTATAGCCAACCCTGATGGATCTGGGTTTATCAATATTAAAAGCATCAAACTTGAGGACAGTGGCCTGTATACGTGTAAGGCCTCCAACCCGTTTGGTGCGACATCATGTAGTGCTGAGCTTGTTGTAGTCAGAGAATCAGTGTCTGTTTCTCACAAACAGAAACATCTGACAGTAGTTCAGAAAAAGGAATATAAGGTTTCGATGACAGAACAGGCCACAGAAGCTCGCCTATACCAAGTTAGCCTTCCAGGCCAAGACAAAGCTCGGTCAGATCAAATGGTGTACACCATTGGCACTGAAGACCGGCAGATAATTCCCAGTGAGCAAGTGGACTCCCTTAAAGAAGTTAATATCTCTGCTGCTACTATTCATCGTGAGCAGCTGACCCACCAGGCAGCAGTGCTTCAGTCTCATGAGGTAGAGGAGAGGGTGTCTGTGGCACCTACCCATCCAACTGAAGTGTCAGCTGTTCCTGTTAAGCAGCTTCACATGGCAGCATTTACATCGTCGGTTGAGGAGAGTCAAGACTTCACAGAGCAGCACTGTGATCGTATTCAAAGCCCTGAGGTCCTTGAGCTTCAGGCTGCTAGAGAAAAGAAGTCAAAGGTTATGTCAGCTGTTGCTGAAGAGCTCACCCCAATTTCTACTGTTAGCACAGAGCCTCTGATCGACAAGAAGTCTGCTAATGTAAGGCCCATATCAGAACCTAAACATCTCGTCAGTGGACATCAAGTTGAGACGCAATTGTCTATCCTGAAAGAACACTCACAAGATATCCCTAAACCTCAGGAGGAGAAAGGTTACAAGGTTAAGGAAGGAATTAAGATTTTATACTCAGGCCAGTCTGCAGAGAAATGGGTGCTTGCTGAAGGCCACACAACTGAACTAGCAACAGCAGATTCTGCTGTAAAGTCTTCTGTTGCAAAAGAACAGCGCCGACCAGTTTTGGCTTCAGTGAGTGAGTCTAAACAAACTTTTTCCAAGGAGACTAAGTTTTCTGTGCTGAGACCCCCCGAGGAGACAGCCCAGCAGTGTAAGGATAGAATAATGAAAGCAGCCTTAACTGCTGAAGACAAACAAGTGCTGCAGGCAGAGCTGACTGAGCAGCTGCCAAGTCTGGACAGTGCCATGTCACTTCACTCACAAGTAGAAGGAGAGCAGTTATTGCATCTGCAGGTTACCACAGATCAAGACTTCCTTCCATCTGAGAGTAGCTTCATTTGTGACAAACCAGCTCCAGAGCAGGCAGGACGCAGGAAGAGTCCCACTCTGCTGCATACTGTTAGCCAGGATGAGCAGAGGACAGTAGTTTGTGAGGACACATTAGAGTTTGAGGCCAAGGACAAAAGCATGGTTATTCAGCCCGAGAGAGAGGCCCCTACTATGCTGCATCTTCAGTCAACCCAGCCTGTTGAGGCATTACCCAAAGAAGGTATTCTCATGATACAGAAGCAGGACCAGCAGGTGGCAACTCAGAAAAAAGAAAAGACGAGGAGCCACGCAGCGATCTCAGAGGATCAAAGGGAACTCCTAGCAGATTATCACACAGAATTGGATTTGTCAGTATCTGGAGTTCAGTCTCAGCTTCGAACTGAGCCCAGGCCTCAAAACATCCTGCAGCTCTCCTACCAGCCCATGCAGCTGCCAAAAGAGACACCAGTCGTTGCTGATGTCAAGCAACAGCGGGCTTTAGTGCAGAAGGAAGATCGCTGGAATGTGATGCATGTCACCAGTGTGACAGACAGTCAGGCTTTGGAGGAAGGTCATACTGACAGTCTTACAGCTGTGAATAAATTTGTTTGCCAGATGGCAGTAGAGCCAAAAGTTCCCACTGAGCCAATTCAAATCGAGGAGAAGGAGATTTCCACTGAGAGTAGTGTCTTTCTAGAGGCAGCAGAACAAGACTTTGCTGTGCAGATCCAGGAGGGCCAGTCAGTTAGGAAGTCAATAGTGATCGACGAAAAGCGAGTGCTGTTAGGTGAGCTGTCTCAGGAGATCACCAAGTCTGAGTCCACTAAAGTTGGGGTCACCACACAGCCAAAACTGTCCCTCAGTGCATCAGAATCAAAAGAAAGCACAGCTTTTCCCAAAGAGATGAGCTTTGTAATTCAGATCCCTAAACCATCCAGTATTAATATACGGCATCAGCTCAGAGATGCAATTCAGTCTGCTGTGGCCAGTGACCAGCCAGTTTTACTGGCTGATGTTGTAGGAGGGTTACAGCCAGTACAGGTACAGGAAGTCAATGTTCAAAGAGAGCCCAAGCGAACAATGTTTACATATCTAATCACAACTACAGGTTCTCCCATGGAGATAACTCTGACTATTGAGGGTGAATACCCTCAGACAGCTGACCTAAGAACAGAACTCCAGGCAGCTTTCCATTCCATTGTGTACCAGGAGGCCCATGTTCTCACTTCAGAACAACAAGGCACTATGCAGCTAGACAAACCTCAAAGGGCACAGGTCACTTCAGCCCAATCTAAAGAAATGTTGTCATCCATAGTAGAGACAGTTAGCATTGCAGAGAGTGCAGTGGATTTCACTGCTGTAAAATCTAGGACTGGTGAACTCAAGACTGAATCTAAAATGGCAGTTGAATGTGCTGCAGCTGAACAGCAGGTTGTGATGCAGGAATCCAGGTCAGAAAAGATGGAACAGGTAATCTCATCTCAGATCAAAATTTCCACAGAGGCTCACATGGCTTTTGAGCAGTCAGTGCAGGTGTCAGGGCAGCAGGTGAAATCGGTAATGAAAAGCCAAGAAAAAGATGCAGGCACAGCTACTGTCACCACTGTCTTGCCTCACACCTCTGTCCCCACTGAGCAGATGGTGGAGGTCAGTATCCAGAAGGAACACAAGGAGGAAACCTTCAAAGAGCAGATCACTGTGTCCAAACGAGAACAGAGAGAAGAACCTGTAATTGTTGCCTCTCTGCAAGACTTATCCATTGAAGAAAGTAGTAAATTAACACTTAGCACCATCATTAGATATGTCACAAAGGTAAACTGGTTTTTCAATGGGCAATTAGTAAAATCTGGCAAAGAGTTCAAGTGTTTTAAAGATAACGACACATACACACTGGTTATCGACAAGGTTGTGAAGGAGAGGCATCAAGGAGAATATATTTGTGAGGCTGAGAATGAAGCTGGCAGGACTACAACATCTTCAAGACTCACTGTGGTCTCCAGAGGTTTGATAATGGGAAAAATAATTTTCATTCATCCATCCTTTCATTCATCCATTTTGTTTTTGAAAGACTAATCAGTCACAGAAGTTGGTTATTATGAGACCTTTGCCCTTACAGAAAATTTGGCACCGGTCACATTGGTCTCTACATTCATGTCATATCTCAGCATGGTCACACTTAACAGGACACTGGATAGTACTAACTCACTGTGTTTTGTTTGTTCCACATCATCATATGGTGCTGAACTGCCAAAAGACCAGATACATCACAACCATGCAAGTTTAGCTTAAGGCTCATTAGTCATAAAGCATTTTGCTATAGTGGCTGTTATCATCCTGGCCTTCAGGCAACTTTTCATGGTCTTGTATATTCACTTTGGCATGTTGGTGTCCACAGGTTTCTTTATTTTAAACCCATGGTCTGTCACATTCTTTTGGGTCCATTCTCTCCACATCTTCAGTGTCTGCATGCTTCAAGGGCTTCAACGTTTACATTGCTTAATGTTTCACAAACTCTTTTTTCCCTTCCTTTCAGCTGGAACCTTAGCCCCACGATAATCATGTACAATCATAGCAAGCTCTTTCAGGCTGCAGTTTATGAAACTGTGGGGCTAAAGTTCTTGCTATTTTTCTCTTCCACAGTCACTCCTGGCTTGCTCTCCACCATTGTTGTACATTCCACTACTTCCATTCCTGATCTGCCATTTTTATACAAGAGTTTCACACACACCATTACTAACTTTGATCTTTTATTTTGTTTGTGTGTGCCTCAGTGCCACCAGTCTTTAGGCAGAAAATCACACCTCTGGAGATAAACGTCGGCAGCCATGCCATGTTTGAATGTGAGATTGAAGATGCTCCAAGCGTGACCTTCAAATGGTACAAATCTGGCATTGAGATCCGACAGAGCGAGAAGTATAGAATCCTCAGCCGACACACAAGTTCATCTTTGGAGCTGCTAAACCCAGTCAAAGTCGACAGTGGTGAATACACCTGCAAGGCTTCAAACCAGCATGGAACAGACAACTGCACTGCCTTCCTCATTGTCACAGGTAGGACCCTAGTGGGATATTTTAATCACTTTGCCTTTATGTGTGTTTGACAGACAGAGAGAGAGAGAATTATATATGTAAATATGTGCACTGTTTGACCCTGAATCCTTAGGGTGCGGTGTGAAAGTTATGATTTGTTTATAGATTGGACCTGGTGTCACATTTGGCAAGGTATAATGGTGTTTAAGAAATAATATTCCTTGTGTTTAAACCTACATCGATCACCTAATATATCGCATAGCTTAGTTTTTATTTTACTGCTGGTGATTTTTCCACAGCTCCTCAAAAAATTGTTCAACTTTTTTAAATGTTTTACCTACTCTCCATAGAAATGTACCCGCCTGTATTTGTATCAAAACCAGACCCCATGACTTTGTATGTGGGCAAACAAGCTGTTCTCCAGTGCTCACTCACTGGATCCTCACCCATGGAAGTTGTCTGGCACAAGGACAACATAGCAATCTCCTCCGAAGGGAACTATGTCATGAAATGTGAAAAGAACAGATATTCCCTTCTCATTAAAAGTCTTGAGTTGACTGACGAGGGAGTGTACCTGTGCAAGGCCTCCAACAGTGTTGGCACTGTTACCTGTACAACAGAGCTCAAGGTGATCGGCAAGCCCAGCTTTGTTAAGACCATTGAGCAAGTGTCAGCTGCTGTCAATGACCCTCTGAGGCTGGAGTGCCAGGTGAATGAGGACACTGGTGTGACCGTCATCTGGACCAGGGATGGCAAAAAAGTCCACCAGAGTATGGAATGTAGACTGTCCTTTGAGGACAAGATGGGGGTTTTAGAGATCCCCAAGTCTAAATTGAAGGACTCAGGGAAATATGTGTGCACAGCCACAAATGAGGCTGGGAGTTCATCATGTGAGGCTGTAGTAACAGTTCAAGGTAAGATCCTGGAGACGATCTTTCCATTAGATTTGATGAAAATATATCTCTTGAAAAGAGCTGCTGGGTTATTGCTGACAACTGTTTTCAGTGATGCAAGCTAATGCTAACCTGATGCACTGCTGTCTGCTTTTTTCGTGGTGTTCTGTATTCCTTGTTTTCTCTACTTTGACATTGCTTAAAAATCTTGGTGTTTCTGAACTAAACACTCCTTTCAGAGCCCCCTGCTTTTGTCAAGAAAATGGAACCTAAGATTACATGGAAACAGGGTATAGCCGCACGTTTACAGTGTACCGTCAAAGGTTCACCTGAACTTCACATCCACTGGTTCTGGAATGAGAGAGAACTTAGTGATGGAGAAAAGTACAAAATCTCTTTCAAGAATGGAGTTTCTACTTTGGAGATAAACAACGTTCTGGTAACGGATAGTGGGAGTTACGCCTGTGAAGTGTCAAATAATGCTGGCAGTGAGAGCTGCAACACAGTTATAGCTGTTAAAGGTTTGTCAAATCTTGCATTTAATAATGGCTTATTGTTTATTTCTATAAACAACTGGTATTAACTGCATATAATCTGCTCACCCTTTTGACAACCAGAGCCACCATCCATTAGAAAAGAATTGCAGACAGTAGAGGCAGTGAAGGGAGCAACAGCTCCGCTGGAGTGTGAAATAACAGGAACAGCTCCCTTTGAAATCAGCTGGTTAAAAAATAAGAAAACTATCACCAGTGATCAGAAATATAAAATAATCTCTCAAGAATCGTTTTCAAGGCTGGAGATCCAAACGTTCGAAAGTGCAGATGTTGGCGATTATCAGTGTGTCGTATCCAATGATGTTGGGAGAGTCATGACTAAGGCCTTAGCTAAGCTTAAAGGTTAGTTAACCTGAGTTACAAACATTATTGTTTGAGGTATAATGGCGTGCTTCAAACAATTTTACCTGAATGTTTTTCAGAGCCACCAACTTTCTCAAAGAGGGTTGAGAGTGCTACTGCAGTGTTGGGAAATACAGTAAAACTACAGGGAACTCTTAAGGGCTCAGCACCAATCACTGTAAAATGGATGAAAGACTCTGAAGTACTAAGGGATGATGATTCAAATATCAAGATGGTGTTTGAGAACAATGTTGCTAGCCTATCAATAACAACAGTGGCCATGAATCATGGCGGGAAGTATTTGTGCCAAGCTGAGAATGAGGCCGGGCAACAAAAATGCGAAGCAACCTTGACCGTGCAAGGTCAGATGACATCTTTGATACTAAAATATTTGTAGATTTTAGCTCATGTGTTGAGTTCTACATGTTTTTCCCTCTTATCTCAGAACCTGCCAGAATTATAGAACCTGCAGAATCCATTAGTGTGACAGCTGGGGATTCCGCTACACTGGAATGCACTATTTCTGGAAGTCCAGACCTCAAAGTAAAGTGGTTTAAAGATGGGAAAGAGATGATCGGTGGCAGAAAATATAAGATGACTCTGAAGGAAAATATTGCCACCATGAAGATTCTTACAGCAGAAAAAGGAGACACATCTGAATACAAGATAGAGGTGTCCAATAAAGTTGGGAAAGACCAGTCCACTTGCTCAGTCACTGTCTTAGGTCAGGACTTGGTTTCCACTTCTTTACTATTAGACTACTTTCACAAATTTCACCTTCTACCTGCTAAAATCCCTATTTGTTGATAATATTTACAAATGGCCTTTTTCACTTAGTTTAGGACATAAATTACCTATTTAAATTTAAACATTGTGATAATCTTGATTGCTAGTAAAGACAGTTGCTTCTTCTCAGTTGATATTTCGATTAAAACCAGTATGAAACTGTGTTAATGCATTTTTCTGATAGATGTTTCTTTTTTTAACAACCAGATCGGATAATGCCTCCAACTTTTACCAAGTTTCTGAAACGAGTTGATGGTAACATTGCTAATGATGTTTCACTGGATTGTAAGGTGTCTGGGTCCCAACCCATGACCATAGTGTGGTTCAAAGATGACCAGGAGATTGCACCTGGACCTAAGTTCCAGCCAGAGTTTAAAGACACCTCTGCTATGCTGAGAATTATTCAGCTGGAAAAATCTGACTCTGGAGTTTACAAATGCAGAGCCACCAATTCAGCGGGTTTTAAAGAAACCAGCGGCACACTCTATGTCAAAGGTTCTGAATACTTAGCTTTTGTCATGTTTCTGTTTGTTTCATACAGTTGTTTAATGAATCAATGCTAACCTGAAATGCAAATTGTGTTTTGGTAATGGACTTCAGAGCCCCCAGTTTTCACAACAAAACCAGACAAGCAGGATGTGACTCCAGGAACCACTGTTTCCTTCAAAGCAGCCTTCACTGGAACAGCTCCATTGACTGTTAAGTGGTTCAGAGAGGAAAAAGAGATCATAAGTGGAGGCACATGTTTTATAAAGAAAGATGCTTCTTCAAGCTTTTTGGAGCTTCACTCTGTGAAACCCAGTGACTCTGCTAAATACACTTGCCAAGTATCCAATGATGCTGGGAAGGTGGATTGCACTGCAGTCCTCTTTGTGAAAGGTGCCTGTCTATAGCATCACTGCGTTAATAAGTCATGTAATTCTTGAGTGAAATCACTTCTTTTGATACTAATATCACGTCTAATGTTAACCTCTTCTCTCAGAACCTCCTGTATTCATGACAAAGCTTGAGGCAACAAAACTCATCACCACTGGCAATTCTGCTCGGTTGGAATGTAAAGCAGTGGGCAGCCCTGTCATTAGTTTCAAGTGGTTCAAGGATGAGATGGAGATCAACCCCAGCCCTAAATACATAATGGCTTTGACTGACTTAGTGACATCTGTGGAAATAGTTAACTGCACAATACATGATAGTGGCGATTATGTCTGTGTGGCATCCAGCGAGGCTGGAAGTGACCGCTGCAGCAGTACAGTTACAGTGAAAGGTTGGTTCATCTATGCCTTTAGTTGCTTCTCATTGCATTAAATGAAATTCAGTTATTTGGTTTACCCACATTTTCAGTGATATTTAGACCCTTTGTTTCTTTAGTTCTAATGGTGAATCATTAGATCAATCATCAATCATCATGTATCCTGTTAAGATGACAAGTGTGACAGTAACTATACTGGAACATGATCTCTTTGTAGGGTAAATACTGAGGATGCCATTAGAACTGAAGAATTCATTAAGATTTTCTTTCTGAAAGAAAATGGAAGAAAATTCAGAAACATTCTTTAGCTTCACTGTAAAGCTCCAGTGCATTCTTTAATTTGGAACTGACAAACTTGTGAAAACAGTGTAATGTGATGCATCTGTTGTGCTTCTCTAGAGCCACCAGTCTTTGTACGTAGTTTGGAGTCCAAAGATGTGGTGAAAGGTTCTGAGATGATTCTAGAGGGCCAAGTCTCTGGTTCATCCCCCTTCACTGTGTCATTTTATAAAAACACAAAGCCAATTAGGAATGACAAGAGACACAGGATCACTGTGAAAGATGACCTGGTGGCCCTGCAGGTGCTGGTAGTAGAGGCAGCAGATGTTGGTTTGTACCAATGTACAGTTGAGAATGAAGTGGGAAGAGCCTCCTGTGATTGTGAAGTAACTCTAAAAGGTTGGTTTAGTACTAAAGACTTTTGCTGCCAGTTCAAAAACACATTTATATTTAGATAGGCTTGAAATGTTACTGTATAACTGTTGCTTTGCCGAGGTTAATCTGAGAACACTCACTTCAGATTTGCTTGGGGTGGCATTTTTTTAGAACCTTCAAAGATAGAATTACACTGCCCAGATTTAACATCTTCATATATATTTTTTCCTTGTAGAACCACCATCATTTGTGCATAAGTTGGAGAACCTCAGTTCATTGGTGGGCAGCGAAGTTTCCCTACAGTGCACTCTAAAGGGCTCTGAGCCCATGACTGTGTCCTGGCTGAAAGACAATCATGAGATCAAAGAGGCTGAAAATGTTCAGATTACACATGAGAACAAGACTGCTCTGCTGCACGTTAGCAATTTACAGAGCAAACATGGCGGAAAGTACTCCTGCCAGGTACAGAATCAGGCTGGGAGTCAGACATGCTCTGCTGTGTTGACAGTCAAAGGTTGGTTAAGATACTTGAAATCTTACTTTTAAAATCTAATTTGAGTGTTCTCAAAAGTCCAATAAGTTAAACTTATCTAATTGTGAAGTCACACATATAAATTTACCAACACTAAGGTTCCTATAAATAAGTCTCATACATATCAGTGGTGAAGTGGGACAAGTTCCAGAGTTTTTGAATTAATACTGTGTTAAACAAATATTGTATTTATGACATCAAAGTTAGGTAAGGATAGTTTAAGTGTATGTTATTATGTGTCCAAGCTGTTAACATTGGTTTAAAATCTTCAGTCTAATGTTGACATCAGTTCTTTGTTTAATGGAGTACATCAGGTTTGAGAGTTTTGCTGACTGTTTTGTTTGATGTCTCAGAGCCAGCTAAGGTCACAGAAGAGGCCAAGTCTATCAGTGTGACTCAGGGAGATCCAGCCACGCTAGAGGCCAGGTTCTCAGGCACAAAACCACTGAAGGCCAGATGGTTAAAAGCAGGAACCGAGCTGACGTCAGGCCAGACATATAAAGTACAGAGCACAGACACCAGCTCTGTGCTTAAGATTATTAAAACAGAGAAACGTGATGGTGGTGAATACACCTTTGAAGTGTCCAACGATGTTGGCCAAAGTTCTTGTGAGGCAGCACTAACTGTTCTTGGTCAGTTCCTGATGTGTATTTTAGAACATAGATTTTATTTCACTTTTATTTTGCTTTGACCATTGTTGCTGACCATTTTCCTTTTGTCTGTGGTAGATCAAATAATTCCTCCATCTTTTACAAGAAAACTGAAGCAAACAGAAGGCATCAAGGGATCATTTGCTCATTTAGAGTGTCTTGTATCGGGTTCACTACCAATAACCATACAGTGGTACAAAGATGACACAGAGATCCAGACAGATGATAAATACAAATTCACATTCTTTGAGAATGTAGCTTTTCTGGAAATCTCAAATCTTGGCAGCAAAGATAGTGGCAGCTACACTTGCATCGCAAAAAACAAAGCAGGAACGGTCCAGTGCTCTGGGACGTTATTTGTCAAAGGTAGATTTTTAACATTTTGTGCATGAGTCTACACAACTAACAGGCTCGTTGCCATTTTTTCAGTATTCACACACATTATTGTTTGTCTTCCAGAGCCACCATGCATTCTTGAAAAGCCTGAATCCTTGAATGTTTTGCCTGGCTCAAAGGTCCAGTTTAACGTCTTGGTCTCTGGTACACCACCGCTTACCATCAAATGGTTTAAAAACAAGAAAGAAATTTTGTCTAGTGCTGATTGCTCTGTGATCAAAGACAATACCTCAAGCTCACTGGAGCTCTTCTTTGCCAAGACTTCAGATTCTGGTGACTATGTCTGTGAAATACGGAATGATGTGGGCTCTACTTCATGCCAGGCAGCACTTTTTGTCAAAGGTTCATCTTTTATCTTTGTGTGAAACACATTTAGTATGTGTCCATCCATCTGTTCTAGTTCATTTAAATTATGGATGCCCCCTGAACCTCCACTTTCTGAAATAGGATTTATTCTATTTGAAACTGCTCACATTTAAATTCAGGTTCTGTTAAGTGAATGTATAGTACAGCCCAGTTCCCACAATAAATGCCATTAAGATGATCAGTAGTAGTGCTTTGACAATTGTTGAAAAACACATCAATGTGACATTTGGACGGAAACATACACAATTTCAGCTTAACACAAAGCAAGTTTTTCATTCATCATATGTCTTCTGTTTACATTGTTATATTGCTACATTTCTTAGAACCCCCCAGGTTCACACGGACTCCAGCCCGTGTGTCTGTAGTACGCCCTGGTCAGAGTAAAGTATTTGAGTGCCAGGTGACCGGCACACCTGAGATAGACATCTACTGGTTCAAGGAAGGCTCTGAGATCAGCCCCAGTGATCGCTACAAGATGGTCTTTTTTAATTCTGTTGCCACGCTGGAAGTCTGTGGGGCTGAGACCAAAGACAGTGGGCTTTACTACTGTGAGGCTCGTAATGAGGCTGGTAGTGAGAGCTGTAGCATGGAACTCAAAGTCAAAGGTTAGTTGTGGAGTTTTAAGATAACAAGATTAGACGCAGGGGTTTGAATGAAGGGGGCACCTTTTTTTGGTTGATCAGTTATCCTGCTTTCCTACAGATTCCATTTGAGATTTTTAATGCCAAGCTTATCAATTCAGAACCACCATTTAAATTCACAAATTACATGGACTTAATATTTCTCAGTGGATCTTAATTTATTTCAAATTCTCAACCAACAAGACATAAATCTTTGATAGACATTTTGTCTGTGACTTACCATGTTTAGAGAATAACCCAAGTAAAATATAGGTAACAGTGTTTTCTTTTATCTCAGAACCACCGTCATTTATTAAAGAGCTGGCTTCAGTTGATGTGGTGAAAGGGTCCAGTGCATTATTTGAGTGTCTGGTTGCTGGGACCGGTCCATTTGAGATAACATGGCACAAAGATGCAAAGGAGATTAAACCCAGTGCTAAACATGGCTTCTCGCAGATAAATGATGCAGTGGGCCTAGAGGTGCACAAATGTGATGCTGTAGATGTTGGTGAATACCAGTGTACTGTTTCCAATGAAGTGGGAAGCTGTACCTGTAAATCTACACTAAACCTCAAAGGTTGGTCTATAGAGAATCACACAGTTTTACTTTTATCTCTCCTGATGAAAACAGGATCATTTAGTTCAACATTCAATTTTGTTTTTTCTAATAGAACCACCAACTTTTACCAAGAGGATTGAGAACACTGTCACTGTTCTGGGTAAAATGGCAGAGTTTAAGTGTTTTGTGCAGGGTTCACCAACACTTTCTATTCAATGGCAAAAGGATGAGAACTGGATTTTGGAGGATCCAAAGATTGAGAGAACATTTGAAAATAATATTGCTACTCTAAAGATTCCTGTCTGTAAAGCAATACACAGCGGAAAATACACCTGCCAGGTGGCAAACGAGGCTGGGCAGGATAAGTGCTTTGCAACTCTAACCGTGCAAGGTATAACTGCGCTTAAGTTTACCACACGATCCACAGGCTACACTCTGTTAGAAATGGTATGACAGTTTGTCTTTGCTTTGCATTGTAGAGCCTCCTCAGATCATAGAGAAGCCTGAGGTGATAAAGGTTACTATCGGCGATCCAGTCAATTTGGACTGTAAGGTAACAGGCTCCCCTGAGCTCAAAGTGAAATGGATGAAAGATGGCAGGGAGCTTCAGTCCATCAGACAGCACAAGTTAGTCTTTGAGAACAACATCAGCAGCCTAAAGATTCAGTCTGCTCAGAGAGAGGATGACGGAGAGTATGTCTTTGCGGTGGCAAACCACATCAGTAGCTGCACCTGCAAAGTCACAGTGGTTGTACTAGGTTGGTGTTAAAAACAGAAAAACACCTGTATTACAAAATAATGTGTTTCTTAAACTCTAATTTCTTTCTTATTATCCTTTTGGTGACAGAACAAGTAATTACCCCAAGCTTCATCAAACCTCTGGTAGAAATGCAAGAGATACTTGGCTCCTTTGTTCAAATATGTTGTAAAATATCTGGTTCCCTTCCGATCGCCGTTGAATGGCAGAAAGACGGGACTAGAATCTCTAGTGGTGTAAAACACAAGCTCATTCAACAGGACAATTCTGTGTCCATTGAAATTGAACAACTAGAAAGATCTGATGCAGGATCCTACTCTTGCAAACTGACAAATACAGCAGGAAGTTGTGAATGCAGCGGATCCCTCATGGTCAAAGGTCAGACAGTACTGTCCAATGTGGTTGGTCATGTAATCATTAAACAAAGGTGAGTACTACGTTAACCTGCTTCGTCTTATCCTCTTCAGAACCTCCCAGCTTTGTGACGCTGCCTGAATCCCAGGCAGCTGTACCCAGTGCAACTGTACGCTTCAAAGGCACTTTTAAGGGCACTCCTCCATTTACAGTCAAATGGTTCAAGAACGATACTGAGCTCATGACTGGGCCCACATGTTTCACAGGGCTGGATGGTCTGTCCTGTTTCTTAGAGCTCTATTCAGTGGCTGTGACCCACAGCGGAGTTTATTCTTGCCAAGTCAGCAATGATGCTGGCTCTGTACGCTGTAGTGCAGACCTGACTGTAAAAGGTTTGATTTGAGTCTTTTTAAATCTCTTGTGTGGCTGTGTCATTTCTTGTCTGTGTTTTTGTCAACTTTGCAGCTCATTCACCGTTATCACTTGAAGCTCTGTCAAAAATTGTTTGTAGCCTTTTGTTTCACCTACATTTGCTGCTAATACTTCATTGTCAGCTCAACTCGTCTGCTTTATTCCTGTCAGTCTTGACTATTTTAAGTGTGACTAAATGCTTTCAGCAGCTAACATATCTATATTTTGGCTTTCCAGAACCACCTGAATTTGTGCTGAAACTCCCTGCCACTAAGTTTGTGAAGCAGGGTGAGTCACTCCGCCTGGAGTGCAAAGTCAGTGGCACAGCCCCTCTGAAAGTGACCTGGTACAAACACGACACTAAGGTCACTGATGGGGGCAACTGCAAGACCTCATTTGTTGATTCAGTAGCAGTCCTCGAACTGCTCTCCACCAGCTTTGATGATGATGGAGTTTACACCTGTGAAGTTCAGAATGATGCTGGCAGTGTCAGCTGCAGCACCACACTTACCATTAAAGGTCAGCCTTTCACTGACTTACTGGTCATAATTCATTAATCCTGCTCTGGCTCAGTGTACTGATGGGCATTTAGTAACAGGTTATTGTACTGCTTAAAGCTGATATCCGTAACATTTCCTCTTCATATATCCATCTGTTGTCATGGAGTATAGTCAAACACATGAGTCTTGACCTTGGTTTGAAACAATTACATCTCCTACTGAGAAGTGTTCATCAGCCGGTCGTGTTGCCCCCGTATTATGACAGTGTAAAAAAATGCTAGAACCTTTTCAATGTCTTCATAAATAAGTTAAGTCTTTAAGTTAGGTCCACTGTTTGAAATATTCTTCAACCAACATATTTGACATCTTAGCCTCAGTTTTAATGCTGAATGACTGTCCACAACACCTCCACCATCCCTTTTGACCTTTTCAGCTAATCAGCTAAGCAGTGCTTTTCCACAACACTGTCATCCTAACTTGATTTCATACAAAGTCCCACAGCCTTAACTGCAATTCCAACAATAGTCCTCAAACAACTTCTCCATTGTAGAAGGATTTCTCGCATAAATCTCAACCTTGCACACAAGTTTTGCGATGGTAGTTGAAGTTTCACTGGTTGTAGTCAAAATTATATTCAAACCTCTGCTGCCTTGACTTGTCTATTAATCGTTTACAATAACATGGTCTTAGCTGTAATTTTCACAATCTTACACAGGAAACTTAACTTTACTTGCTCCAACCATTACATCTTAGTTGCAGTTGTAAATCTTTACCAAAAAAATCCTCCATTTACATTTACATTTAGTCATTTAGCAGACGCTTTAATCCAAAGCGACTTAAAAGTGAGGTACAAGGCAAGCATTTGCTTTAGTTGCGCAAACATTCGTGATTCTGACATTTCGACTCTGCAAAAAATTCCTTCCTTCCTTCATTGCCATCTTTGCTGGGGCCTTTGCTGCTGCAGCTCTTGACCTAAATGTTACGGGTTTCAGCTTTAGTATTTTCTTTTCCAGTGTCTGCCTTTTTTAACAGTTTCCTGATCTGTCTGTAGACCCCCCATCTTTTGTCAAAGTACCTCAGCCCGTTGAAGGGCTCAAGGGTAAGGACGTGAGTCTGTACTGCGAGATGAGCGGTACAGCTCCGTTCCAGATCACCTGGTTCAAAGACAGGAAACCTCTGATGGAAAGCAGAAAGTATAAGATGGTGAGCGAAGGCAGCTCAGCTACGCTGCATATCATTGGGATAGAACCTTCGGACACCGGTGAATATGAGTGCAAAGTGTCAAACAGTGTAGGAAACGACACCTGCCAAACGTCAGTTAAGCTCAGAGGTCAGTAGAAATTGCGATAGTCTCAAATGAAAGTCATTAAGTATCAGATTTTCAGATGACTTTGTCACCTTGCTGACTTTCCTGTTTGCGCTGTTTTCTCCTCTCCTCAGAGCCACCATCATTTGTGAAGAAACTGTCCAACATGACAGTGGTAATGGGAGAGGAGGTGACCCTTATGGCCACTGTTAAAGGCTCTGAACCCATTACTGTGTCCTGGGTTCAGGACAAGGATCACATTCTCAGGGATGGTGAGAAAAGGAAAATCACCTTTGAGAACAACCAGGTCACTCTTAAAGTCTTTAAGGCAGATGCAGCCACGGCAGGCAAATACACCTGCCAACTCAGAAATGATGCTGGGAGTGTGGAGTGTTTCGCTAACTTGACTGTTCTAGGTTTGTAACAATATAATTCTCTCTTTCTCTAGCTGTATTATCCATCCTGAATATTTTATTAAACGTTTTCTGCATCCTCTCTGCTGATTCCAGAACCTGCCAAGATAATTGATAAACCTGATGCTCTGAGTGTGACCGCAGGCGACATGGCTGCCCTGGAGGTTAAAGTGTGTGGAACTCCTGAGCTCGTACCTAAATGGTTCAAGGATGGAGTTGAACTGGCGTCTGGAAGAAAATACAAGATCTCATTTTCTCGGATGATTTCCAGCCTGAATGTGCTCTCTGCAGAGAAAGTAGACTCTGGAGAATATACATTTGAGGTTATGAACGAGGTTGGAAAGGACCTCAGTAAAATCAATCTTACTGTCTTAGGTTGGTTTTTTTTTTTCTTACTTGGTGTTTGATGACAAATTAATTTAGTTTTAATTTAGTTTTAACCAGATCCTTTCTGGTAACTTACCATGTGTTTTTAAAAATGGCTCCAGCCCTCCCTTATGACCCTACACAGGATAAGCAGTTATAAATAATGGATGAATGGACCTACTTATTGTCACTTCATGAGTAATATGACATTCAGTGTTACTTTTCAGTATATGGCAGTTCCCATCTATTCTAAAAACATACAGGATTCATACCAAAACCAATTAATAAATGTATATTTACAGTTGGATATTTACATCTTGTCCTGATGTACGACTGTTTGTTTCCCTCCTTAACAGATAAGATCATACCTCCAACTTTCTCCAGGAAGCTAAAGGATTGTAACTCAGTTGTAGGAGAAGCTGGAGAGATGGAATGCAAAGTGTCAGGTTCCCCACCTTTTACCATCTCATGGTACCATGATGGGGAGGAGGTACAGAGTGGTCCTAATTATGAGATTTCCTTCAGCAACAACAGCTGCACCCTCAAAGTGCCCACTCTGAAGCTGTCAGACTCTGGGCTGTATAAATGTAAAGCTGTGAACAAGGCAGGATCCAGTGAGACCACAGCCTCCTTGGTTGTCAAAGGTCAGTAACAGACTGCATGATAATGTTACAGTTTCCATTGAATTTAAGTACTTCTTGGCCCATGTTTGATCTCTGTCATGATGCATCCCCAGAACACCCATCTTTCGTGGTGCCACCACAGCCAGTGGAGGCCATGCCAGCCTCTAATGTAACTTTCTCTGCCATGGTGAAGGGAAGTGCCCCCCTCAAACTAAAGTGGTTCAGAGGAACAAAGGAGATGCTAGTAGGGCGGGACTGTAACTTTTCCTTAAAGGATAATCAAGTTCTGTTGGAGCTTTTCAACGTGGACAGATCCCATTCTGGGGAGTACACCTGTCAGATCATTAATGATGCAGGAAAGGAAAGCTGCACAGTTAATCTCACTGTCAAAGGTTAGCTTGACCTTAATCACATTCTTCCTCCTTTATTCTGTAGTTTAAATGTAATTGCTTTTGCACCATTATGTATGTATTAGGTATTGCCACAAGTGGTCGTTAGCTAAATAAAACAAAATATTTCACAAAAACGCAGATCCACACAAGTTTCGATTTATGTAACCATCAGCAAAAATACGTGGTGAAAAGTTACTTGGCCTATGAATAATTAGCAAACAAGTATAATTGATATCAGCAAAGTGAAGTATTGAAATACTATGTATGGTGCAGTGGAATCTTTCTTGTTCACGTTTTTTTTTCTATATATTTCATATTGTTTAACTTTACTGAAAGACTCAAGTGGATAAACAGTAAAAAACAGTTGAAAACTGTTTCTGTGTCTTCTACTGATGTCACAATGAGAAGAAGATGTAAAAAGTCAATCTCTTACAGTACAAATATACCAGTCTGAAAGGGAGGTTGTTTATCTACTGTAAGTGTTTTTCTTCTCATATCCTCGTTTTGATATTGTGTTTCATTGCATCACTCAGAGCCAGCAGCCTTCTCTAAGAAGCTAAAGGATGTGTCCGTTGAGAAGGGAAAGCCATTAACGCTGGAGTGCACATACACTGGAACCCCTAAGATCACTGTGAACTGGTACAAAGATGATCAGCAGATCTTTGCTTCCTACAAATACAACATCACCACGACTGAAAGCTCCTGCATCCTGGAGTGTCTCAGTACTGACAACAAGGAGGCCGCAGGGAAATACTCCTGTGAAGTGTCCAATGATGCAGGAAAGGACACATGCAATGCTGCTGTGTCCATCCTAGGTTAGTTCAGCTTCTGTTAGCTCAAAACACTGAACCTTCTGGTTTTACTTGTTTCTTTGTTTCACTGCACTGATTTTTATAAGGTTGCTCTGGTTGAAGTGCAGTTTTGGGTAAAGTTACTAGTACCAGAAAAAATAACAGAGAAATGTCACATACACAAATCATCACACAGCAAGCAGTGTTAATTCTAATCTTAGAGCATACATTTTTAAGACAATTTCATTCTTTGTCATATGGAGATTCCTCATGTCCCGACAGATTGTGCAGTACCTCCTCTGACCACAACATGTCAGGCTTCACCCATAGGTCAATTTTATTATGTAATAAGATTTGTCTTTGGCTGCAGAACCTCCATACTTTGTCGAGTCTTTGGAGCCCATGGAGGTGACTTCAGGAGATGCAGTGTGTCTGAAGTGTCGGGTTTCAGGCACCCCTGAGATCAAAGTGTCCTGGTTCAAGGCTGATGGCAAAGTAAGGTCAAGCCCCACCTGTAAGTTGGAATACTCAAAAGGTGTCGCCTGTCTGAAGCTCAGCAAAGCCACTAAAGCCGACATTGGAGAATACACCTGCAAGGCAGAGAACAAGATTGGCTCTGCCTCATCTACCTGCAGATTAAATGTGCTAGGTGAACACCTGTTTCCTACTCTCCCAACTACTGCCACTTGTTTACATAAGTCAAGTTGTCATTAGTCAGTTGGTGCAACTGCATGTACTAAATTACAATTGTGTGGAAAAATTACCTTGTGAGATACTGTGATAGATGTAGTGTAGTTGTGTTGCTGGTGGTTTGTAAACCACATTTTTTTGTTGTAGAAGGTTAAGATGGACTTTATTTTACCTGTTGTACAATATTTTAAATATAACCTGTTACTATGCCACTTTTCTTGTGCACGCATTACATTTTTATTTAAAAGTTTAATAACTAGTCATTACACCTTTTAGATTATTTAAATTGGATGGATTATAAGAATAAATATTGAACATACCACAAGTTTGTACTCAAATTATGTCATGTCCTAACCATCTCCAGAGGCAAAAACACCGCCATCCTTCCCTAAGAAAATCACCAGTCTACAGCAGACAGAGGGCCAGCCAGTTAGGTTTGAGTGCCGCATTGCTGGCTCATCTCCCATTGAGGTATCTTGGCTGAAAGATGGCGAAGCTCTGAGTCAGGGAGATGAGTTCTCCATGTCGTACGATGACAACACAGCTGTGCTGCAGATCAGCCACAGTGAGATGATGCACTCTGGGGAGTACACCTGCGTGGCCAGCAACAGTGTGGGCTCAGCCTCCTGCAGAGCCAAGCTCACTCTACAAGGTCTGTTTGGCATAATATTAGAAAGTAGTCCATTGAGAAGAATTTGGAAATTACGTTTTGTTTGTTTCAGTGTGAGGATGAATAATGCCCAAACTGCAGAAATGTAACCATTTAAAATTCTCTCCTTGTCTTACCCCCCACCTGCTCTGTCCCGAACTCTACAGAACCAAGATACCCTCCAGTCTTTGATAGGAAGTTGTCTCCACTGGAGGTGATGGTGGGTGACAGTATTGAGCTGGAGTGTCACATGACTGGATCTACACCCATTAAAGTCACATGGTCCAAAGACCATAAAGACATTCGCAATGGGGGGAATTATAAGATCAGCTGTGTGGACAACACACCTCACCTGACCATTCTGAAGGCAGATAAAGCTGATACAGGGAGATATTTCTGCCATGCCTCGAACGACATGGGAAAAGATTCTTGTTCCTCTGATATCACTGTCAAAGGTATTTTAATCCAGGCCCCATGATTCATGTTTCCTTATTTCTTAAACATTCAAGCCATGTTTTACCTTTCCTTATGTAATTTTTCTTTTTTCAGAACGTAAAAACCCTCCAATGTTCACCAAAAAGCCCTCAGAAAACATCGAGGACACAGAGGGTAAACTGTTGAAGATTGAGGGAAGAGTCTCCGGCTCACAGCCCATGTCTGTCAGCTGGTTCAAAGACAATACTGAGATCTACAGCTCAGTAAAATATGACATCAGCTTTAAGAGTAATGTGGCTGTACTCTGCATTAAGAGCAGTCAGATGACCGACAGTGGCAGGTACTCCTGCCAGGCCTCCAATGAAGCTGGGAAGGCATCCTGCGATGTCACTGTGGAAATTTCAGGTGGGTTTGATTTTCTCGTCTCTAATAGCCTTTATTTAATCAGTGGCTCAAGTATGTCAACGTACAGCAAACAGATAAAACAATACGGACATTGGTTTACTCCATATGTTCAATTGTGGAAATAATCTGTGTTCTGGTTTATCCAGTCTTTGTAGCTTTCAGCTGGTTTTCAGGTGAGTCCCGAGTTTTAGTTTTGTCTCCAAATCACTGCGTTAGATACTGCCTTGTGATATTTTCCCATAAAAAGGGAAAGAGATCTTGGAGGAGAGTTCGCTGGTGATCATATAGTCATCCTTAGGGGGGGTTTGTGTCTGCCTTTAGAACACCATACATCCCAGTATCTCCAGGGATAGACATTAGGATTGGTTGACAATGGAGGTTGAAAGGCTGGCAGTGGTCCCTGGGTATGCTGACCCCTAGCATCATAGAAATGTTCCAGAGACTTCAAAAGGAGCCAGTAAAAATTTGTTCAGTGATCTAAACGAGAATCTAAATCTTTACTGATTTTCTAAACATGTCCAAATAGTAGGAGACCTCAGTTACCCAGAATACTCTGGATCCAACATTAGTTGGAGAAATAGCCGTTCCCAATAAAATATTTTTTTGCACGTTTTAAAAGTCCAGTTCAATAACCTTAGGAGAGATGCAAGTACTTTCGGCTGAAGTGACACTGTCATGTTTCTCTGCAGAGGCTAAGAAGCCTCCAGTGTTTGACGTCCCTCTGAAACCAGTGACTGTAGATGAGGGTGAGAAGCTGAGTCTCCGGTGTCATGTCTGTGGTTCACCTCCTTTGAAGATTCAGTGGATGAAAGACAGGAAGGATCTGACATCTGCTGGCAGCACCAGAATCACCTTCTCTGACGGGATGGCCAGCCTCGAAATCAGTCAGGCTTCTAGACACGATGCTGGTGATTACCTCTGCAAGGCCAGCAATGATGCTGGCAGCGAGTTTTGCAAGGCCAAAGTCACTGTCAATGGTAAAAACAGTTTTTAAAGGATATTTTTTTCAGTTTTTCCAAATTTAATTGTCTTAAACACATGGATCACACTGCTAACATTAAATAAAAGTAAATCTTTTCAGAACTTAGGCATGAACTCTACTGTTTGTTGTGATTGAAAATGAAGTGTAATGTTGAAGCTTATTGTGTTGCAGAGAAACCCGGAGCACGTCCACCTCCCCCAGAATCTCCAGCTGCAGCTCCAACTAAAAAACTTGACAACCTGTTTTTTGTTGAGGAGCCCAAATCTGCACACGTCACTGAGAGTGAGAGGCATAACCACTACAGTTATAATACTGCAAAATATTTGTAATCGATTATCAACGACAAGCCATTATTTGTTCATGTTGGCAATATCATGGAGATTATTTGACTAATATCATATGATAATATACAGTATATTTTACCAACTGTTTGGGGAGCTAAATTCAACTCTAAAAAAAACTTTGATTGTCAGCATCAAAGTAAATGTTAAATTTATGAGTCAGTTTGTAGTTTGGTCCTAACCGTCCATCTGCTGTATCTCAGAGGGCACCGCCACCTTCATTGCCAAGGTGGGCGGTGACCCTATCCCTAGTGTGAAGTGGATGAAGGGCAAGTGGAGGCAGCTAACCCACGGAGGCCGGATCTCTATCGAGCAAAAGGGCCAGGAGGCTAAACTACAGATCAGAGAAGTAACCAAGTCGGACTCAGGTCAGTACAGGTGTGTTGCCTCGAACAAGCACGGAGAGATCGAGTGCAGCGCTGAGATGAACGTTGATGAAAAGAAAGAGGCAGTGATGCTGGAGGGAGACCTCCGAGCAAAATTGAAGAAGTGAGTTTAGAAGACGGATGTTTCAACTTCATGTGACAATAACAAGACAATGTTCAAGCATCTATTAAAATATTCTCTAATCCCACATTTGTGTTGTTCTCAGGACGCCATCAAAGCAGAAGAGTCCCCAGGAGGAGAAAGACATTGACATTGTTGAACTATTGAGGAACGTGGACCCCAAAGAGTATGAGAAATATGCCCGAATGTATGGCATCACAGACTACCGAGGCCTGCTGCAGGCCATCGAGCAGCTCAAAAAGGAGAAAGCAGATGAAAGTGGAAGAGTGGTAAATGTCAACACATTCAATTCTCCAAAGTGTGATGTGTCTAGAGATATTTTGCTTATCGGTGTCGTTGTTACTGACAGGAACTGGAACGTGGAGACAGAGAGTCAGATGAGGACATGGCCCGACTAGTGGCCGACTTGCAGAAGAGGATGGAGCGGACAGAGGTCTCGACACTTTTACTGTGTTTCTAGTTTATAAATTAAGTATCACAAGCAGTAATAGTTAACATTTTCTGTATATCTGTTATGATCAATCATAACAAATTATATAGCCATTTTTTAAACTTATTTATCCCCTAGCCTAACTATCTAGACAAACAACGATCAAGATATTAGTGAGCCACTAATTTTTCTTTTTTTAACACAAAATGTGTGTCTGACTTAGTCCATGTTGCTTTTGCAGCCTGTCACTGTGGCGAAAGACATCTCGGATCAGTCTGTCTTTACCAACAAGGAGGCAGTGTTTGAGTGCGAAATCAAGATTAACTACCCAGAGATCACCCTGTCTTGGTACAAGGGCACCCAGAAGCTAGACACCAGCAACAAGTACGACATCAACATCAGTGGAGACCGCCACCTGCTGAAGATCAAGAATTGCCAGCCATCTGATCAAGGCAACTACAGGGTGGTCTGTGGGCCGCATATCTCCAGTGCCAAGCTCACCATCATGGGTCAGTTCTGATGCTTCACACCAGTGGGTGCACAATACATGTTGGTCACATCGCATCCTTTATACACCATTATTGCAGTTGGACTGTATCTGTCTTTACAAGTCCACTGGCGGAATACATAAAGCACTGTTCTGATTACTGCTGATCTTGGCATAGTTACACAATTTGTATTGTCTAGTATTAGTGTTAAGAACTGTTTTACATTTTGATTTAAATGTCTTTGTCCAGGTCATGTTTCTGATACTCAATGACATCAAAAGCCAGCTGACATATTCTGTATTTTCATTTTTAGAGGCAGAGGTTGAGAAGCATCTGCAGGACACATCGGGTAAGGAAGGCCAGTCGTGCACTCTATCTTGTCAGTTGTCCATCCCTAACGTAGAGGCTCAGTGGTTTAAAAATGGCAAGCAGTTAGAGATGAAGGGCAGGTACAAGACTGAGGTGAAACACAAGGTTCAGAAGCTTATGATTAGAGATCTGAAGCCTGAAGACCAGGGACGATACACCTGCAAGTACCAGCACCTGGAGTCCTCGGCTGACCTCTGGGTGGAAGGTTTGTAGCAGAAATCCATCCTTCAATCCTCTAGACGTGCTGGATTTTCTGTCCATTTACTAACCTCTTTGGACTTCCCCACCAAACCCTAAGACTAATGGTTGAAGATTTGGATTTTTCCCTCTTTTTTCTCTTTCTTCTGGGGTTTGTCATCCTCTGCTTTAACATTATTCATGCCTCTCCTCTCCCGAATCATCTTGCAAAAAAATCCACTATTAATTGTTGTCTTCTCACATTTGTCTTGACACAAATCAATCTTCCCCCCAAACAACTAGTCATCATAACCATGCCATAAACAATCCACTGATCATCATTTCTAACCATGTAGATGTTGTGTCAATGAAAACTACCACCCAGCTGTTGTCATACATTTCCAGTTGTGATGCGAACCACGTTTACCCATTCACATCTTATCTGTTTTAGCTGAACAAATTCATTTCACCAAACGCATCCACAACGTTGAAGTCAACGAGCGGCAGTCGGCCACCTTTGAGTGTGAGGTGTCATTCGACAATGCTATCGTTTCTTGGTACAAAGACACCTGGGAACTGAAAGAAAGCTCTAAGTACAACTTCAGAAGTGAGGGGCGAAGACATTTCATGGTCATCCGAAACGTGACCATTGAAGACGAAGGTGTGTAGAGCACCATCGAGCCCCAAAGGCCCATGACAAAGCCCTACAGTTTTTTTCTTCACTGTTTTCCTGACTTGAATGTTAAACATTCACTACTAATCCCATATAGGCGTGTACTCAGTCATTGTGAGATTGGAGCCCAGAGGAGAGGCAAAGAGCACAGCTGAGCTTTATTTGTCTGGCAAAGGTACAGTTCCTAGTCAGGGGACAATTTTATGCTTCTGTTTAGCTTTGCTCTGGTTTGGTGTTTAACACATTGTTCAATCTTCCCCTTTTCACAGAAATTGAATTGGCAATGGTGCCCATCGGTAAGTTATTAATATTTTAAATCCCCCAAAAGGTTAATCCAACTTTTAGGAAAATTGTTTTTGGTTCCATCTTTGCCAGAGTTAGATGAGAACATGGATCAGTTTCATCTTTGTTTGAACAGCTTGGCACATAATCTAGAAGCAATGAGTGGACTGCCAGCAATTCTCCTTGTAAAAGCTAACATAATCAACTAAAGGTTTATTAAGATACGGTGGGCACAAAAGTAGCCTGAAGATCCAACATTTTGCCAGGTGGTTTGGAATTGGCATAACCTTAGCTGTTTATAGTAGCTAAAGTTATGATACCCAAAAATAAGCTACTTTTGGTGATTTACTGACATTATGGTAACTACACACTCTCCTCCAGTGTTGTAGTAGCTGTAGAGGGAAACCATTAGTTGTTGTAGCTACACACTGATAATATAATCAAAGTTAAACTATATTACAGTAACTACAGTTAGCTTGTTCACAGTATGCTAGCTGTGATGCTACAGTAGGACTGCTGTCCTACAACTTTCAACAACCCTGGCAAACTCTGGAAACAACAGGAATGCCCACAATGCAGAGTTGTTTTAAATTTTACTGTTGTACATTTTACATTTACATCACTGTTTTGGCTTCTTTTAAATAAAGTTATGGTGTGTACCATATTGCATATTCTGTAGATGTCCCAGACTCATCAGTTCAAAAACCAGAAGTGCCCTCATCAGTGGCAGTTCAAGGTAAGACTGGAATCGGGGACAGTTCACTTTGAAATGTAGTTACCAAAAAGGACTTCCAAGTTCAACCTTTTATTGTGAATGTAGACCAAAACCTAAGGTTTTAAAGAATCAGACAAAGTGAATATTGATGACGTGTTGATCAACATGTTTTTTTTTTTAAAGAATCTGCTGAATTCTATCATTATGAAGAAATTGAACAGAAAGGTATTTATTTATTTTTATTATATCATCTGCTTACAGCTTCCTTTTGAAGAGATTTCAAACTATAGCTCGTCACTAACATTAACATTAAATTGATCTTTGCAGTCATGTATTCGATACAATATATTAAATGATAGATTTTTTGTTTTTAATCCTTCACCTCACTGACCCTTAAACCAACCGGTTCTTCTCATCAGAATCTGAAACTTGTCTCTCTTTGTTCTTAATGAATGAAACCAAAAACACTTTTTGTTTTGTCAAGAATCAGCTGAATATTTGTATCAATACAAAGAAGAGCTGGAGGTGGAGCAGAGAGGTACAACATGTTGTATTTCTTCTCTTTCATTCTCCATCATCATCAAATCATCTGAGCAGATCTGGGAAAAACAGGAGATGAAATCATTCCCACATGCCTGAAAAGAAGGATATTTTTTTTGTTTTTCCTCTTTATTTTTAAATGTTTAAATCAAGTATTACAATTAGATAGAACAAGAAGAATTATTGCAGTTAGGGTTTATTACTTTAATCTAAATTTTTGTTAACAAACTTTTGTGCAGTATTTAAACTATTGTACTATTAGGCATTTTAAAATGAATGGCTAATTCGAAAGAAAAAATTAGTGCGGATAATTAGCCCTCTATTTAAATATAATTAACGCATAAGGTTGTTTCACTTTACCCAAATCTGCCTCTCCCATTCATCATAACATCACTTTTGTGTCGTTTGATTGATATCTTCCTTTCAAAGTTGGTTTTCATTGCCCATGATAAGGCACAGACACACTCATATAGGGGTCTTTGTCCCGTTAATTTTACATATTCTCCTTTGCATGTTTTTAACATTTAGAGTTATGTTTGTCTTTTTCACTTTTATCCCATCTTCCATTTTTTCATCACAAACTCACTAACGTCCACTTCTGTAACCATTTGACAGTCAGTTATTTTTCCAAACTGGAAAATTAAACTGGATAAAATATAAACCTGCTCTGACATCTGCTGATGAAAAGAACTGTTTATCAGTCTCACTTACATTTTGCATTCATGCCCTTTTCAAGAGGTTGGACTCGTTGGTTCTGAATATACGAAACAGGAGCAGTGTTGAACTAAATAGTTTTACTTCACTGGTTCCTTTTCCATCAGCTTAAAAACTCAGCATGTGTGTTGGCTATAAAAAGTTATGTTTGAAAAACTAATGAGTATTTAGTTAGGTTGAAACTTAGCTTTTTTTCAAAGAATTTTACTGTGAAATGAAAACTATCATCCTGGGAAACAACATGAAATTATCAAGAAATTATGAACCGGTAAAATGCAGCATGACAATCAAGTCCCCCAATAAGAGTTAAAGGAGAGTTCAGAGAAACAGTTAGAGATTGTAATGCACAGATAATGTGTTAATCTGCAAACATGAATCCTATGAACCAGTACACGGTTAATTCCTTTTTTTTTTTGTAGCAGAACCAACACCTGACAGATTGTTCACTACTTGATTTCACCAGCAGATGTCAAATTAGAATTGAGGTTGACTTCAACTGACTTCACTGAGCACTGTTAAAAGTTTGCCTGATGTTTGTTGTCTTCTGTCACTCTTGTGCTCATCTCAACTTCAGTCGAGTATCAGAGCTGGACAGAGGAGACGGTAACCCAAGAGGTGTTGACAGCGAAAGGTATCAGATCACAGCAGCACACAGGAAGGATGTCCATTATCTGTCTGTTTGAGCCGCTCATACTTAAGGCTCTGTCTTATGACTTTCTTTTTTGTTTTTTCTTGCGTTTTCTTCGCTCACAATGATTACTCTTGGTTCTCTGGTCTGATTGTATGTTTTTAGTTTCTACTTACCCCCTTTTATTTTCTTACCCCAAATGCAGTGCATGGGTGTAGGTAATGATCTATGGTTATTGTTTTCCTTTCTGTTAAATTACAAAAAAAGTAGTCTGACCAAAAATCATTTCATACTGTTTGGATTCTGACAGTAGTGATCCTTGATGTTTTTTCTATCTGTTTTTTCACTAGCTGCCAGAGTAGCCATTGAGGAAACAGTGGAGACAAAAGAACCTGAATTGAGAGAGGAAGTCCCCACAAAAGGTACTGCAGAACTGAACATGTTCCTGCTGCAGCCCACTGCAAATTTAGTCATATGTTGCCCTTTCAATTATTGCTATAGCAAGACTTATAATATTCCCCCATAAAGTTGCTTTTTCTTCTATCTGAACATTTGGTTGTGCATCTCTGCTTCACCTGCAAATGCTCAGCATCTCTATTATGATGCTAACACAACTGGTGTCTTTTAAGTTCCTAAAGCTGAGAGAAAGCCTGATGAGAAACCAATAGCAGCTGTGAAGGAGCCATCACCACCAAAAGGTACCAACATACTTGTGATGTTTAAATGTACCTGCTTAATAATAACTTTATCTGTGGATGTCCAAGTTTTAATTGTTTCTATTTATTTAATGTATTCATTTATGTGACCCTTTTCCTTGTTTTGTGACATTTTACTGAAATATTTAATTACCAGTAGCCAAAAAGCCAGTGGAGGAAAAGGTTCCTGTAGTTTCAGTCCCAGAGAAGAAGGAAGTTCCTGCTCCCAAAGGTAGAGATAAATCTGTAATGCTGCTGTGCTGAACATCTTCATCTTTGCTGATGAGTCTGTCCTTTTTTTGACAGTGCTCCTATGCTGGGATGTCACAGCTGTGCTTGTCTAAATTGAGCTATGTTTTTTCATTGTCATATTTGCTTTGATCTTCTATTTTAACCTGTTTTTAAATGCACCTTCAAAGAACCAGAGGAGGTTAAGAAACCTGCTGCTGCCCCCTCCCCACCAGCTGAGAAGCCCAAAGTGCCCAAGAAAGGTAGTTTATTTAGTTCTTCTTGATCTCTGAAGTCTTATCAAGCGTCAACAGTAGCAGCTTAGTTTTGCTGAAATATTTTTCCATCCCAGTGTGTGACTTGTTTTCATTTTATTAGGACTTTGATTATGATTTTAATCAACCCTGAAGTTTGTGTATTGTCTTTCCTGTAATAATTTCACTCTTCCTCAGTGTGTCTCCTCGTTGCGTGTCATATTACTCTTTCACACTCTTCTTAATAACTCTTAGACACCACCATGGCTTTGTGCTAACAATAGCTAATTTTTGTGTTACCCAAATTAAAGATGAGCCTAAGGCTCAGGTACCAACAGAGCCCAAGAAAGTGGGACCTGCAGCTAAGCCTGAGCCTAAAGAACTGAAAGCGGAACCCGAACCTGAGCCTAAGCCGACACCAGCTCCAATAGCAGAACCTGAACTAAAGCCTAAGCCAACACCAGCTCCAAAAGCAGAACCTGAACTAAAGCCTAAGCCGACACCAGCTCCAAAAGCGGAACCTGAAGCCAAACCTGCAGCCAAGGTTCAGCCAGAACCTGAGGTTCCTCCAGTGCCAGTAAAGAAGCCCGTGACACCCCCATCTAAAGGTATTTCCTCCTGTTTGGATGTGTGTGCTTATTAGACATTAATAAGCTAGTGAGACCCTACGTGTGTATATGTGCATGTTATCAGTATTGATATGTTTGTAGCTTCAAGTGAGGAAGCGAATCTTTAATTGTCTTTGCTTGTACCTAAAACAACTCAAATGTTGGTTTAAGTCCCCCAAGATGCTGCTAAGCCAGTGTCAGCGAAGATCAAGCCCAAACCGGCAGTAATCGAGCCAGAACCTAAAGCCGCAAAACCAAAGACAGAAAAACCAGAAGTCTCTAGACCTGAGCTTCCTGTAACAAAGCCAGAATCTGCTGTTTCCAAACCAGAAACCCCACTTCCAAAACCAGAACCTGCAAAGGTGCCAAAACCAGAACCACCAATGAAAAAAGAAGAAGCTGAAGTGAAAGTGTCAAAACTTGAACTTTCAAAGACTAAACCAGATCTAAAACCCACACCAAAGAAACCGCCGAAGACAGGTATAAAACAAATCTGAAGTTTTTCCTAATCTTCTTAACTCCACCATTTAACTTTAACTCATCTGGAGTGATTTTCCATGAGTGCTTATTGATCCTTTTTATTTAAATGTTTGTGCAAGCAAACTCCTTAAATCTTTAATCTTTGGAAAACCTGTTTAATATTTCACGGTATTCAATATTCAATATCAACATTTAATTCTGAGTTTTCTTTATGTATCTTATTTGCTACATCAGATTTGAACTTTTTTTTAGATGTAAAACAGCAACAGGCTTCTTGACTGTAAGTGTAGTTGGTGTTTAAATCTGTGACACGTGATGTGTTCTTTTAAAGTACCAGAGGCACCACCAAAAAAGGAGGTGGTTACACCTCCACCACCACCTGCAGTTGCACAAAAAATGGAGAGAGAGGAAGAAGCACCAAAGAAGAAACCTGAGGCAGCTAAAGGTATCTTATATCAAAGCTTATGGCACTAAAACCTAAACTCTTACTTTCATCTTTACCTCTTTTTGTCATTTGTGGTGTGTTTGACTAACCTCTGACTCGCTTACTGTGGTTTTAAGATGGGGCTGCACATTGTGTTTGTCAACTTTAGCTGAGCTTTCTTGTCCTGAGTGTAGGGATTAGACTTTCACAACACTGTTCTACTCGAAGGCTTCTAACATATGTGAATGGTACTCTTCAAAGTTCCCGTGGAGGAAAAAGTACCTGTCCCTCCAAAAGCAGCCAGGAAACCAGAACCCAAAGTGGTTCCTCCCAAAGACGAGCCAACAAAGAAAGAGAAAGGTACTTCTAATGACAAATCCTTACTTTGCTACCATATTGTATTTATTGTCCTTTCAGTTTGAACCAAACAAAGTTATCTTATGCAATTCACCATGACACATTAAAATGGTATAATGTAGAAGCTGGTTCCTACTGGTTGTGGTTACTCTATGAGCTGTCTTCTGATACCTTCATTTGGCCAAATATCTTTCAACTTAAGATGTTGAATCTTTTAGATTCCTTTTCTGGAGCACCACTCTGAGAATAATGGAGAAGTTTAGTGGTACTAATAAACACTGTAACCTCTGGGAAGGACTTCAGAACAATTTAGTAAAAAAAAAAAAAATGAGTAAAGCTTTTTCAGCACTTTGTTCAATGTGCGCTAGCACATTTTTCTGGTCATTATAGTCATTTCTTGTGCATATTTTGTGTCAAACCCTCTTAAAGCTTTGAAGCCCATACCTAAACTTGTGGCTGACGAGGCGACTAAAAAAGAACCTCAGAAGGTCTTTGATGACGTAGTTGTCTTGGAGACTGAACTTGAGAGGCTGCCTGATAAAACACCTAAAACACTGCCTGAGAGAGAGCCTCCAAGGAGAGTCGAAGAGAAGGCAAAGACCCCTGAAAGGGTCCCAGAGAAAGTAAAAGCACCTGAGAAGAAAGTGGATGAAATTTCAAAGATGGTGCTAGAAAAGGTACCAGAGAAGGTTCCAGAAAAATCATCTGAGGAAAAAGTCCTTGTGGGGGCTCCTCCTGTGAGGAAGCCTATAACAGTTCCTCAGAAGGTGGTTGAAGTAGAGAGGATTCCTGAGAAGGCACCTGAGGAACTTCCTGTGAAGATGGAGGAAGTAAAACTTGAAAGGGTGTCTAAGAAGCAAACAGAGAGAATCTCTGTAGATAAAGCCATTCCTACAAAGACCCCTGATAAAACACCCGAGAAAATGGCTGAAGATAGTATTAAACGCGAGATCAAAGAACCTCTTCCCAAAGGTACAGCTGAGGATGACCTCAGTTAATTCTCTTTTTCTTGTCTTCATGTGTTTGATTCACTGGCAACAATCCAGTTACAACATTGTTCTTCTACTGTATGATATGTATTGTCTTTGGATCAGAAACTTAATAATAACAGTAGCTTTAGGACAATGGATCTCTTTGTATATCCCACTCAGACTACATTAGAAGTTATGTCTGACAGTGTATTAACAAGCATCCATATGTTTGTATGAAATCCAACATGCTGAAATGGGCCAAACTAAATATAAACTGAACTGTTGCCACTTCTTCACAGGATTTCATAACGACTTACATCCTTCTTTAATTTCTTATTGCTTGCTGTGATTGTGTCATTTTATGTTTGGGAGCTCTTTCTGAATGTCTAATGGTCCAAATTCTGTTCTTTTATTATGATCTACTCATGCATCATCTTCGAATAAAAAAATGACTATTCTTTAAAGAAATCGAAACTAAGATGATTGGGAAGATTCTGCCCAAAGCGGTCGAACAGGAGAAAAAAGTTTCTCCTCCCAATAAAGGTATTGACCATCTGGAAATACTGTGAAGCACTTAATCCCATCTTAATGTTTAGCTCAATGTAATGCACGTCAGGTGGATTACCAACGCAAACATTACTCCTTTAATCTCTTTTGTCCCTTTCTAACACTGATGCTTGTCTTTGTGTTTTGTTCTCAACTCTTGGCGCCGCCACATGACGCCAACATCTCTTAAAATGTCCAGAAATTACAAGTCTTATCAAGATCAAGAAAATAAAAGAAGCTGAGGAGAGACAGGAAGTTTATTATGTGATGGAGAAAATGTCCCCGACGGAGGAGGTTTGGGAACATAAAGATGTGGTGGAAGAACACGCTGAAGTGCCATACGAGGATGAAGTTGCTCCCCTTGGCAAAACAGTAGTGTTTTTATCAGAAGTAGATGACTTAAGCAGAACAGAAAAGCAGAGCCAAAAACACAAAAAATCTGAATTGAAAGGTGAGATATCTGTTACTGACACTTCAAAGAGGAAAGACACCAGGGTGACCAAACATAAAGTTTACCCAAAACCAGAGAAACTGAAAGCTGTAGTTCAGGAAACTGAATCAGTGAAGAAGGCTGCAACATTTGAACACAAACCCACAAAAGAGAAAAGTGAGCAGGAGCTTTTTGTCAGGACAGTCAGTGAACCAACAGAGGAAATGGCAGATGAAAGGAAAGACAGCACATCCAGCAGTCACCTGCCAGACAAAGATAAAGACAGCATTTCTAAAAAACAAACTGCTCTAAAAGTCAAAAATGAAAGTGAAATCACTATAAAAACAGAAAGCAAAATGAGAGAAACAAAAGAAAAACCTGAGGAAATTACTGCAAGCAAAGAAATAGACTTAGAAAAAGATGTTCCACATGTGAAAGAAGCAGATGAAACCAAAGTTTGTCCAGTTATTATCAGAACAGAAGCCAGAAAACAAACAAAAAGGCTGGAGATTGAAGGAGAGGGTTTGACAGAGGTCACTTACAAGGAATCGGTCGATCATAACATCAAAAAAATATCAGCTATTGCAGAAGAAAAATACAGTAGAACTGAGCAAATAACAGAAGTCACAGTTGAGACAGGAGAGGTCCCAGTTAAAGGTAAACCAACAGAAGTTATCCCCACTCGAATGAAAATGGTGGAGGAGGAGACAATTAGAATGGACAAAACCCAAATTAAATCCCCAGTCAGAGATGAAACTTGTGAACCAGGATCAGTGTCAGCAAAGAAACACAAGATAGTCGACAGGAAAGAGGAGAAGAAGGAGAAATCTGGTGTGATAATTGATAGAAAACTAGAGAAAGATGCTGAGAAACCTAAAGCAGAGGTGACCCCTGAGGTAAAACCAGAAGAGTCAGTAACAGATATTAAAAGACTTAAAGTGATTGAGACTGAGGCAGTGTTTGTGTCTGTCCCTGCCAAAACTGAAAGAGACTACAAGAAGAGGGAGAAACTCAAAGATGTTCCTCCTCAGAGACATGACACAGAAAAGACAGAAGAAGGTCTTTTAATGGAGGATTTGGTTAATACAAAAATCCCTTCAAAATCAGAAGAGAAGAGAAGGATTTCCCCCCCGAGACACTCCAGAGGTACAGAGAGAAAATCTAACATAATCATCATCATTTTTATCTTTTTTCATTTGACGCCATGTTTGGTTCCAATCTTTTTTAAATCAAACTACCAGGAGCCCTCATTTCAGCCTCAGTTCACAGTAAATCTTATATCTTTTTATACCATATTTTATGTGGTCTACAAAAGACGCCACTCTTCTATTATTCTGTCTTTGTTTATAAAATGTTCCCTTTCTATTACCTTTGTGCCTTAAAGATTATTATTTCTTGTTGTTTCTTCTTTTAAATATTAATACCTTGCGTTTAACCCCAAAAACTGATTATTCTTTAAAGAAACAGAAACCAAGATCAAGATAATCCCTGCTGCTCCATCTGTGGAAAAACAAGTTGACAGACCTGAGCAAGGTACAACAACATATTTCTTGTTCTTGATTGTCAGATTTCTTTTGTATCTGTGCGTTTGTCTTATATAACTCCAAATGTTTGTGTTTGTGTTTTGTTTTTTCCTAATCTCTTGGCACCGCCACATGGTGCTTTTTATTTACACCTATTGAATTCTTCCATCCTCAAGCGGCTCCCACTGGTCTTTTAAAGGATCAGAAGATGCTGAAACAGTCCATGTCAGAGAAAACACCCTCAGAAAAAGTCATGGAAAAAGAAAAGGTTAAAGAGGAAGCTACAATGCATCACATGGCTGAAAAAGAAATTATGGGTGACAAATTTACATCTTTGCAGGAAGATGGATTTTTTAGTACAATGCAAGAATCAGAAATGTGTGGTGATATATCTGTTACTGATGGTTTAAAAACAGCAGGCCTTAAATCAGGAGGAATCACAGAAACTAATGAAGGGTTAAAGACTGGATATAAAACGCTAAAGAAAAAAGGGAGGGCAGCTCAGGATAAACCTGGTAAACAAAAAGATTTTTCTATTCAACATACTGTTAAAGAAACGGTAAATGAAGAAATTGGAGACCATAAAAGACAAAAACTCCAAGAAGGTACTGAATTCAATGAAAGTAAAAATCCAAAGCTTTTTGATCAAAACCAGCTGAAAGAATCACAAAAAGTGATTTTTGATGCAGACATTAATAAGACTAAAGATGACGTTATGCAAGTGCTCAAAAAGACACCTACGTATTTCCTTGAAGAATCCACTATAAAAGATATTAAGTCTTTGGATAAAGCAGGTCACCAAACCACCAAGGAATTAATGCAAACTAACCAAGAAGAAAAACCTTTAGAGGCTGAAAATCTTCAAACAACTTTGAAAACACAGGAAACCAATTCTTCAGAGCTTGTTAAACCATTTAAAATGGGATCGTCCAATCTTGGATCTGTTATATCTGAGGAAATGTCAGAAAAACCATATACTAGTGAGGACATCCAGTCAAAGACAGGAATAGCTTCAAAAGAAAAGCCAACCAAACTTAAATCATCAGCCAAGAAACCAGTCATACAAGAAACAAATTCCCAGTTTATTCAGTTAACAGGTTCTCAGTCCAGTAAGAATGTGTTAGCTGCAAAAGAAGCAACACAAGTACAAAAGGACAAAGCTTCTTCTTTGAAAAACACGGCATTAGGCAAGATCCAACAAGTGCCTCAGGAAAAATACATCAGAGATAAAGAATTACTGCAGGAAGATGCTCCAAAAATATTATCTACATCTGATGAGGGCATTAGAGAAGGTAAAGGGCTAATGGACACATTACAAAAAACTGAAGAGGTTTATAAAGTACAAATACCACCACCAAAACTAGCAAAACTTGGTGAAGTAATATTTGATAATGTTAAGGTGAAGGCAGTCACAGTAGAAGATCAAGACATAAAAGAAGCAGAACAGTACAGGAATAAAGGAAAGAACTCAGCTAGAATGTTAACCAAAGACATGTCAACACCTGCCATGCCTCAGCATGAACCTATTCAGTCCAAAGTAATCACAGTTAAAGATAGATTGGTCAAAGTCAGTCCTAAAGAAGGAACATCAGAGATTCATCCCACCATAAATATTGTTAGGTCTGCAATATTTGTCAAACATCCAGAGAAAGACATTGAAACTGATCAGAACCAAGCAACTGCAAAGGAAGGCATCCATCAAAAACTGAGAAAGCAAAGTACATTTGAAGATGAAGACAAACATTTGAAAGTTAGTTCAAAAGAAAAGATAAAACAAAGACAAGAGTTAACTAATGAACTGACAATCGAGGCTAAAATAGGAGAAGAACAACAAACATTAGGAGAACAGTCGGCTACAAAAGCAGAGGACATAGTTACAGTAGAAGACGTTTTATTTGCAAGACTGATTCATTCAAAAGAAACAGAAGGAATGGTAAAAGAAACCAAAAACTTTGAACTAAATGTCTATCCAAAGACAACTGAAGATAAACAACTTCAAGTTCCTGTGACAGAAGGGAGAAAAACTAAACAGGAACAACCTGAAAGAGAAGAGACACCCCAAAAAGAAAAGAGACAAACCTTAGCCAAAACTGCAGAGAGTACACTTAAAGACATTAAGACAAAACTTGTTCAAGGTAAATATCAGACACCTAAAATTAAAAAAGAGAAGGAAGTAAATTCATTACAAACATCTCAAACAGAAAAAATTCCACTGAAAGGGAGTGAACAAAAGTTAGTGAAATCTGAAAATATTCAAGTAGATGTTTGGTCAGACGTTAGAGAAGAGAAAATTGGTGAAATTATTCTCAGTGAAGAGCAGAAAACAAAGAGGAGAATGTTTAGAAAGTTGTCAGCTGGGGACAAAGAAAGGCCACAGGCAGTTTCTAAGATGAAAGTGGTCGCTCAGCCGAAACTTACCGAAGGTAAAGCACAGGATGTTCAGTCAAAGCTCGCCAGAGTTAAAGATCAAACTGAAGCTGTCACTTCTAAAAAGGAACTGCCCCTGCCAAAAAGACCAGATGTGTTCTCTAAAGTCCATTTAGAAACAGGAGAAAAGAGTATTACAGAGATTCACAAACCAGCTAAAAGGGAAGAAACTATAAGTAAGGGGACGAGGACAGTCAAGTCAGTACCTGAAGAATCACTGCCAGAACAGTACACTGCAGAAAGACTGAAACAGTCAAAAGCTTTAACCACCATTAAAGACAAATACACCAAAATTACTCCAGATGAAAAAGGGGACACAAGAGATGAGAAGGTTCAAATACCAGTTTTAAATAAATCTGATGAAGCGAGATCAACAGTTGCAGTGAAAAACAACATCAGATCTCTTAAAGACATGAAGACCAAAACAGAAAAACTCACGTTTGAAGAGGTCACAGCAATGACTAAAGCTAAAGAAACCGTTAAAATTGTTTCTCGTGATGCAAGCCAGATACCTACAGAAACCAGATTGAGAGAGGCATCAGCAATAGATCTGACAGGAGCAGAACCTAAGCAGGAGACCCTAACACAAAGTGAGGAGGCTTGGGCACCTCAGAAAGAATGTGACTCTCCATTGTCACAAAAACCACAGCGGAAACTTACCAAATCTCATAAGAATGTAGTTGAGCATGACCAGCTAATGGTCAATACAGTTAACACTAAAACTCATGAAGTTAGTCCTCTTAATGAGATGAAATCAGCACTGAAACAAATTAAAAGAACGGTCTCTCTTGCACCTTCAGTAGAGAAAACCTTAAAGGAATCGAAAGTACCTCCTGAAAAACGTAAAGAAATAGGGTTTGTTGCAGCTGATGAAGACATTCCTGTGGCAGACAGCGTTCCTTTAAAGGAACTAATCTTAGTAATAGAAGAACAGAAAGTCACCCAACCTCAAGAAATAATAGACCAAATAAAGCTCAGCACAGTTAAAGATAAAACTTTTAAAGTTACTCCCCTGAAAGAGACAAAAATAACACAAGAACAAACTGAAAGAAAGATGTTAGTAACACCTTTAATAGAAGAACCATTCAAAGAATTGATATTAGTCCCTGAACATTTTAAAAATCTCAAAGAAACTGAATTAGCTGCCACTAATGCCACGGACGTTTATTTGTCAGACAGTATTCCCACAAAGAAATCAACGTCTGTAAAACAACAATCAAAACAGAAAGCTACCAAACGTCAAGAGATTATTGTTGAGCAAGACCAGCTAAAAGTTCAAGATAAAAATTTTAAAGTTACTCCTTTGAAAACACCACAACCTGAAAGAAAAGATCCCTCTTCAACTGAAAAAGCCTGTAAAGAGTATGCAATAATGAAAGAGGAATCTATGTTACTGAGAGAAAAGATAACAAAACCTAAAGATGATGCTGATGAACCAAATGTATTTGCAGTTAAATGTCAAACTAAAGAAGTCAGCCCCATTAAAGATGGGAGACCTGAAAAACAAGCTAAGGTTTATGAATCACCTTCAGAGCAAAAACCGATCAATGAGGGTAATGATAAAAGACAGAGTGTATCGGTATCTCCAAAAGAGCCAAAACGGATCTTTGCAAAACCACAAAAGTTTAAACAAGATCAGTTAGCGATGCTTACACTTAAAGGTAAAACTGATACGTTTATGAAAACATCACAGGAACGCTATGAAATCAAAGTAACTGAACGAGTTAATGAGGACATTCATGTGACGGACAGCACTCAAAAGTTTGTCGAAGCTCAAGAAGTTGAAGAACCAATCACATCAAAAATAATCACAGTTAAGGATCAACTTGTAAAGAGGAATCCGATCGAACACGCGACATCAGAAACACACGAACAACTTAAAAGAAAAGTCTCATCTGTGTATGATGTGTCCAAACCAAGCTCTTTAAAGGGAGACACTTTTAATATAAAGACATTACAGGAGCTACAAAAGAATGGTGATAAAATAAACGAACAAATTCATTCACACGTTTTTCCAATCATGGATAAAACAGGCCAAACGAAAGAAAACAAAACAAAACAAGAGAAGGAGAAATTGTTGAGACTTGATGCTTCCATGGAAAATGCACCGAAAGAAGCAATAAGTGGTGATTCACCAAAAACTATTTCTCATAAGAAAGGTGAAGCTCAAAAACATAAAAGTCCTACCTCCATTACAATTGAAAAAGTCCAGCCCAGGATAGTTGCAGTTACAGATGAAAGCTGTAGCACTGCACCTTTTGAAGAAATAAGAAATGAACAAATTAAACAAATTAACTCATTAATTCCTTTCATGGATAAGGCAGCTGAAAAAACTCCTACAAGAGAAGCAGAAAATGCTACAGCAGGTGTTCCATGCCAGAATGTCGTAACTGATGATGTGTTTGAAGACCTCCCATTCAGCAAAGAAAGACAGTTAACAGTAGATGGAATCAGGTCTACCTTAGAGCCAGATATAAGTAAAAAAGAGAAAGTCAATCCCATTCAAAAGAAGATCCTAAGAAGACAAAAGCAGATTAGTAGCACAGCCTCAGGGGCATCTGAGTTGTACGTAAAGAATAAAAAGTCTTTAGCTGAATGTGATTATCCAGAAGAATATACTGAAACTGGAAGAGAAACAGGAAAGGAAGACATCTGCCAACTTGAAACTATTCCTCAAAAGAAAAAAATATTACTGACCAATAGGGAAGATCATAAAGCCCAAAGAGTGGAAGACATTCAGTCAATAGGAGAAAAACAGAGGAAGCCAGATGAGCTTTTTGAAGTAAAAGATATAGCCAAGGCAATAACCAAAATTCGTAAGATTTCAGCTGAGGTACTTAGAGATGAAACTGATGAAATCCTTACAACAGTAGCAGCAAAACCAACAAATCTAGGTCAAACTGAAACAGAGGGTTTTGTTACATATTTACGAGTTAAACCACCCAATAAACCACCTGCTGAAGAGATCCAGTGTAAGACCGTTACACTACAAGAGTACAGAAGTGTCACTCCTCTTGAAGAACAAGTTAAATATCCACCTATAGTTGAGTTTGAATCTGAAAAGTCTCACATAATAAGAGATGGGGAAATTATTCCAGATACTTCTAAAGATGTTCCTGTTGAACAAACTAAGACCAAGGAAAAAGTTAAAGATATCGAGAAGGCAGTAGAGAAAACAGATGTCACAATAGACGCTTCAAGAATAGTTAAGCCAGCTGCGTTTTATGAAAAAACTTTGGTAGAAAAAAATATTTCAAAAAGTGAGATAAAAACAGAAAGAGATGCTGTCAAGACAAAAGGGAAGTCAGAACATACTCTACAAAAGAAAGAAGCGGATAAAACAGGGAGAGGGAATGCACTTTCATCATTAAAAACATTACAATCTATGAGTAAAGAGGTCCTCACAAAGGAATCAAAATCCCCAAAACAGAAAGTGCAAAGTTCAGGCAGAAGTACAAAAAATTCCCTAAGGCAAGTGCAGGCCAAGACATTTGTAGTAAAAGAAAAATATGGTAGTGTTACTCCATTTGCAGCAACCGAAACAAAACAGGATCAAGTCAAAAGAAAGTTTTCAGTGGCACCTGTGATGGATGTAGCATCTGAACAATGTTTGATACTAAAAGATGGAGATGTTACATCAGACTTTCTACAGCGTTATATATCACCTGATGAGTTAATAAAAGACATTGCATCAGAAAAAAGGGATAGTTATGACATGGATGATGTCTCCCAAAAGACAGTAGAGTTATCTGAGACAGCGGACATTCCATCTAATGAACTCAATTTTAAAGTAGACCAACTTAACAATAAAACAGACAAGGTTACTCCCATTAAAGAAAAAATACAAGAAAGACACGAACAAGTTGAACTAAAGGCCAAAGTTTTATCTTTAGGAAAACTAACACATCAATACTCTTTGATAGACCAAGAAGGTCCAGGAAAACCTGCTGTAATGGAAAAATCAACCACTGTTGGTCCAGCTAAATGGACAATAACCACAGTGAAGCAAGTTGAAAAAAAGACTGCAGTTGTTCCTGTAATGACAGAAACAAAGAAAGCAATGGAAAGAGATGCCCTCAAGATGTTAGAGTCAGAAGACATTTCACAAATGAAAGGTAGAATGGAAACAGAAAGGAAAAGATTTGACAGAGTATCCAAGGTTATGAGTGAAGATGTCCAGGAAAATGAATCAACATTTAGAGAAAAGAAAGGACAAAGTTTGGTCACAAGTACAACAACCTCCTCTGAGGTGGTGCAGTCTAAGACAGGGAAACCTGGACAGCACAGTGTTACCACGTTTAAAATACCAAAAGGAGAAGAAGTTGAGAGGGTTGCATCTGAAGGGCATCTCATTGTAAAAGATGGAGATATCAAATCAGACACTTTGCAAAAAATTATTATACCTGACAAGTGTGTAAAAGACATTGCATCAGGGAAAGAGGGTGCATATGGAAAGTCTGCCATGGGTAGTGAAGAAGGTTTAGCTGAAAAATGTAAACAAACTACAGCAAAAGAAGTCACAGTTCACAATCATCAGAAGATTCGAGAGACATTGGTAGGCCAAGATGCTAAAACACAGGTAGGCCATTCACCAGGATTGGAGGAAGTCAACTATGATACTTTATCTGAAAATAAACAAGACTCTCCAAAAGAGCAAGATCAGTTTGCAATAGAAGCTATTCAGTCTAAAATAGACACAGTTAAGGAGATTTTTCTCAGTGTTAGAAAAACAAAGCAAGAAAAAACAGAAAAAACAGAGTTTCTAAAACAGAGTCATCATGAAAGACATCAATTTGCTGTTATGGATGAAGATGTTTGTTCAGACTTTGATATAGTTAAAAACAGCCCAGATACATTTAGTCCTACTGAAGGAACAAAAATTAAGCCAGAGCACAATGAAAGCAAAATATCTATAAAGCCTACAACAGAGGAGATGTGTAAAGAATCAGTTGACAGTCCAGAAACATCCACCAAAAGACAAATTCTCAAAGACCAAGCTGCAACAAAAGAAATAACAACACCTGAAAAAAAGTTGCCAAAAACCAAGCAGATTGAAGGCTTTGGTGCCAAACATATTCCTGAAGAAGGAACAAAAACAAAACACGGACAGATGGAAATACAACCCACAGCTAGACCCCTATTTCATGCAAAACCACAAGAGCCATTAATTGAGCAGGATGCTTTGAGGAGACAGCTGAAATTGTCTAAGCCCAGGGAAACTGAGGTAGAAAGAATTGAGCAAGAACTATTGAAAAGTGAACAGTTTGTTACACCTGCAAAAAAAAATGAGGAAATTTACAAGTTCCAGGCTATAGCTGATGAAGAAGTGAAGTTTACTAATAATCTCAAATCTACAGCAATGCAGTCAGAAGCTGTTATTGGTGTGGTGCCTGAGCATGAGCCCACAGTCACAGAACCTACAGTAACAGATAAAACCCAGCAAAACATGACTGAGAACATGACTAGTGACCACAAAACAGACACTCCAGAATACCGAAAAAGCTTCACCAGGAAATGGGATTCTGAAGTCCAACAGTCTTGTCTCGAATCGGATATTGGATTAGTGCCACCTCAGCTTAAAACAATCACCAGAAAGGAAGAAGGAGTTCGAGGGATTCATTCGATGGCAGAAACGATGGTTTTGTCTTTGGAATCAGAAGGGAAAGAAAATGTCCCCCTTCAAGAGTCTTGCCGAGGTATCTGGGGAAAACTTTTGTTTGTCACAAGCACGTTTTTTGATCTGAGCACCAAACATCGCTGTGCACTTTGTTGTCATCATCCTGTCTTAAGGATTTTGCAGATTCATGCCTCTTTCTTGACCTCATTTCAGGAGGAAATCCATGTCATATCACCCATTTTGTTTGGGCACAAACTATATTTTTGCGCGTTGTGCTATCTACTGAGAAGACCTCTTATGGTTTATTGTCACCTAATAGCCAAACCACCACAGTTTTGTGCTTTTGCATCTTTACATGTCATTCTACTTTTGTGAAGTAACAAAAAAAAGCTTTCACTAAAGTGAACATTTCTTGGAAATTTCTTCATCTTTAAACTTTCAGTGTTCATGATTTCACTGTGAATTGTCTTGATTTTTGTGTTGTCTTTGCATGGTCCAATGCTCACCCCATCAATCTTAGTAAGGTTATGACTGTCCTATAATTTCATTTCAAGTTCCAGTGAAGGACGAGGAGCCACCAACAAAAGTCAAAGAACCAATTATAAAGCCAGCAGCTCCTGAAGAAGGTACTCAAGTTGTCTTTTAAATTTGTTTTTGTGTTCCCATGCAAGGGTTTTCTTAAGGCATTTGCAAAAGAATGTCACTCTTAATTGAATATGGATCTTTGTAACTTTATCCAGAAGAAACTTAATAAAAATGAAAGAAAATCAGTTACTATGGAAAGAAAACCAATCAAATTAGGTTGTTATAAACATACAATACCTTTATAAACATTTGGTATCAAGTGTTTGTGGCCAGCTTCCTCTTAAATACCCTGTATACTGTACATTGTTCTTCAAGAGAGCAAACTAAAGCCTGCTGTAAGAGTTCAAGACGCTGCCAAAAGACCTGACATTCCTGACAAAACTAAGAGGGTGGAGAAGAAAATTACTCCACATGAAGAAACAAAACCAGGTATCAAGTCAGTGACTCTTCAGCTTTTAGGACTTTGTGTTTTGCCTTATTTTACTTTACTTTAGCTCTCTCTTTTTTACACTTAAAGTGACCAAGCCACAGCCTGTCACAAAGGTTGAAGAACCAAGCAAGATGGTTGCGGAAAAAGAAGAACCAGTTATGGTAGAAAAGATAGTTCCTGAGAGAGGTAAATATATTTTAAGGACTGAGAAGAAAACACTATGTTGATGGGTTTTTTTTTTTTACATCTTATTTTATATTTTATCATACAATCACACACAGCACTGTGGTTCCTGATGTGATTGTATGTCTGTCTTGTCTGGCACAGATGCTCACTGTTGTCTTGGTCCTTACATCTTGTGTGTCGTGTTGTTTTGATCATGAATTCATTGACCATGAATCAAACACAGCATGCCTTATTTATCCTTGGCACAACATTTTCGGTCTTCATGCTTACTATTGCTCAGAAATTTTATCAGAATTATGTGATGCAGGACTAATTTCCTTTGCATCTCAGTCAGTCACCTTTTTCTGTCTAACCAATTGTTAGAAGTCTTCACATTTTATAATCCATTTAAATTGCTCTTCTTATCACTAATTACATGGCCTAATTAATAATGTTTGAACTATACCTCCATATTAGATGAAACCAAGGGACCCGTTGAAGCACCAGGAGGAGTCAAGAAAGGTAGGAGCTTTAATTACCACTTAATCTGTCGGTTCATACAGAACACATTACCTCACAGGATTGAATCAGTGGCCTGATTTTGGAATTTTCAATATCAACCAGTGCCCCCAAATCTAAAACCTTCACCCAGTTCACACCTGATTTCAATTCAGGGTGTGCACTTTGTTCTATTAATGTTGTCTTTGTCCTTTGTTTTTAAGTTGTTTTTGAATAAGATTTATAATAAAATTATTATGCTCTTTGTATTTATGTATTTATGTTACAGATTTTTGTGTTTATATGTGTTGGTGATGTCAGTTAAGTGTCAATAAGTAATGTCAACACTTTGCTGCCTCAGAAACTGTTCTGCCCAAAAAAGGTCAAATGCATATAGAAGAGGATGGAACGTTTGAGATTCCCACCTTGATAAAAACAACCAGAGTCATGAGGGAAGTGGAAGAAGAGCAGGAGATTATCAAACTGAAGAAGATCCCATCAGTTCCACCTAAAGAGGCAGAAGAAGAGGAAAAACCTCAGAAGGTCACCAAGACCACTGTCATTGATTTTGAGGAAATGGTGTATGAAGAAGAGGCTGTTGAGATGTCATTTGCCACCAGGAGACCTGTGGAGGAGAGGATGCCTCGAGAAAAAACAGATGTTAAAAAGCCTGAAATTATTAAACCAAAAGAAGAAGAACTAAAAGAGGCTCCTAAAGATGTATGGACCCGCCAGAAACCCATGACAAAAGATGAGAAACCAGAAGATAATATTTTTTTGAAGAAAACTGGGAAAGCACCAAAGGCAGAGGAACCAGTCCCTCTTGATACAGCTTTGAAAAAAGTAAAAAAATTGCCTTCAGATGAAGTGGAACCGGAAGTAATCCAATTAAAACCATTCGAGAAGCCTGTTAAACCAGTAGAAGATTCAGAGAAGGAAAAAAAGAAAAGGCCAGATAGGGACACTGTACCTTTCCACAAGGGAGAGAGGATCCCTAGGGAGGTAGAAACCAAAGAACCTCCTAAGAAACCTGAGAAAACCCCTCCAGAGGTAAAGGAACCACCAGCCAAGGTGCCAAAGCCAGCAGATAAAAAGAAAACTCCAGAGAAAGAGCCTGAGGAGGTCAAAGCACCCACCAAGATGAAGAAAGTACCGACACAGGAACAAGAGCTAGAAAGTGTCAAGCTTAAGTCATTTGTCAAACCTACCAAAGAGGCTCCAGAGCCTGAGAAGAAACCACCAGAAGAGAAAGAGAAAAAGCCAACTGATGATCTGCAGAGTCGTCGCATAAGTCTAGATGAAAAACCAAAAGATAGAGAACCAGAGGTTCTACCAAAGAAACATCAGTTTACAGAAGCTCCAGAGAAGAAACTGGAGAAGCACAAAGAGCTAGAAGTATTTCCAGTTGAAAAAAAGGTGTCTCCTTTGCCGGCTTCTGTTAAGGAACATGAGAAGGTTTCTGAAGAGCCCAAACCTCTTCAATTGAAGAAAGGAGTTATACCCAAGAGGGCAGAGGAGAAAGAAGAAGTGGCTCTGAAGCCTGTGGAGAAGCTCAAGCAGGTTCAGCTGAAAAAGACACCATCTCCTAAAGTTGATAAGCTCAAAGAAGCAGAAGCCATCCCTGTTGACAGGAAGCCAAGTGTTGACAAACTCAAAAAGGTTTCTAAACCTGTTTCACCAAAGGACTCGGTGTCTTATGAAAAAGTTCCAAAAAAGCCATCACCAGAAGAGAAAAAGGTTGCAGAAACAGCAAAGCCCAGCATAGAAAAGGTTCCCCTGGCAAAGGAGGTCTCCCCTGGAGCTGTGCAGATGAAGAAAGTTGCCACCCAGCCAGAAGAAGAAGTATTTGAAGAGGAATTTGAAGCTGAGGAAGAGGGCGAGCAGGAAGAAGAGGAGGCTTGGGGCTGGGAGCTCGTTCCCCGGGACAGTTACGGCTCAGAGGACTGGGAAGGTGAAGAAGAAGAAGGTGCTCTGGAGGTTCCAGGAGTGACCAGGAGAGGTGAGATGGTAGCAGCCCCAACATGTTGGGTGACGACCAAGAAAACTCCTTCCTTCATGACCTCAGTAATCTTTTCCATTCCCACCATCATGCCTCCATCTAAATCATCTTTTCCTCATCGTATCTTAAGTGTGATGTGATTTACGCCATCTTTTTCCTGTATTTATGTTAAAAATCATTTTATGTGCTGAACTGTCTGTAGCTTTCTGTCAACATTTGTCAGTCTGGCATTTCATATCATGCCAATATCATCAGTCCAACATGTGTTCATGCCATCATTACATTTTGTGTTTTTTTATTTCCTACATATTTCATCATCATTATTTAATAACTTTGCCTCAACAATCATTCCATACCTCCCTATTCATTTTAGGCAAATATCTCCTCACCATGGCATGTTTGACTAAAATTATTTCTGTGCAGCAAATTCATTTTGAATGTTTCTGAACAGAGGGACAACCAGCAGAGGAAGACGGAAGAGGTAGAGGTAGAGGGCTGAAACGTAAGTGTTACTAACGCTCTGTATTAAAATCGTATTATGGTCTTCATCTTGTGTGGTGAAGCAATACAGTACTTGAAATTCAAATATAAACTGAATATTTTCAAATTGTATTGCAGCTAAACTGACCCCATCCCCTGGAGAAGGCAGGGGCCGTGGTCTGAGGCCTGGAGGAAGAGGCCCAACACCACCAGAGGAACCTTTTGGGGGATTCAAGCTTAAACCTGTAACTCTTAAGTTCATCAAGAAGCTTCAGGACATTGTGTTGCAGGAGGCTGAGTCTATTGGCTCATCTGCTGTATTTGAGTGTGAGGTCTCACCTTCCACTGCCATCACGTCATGGATGAAAGATGGCAGTAACCTGCGTGAAAGCCCTAAACATAAGTTCACATCTGATGGCAAAGATCGCAAGTTAAACATTATTGATGTCCAGCTGTCGGACACCGGTGAATATACTTGTGTGGCCAAGAATGCTGGCAAGGAAATATCATGTACAGCCAAGCTTATTGTAGAAGGTACTTTTTTCCCTCTCTTTAAAATATCTTTAAAATCTGGTTTCTGAAAATATCACCAAAAATACATGATGCCCTCCTCAACAATTTAAAATAGTTTAAAATTTTAAAATTGTTTTCATGTATTGTCAGAACTGCCTGTTAAATGGATCAAAGAGTTGGAGGAGGAGACGTCCGCTCTGAAGGGTCAGCCTCTATACATAACGTGCGAGTTGAACAAAGAGAGAGACGTCACATGGAAGAAAAATGGCGAGGTCCTGAATAAAAAGGAAAACAAGATTCAGATCAATATCATTGGCATGCAGCATGCTGTAACAATCCAAAACACCACAGAAGACGATGCTGGTGCTTACTCGTGTGAAGTGTCCGGTCAGGAGGAGGTCAAGACCACAACAAATGTAAAAGTGACTGGTAAGCTTTATGCACTGTACATACACTACACATACTGGTGCATTTACAGTAAATTAATGTTTATTAGAATAGATAAGAGTAGCTTGTTTGGACTGTGAGTTTTCACCTTATGTGTCTATAGCAGTATCTTTAGACTGTTCTCAGCAATACTATACATCTTATTGTCCAGAACAAATATGTCACCGAATGTTATGTAGTATAATTGGCACAGTAATTACTTCAAACTACCAAAGGCTCTGACAAATAATTGAACTTAAATAAACCACTGCTCAGCCTGTTTTACTCAAATTGAGTTTTTAATGGTGCAAAAAACACTACTGTTTAACTCTAACAGAAATCATCAAAGATTGGATTGTGAAACCATTGAGAGACCAGCATGTGAAACCAAAGGCCAATGCTACATTTAAGTGCGAGCTCTTTAAGGACACCCCCAACTGGAAGTGGCTCAAAGGAGAGAATGAAGTCACTCCATCTGACAAGGTTGAGATCAAGAAGGAGGGAAAGGAGCTAACACTCACCATTAAGAATTGTAAGCCTGATGACGTAGCAGAATATGCCTTGGAGGTGGAAGGACGGCTCTACACTGCCAAGCTAACTCTAGGAGGTATATCTTTCTGCCAATTCGCTTTTGTTTTGACCTTAGCTCCTCATAACATTTATTTTATCCTTCTATCATTTATTCAATGTTTGTAAGTACTAATACAGCCTGTTTCTTAGAACGGGAGGCTCAGATCCTGAAGCCTCTGGCCAGCATTGAGGTGACTGAGAAGGAAGATGCCATGTTTGAGACAGAGATCTCTGAGGAGGATATTCCTGGGGAGTGGAAGCTGAAAGGAGAGGTTTTGACCAGATCCCCAGTAAGACTGGATTTTTCACATATTTCTAGTTTATATCTGTTTAATTTCACTACCTTTAATATTAAAATGTACTGTAATGTATTCACTAGATGTGCGACATCCAAATGGATGGTGGGGTGCGTAGGCTTACACTTAAAAACTGCCAGTTGGATCAGGCTGGAGAAGTGTCCTATCAAGCTCTGAATGCCTTAACCAGTGCAATGCTGAATGTCAAAGGTAAGAAATACTCTGGTATCTAGAAGCTGATTTCCAACATATGATGTTAGGATTTAGTTATAACAATAAAGGTGTAAGGTCCGTGTTCAAAAAATAAAGCTGTATAGCAAGTGAGAGCAGACCTTAGATCTTTATTTATTAGGGCTGACCAGTCAAATCCATCATTTGCACTGTTTTTTGAAACTCTGTGCAGCTCCGGATGAAAAGCAACAGCTTTCATGTGGGATCCCAGCATATTCCAGTTGTAAAAAAATGTGTCCTGTTTGTTGTTTTATTGTCATTCTGGTCAGTGGAAAGTGTAAAACTTAGTAATTGTCCTGTCAGATTTGACATTTGTTCAAAAATGTGTAACAATGTCAGTCAAATGTATGTTTGTCTGTGTATGGTTAATTGTTTTATGTTAAGGGTAAGTACAGTGGCCAGTACTCTTCACACTTCATGTTCATGGATAGATCACTTCATCAGATCTGAAATCACAAAATATTGTAATTTAGATTGTTAGATTTAATGTTAAAATAGCAGGAAACCATTGATTTATACCAGCCATCACAGACTGAGGGTAGCTGATGAGGACATGGAAAAGAACCAAGAAGACAAAGGGCCTGAAAAATGTACGTTCTGTTTGCATCCCAACAAAACATCTTTCGCATTTGATGCCAACTGAACAAGATGGTGGATCCTGTAAGAAACATTGTGGTGGTTTAAACATAAAGAAGGCTTGTTACCAGAAGATTCCTTTATTCCTTGATGCCTTGATGACAGCAGCATTGCCTTTATTACATGGGGTCAGTCAGCGCCATGCTCGAAAGTAGACTGAACATTTCAACACTCCTAGAAATGTGAAGTGAAATCAGTTTTCTCAGATGACCTGGACAAATTGAAGATGTCTATAATAGGTTTGCTGTACCATAACATGGAATGAGCTGTGTATACCACCAGTGAACTGCAATATAGGTAGCATAAGCAAAGCCCCTGTTTTATGTCAGTAGCCCCTGAACAGTAGCATTAATTCATGTTCATGGTAAACTGGCGACTGGTGTGCTGTTGCTGTGTTTTGTTGTGTTGTTGATGTACTGTACCTGTGTCACTTTTCAAACCAGAAATCGAAATGGATTTTGTTGTCCCACTGAAGGACGTGATTGTCCCTGAAAAGAAACAGGCTAAGTTTGAATGCACCATAACGAAGGATGTCTCAAAGGTCTTGTGGTACAAAGGGGCGGACATTATCACCCCAGATCAAAAGTATGACATCATCAGTGACGGAAAGAAGCACATGCTGATTATAAACTGCTGTGAGTTTGATGACGAAGATGAATATACGATTGAGGTTTTGGGAAAAATGTCAACAGCCAGACTCACAGTGGAGGGTAAGTGCTGGACCTGCGTTTCTGGAAATAACTAGCAGAACCCAGAGCCCTAACTCTATTGCTATGATTGTATTCATTGAGTTGGTTGTTTCTTTTTTAAACTAACTCAAATGAATATGCTTTGCTAATACAACTGTAGGTATCAGGCTCAAATTTATCGCACCGATAAAGGACCAAACTGTGAAGGAAGGTACAACAGCTCGGTTTGAGGTGGAGCTCTCTCATGAGAATATCCCAGTCACCTGGTACAGGAACGATTCTAAAATTCACCTGAGCAGAACGGTGTTGACTCACATAGACGGAAAGAAACACGCTCTAGAAATAAAGGAAGTGACTTTAGATGATACTTGCCAAATTAAGGCTGAGGCCAAAGGAATTCCTTCCATGGCCAACCTGACAGTCATAGGTAAAACAACATCAGACTTTCTCTTCTCCACAGCCAGTGTCTTGTCCTCTTACCCTATCCTGTCCTGTTTATACAATTCATCTATGTCAATTTTGTGAGTGCAGTTCCAAAAACCAGGTTAAATGTTATTTGTATTTTTGTTTGTAAAAAATCATTTCTATGTTGTGCATTTGTTATTGTCCTGTGTTTGTCTTGTCTCTTATGCAATATATGTGTTGTATATGGCAATGTAGAGTCACCTAAAACTTTCCACATTGCAGAGGGCGATGCATACTTCACAGTTAAGCTGCAGGACTACACTGCAGTGGAAAAAGACAAAGTGGTTCTAGATTGCGAGCTCAGCAAAGACGTGGATGTCATGTGGTATCACAACGAGTCCGAAATCAAGGCCTCTAAGATGGTGGCCATTAAAGCCGAGGGCAAACGCAGAACCCTCGTTATCGACAAAGTTGGTGACAAAGACAAAGGACAGTATGTTTGTGATTGTGGAACAGACAAAACGACAGCAACTCTTCACATTGAAGGTAATAGAATTTGGTATTAGTTTTTTAGACAATTGTATGCCCTCTTAAGCTCATCTTTCAGAACCTCCCCCTAAGAACACCTAATGCCGCATCGACCCATTTCATTTTCCTTTTTTGTTCACTCAATGCACCACTTAACTTTATCTTAGCAACGGTCTGTTCGTCTTTCTACTTATACTGTACAGTATTTGATTTATACGAGTTAGTTTTGTTGTATGTCTATTTTGTCCCCTCTCTTAAACGTCAGCTCGCCACATCAAGGTGGTTCGACCCGTGTATGGAGTTGAGGTGTTTGACGGAGAGACCGCTCGATTTGAGGTCGAGCTTAGTGAGGATGATGTCCATGGCCAGTGGAAACTGAATGGAGAGATCCTCAGTCCATCTGCTGTATGTGTTATTAAATACAACTCTGACATTTTCTTTTACTCTTTTACCCATTGTTTCATTTAATTTCTTAAAAAAAACAATCTACATTTGGAACGCGGATGATGCCCTGTCGGGGCTAAGATATGAAGTCTGAGTGTTGGATTGAAAGAAGATTGACCATGTCCCAGTTCTGATTGCTTTCTGAGTTCTTATTTTTGCTAAAGTACTGGAGTTTTTTGACTGTCTGCAGGACATTGAGATTGTGGAGGATGGTGCCAAACATACTTTGATCTTGTACAACTGCAAAGTGCCTCAGACCGGTGAGGTGGCATTTACTGCTGCCAACGCGAAGTGTTCTGCTAACCTGAAAGTGAAGGGTGAGCTTTCACTTCAGACTACCTTCTTGCACAAAATCTTAACAAATTTTACATGAGACTGCACCCAAGTAATCTTTTCTGCTTCATTTTTTGTTTTTTAAATCTTTCATCAACCAACCCCAAACTCAACTGAGCAATCTACTCATGGCTTGAAATTTATTTTAATCTGTTTGACTTAACAGAGCTCCCAATTTCATTCATTACACCTCTGGCTGACGTACACGTGTACGAAAAGGATGAGGCCAAATTTGAACTGGAAATTTCTAGAGAGCCCAAAAGCTTCCGTTGGCTGAAGGGATCTCAGGAGTTGTCAAATGATGACAAATATGAACTTCTGGGGGAGGGAAAGAAATACACTCTTATTGTCAAATCTGCCAGATATGAAGATGAAGGCAAATATATGTTTGAGGCAGAAGATAAGAGGACATCTGGAAAACTGATGATCAAAGGTAAAGAGTGTCAAAGCACGTCAGTTTGATTAGATAGGAATGGTGTGATGTGTACATCATGGCTAAACCTCATATGGTGTGTAAATGGTGTAAGTGTAAAAATGGTAATCTTCTGGATACTTCATCACCATGATAATCTTCACTTTAGTTGTTTTCTCAACTTTATTCCAACATATTTATAATTTCTTGTCAGGTATTCGCCTTGAATTTATTAGGCCAATTAAAGATGTGACTGTGAAGGAACGTGAAACTGCAGAGTTCAGCGTTGAACTCTCTCATGAAAAGATCCCGGTTGTCTGGTACAAAAACGACATCCGTCTGCATCCCAGCAAGGTGGTGCACATGTTTGAGAACAGGAAAGTCCACATGCTGGCCTTCAAGGAGGTCACCATCGATGACACCTCCATGATCAAAGTTGAGGCCATGGGCAAGACATCAGAGGCAATGCTCACAGTGCTCGGTTAGTGCTATTTCATAGAAGGATGCATTTATTTTCCACACAGAACCTAAAGTGTCAAAGGCAGGATTACAGAAACTATGGGATCATGGTCTATAGTCCCAGAAAAAATCAATTTCTACATTGGTGACTTTTTACCCCCTCCTATGGTTTCCCTTGGTTTTATTTTTAAACAGTTTTAGTTTATTCTTTTTTGTTCAAATAAGAAATACATTCAAGGTTCTAGAAAGTTATTATGCCTGTGCTGGAGAATAGATTTACCAGTTTTATGTGGTTTTCAACATCGATTTTATTTGGTTATCACTGGGGTCTTCTTGCAGAGGGCGACCTGTACTTTACAGTGAAGCTCCAGAATTACACCGCCGTCGAGAAGGATGAGGCAATTTTATCCTGTGAGCTAAGCAAAGCTGCCAGCGAGGTCAGATGGTTCAAAGATGGTATCGAAATATGTCCCTCCAAGAACATTGTCTTCCAATCAGATGGCAAGAAGCGCATGTTGGTCATCAAGAGGGTGACAAAGAGCAACATGGGAGTATATACCTGCGACTGTGGCACCGATAAAACCACAGCACACCTGAACATCGAAGGTAATACCTGCAGCGATCCGGTAACTTCCCAGATCCTGCAGGAACAGAGCTTTGTCACCGTCGTTCACTGAAATCCAACCTGTCTGTGCCAGTGGTCATCACCTCCATCACCTCTCATTCTGAATGTTTGTAGTGTCTGGAACTTGAGGATAATCCAACCCTGTTCATCATCCTAAGTGTATATGTCAACACCAGTGGGGACAGAAAAATATTGTGTTATTATCCCTTCTCAGATGGTTATATTAGGGTTCATATACATGATATTCCTTTGTCCATTTTTATGGTTTGACCTTTCTCTGTATTTTTCAAATCATTATTCTACAGCTAGTTAACAGATGTGCTGTAGAAAACTACACAAATACAACAATACTGAAACAAAAAATCCAAACAGGAATTACAGATCATTTTTATGAAACATGTTTTTAACATTTTTTTTTTTTTGTACTTAAAGTTTCAATAATAAAGTGTCAATAATAATTTTTGATCATATAATCAGAAAGCTCCAAGCAGCCTTGCTGATCTTTTGGCCAATATTTGATTATTGTACTGCTATCATTTGTCATAATGGTAACATATGAAAATTGTAATATTAATTTACATTTTACAGTTGCAAAAACATCAATGACAATTACAATGAAATTGTAATGATCTACAGAATATTAGTTTACCATTAATTTTATATAATGTTGCTGTAGTTACTACTAACAATAACAGAATTAGTACGGATATTAAAATACTACTACTAACATTGTTGCCCTATAGTATATACACTTTTAAAGGTTCAGGGTTTAGGTTCAAGGTTCTGGTTCTGTCCCAGGAACATTGTTCTGATTAAACCATTATCCACTCATTAATAACTCAGTTTAAATGCTTCAGTGGAACTGATGATAAGGTTGGGTTATTGTCAAGAGTTAAATTAAGATGTTCTGCTTTTGCAAAAACTGTAAGTTGCTCTGAATGAGAGCAACAGCTCTTTGCCTGTCAAATGCCATCCTCAATTATTCATCAGACACCATTTCTCTGTATTTCTTTTGATGATCTCTGAGTTTTCAATCAGCTTCACTTTCTGGTTGCTTTTCTCTAATGTCTTACTAAATCTCTGCAGAGCGGGACATCAAGGTTGTTCGTCCACTCTACAGCGTGGAGGTCACAGAGACTGAGACGGCCAAGTTTGAGACAGAGATTTCAGAGGAGGATCTTCATGGCACTTGGAAACTGAAGGGAGAGGCGCTCCACTTGTCTCCTGTAAGATTAAACACTTATAAAACCAGTGTGGGCATCAGAAGAAATTCTTTTAGTCACTGAAGCATGTTTTCTTTCAGGATGTGGAGATCAAAGAGGAGGGAACCCGACACATTTTGATCCTCTTCAACTGCAAAATGGACATGGCCGGAAGTGTGGACTTTGCGGCAGCGAATGCCAAATCTTCAGCTCAGCTCAGGGTCAAAGGTGACAAAACTAACACTGACATGCACTGACAGACAGTTTGTGAAAACACTTTTTAGCAGTCGGCTCAATATCCTGAAGCTCTGAAGGGAACTGTAGCATTCCTTCAGGGAATAACAGCCCCATACTGATCCAATAAATCTGCAGCAAATTAAATCATTAAAAAAATATTATTCATGTTGTAGGAAGTGTTAAAAAGGGATTTTCACACTAAAATAGAGCAGCTGTCAGGAGTAAGTAAAGGAGTTTTCAAGCTCATACAAAGTGAAAACAGAGATAAAATTGTTCATTAGCTTAAAGTAGGTTTGAGAGTTGTCCAGTACAAACAGCATATGATCTGATGTCATATATATTCTGACCTCAGCATTACCTACAGAAAACAAGCTATTCTGATTTTGTCTTTCCTTCAACAAATGAAAACAGTTCTATCTTCAGGCACATTGGAAAACGACTTTATTTCAGTAAAGGGGATTTATATCCACACCAGTCTGGTCCAGTCAGATAAGGAGAGCACCCACTTTTCATCTGTAATGCTCAACATTTATTTTGCCAGATATTGTTCAGAAAAGGTTTGAGGCCGTAAAGCTTCAAATTTAATGACGCATCTGAAAATGAAATTAATTGGATCAGAGAATCATTTCTTTTCTGAATGAACTAAAATATCCTCACCTGTTTAGGATGTCCTTTTAGAAACCCAGAGTCCTAATTTCTATGCAGGGATCAAGTTTGCAGGCAGAAGTAGATTATGACTGGTAAGTCTTTGGACTGACAACTCATGAAATACATAAAGTCCAGCTCTCTGTCACAGGGGCTGCCAGATCCTTTTAACTGGCTGTTAAGGGGCATTAATTCAGGCATGTGAAGAAGCCAGTTGTAAATAGTTGATATGGATTGTTAATCCAAACTGACATCGTGGACCCAACATGGATTCGGCCCAAAGCAACGGTTACATGTCGGCCTTATGAAACAGATGGCATCTGAACCTTGATGTTGGGTAACTGCTGTGAAGAGCTCCACATTCTCATTTTCCTGGAATAATGCACACTGGTGATTGACAGAAGCAGATTTGAAGTGGGCTCTAAGCCAATCTGGCCCCTTGGTTATTTTAGAAGCCACATGCCTTATCTAGAGCAGGTCTGCCGTGATTGGCAGGGGGGTAGGACGCGACCCCGTCTCTCACTGGTTTGCACCGATCATATACATCTGACACCAGGTCGTATGTTAATTAGTTCAGCCCCCAGTGCCAAATCCCAGGGTGGCTGGCTTCAGTTATCCTGAGGGCTTCCAGCGGCCTGCCTTCAGCTTAACCACACCATGAGGATTAGCCACTGAGCATACCCCTTTTTTGTCTGGGATTTATTTGGATCTAGTGATTGGTGATTTGGGGGGTCTAACCATGTCTTCTCCTCAATCAAAAGCCCGAGTGATCAGCCTGGCAAGGCCTCTGAAGGATGTCACTGTGACTGCTGGAGAGACCGCCACCTTTGAGTGCGAGCTGTCATACGAAGGCATCGCTGTTGAGTGGTTCCTGGAGGGTACTAAGCTGGAACCAAGTGACAGAGTAAGTCCCATCACACTATTTCTGCACCACACACTAGAGTTTACTTCCTGAAAGAGTGTAATGTAGTGTAATGGTTCTGGTTTAGGGCCTGTGTTTCCCTCTCTTTCTCTATACAATGTTAAGTTTCCTTAGCACCAGGCAGGTCCAACTTCAGTCTGTCTTCATATAAGGGTCTGCTGCTGGGGTTTCAGGATTCCAGCTCAGCATTCGATCCTGGTTTTGAGATAACGCAGGCAGGAAAACCTTTCTGCCCTGCAAGCGTTTCAGCAGGGTTATTTTTAACAGCTGCAGGAGGTTGAGGCACAGGGCAGTTGGCAACAGCAGCTATTTCACAGCTTCAGCTTTAAAATCACACAATGTGCCTTAAATGTTTGTGCTTGTGTTTAAACCACTGCAGTGTTCACCGCAAAAATAAAAAGGTCTGGGTGTGGGACCAGGCCCCCAACAAATAGTGTTGTTTGATTATCAGATGTAACTGGAGAACTCTGAGGTTTCCAAGACACATGATCTCGCTCAGGGTTGTGCAAGTGCGATTTACTCTGTGTTACATATTCAACATGAGTGGAGGTTCACACGCAACAACTGTTTCAACAACTCTCCGAAAAAGTCACGACTTGTCTGGTAGTTTAGGTTTAGGGTTAGGGTTAGGGTTTCTTTGATTAAATCAACTATCGAAGTGTTGGTTATTAGGCCTTTTATACCGACTATGTTCACACAGTAGTTTTCCGAGAAATCTCATAAACGATAAGTCAGAAAATAATTTATTTTCTTTGTAACAAATTGAGAACTCAGAAGGAATTTATTTACAGCAAGACTGGTATTATTGTCCATAATCAACATGACAATGTAATTAGATACTGATAAACGTAACTAAAGACTCTGATTATTAAAAATCACAGCTGAATCTTAATAAAAAGAGTTTCATAGTTTAAAATAATGACAACAACAATTTTAAAGACAACTGTAAATGTAACCTTGTCTTAGTTTATGTTTTAGCAAATGTTATTTGGTGACTAATTAGATCATAAAACTGAAGAAAGTGAGCAATAAAAAAAAACAGCTCAATGCTAAATAGCTCATCCCCCAAACTGTTTTCATCAGAACTAATCTGAGTTTAACATTTATTTTAAAAATCCTACCAGCATCGTAAATGGTCTGTCTGCAGACCTTTATTCTCTTTAACACGTTTGTTTTACTCAGTCAAGCTCAGTTTCTGTTCTCAAGTCAATAGGAAAAATTAATCTGTAAATGGTTAAAAATCTGCTCAGCAAAATAGTGTCTCATAATTGAGCTTTAAAATCAATACAAGAAATACTTTGACTTTAATGATCTTTAATGATAAGTGCTTCAGCCTCACAGCTAGAAGGTTCCCGGTTCGAATCCACCTGCCAGCTGCAGTCTTTCTGTGTAGAGTTTGTAGAGTTTACATGTTCTCCCCGTGCTTCTGTGGGTTTCCTCCAGTTTCCTCTCACAGTCCAAACTTATGCATGTTAGGGAAACTAGTAAGTCCATATTGACTGTAGGTGTGAATGTGAGTGTGAATGGTTGTCTGTCTATTGGCCCTGAGACCGACTGCAGATCTGTCCAGGGTGGAACCTGTACCTGGACCAGATAGTCTCCAGCCTTCCACAATCCTGAACACGATAGATGGATGGATCATCTTAGAAGTCTGTTTAATCTTTAAACTTTAAACCTCTCTGACTCTGGAAAGTTATGTTGTAACTGTTTCATGATCTCCCACTCTATGATTACTAAACACGTGGTCAACAATAAAAAACAAAATTGTATTTCTTTAGTTTCAGGACCTCCCCCTGCCTCCTAAGTGGGTTTATGTAGCTGTGGGCTCAGTATCATGTCCAGTCATTAGATGTGTGGTAAAAACAACATCAGGTGTTAGAGGCCATGCAGTTTAAATCAGGGGGAGCAGCTGCCTGCCCATTCATTTTAGCTCTCAGGGTTCAGCTCACTGACAACATCTGAGCTGGAAACCTAAGAATACAAAACTTTACTCTGGATTTTGTGTATTTCGTTACTCGCTTACTTAAAGTAGCTACAGTTATCAGGGAAATGTAACGAAGCAAAGTATATTTATCTCAGAAAAGTAGTGAAGTTAAAGTAACAGGAAATGGAAATAGTCAAGTAGAAATTCCTTTAAATTGTATCTTACTTAAGTAAACGTACTTGGTGAATTTCCATTACTGCCAGAAACATCCAACATTCTGGACTCCATCCATTTTTAAGCTTTTTGCAGGTCCAAACTTGTGTTTGTTTTCTTTAGTTCACTTAACAAGTGGTTAAAGGCAGATAAACGCTTGTTTTTGACAGCCTGTCACACCTGACAGTCAGTGTTCAGGGCAGTTAAACCTGTTTCTCATTTACTCTGTTGACTCTGGCAGGTGGTGTTGAAGGCGGAGGGTAAAGTCCACAGCCTAACTCTGAGAGACGTCCAGCTGAATGAAGCTGGACAAATCAAACTCACTGCAAAAGACTTCCAGACTGAGGCCAACCTCATCGTCAGAGGTAAGAAGGCATCTATTGGTTCTACTGGACTGAGGTCTACTGAGGTCCTCTATTTATAGTGTTCTTGATTTCTCAACTTGATTGGCTTTCAAATGTGTACTGCTGATTCTGTCGCAACACTGTGACATCACTTGTGGACTTGGTTCCATCACATTCCGTTCAATCATGCAGTCTAGTGTAATTGTAATTTTTCTGTTGACATAAGGAATTCAAACCTACACCCCACATATTACACCAGCAGGTGGAAGCTAAATTTAAATCAGAGAAAACAATTCACTTGAATGTTTTGAAACTAAACTGTCTAGAGTGTTTTTGTGTTCTTTCAGAGCCGGCTGTGGAGTTCACAAAGCCTCTAGAGGACCAGACGGTGGAGGAAGAAGCCACAGCCACACTTGAGTGTGAAGTTTCCAGAGAGAATGCAGAGGTACGATGGTTCAGGGATGGCCAGGAAATCCGCAAGACAAAGAAGTACGACTTGATAGTCGACGGTCGAAAGAGAGCGCTGATCATCCACGACTGCACTCTGGATGACTCGAGGACTTATGCTTGTGACGCTAAAGACTTTAAAACCTCCTGCTTCCTTAGCGTTGAACGTGAGTCCAGCTATAGTAAAAAGTTTTAGAGAGTTAAATGTAGGACTCCTCTTTACAGTTAAACATTTGTAAAAGCTAACATTACATATGCTAAACCCTTCATAAAACAAAACATTGACACTCATTCTAAAGCTAAAATTATTGTAAGACATTCTAAATAATACTGGAAATGAGTCTTCTCCTTCTTTATACCCAAAGCTCCACATGTTGAGTTCAGAAAGCCGCTTCATGATGTCGAGGTCAAGGAGAAGGAATCTGCCAGGTTCGAATGTGAAGTCTCCAGGGAGCACGTGAAAGTAAGGATGCTTGCTTCATTTCTTTGTTTGGATTAACAGTGAATAGCCTGAATCCTTTTCTGACACCTCCACCTTTCTGCTGTGTCACAGGTCCGCTGGTTCAAGGATGGAAGTGAAATCAGAAAGGGGAAGAAGTACGAAATTATAGCCCAAGGTCGCGAGCACATCCTCATCATCCACAAGTCTGTGTTTGAAGATGAGGCTGAATACGAATGTGACGCTAAGACGTCAAAATCCTCAGGCATGCTCACCGTGATTGGTAAGCAGGAAAAATCCCAGTCAAGCGTTCAGTTGCTCACACAACTAGAAAGGAGGTTTCTTTCTTCTATTTTATTATTAGAAGAAAGAACTATTTAACATCCTTGCCCTTTTTTTAAAGTTACTGCGATTTAACAAAATCAACAATATCTACCTAACTCAGAAGGGTTAATAAAGAAGTTAAATTTTTTATTTTATTTTTTGTCCTTTTGGCTTATCCTGTGAGTTCAGGGTTGCCACAGCAGATCATTGTCTGCATGTTGATTTGGCACAGTTTTTTATGCCGGATTGGACTGACACTGCATAGGTGGGGAGGGGAATGGGCTGTTAGGAGTTCAGTGTCTTGCCCAGGGTCACTTTGACATATAGCCAGGGCCGGGGATTGAACCACTCACCCTGTGGCCAATGGACGACTGCCTTTACAAACTGAACTACAGCCATCCCTCTAATAAAGAAGTTCCGTCAGGGGTCGCCACAGCGTACCATGTTCCGCACATTGATTTTGCATGACATTTTAGGCCGGATGGCCTTCCTGCTCCAACCCTCCCATTTTATCTGGGCTCAGGATCAGCACCAAGGTTGTCTTTGGCAGCTGGGCGGGGCCACACCTGGTGGGCTGGGACACTATTAGAAAGTTTCCTTCCTAATAGCTGGATAATATCTTAGTAAGAAAAAGGTAATAGAGGTTATATTTTTTTAATAAAATAATAATGTAATATCATGGTAATTACTAAGTAATAACTAGTATTAGCTCGGTATATGCAATGTGTATATCTGGGTTATAAGAGGCTCATCTAAACATAACATGACAGCTCTACAGAGGTGACATCATCTTAAGCCACAGTTGCAGTATACAGTAGCTCATAAACTCTACCCCTTTGTTTTATTAAATATATTACTCCACCATTTTATACCCAAAGTACACCTGTGGATAACGGTATTTATTTTGTGTTCAGTGGGCGTAAACCCTGTGGATTTTTCTCTGTTTCTGCATAAATATGGCTTAAAACCTGGTTAGAGTTTAGGAGATAAAACTAGTTAAAGGGAATCACAATAAAATAATGAGATATAAAATAAATTTAGTCTTTTATTTAGTGTTGAAAATATTTGTTTTTGGTAAAAACATGTAACTTGTCTTACGTCATATTGCAGCAATAACGTAAGTAGCACTGTGTGATTTTCTTTGCTTTTGATGGATATTGATACCATCTGCAACAACTGATGAACATATTTTTTATAATATGTAAAATTCACCAGAAACAATCACACACTTCTCTCCAGTTAAACACCAGACTCTTGATCTGACTGTGTTGATGTGGTTACAGAGGAGGAGGCGAGGTTCACCAAAAACCTGTCCAATGTGGAGGGAACAGAAACGGACAGCGTGAAGCTAATCTGTGAGGTCTCCAAACCCAATGCCGATGTGACCTGGTACAAAGGAGATGAGGAGCTGCCAGAGGGTGGCCGCTTCGAGCAGATTGTTGATGGGAAGAGGAGGATCCTCCTTATAAGGGACCTGAAGATGGCTGACGCTGGAGAGTACAGCTGCAGGCTGAGTCCCAGCATCAAAACCTCAGGAAACCTCAAGATTAATGGTATGAAAAGGAAAATGTTTCCAGATTAAGTATGATGTTTAACTTCAGTTATATATGATTCTTTCAGCTCAGATTAAATAGTAAGTACACTCAGCACCTGAAACACGCTCTAATCTCTGACTTTTCATGTTCCAGAGCTGGCTGCTGAGTTCATCTCCAGGCCTCAGAGCCATGAGGTGGTGGAGGGTGAGAAGGCTGAGTTCACCTGCTCTGTATCTAAGGAGACCTATGACGTCAAATGGCTGAAAGACAACAAAGAACTGGAGGCAGGAGACAAATACCAAATGGTCAGCGAAGGCAAGAGACGAACTCTGGTCATCAGAAACTGCGAGCTCAGTGACGAGGGCGGATACGCAGTGATGATCGGAGCCACCAGAGCCAGCGCCAACCTCACTGTGCACGGTAAGATTGGCCACATCAATTATCAGAATCAGTGATTATTGATCTGGAGTCAGACACTTTTGATTTTTGAGAACTTACAACATAATAAATTAAATATTTAACATAGGTTATAATTTAAACTCTGAAAAGCTGTCATATATTTTAGCTTTGGAGATAATAAGCACCTTATCTTTTTGTTGTGTCTCTGTTTTATTTAACTTTTTCCGTCTTGTATATCATCTTAGGGAAAAGGTTTGATTTTTAATTTGCAAAAACAACATGTGATGGCAAAAGTTTAGTAAAAATTACTGTATAAAAACAATTAATTAAACTAACTATAATTGTTTAGTTTATTATTTAGTTTAAAAAAAGTTAAATTACTTCAATTTCACTCTAAAACGGTCTAAAAAATACAATTGATTTCTGGAATTGTATGTTTTTAGCTTAACTAAAATAAATAACAGAACCTTTAACAAACTCTTCACAGTTTTGTTACATAGTTTTTCAGACTTTATAAAAAATATTTTTATTTATTGTTTTTAAAATGTTTTTACACAAGCTTTTTTTTTGCCTGTTGATCACACAAAAAATTTGTTTTAAATGGTCACTTATTATTATTTCCAATAATTTACTGAGTTTCACAGAGAAAAAGCACAAAATTCAGATTATCGCTATTTGTAAATTATGTTTTTATATTTCTATTTCTTCCATTTTTAGGTGTATTTTTGAGAATAATTTGTGAAACTGCTCAGAACCTTAAGCTGCTCAGAGCTGATAAAGCCATTGGTTATCATTGCACAGCTGTTTGTGTTAGAACAAAAAAGTGAATAGGGAGTAAGAAGCATTAAAAATAAAAACAAAAATGAAAGCAGAAACATCTGCAAGAACCAAACAAAATAATACTGAACTCCAGAGGGTTGATGATCACAAAAAAATCTACATGAGTGCATTGATTTTTCTTGCTTCATATTCTCCCTGATTTCTCTCCACTTCCCACTGAGGCTCAGAGATTTTTGCTCATTAGTATTTCTGACTGTTTGGTCCCACAGAGAAGCTAAAGATATTAACACCTTTGAAGGACACAGAAGCCAAAGAAGGTCAGGAGGTTGTCCTGAACTGTGAGGTAAACTCTGAGGGAGCAAAAGCCAAGTGGCTAAAAAATGAGGAGTTGTTGTTTGAAAGCAGCAAGTATGTGATGGTCCAGAGAGACAATATCTTCTCTCTGAGGATCAGAGATGCCCAGAAAGGAGACGAAGCCAACTACAACATTAACCTGACTAATCAGAGAGGAGAGCAGGCTAAGAGTGCCTGCAGCCTCACCGTCAAAGGTCAGTGATACAGTTTTATTTTATGGTTGGGTGTTTTTGATTTAACAAGTGACAAATATGAGTGAATGTGGCGAGTCAATTATGAAAATAAATCGTTTTTGACCCATTTAGCCACAGAAAAAATAAATAAGTTCTGAGAAGTTTAGCTTTTGCTTATAATATAGGGTTTTTGTCTGAAAAACCTGGTCAAAACAATAAATCCATGAGTTAAATGAATTTGAAAGATTATTCCGTTGTGTTTTTTCTACAAAATGTATGCATGATAAATTGAATCTCAGTAAGTAATTATTTTACTGTATGTTTACCTTCAAATAAACACTGTTATAGTGCAGTAATTACACAGTTTTCACTGAGCTGAAAAAAGAAACAGACCAGAAATACCAAGTTATGGTAAAATCAAACATTCATTGATTTAAAGGACAAACATAACTAGCACCAGGTCTCATGCCCAACTTTTTACCTCTACCTATGCAGATGTACATACAAAACAGCATTTTGTACAAACAGTACAACAGGAAAAAATGCACCCTGCTAAATGGACTCTTGCACATTTACATAATCATCACAGACTAGCTGGTTGTGCTTGGTTGTCCATAGTTTTATCTTACAATTAGAAATCACAGGCTGGAAAAATACATTTTCCTCAGTCAAAGGTCTATTTAATAACAAAACACTGAACAATTTACCACATTTTGTTTGAAATACAAGGATAAAGTAAAGCTGTGTCCATATCCTGTCCTACATTAGAGATCTTTGTTGTTATTCAAAGACCTTTCAGTCTGAACATAAAGCTCTTGCAACGAGTGTGTGTTTGCTTGAACATGTCTTTGAAGAAATGTTTTGTGTTGTTTAGAGGAGAGTATAAGGATCGTGGTCCCTCTGGAGGACATTGACACTCAGGAGAAGAAGACCGTTAGCTTCTCCTGTAAAGTCAACAGGCCTCACGCCACTATCAAGTGGATGAAGGGCGGCAGAGAGATCGCCTTCAACAAACGCATCGTCTATAGAGTTGACAAAGAAAAGCACACACTGACCATCAAAGACTGCACGCTGGATGACGAGGGCGAGTACATGGCTGTGGCCGGGGACAGCAAGTCCACAGCAGAGCTGATCATCAGCGAAGCGCCAACAGACTTCACCACGCATCTGAAGGACCAGACTATCATAGAGTTTGAGGACGCAGAGTTCACATGTCACCTGACCAAGGAGAAAGCCGATGTCAAGTGGTACAGAAACGGAAGAGAGATTAGAGAAGGACCAAGGTAACTGGACATGGAGGGCCCACATTTAAAAATGTATTAACGTCCCAAACATGGTTTACAACTGGCAAATCAGACATTTCACATCTCTATTAGGTTTAGTACATGAAAACCAGCTACTCTGCTCGTGCCATGCAGTGGAAACACTCTAAAACAGTATTTCCAAGCAATTTAATTGGTCTGCATACTGCGTTCTGCTGACAAACTATAGGTAACATATCCCAGGTAAAAATCTCATCATTGTCACAATTCACAAGGTAGCAAACAAAGAAACTATGTTGTAAAAGTTCATGTTAACAATGACGAAAAGCAAAAGAGCTGACTGCCACAGGGTGTAAAGGGACAAGCTTTCAAGTGTGAGGACGTAACACAAACTCAGGTTTTACTGGACGAACAAAGGTGTAAACTTTCTGACTTCCTTCTCTTCCTGACATCGGAAGTAACACTGAACTGTAACCCTGAGCTGTAACCCTGAGCTTTCCATAACCTGAACTTATAAGGCAGAAGGAGGAAACAAAAAGTAGAACATAAAGTTCTTGTTTGTGAAGTTCTGTTCTGGTTTAAACATCCTAGTGTTTATTTTCGCAGATACAAATTTGAAAAAGATGGCAAAATGTGCACCTTACGTATCAAGGAGTGCAGACCTGATGATGAGTGTGAATACGCCTGTGGTGTGGATGAAAAGAAATCTAGAGCCAGGCTTTTCGTTGAAGGTAAGGTGCTTTGAACTGATTTTGTATGACTTGGTTTAGTTCCTGCTTTGGATTTCCTCTTTATGTGTCTCGTCTGTCATGCAGAGATCCCAGTGGAGATCATCAGACCACCACAGGATGTTTCCGAACCTCCAGGCTCTGATGTTGTGTTTGAGGTGGAGCTCAACAAAGACAAAGTGGAAGTGAGGTGGTTGAGAAACAATATGACAGTCATCCAGGGAGACAAATACCAGATGATGAGTGAGGGTAAAATCCACAGACTGCAGGTCTGTGAGATCCGGCCCAGAGACCAGGGAGAGTATAGGGTCATGGTCAAGGACAAAGATGCCAAGGCCAAGCTGGAGCTGGCAGGTGAGAATTCATACTGCAGTGCCCAACACGCCACCACTTTTCCTCTGGGTCTTATTCTTTTAAATATGTCAACTCTTTACAAATACAGCTACAGTATCATCCTGACACCTAAAACATTCCTCTGTGCTCTGTTAACCACCCCCCTGCACCTTTGATGTACAATATGTCAGACAATAATACCACATTCTGCTCCTGGCAGTCACATTTTCAAAAGAAGCACAGTTCTCAATGTTGCCAATTACATAAAAATACTCACTGTCATTTATAGCCGATGTAAGACCATATACTGATGTTTTTTCATAAACTAAAAAGTATCATATCATATCAGTATCAAAAAGTGTCAATATAAAAAAGGCAGGAGTTAGGATTGGTATTAAGTCTCACAGTCCAGCACCTTCTCAGCATCAAACTACAGACAGAAACAGTCATTTTTTGCAGCATAATGTTTGTCAACACTAGCTGGAGGAAGACGGGTGTGGAGCTGTAGAATCGCGGTTACATTTAAACCACCGATAGCTAAACCTTGTTAATAATAGAGAAAGTTGATCACTGTGACTCTGGAAAATATGTTCTGGAGGCAGAGAACCCCTCTGGGAAGAAGATGGCCCACATTCTGGTTAAAGTCTATGGTACCTTATCTCTAGTATCCATAATTATCAAATCTGTTAAATTGAATTTTTTGAAGAGCAGCTGGTGAACATGGTGCAGAAGGGCAGATATTTCAGGTGATGGTGGAGACCACAGAGATAAAACAGAGGGAATACTGGATTGGGATTCATTAGGTTCTCCACAAAAATCACTCCACACAAATCATATTGTTTCCTTCTCTTCCTCCTCCAGCTGTGCCTCAGATCAAGACCACGGACCAGAGCTATGTCACAGACGCTGGGAAGCCCATTGTCATGGCGGTCCCATATAGTGCCTACCCACAGGCCGAGGCAGACTGGCTGTACGGCAACACGAGTCTGCCAAAAGAAAACATCTATACCTCTGCAGACCGCACAGAGTACCGGCTGAAGGACCCCAAAAAGTCAGACGAGGGTCGCTACAAGGTCCTCATCAAGAACAAACATGGAGCGGGAGAAGCATTCATCAACCTGGAAGTTATTGGTGAGTTCTCTAAAAAATTAGCAAAACAGTTTGGTTGTCATGAACACTTTGATTAATCTCTATAAAAAAAAACTCCTTTTTACATACAGTGAGTTTATCATAAAGATGAAAACCTGGATGCTTTATAAACATTTGTCAGTTAATTTTTCCATTCAATCTGTCTTATCAGAGATATTACAAGTTTCCTACTGATACAATATTCAGTCCCACTAAATGCAAATGCTACACTTAAGAGTAAAAAATACAATTTAATACAGTAAGTGTGCTACAGAGAACTGTAGCACACTTAAGAACCGTTCCTCAATGGCAGTAAAGAAACAGGTGACCACAGCCACAATTCAATAATGTTTATGCTATTTCATGCTGAAAGTCTGTCTTTTTTGCAGATGTCCCTGGACCAGTGAAGAACCTGCAGGTGGTTGACACCGCTGACGGTGAGGTCAGTCTGTCATGGGAGGAGCCTGAGAGTGATGGTGGCAGCAAGGTCATCGGCTACATGGTGGAGAGACGTGACGTGAAGCGTAAGACCTGGACTCTGGCCACCGACCAAGCTGAGAGTCCCGAGTACACCGTGACTGGCCTCCAGAAGGAGCCCTTGTACCTGTTCAGAGTCTGTGCACGAAACCGGATTGGCAGTGGACCCAATGTGGAAACCGACAAACCTGTGCAAGCCAAGAACAAGTTTGGTAGGGACCAGGCATCTTTTCTTGATATGTTTATGGCTTTTTAATAGGTTGAAACATAACCCTGGTGCTGCAGTCTATGTACTCAATTATGCTTGTCTTAACTATTATCAACTATTAGACTCCAGTATACTTATTTGACAGCTATAGATTGGTAGCAGTCCATAAGTGTTGTTTTAGATTAATCTAACTAGCAGTGAATAAAATACTTTAAATTAAAGCTCACTAAGCCAATTCTAAATTATCTTTTTTTTAATGGGCCATTCTACTTTTTCACTAATACATTGTTCTGCTAATACGTCTGTTCTCTCTAAGTAAAATGTGAAAAGACTTTTGCTTGTAGCCAGTATTTATGCTACTTTTACTTGAATAAAAGAACTTCTTCCACCATGGTCTGTCAATGAAAATATGACAATGGCATTATTCAGCATATCTCACTATATCTATCAGTAAAAATTACATAAAATAGAAATACTTAAGAAGCTAGGTAAAGTAAAGAACTTGTGCACATTTCTCAATAGTGTGTTGACTTCCCCTGGCTTGACCCCCATAGTAATTCTGTTGATAGTTAATATACATAATTGTGCTGAGACGTTTATATGCATCAATTTCAAATTATTTTTTAAAATACACTTGCATTTGTGTTTTAATTAGTCCTAACATGTGTTTAAATGAAAAAATATGAAACGAGAACAGAGGGGACATGAATTGATCCTTGAGCTACACCTAATTTAGTCTGAGATAAAAACAATAAATAACATTAGACATTTCGGAGTTAGAAACAATTCGGGTTAGTTGTAGCAGCAACACATTTCAGGTTTACAAAACTTTTTCTTACTTTTAAACTTTCTCTCTTTCCTATTTTGTTTTAGATGTTCCTGATGCTCCTCAGAATGTGATTGTGGGAAATGTCACAAAGTTTGGCTGCACTGTCTCCTGGGACTCTCCCGAGTTCGACGGAGGCTCTCCTATCACTTCTTACATCATTGAGCTGCGTGACAGGACGTCGGTGCAGTGGTCGCCTGTCCAGGTGACCAAAGCTGATGAGCTCAGTGCCATCATCAATGATGTCATTGAGAACAAAGAGTACATCTTCAGAGTCAAAGCCGAGAACAAAGCAGGTGTTGGCAAACCCAGTGCTGCCTCTCAGCCTGTCAAGATCATGGATCCCATTGGTGAGTTAGGTGGTGATGAGGACTCTTTACACCTTATAGTTTAGTAAGAAGTGGTTAAAAATTTAAGATGGAAAACAATAATATAAATACAAATGAAAAATTTGTCTTTTGCAGAGCGTCCCAGTCCTCCTCTGAACCTGTCCTGGGAGGACCAGAACAAGAGCTCGGTGCAGCTCACATGGGAGACTCCACTGAAGAACGGAGGTAGTATCATAACTGGATACATCATCGAACGCTGCGAGGATGGAAGCAATAAGTGGCTCCGCTGCAATGCCCGTCTCTGCCCTGACCTCTTCTACAAGGTACAGATAACAGTTCAGAAAAATCAAGATTAGCTGTATCCTGTCAGATCTGTACCTGGGAGGCAATCTGTATTTATTTTCACTGTTAGTAGTGAAAGCACCTTACTGCTTTACAGTAAAATCAATATATATATATATATATATATATATATATATATATTATTTATTTATTTTTTAACCATTTGAGGATTGAAAAATGCATTTTGAGTTAGTTTAAAATCCATAACAATTGCAATGTTTCTCTTAAATTCATTTTAAATCTTGTTTTAATGTTTTATTTTAGGTTTCTGGTCTTAAATATGGAAGCAAGTACAACTACAGAGTGTTTGCAGAAAATGCTGCTGGAGTCTCTGACCCATCCAACATCATTGGACCAATGCTTGCTGATGACCCACACTGTGAGACATGTCTAATGTGTTTGTGTAACACTGAATCTTTAATATTTCAGGAGTGTGTACTGTCTGATAGTTTGAAAGAAAGCAGATTCTTAAAAGAAAAGGATAACAGTCTAAACTTATATAGCGCTTTTCTACCTATTGGTACTCAACGTGCTCTACACTGCTTCTTATTCACCCATTCCCACTCACAATCACACACTGATGGGGGATTGTCACTATTACTTGTGACTGGAGAAGCTGGGGATCGAACCAGCAACTGGGGGATTGGTGGATGACTGCTCTACCTTTCTGCGCCACAATCACCCCAATATTGGTTGAATGTTTAAGTGAAACATTTTTCTCAATGTTTTATATCATCTCCCATAATGCCACTTTCCCTTCTCCAGTTGGCCCAATGTTTGACCTGAGTGCCTTCAAAGATGGCCTTGAAGTGATCGTCCCTCAGCCTCTTACCATTAGAGTGCCCATCACCGGATACCCGGCCCCCATTGCCAAGTGGACCTTTGGAGAGAAGGAGCTGACCAGCGCTGATGAGCGTGTGAGCTTGACGACCAGGCCTTCGTTTGCAGAACTCACGGTCACCCCCAGTGTCCGTCCAGACAAAGGCACCTACACGCTGCAGCTAGAGAATGATGTGACATCTGTCTCTGGAGATATAGACGTCAATGTCATCGGTGTGCATTGTTTTATAATCCAGAACAAATCTGAGAAGACAGTAGATCTGAGCAATTTCCTATTGTCTTCCCACAAACTTGCTTTTGTCATTTGCTAACCTTTCTGTAATGATGCGTTACCTGTGTGTGTCCTCTAGCGGCACCAAGTGCACCAAAGGACTTCAAGGTGCTAGAGGTGACCCGGCAGAATGTCCACCTGAGCTGGGAGTCTCCGGAGCATGATGGAGGAAGTCCTCTGACTGGCTACCAAGTGGAAAAACGGGATGTGTCCCGCAAGACCTGGGTCAAGGTACAACAAATGCAGTTCAATTTATTTGCACTAGTGATCCATCACCATTAAAATGTATTGGCATAGTTTGAATATGTATCTGCATTATAATCTGTATAACAAACATGTCATAAACTACTTAAGAGAGGTTTAGGATACGAATCTGAAAATATTTTCCATGTATCTTTATGTATTGTATAAATTATAAATCCCACTATGTTTCTGAAGCAATGTAAGCATCAGATTATACAGAAATAAACAAAGCACTTCAGGTGAAACAACAGTAATGAACAGTTTGAGGTTTGACAATAATTTATAACTCTTTCCCTCTCTTCTGACTCTCAGGTCGTCACAGGGATCCAGGATCTGGAGTTCACTGTCACAGAAGTGGTTGAAGGGAAGGAGTATTTATTCAGAGTTACTGCCTGCAATAAGTGTGGACCAGGAGAGCCGGCATACATAGATGAGCCCGTCAACGTTTCTTCCCCTGCAAGTAAGTCAGGCCATTGATGAAAATGTCATAAATTAATGCTTTTTGAATACCAAATAATGAAAAACTTTGTAACACACCATATAATTTTTCTTCCAGCTGTCCCAGACCCTCCAGAGAACTTGAGGTGGAGAGACAAGTCAGCCAGTGGCATCTTCCTGACCTGGGAACCACCAAAGTATGATGGTGGCAGTGGCATCAAGGGCTACAATGTGGAACGCTGCCAAAGAGGAACTGACAAATGGGAGCCCTGTGGGGATCTGGTTATTGAGCTGAAGTGCCAGGTGACGGGACTGACCGAAAGCCAGTGGTACTCCTACAGAGTCAGAGCCCTGAACCGCCTCGGAGCCAGCCGACCCTGCAAAGCAACCGATGAGATCCAGGCAATTGATCCCATAGGTATCCGGAATGTGTTTGCTATATTCCTGTTTGATTCAGTTCTCTCACATTGTTCTTGATAAGGTAGAATCAAGTACAATACAAGAAAAATGTGTGATTTTTACAGCTGTTAATTATTAAGTAATTATCCACTTTCTGTTCTGAGTTAATTTACCCAAACGTTATGTTAGGCATCTTCTAAATTGTAAACTCCTGATCAACTCCTTGTTCTGTGTGACCATGCAGAAGCTCCACAGATCCATCTGGATGCCAAGTTGCTGGCTGGTCTGACTGCCAAGGCTGGCAGCAAGATTGAACTCCCCGCTGAAGTAACAGGTAAGCCAGTGCCTCGGGTCAAATGGACCAAGGCTGACGTGGTCCTCAAACCTGATGACAGAGTGTCGATCGACACCAAGTCCGGACACTCCACAGTAACTATTGCCAAGACCAAGAGAGATGACAGCTCCACATACATTATCGAGGCGACCAACAGCAGTGGCCGAGCTACAGCCACTGTGGAAGTCAACATTCTTGGTAAGACCTGCTGACAAGAGGGAAATAAGTAATGAAGATTATTTTCTTAGTATCTATTTCATTCATTTCCATTTATGTATTCTTACATAGATAAGCCCGGTCCCCCGGCTGCGTTTGACATCTCCGAGATCACCAATGAGTCCTGCTTCCTGGCCTGGAACCCACCACGAGACGATGGTGGCTCCAGAGTCACTAACTACATTGTTGAGCGTCGGGCTACCGACAGCGAGATCTGGCACCGAATGTCTTCCACCATCAAACTAACCACGTACAAAGCTGTGGGCTTGATTAAATTCAAGGACTATATCTTCAGAGTCTTTGCTGAGAACCAATTTGGTGTTGGCCCAGCAGCTGAACACACACCCATAACTGCAAAATACCCCTTCGGTAGGTCATGTGACCCTAGGAATTAGGTTTATCTCATTAATTAGTTAATATTTTTCCTGAGACTTGGAGAAAACAGTTAACAATGTAGTCAATAGCTGGCTAATGTAGCGTAGCATCAAAATGGGAAGAAAGAGGAAAACCTCAGAAAAAAGCAGTGCTAATCGTGATTTGATTTGGTTGAAATTGCTCCCTCAATTTGTTAAAAGAGTGTTTTGGTGTAACTCTGGTGGGTCTCCTAAAAGACCCAGTATGTTTTGTTTTATGGACATATTCAGCGCTTGTTAAAGCTGCCTCTGTCTAGATCTGAACAGAACTGATGTTTAGTCATTGACATCTCCCAGAGTTTCTTTATAAGCCCTTGCTTCATCTGGAGTTAATCTTACTCCTCCTGTCTTGTTGTCAGACCCTCCTGGACCTCCTTACAAGCTGGAAGGTACAGACATCACCAAGGACTCACTGACTTTGACCTGGTTCGAGCCTGATGAGGATGGAGGAAGTCCCATCACTGGATACTGGGTAGAGAGATACGAACCTGACCACGACAGGTGGATCAGGTGCAACAAGCAGCCCATCAAAGACACCAACTACAGGTGAATGTAATGCTCTACTGGTGTCTGGTGTCCAACATCTGGTGTTTTATACTGTATATATGTATCTATCTATAGCTTTAATGTTGATTTTTTTATGTACTGATGTGATGTGTTTCTCTCTGCAGAGTCAAAGGTCTTCCCACAAGGAAGAAGTACAAGTTCAGGGTCTTGGCTGAGAATCTGGCTGGAACTGGAAAACCCAGCAAGGAGACTGACCCAATCCTTGTCAAAGATCCTATTGGTAAAAACATGATAGCTCATCCTCAAGTTGTCCAAGGTCTATAAAATCCTTATAGAGTGTTAAGAATATAATGAATGTTTTTCTTTCAGATCCTCCATGGCCTCCTGGTAAACCAACTGTGAAAGATGTGGCTAAGACTTCGTGCTTCCTGATGTGGACCAAACCTGAGCATGATGGTGGAGCAAAGATTGATTGCTATGTCATTGAGATGCTAAAGAGCGGTAATGTGGACTGGATCCGTGTAGCAGACAACATCACCTTCCTGGAATACTTCCTGAAGGGCCTGATGGAGAAACAGGAGTACTCGTTCAGGGTGCGAGCAGTTAATGTGGCAGGAGAGAGTGAACCCAGCGAGCCAAGTGATCCAGTGCTCTGCAAAGAGAGACTCAGTAAGACACGTCTTTACATCAAACCAATGCTGTACACTAGTTGATGCCAATCCAGTCTAACCAGTCATAAAGCTGCACAGCCATTATGTTACATTAATGATTTATCACAGACTCAACTGTCAACTGATGCATAACATATTAAACTGACACCATCAAAACAGGATTGTTGCTTACGAGCTGATAAGATAAAATCATTGAATTTCCTCAGACCCTCCGTCAGCTCCACGCTGGTTGAATGTCGTCAGCATCTGCAGGAACAGTGCAGATTTGAAGTGGGCAGTCCCGGAACGTGACGGAGGCTCACCAATTACCAACTATGTGATAGAGAAGCGTGATGTCAGGCGTAAAGGCTGGCAGGCTGTGGACACCACAGTCAAGGAGCTGAAGTACACTGTGACGCCACTTAACGAAGGATCACTTTACATGTTCCGGATTGCTGCAGAGAATGCTGTGGGCATTGGACCATTCTGCGAGCTGGAGGACTCTGTGTTGGCTAAAGACACCTTTAGTAAGTTAAAAAATAACTTAATTCACATATATTTTAGTTAAATTATTTAAATCAGTAGACTAAAACACATTAATTCTCTGTCAATAATACAACCTCTGGCTTGCAGCTACTCCTGGGCCTCCTTATGCTGTTACTGTCAATGCTGTGACGAAAACATATGTGGACCTGCAGTGGGAGGCACCTAAGAACGATGGTGGCAGACCCATCCTCAAGTAGGTTTTTATTTCATGTAAATCATTAAAAGCATAAATACGAGAAAAAACAAACCTTTTTGTGGTGGTGGTGATACCTTAACCCAAAGCCTCATAACAGCTTTGTTTGATGTTACCAGTACTTAAAATTCTCTCCTCATGCTCCCTGCAACTCTTTTTGATACAGGGCTAAAAACTATTATCTGCATTAAATTTATGTTAATCCTTTTTTGCTTCCAATAATGCATGTTTGACAACTCAAACTAAAACCTAAATGGTACATACTGCAGCTGCAGGATTACTTCCTCTGTGCTGTGTGTGTAGTTGTGTTCAACTCCTGGTTTCTCAACCCTCCAGGTACTGCATTGAGAAGAAGGAGAAGCTTGGAACTCGCTGGGTGAAATGTGGGAAGACCTCAGGTCCAGACTGTAAGTACAGAGTGACTGATGTCATCGAGGGAACAGAAGTTCAGTTTCAGGTGTGTGCTGAGAATGAGGCCGGCCTCGGACACCCAAGTGAACCTACTGAGATCCTCAGCATCGAAGATCCAACTGGTTCGTCTAGTCTCACAAGTCAATAAAAAATGAAAATAGCTAAAGGTTTACAGTATACACCATATAAAAGGCATCTGTAATGTCTTCTCCAGGTGCTCCATCACCACCTGTCGATCTGCACGTGACTGGAGCCAGCCGGGACTTCCTGTCCATTGCCTGGAAGCCTCCTCAGAGGGATGGTGGCTGCCCCATCACCGGCTACCACATTGAGATGTGTGAGGCTGGGACAGAGAAGTGGATGAGGGTCAACGCGCGTCCAGTGAAGGAGCTAAAATACCGTGTAGAGGAAGGCTTGATCCCAGAGAAGGAGTACATCCTAAGAGTTAGGGCCATCAACTCGGCTGGAGTTAGCGAACCCTCCGACATCTCAGAAAACGTTTTTGCCCAAGATTCTGACTGTGAGAGCCTTTAACACCATATGTTTTTTTTCCAGTTCAAAGTTCTGTAAAGGCTTGGCACTAATGGGTATGATTTTCTGTTTCTGTGTATGCAGGTAACCCAACTTTGGACTTCCAGACTTTGGACCTGGTTGTTGTGGAAACAGAGAAGTTGCACATCCCGGTTCCCTTCAGAGCTGTCCCTGCGCCCAGAATCACCTGGCATAAAGACGGTGTGGAGCTGAAGGCAGACCAGCGCCTCAGCTTAGGGTGAGTGCAGCTTTATGTTCGTTTCAAGCTAGTTTTAATTCATCTGGAGTTGTAAACATGTTATTTCTAAAACTGAAGAAATATACTACTAATTGAAGTAACTGAAGAAAACTGCATCACTCAAATTGTACTTTATATAAGTCAGTGTGTGTAAAACCTGTTTTAGTCATTTTAAACATTCAAATGTTAAAGGCACTTTGATGGACTAAGTATATCATGTTAGTACTGGACAGCGCTGGATTAGCCGTTTACCAGATCTTTTAGTTATCACTGGAAAGAAAACTTTGTTTAAGTAACCTCCATATTATTTTCTAAAATATTTGACTGAAATAAAGAATTTGCTTAATTATTATTATTACAGTTTCTCAGACTCTTCAGAGTTTTTCAGTGTGGCTGAAAAAAATGACCCAGTGCATGGCAAATTCTCATGATGGAGAATATTAGAAAATGATTTGTCTGTTTTATCTGTTTAAGTGTTTGATTAAATGTTTGTTGTTTTTTTATGGCTCTTTGTCAGTGTGAGCATCAGTCGCTGATTATTTATGTCTAACAGGAAGGAATATACTTCCTGTCACCTGGAAGTTGAGAGCAGTGTTCACGCTGATGCCGGAGTTTACAAAGTGACTCTGGAGAACAAACTGGGAGCTGCCAGCGCCACCATTCATGTCAAAGTCATAGGTACTGACTGAGTACAGTTTTGACATTTTCAAATAGACAGGAACACTAGATTAGTAACATGTCTGTTCCTCCTTCTCCAGGCCTCCCTGGTCCCTGTAAGGAGATTGTGGCCTCTGAGATCACAAAGAGCTCCTGTAAAGTGTCCTGGGAGCCTTCAGATAATGACGGTGGCACCCCAATTCTTCACTATGTTCTTCAGGTCTGAAATGGCAGCATATCTTGATTTTTCAGCAGCAACAGGTTTTTAAGAACCAGTGGTCAGCTTTATTTCTGTGTGTTTGCAGCGGCGTGAGGCCGGCAGGAGGACATACGTCAACTTGATGTCTGGAGAGAACAAGTTGATTTGGCCCGTCAAAGACCTCATCCCCAATGGAGAATACTACTTCAGAGTTCAGGCTGTCAACAAGATCGGAGGAGGAGAATTCATTGAGCTGCGTAAACCAGTCATTGCCGAGGACCAGAAACGTAAGAATTCTGACATTTCTTTTGATATAATACCTGAACTGTTACATGACAACTTCACCATTTAAACACAAAACTAGCTAGGATGGCTAACTGCAGCTAGGATTCTTACCAGAACTAGAAAATTCAATCACATTACACCGGTTATTGCATAACTTCACTGGCTTTTAAAAGCAGACTAAAAACCTTTTATATGCTTCTACTTACAGATAAGGACAGGCTGTGACCTCATTGTATGGTTATTTTCTGATATTTGCTTGCTCACATTTTAATAATAATAATTTATAATTTTATTTTTATATTCTTTTATTATCTGCTTTCTACTATTATGCACATTTTACTATATGCCATATTTACATATATACTAGTGTTCACATTTATCTGTTGGTTTAATTGTTCTTATAAGTTTTTTGCTGCTGGCTGGACAGCACAGAGATGCTTATATGAAAGGTGCTATAGAAATAAGACTATTTACAACAAGTTTACTTTGTCATAAGAGACCTGGGTTTATGACAGCAAGACCTTACATATTCAGTTTTTTACTGATATTCAGTTTGACAACATTTGGAGCATAGAACCTATGTGCATTCAGAAGCCAATGACCATTTAAATTTTTAAATTTAGATGTTGACACTATTCCTTTTTATTATGGTAAATGTAGGGGAGGTTTTCACCAGTTATACCCATACTAGGAACTCTTTATACCCAACTTTATGTTAGTGAAGTTAAACACTACTGAAACATTTTGGAACAAAACACGTTATTGCTCTGTTAAATGTAATTTTTTGTTTTGCAATATTTAAGATATGAATCAAGACCTTCTGGCATTTTTATACAAAAAAAAATCTTCATCTCAGATGCTCCTGACCCGCCGGTGGACATGGAGACCCACAACCCTACATCCAGCACCATCACCCTGACCTGGAAGCCTCCGATGTATGATGGTGGCAGCAAGATCATGGGCTACATCCTGGAGAAGCAGCAGAAGGGCAGCGACAAGTGGGAAAGATGCAATGACTTTCTGGTGCCTGTCCTATCTTACACTGTCAAAGGCCTGACGGAGGGCAAGAGCTATGCATTCAGAGGCAAAGCCGAAAACGCTGCAGGGATCAGCGAGCCATCACGCAGCACACTATTTGTCAAAGCCTCAGATGCTGTTGGTAAGGATAATGTCTGCTAAATTCCTTTGTTTGCACAAGTCAATACATAGAGACAGGATATAACAAATTAATGAGAGCCCAAGAGGTGCGTTTGTTGAATCTAGAATACCGTAGGAGCAGAGTTATTATGCACTAAAATCTAGGTACTTGTTATGGTACCACATACTAAGGATAATAATATGACAATGTTTTGCTCACTTTCAGGTAGATTTTCTACTATTAGACAAATCCAGGCAAGCTGGGTCCCTCTGATTATGCTAAGCTAAGTTAGCCACCAGGTGCTGTTAGCTTTAAATGTACCATAATGATAAACATGAGTTTGTATTTCAAGCAGATGTTTTTTTTAGAGAAAATTGGTATTAGGAAAATCATCTCAGAAAATGTATAATAAGCATTTAATTTTTAAAATGTTTTCTTCTGATAATTTTTTTCCTTATTCGATTATGCTTCCTTTTGATTACAACCTGGCAGCCATCATGTTATTAATTCCACTTCGGTCTCTCAGATCCTCCTAAGGTCTTCCTAAGTGGCAGCCTTCAGTCCGGCCTCAACGTGAAGCGAGGCAACGAGATCTGTCTAGATGCCAACATTTCTGGCTCTCCATACCCTGAGATCACCTGGTACTGGAACAACCAGGTGATCCGGCCTGAGCCACTTCGCAAAAGACCTGAAAGACCCCTGAGGAAGAAGGTGGAGAAGAAGGAGCCAGAGAAGAAAGAGGAGAAGAAGAAGGATGAGGTAGAGCCTGAGAAGAAAGAGCAGAAGGAAGAACAGGAAAAAAAAGAGGAGGAGAAGAAGGAGGAGCCAGCAGAACCAGAGGTGGAGGAGGCAGCAGAACCGGAGCTGGAGGAGCCAGACTACCCTACGATAAATGAGCGACTGACCATCAACAACAGTCGCAGGGGGTTGTCTTCTGTCATCATCAGAGACTCGGTCCGTGCTGACCACGGCGTATACATGGTGAAGGTGGAGAATGATAATGGTATTGCCTCTGCAACCTGTGAGGTCAATGTGCTGGGTGAGAAAAAATTTCTATTCGTTTGCTACTGTAACCTGCTAACTTTTAAAAAAATATATTTTTATACTAAACAATTAGTAGCAGGTTAGGTGATATTGAAAAAAATGTTTATTAGAGTTTTAACAATATTAAGAAAGGTGTATAATTGTGAAAATAATATTTTAAACATATTTAACATTATTTATAATATGTAAAGATTGACAATGTTTTAAAAATCTTACAGTTAAGAATTTTAAAGTTTTAAATTTGTGGATTAATTGAAAATAATACGAGTTTTTATTGAATTTCCCACAGAATACTTAATAATAATAAAAATGTGTATTTATAGAACTCTTTTAAATATCACATTTACATATGAGGTTTTCAGGCAGTAATGTAGGTCTAAATAATTTTTCAATGTTAAAAACAATGTTTCCAGATTGATTAAAGTGATTCATTTACAAATAGAAAAAGTTGTATAATACACATTTGTTACAAGTGTAAAACTGAGTGTAAGAAACGGACCTGAAGCTTTTGGAATCAAAAATTCTGACCATTTTGTCTGTCTGCAGATACTCCTGGTCCTCCAGTCAACTTCAGATTTGAGGAGGTGAGGAAGAACTCTTTGATCTGCAAATGGGATCCTCCGTTGGATGATGGCGGTAGCGAGATCCTCAACTACATTCTAGAGAAGAAGGACAACTCAAAGCTGGAGTTTGGCTGGAGCTCTGTGACCAGCACAATAAAACGGTGCAACTACTTTGTGCCCAAACTCATCGAGAAGAAGGAGTATATCTTCAGGGTTGTGGCCGAGAACAAACATGGCGCCGGTCCACCCTGCATATCAAAACCAATCGTTGCCAAGAATCCTTTTGGTATTTTCTATTTTTACTGCTTTTTCAACTTTACTTTTTCAGGTTTCTATGTATTTTAGTTAGTTAGCATACACACCTAAACTTACATTCACCCTTTTCCCCCCCACAATTTTTTTTGTCCTCCTCAGATCCTCCCGAGGCTCCTGATAAGCCACAGGTCCGTGATATCACATCCAACAATATGTTGGTCACTTGGAACCCTCCAAATGACAATGGGAGCCCCATCTTGGGATATTGGGTGGAGCGCCGTGAAATTAACAGCGCACGCTGGGCATCTGTCAACAGGTGAGGAAAAGGAATGAAAACTGAATTTAAGACTCAGTATATCGACTTAGTATTGGGTGAGGTTTTGGAAATATCATCATATAGAAACCATTTTACAAACAAATATTTTTGTTTTTTGCTGAATCTGTCCTGGTCAATAGGGACCTTGTCCCTAACACTCAGCTGAATGTTGGAGGTCTCCAGGAGGGAATGACTTACATCTTTAGGGTGGCAGCTGAAAACCAGACTGGCCCCGGAAAGTTCAGTGAACCCTCTGAACCCATGTTGGCCCAAGCCTCAATCTGTACGTAGACAGTTCCAAACACTGTGTTCAGTACATCTCTCTTTTGCTTTAACATTTCTATCAAACCGGACAATGACAATTTGCTTCACCAAATGTTTGGCTGTCATAATTGCTTCTTCGGAATGACTACATATGTGAACATTGAAAAGAAAAGTAGGGTCAAGAAGAGGCACCCTAACAGTCTTGTGCATGAATATGAATTTATCTAAGAATTACTACACACAATCTGTCTATTTGTGACACTGCAGTACCTCCTGGACCACCAATTGCCCGTGTGGCGACGACAACTGACTACTCCATTGAAGTGGAGTGGGACCCACCTGTGGATAATGGTGGAGGAGAGATCCTAGGATATCACGTGGAGAAGGTCAGATCATCACATCACCTCTGATAGTTTTTTTAGGTTTACTCATTTGTTTTCAGTTGCCTTGCCTCAGTTGCAGGTTCACATTTTCTTCTCTGGAGCCCCTAAACCTTCTTGATTTCATTTCCTTTGTGTTTTTCAGGCCTTACTTGGTTCCAAAGATTGGTCCAGGTCTACAGAACGTGCCTGTAGGGCCCAGAATTTCACTGTCTACGAAGTTCGTGAGGGAGCCAAGTATGGAATCAGAGTCATCGCCTGCAATGCTGCTGGAGAGGGAACACCAGCATACATAGAGTCTGTGCTTGTCAAACAGCCTGCAGGTAAGGCAATGATAATGATAATAAAATTGGAAGTACCGGAAAAAAAAGTGACTGATACTGAGAATAATTAAGCCATATGTGTCTAATTAAATGCGGTAAAACCTTTTGGCTTCTTCATTTGGTTAATTCCACAGAGAAGCCAGTGATTGACCTGGACTTGTCCGTCAAGAATGGTGTGGTCATTAGAGCTACAGAGACACTTCTTGTACGTGCTACAGTCACAGGAAAACCCTACCCATGCATCACCTGGACCAAGGATGACCATAGACTTGAGAAAGACCGCATGGAGGTCCTCACTGAGGGAAATGACAGCATTCTTTCAGTTCAGAACATTCAGAGGAAGGACGCAGGCAAATACCAGATCTCTGCCTGCAACCCCAGCGGCATTAAAAATGCTTGGACCAGAGTGGAGGTTGTGGGTAAGTTAGGAGGTGTAAGTGGGACTTAATGATAAAAAGTTACCTTGAATTTAAATTAACCAAACCACAATGACATTGTTTGATTTTCAGATGTACCCGGACCTGTCACGGAACTGAAGCCCGTCGTTGTCACTCGTAAGATGATCTTCCTTAACTGGGACGATCCCGTGGATGATGGAGGCAGTGACCTGACAGGCTTCCTTGTGGAGCGAAAAGATGTGGACAAGACCGGCAAGCCAAAATCATGGAGGCAGCCTGTTGAGACCATCTCATCTAAGTGTGAGTGTGGTGGTATTGTAGAGGGACAGGAGTACTTGTTCCGTGTCATTGCAAAGAACAAGTACGGCTTGGGTGTTCCCGTCGAGCTTGGACCCATCTTGGCTGTGGACCCACAAGGTGAGTCCTAAAATCACTTGATATCTATTTTTAAATGAATAGATAAACTTGTTTTGAGGAGACCAAGAGAAGACAGTGTTTAAAGCCTTGGTTGAAAAGTGGATTTGTACTTAAAAGTTATAATTTCTTTGGTGGTTCTGCAGGCCCGCCATCATACCCTGAGAAGTTTCACTACACTGAACGAACCAGGGACTCCATCACACTGACCTGGAAGCCACCTCGTAATGATGGTGGCAGCCCCGTCATTGGCTACTTTGTTGAGAAGAAGCGTCATGACCAGCAGGCCTTTGAGCCCTGTAACACAGACATGTGCACTGACTTGACCATGACTGTGCAGGGCCTGGAAGATGCATGGTTGTATGAGTTCAGGATCAAGTGTGTCAATTCAGTAGGAGAGAGTGAGCCATCCATACCTTTTAGTGTGATCATCCAAGATGATGAAGGTAAAATCATTAATCCTATATCTATTTGAAATAAATTGGATCAAACAGTCAAGGATGCTCATCAGCTTTACCAACATATTTCTTTCTGTGGTGGTTTATTTGGATTCTGTCCTATTACTCTCAGTGGCTCCCGAGGTCCACATGCTGAAGCACTTTGAGCATGACTCAATAACTGTGAAGAAGGGTGAGCCCATTGAGATGCCTGCTGATGTCCTGGGCCTCCCCATCCCTAAGATTGAGTGGTCAAAGGATGATGTTTTGATTGCAAAGCCCACAGAAACTCTGCTCATAGACACAGAAGTGACCGGCAGGTTGAACTGCAAGACCACGCTGAGCATCCCATCAGCCAATAGGAGGGACCGTGGCACCTATGTTGTGTCTGCTTCCAATAACATGGGCTTGGCAAAGCACACCACCTATGTCATGGTGCTAGGTAAGTATAACATGCCACTCACAGACAAATAGACAGGACATGACACTTACCATGTAAAATATATATTATAGGGAAATTTGAGTTTTCACAATAACAACTGAAAGTCTCCTAACTGAACCCTTAACATCTTTGTAGACCGACCAACTCCGCCCAGGAATTTGACAGTATACAACATTAAGGCTGAGTCCTGCTACCTCCAATGGGAGGCACCATTAGATAATGGTGGCAGTGATCTGACTAACTACATTGTTGAGAAGAAGGAAGTATGGACAGAGGAACCAGAGCCAGAGGAGGGACAGGCTGCTCCATCTGAACCACAATGGGAGGAGGTCACCAGCAGCATCATTGATAGGAAATATGGGGTATGTTTAACAACACCAATAATAACAAAAATATTGAAATTACTACAAGAATACCAAAGGTCATTTACCTGACTAACACTACATCCTTCACCTGTAGGTGTGGAACCTGGAGACAAACAAGACCTACCTGTTCCAGGTCCGGGCTCAAAATCGGTATGGTATATCTGACCCCTGTATGACTAACCAAGTCAAGATTATAGATCCTTTAGGCCTCCCTGGCCCACCAGAGAAACCAAAAATCACAGAGCACACCAAGGCCACCATGACCCTGACCTGGGAACCTCCCAGAGAAACCGGTGGCTCTAAGATTATTGGCTACTGGCTGGAGAAGAGAGAGATAGGCACCGACTATTGGGCCAAAGTCAACAAGACACCTGTCACAAAGAGGGGCATGAAAGGCTGGGAGTACCAGGTGAGCTGCCATGGACTGTTTCTGTTTTAGTGTAGGACTCATTTTTTACATTGTAAGATTTATTATTCCATCACTGTGTACAGCTTTAGGTCCCAATTTAAGCCCCTATCTAGGGGGTAGGAGTGTAACATACAAGGATACATAAGGCTGTTCCTTGGTCACCAAACCAAAATCCAGAATCCAAACTTTGCGATTAAGCGTGCAATTTATTAATAAAACTAAGTGAATGTGATTCAAAAGTGGAGCACTGTAACTCAGGGTTAACCAATGCAAAAATGACAAACAAAAGAATCTATTTCCCAAAGAAAGTGCTAGCTAACTCCTAAGAAGAAAACACACAAAATGACACTCACTAACCCTAACTCCCTACTGTGAAAACCAGAGAAAAAAACACAAAGAAAATGGCAGTTATTCCCATAAGCTTCAATACTATTTACATGTAAAATGTAGAGATGGTGATAAGTATTTACACTAATTACAAAATAATCAATAAATACACAAAACTATGGCACAAGGCCCAACGATCCAACTAATCCAAAATTCACAATATGCTCATCATATCACAATCAGCTCCTGGGATGGCCCCCCAATACGGCCAATCAGACAGGGCACCTATAAGTCAGACACACAGCTCCATACAAACAAAGATCACTCACTCTCACACAAAACACATCTTAAAAGGAACAACAATTTACATCACATATGGCCAGAGCCATACAGTCCACTAATTAAAGTGCGAATGTTGTTTGGACAATTTTTTGTCCACCTCCTGCATAACAAATTATCTCGGGTTAAGTCAAAACAGACCTATGGACCTTCAGGATGGCTTACTGCTAAGGGCAAGTCTGCCTGATATATTTAAGATTTAAACAGATTTCTATAGGCAGTAAAAGATCAGATGTAGAATGTAAGGTAGGTCTGTCACATTTTTGTCTAATGCATTTCAAAAGACGTGCTACAGATTTTTAGAATGGAATATGAATGAATATGAATAATGAAATGAATAGAATGATTTTTAAAAGGACTCAGTCCAAGTCCTTAGAAAGGCCCTTCACAGACCATTAGAATGATCCATCACAAAGGTCACAGTTCCTAAAAATAAGGATCAGAAACAGATAAGGTCTTCGGCTTATCGCTTCAGGGGTCAACACAGTTGAACGTGTTCTGCATATTTGGCATGAGTTTTTTATGCCGGAAGTTTAGCCACAATCGCTTCCTGCCGCAATCCTCCCATTTTATCCAGGCTAAGAAACACCAACAAGGTAGCCCATGATGGTTGGGAGGGGCCACACCTGGTGGGGTGGGATTCAATCCTGTGGCTGTCTGCATCCAACCTGACCCTCTACCCATCAGACCACTTCACAGTTCTTGAGAACGGAGTCTGCTTATTTGACAAAACATGTTGCTTGAAAAAAAATGAACACACACAAAAAAACCTTACAAAAAATACTTTCTCTTCTGTGTCTCTCAGTCTAACCATCTATTCGAAGGAATAGAGTATGAGTTTAGGGTTGCTGCCTACAATTCTGCAGGAATTGGACCATTCAGTCAACCATCTGACTCAGCCTTTGCTGTGGATGAAATTAGTGAGTAAAACCCTTCTTTTTAGATATGAGTTTTGTCTCTTGGGAAATGATAAAAGATTGAGTTTTAGTTAAGAATTTGAGTTTGGACACTGGAATAGATACTGTTTTACCTACACTGCTGCTTTTCCCTATAGCTCCTCCAAGCATGCCTGCTGCACCTGAAATTGCTGATAAAACAAAGTACAGTGTCAGACTGACCTGGAAACCACCAGAGAGTGATGGTGGAAGCCCCATTAAGGGCTATATCATTCAGATCCAGGATGAGGGCAGATCAGATTGGATGAGGGTGAATGACATAGACAGCCTGCACCCCACTACCGACTTCACTGTTCCCAGCCTCCGTGAGCTGAAACGCTACCGCTTCCGAATCAGCGCTGTCAATGCCATAGGCGAGTCTGTCCCCAGCCCCAGCACCAGCGAGGTTCTGATTGAAGATGTCCAGCGTATGTTTCACTACAAAGTCTCACTGCAATACATAACTTTGATAACTATCAAAACCATTTCCTTTGTACTTGCCTTTCCCTGATATCTGCACTGATACTTCTTACTTGGCAGTTGAGCCTTCGATCACCATAGACATGATAGTCGAAGACCTGCTGTACATACGTGCTGGTGATCCAATCAGAATCCCTGCGTCGATCAAGGGTCGTCCTGTTCCCAAGGTGACCTGGGACTTTTATGGTAAAGCAAAGACGGAAACGAAGAACAAATTGTACACACTGCCTGTGGACTCTGAGGTGAGATGGTCTCAATACAGTGACTTTCTCACACACTGCCATGTGGTCTTTTAAAGGCAGCTTTTTCTCGTACATTTAACCATGTATTTGTGCAGCAGTGTGTAGTAAAGAACTTTATATACTCTTTTAACTGGATAACCTAAAAAAACAATCAACTCAAAGTAAATACTTCATGAATACATCTTAATTATATTTTTTGTTTTATTTACCATTTGAAAAAACACTATATTTTATAAAGGGCAGTTGCAGTCTGGTTTTGTCATCATTACCGGTTTCTACATCCAGGTTGAGTCCACAGACACCACGTCTGTCGTGACCATCCCTGTCAGTCTGAGGAGCCACTCTGGACGTTATACTATCACGGCCAAGAACAAGTCAGGACAGAAACATGTCAACGTTAGAGTCAATGTCCTCGGTATGTCTGTGTTGTTTACAAATACACCTCAATACTGCAATCATCACTTAACCTTCCTACTACAAGCTTGAAGACATTTCTTCAGTAGAATACATGTATGTATCAATATATTCCGACTGTACTTCTTTCCTTGGTACAGATGTTCCTGGACCCCCAAAGGAGCTGAGGGTTACTGACGTCACTCGCTCAACCATGAGGCTGATCTGGAAACTCCCCGACACTGATGGAGGAGAAAGAATCAAGAGCTATTTCATTGAGAAGAAAAGTCTCACAGCCAATGCTTGGACTAAGGTAAACATTACTCTGTCCACCAGTTTTTTTATAATGAGTGGAGATCAGAGTAATCAAAGGTTCTGTCTGTGCCGTGTCATGACTCCACTTGAACAGAGGTAAACAGATATTAGAGTTACTGTAGCCTGACCTGTCACAAGTTCCACAATTACAATAAAACATCCCAGGTTTAAAGACACTGTGATCCCCTTAATTTTGTTTGTTCATTTGTTATCAGGTGAATGCAGCCTGTGCAATTCAGGCCTACGTTGTACCAGGTCTTCTGGAGGGTCAAGACTATCTATTCAGGGTCCGAGCTGAAAACAGACTTGGATTTGGCCCATTCACAGTCACAACCGATCCTGTCCACGCCCAAGACCCAATATGTGAGGACACTTTGCAATTAACGAGCTATCGTTCAAACAGCGCCAAAACATTACTGCAGTTGTTCTAATGATTGCCTTCCAATTCCTTCTCCTCAGATCCACCTGACCCACCCACCAAGCTGAAGGTCAACCTGGTGACAAAGAACACTGTCAGTTTGAGTTGGGAGCCTCCCAAGAACAATGGTGGCTCTCCTGTGAAGCATTATATCATTGAGCGTTTGTGCTGGGACACAAGTGGTAAGGAGAAGGAGACCTGGAAGCAGTGCAACAAGAGAGACGTGGAGGAGCTTACCTTTGTCGTGGAAGACTTGAAAGAGGTTGGTTTCTATTCTTGAAAGGATTTTGGGATAGTGACAGTGTGCTGGGATTCCATTTCTCTGAGACAATCTGTTTATATTATAATGTGAAAACTACTCTGTGAAGGAGATAATGAAGATGAGTTTGCTTCAGAGCTAGACTAAGTTTGGACATTTTTGTTTCTGATGTGCAGGGAGGAGAATACGAGTTCAGAGTTAAAGCTGTTAACATTGCTGGACCTGGCCGACCCTCTGGCACTGTTGGACCCATGGTGATCAAGGATCAGACCAGTGAGTGATAATTCACAGTTACATATCTTCATATAGTGTAGAGAAATTTAGAATTACAAACTATCCAACATCTCAGAAGGAATTTTAAACACGTAAACTCCTTTGTTCAATCTACTCCTGACAGATGTATGAAATGAATTCATTCATCATTTCGTCATATATTTTGTTTTCTGTTCTGTTCTGTTTTTACTGGAAACCTCCAGAATACAAAGACTGAATTTGCTGCCAACACATGAATTATTTAAATTAGACAGTTACCCAGAGACTTTCTGTTAGAAGACAGAATTAGCACTTAGTGGCACTGAACGACATGTTTGGTATTGCACACTGGTAAAAATTTAACTGCTGATGTTGACCCACTTCATGTATTTTGTTTGTTGCTACATTTTTAATTTCATTCAAGTGTCTCAATCCTTTGTTTAGGTGCTCCAACCATCATGCTGCGTGAGGCAATGGAGGGGGAGGAGGGCTGTGATATCAGCATTGTCGCGAAGATAAGTGGCTGTCCATTCCCCATGCTCACCTGGAAGAAGGCCAGCCTAGCCAAGCCTGAGGAGAAGGCTGAAATCCATTACGACCAGCACATGAACAAACTGATGACACAGGACAAGTGCACGCTGCTGATACAGCAAGCCAGCAGGCACGACAGTGCCCTCTACAGCCTGACAGCCAGCAACAGCCTGGGCACCGTCACCAAGGACATCAAGCTCTCAGTGTTTGGTGAGAAACACAAACCTTAATGTTTCATCACACACATGTAAAAGATTTTTAAAGTTAAAGAAACAAGTTTTAGCAAAGAAACTACTAGTTTCCTGACTGATCACAACTCAGCAGTATTTGTATTTCTCTAAACTGACACAAAAAGTTCACATTTTCAAAAATATGCGGCACCTTCAGGAAGTAACTGAGAGCTACCTCCAAGGCTATGAGTTGGCATTTAATTACTAACTTTGTGGTGACACAGGTGGTAAAAAGGGGGGCACTGTGTGGGGTATGGTCAAGGATGGTTATAAACTTTAAGCTAATAAAATAAAACAAAGTAAATAATATAAAACAGTCATTATTTTTAGTTGTTTCCATATATATCATGCTAAACAAATCAGGCGTTTAGCCTCAGTTTCACAGTTGACTCTTTAAAACAATGTTAACTTAATTCGATAGAAATCAAAGATGACTGAATTTCAATCTCTCCCTCCGCAGGACCTCCTGGCCCACCTGCTGCACCCATCAAGTTCACCGAAGTGTTCGCGGACAGGATTGGCCTCGCTTGGAACCCTCCCTCAGATGATGGTGGATCCAAGATCACAAACTATGTGGTTGAAAAGCGTGAGGAGAACAGGAAGTCCTGGGTGCATGTCTCCAATGACCCTAAGGAGTGTGCCTATGTGGTGACCCGCTTAACAGAGAACCACGAGTACGAGTTCAGAGTTATGGCCCAGAACAAGTTTGGAGTTGGGCCTCCTCTCGTCAGCGAGCCGGAGAAGGCCAGAAACCTCTTTAGTGAGTTTAGATTATTAGTTGTCAGGGTCATCATCTAAAATGTCTCTATTAAGTGTTGAATCTAGTGTGTACCATAGTACAGTCTATTAGAACTATAAGATATTCTGACTTTTTTTTAGTTTAAAAACTTTTTCATTTCAATAGTGATGATCTGTGAGTTTAGTAACATCAGGGTGTGCATGCTGTGCAGGTAAACATTATATTGGTATAATGTATATATTAAGGTATACATTAATAATTGTCAGTTCATCTGAGTAGTTTTATGCATATTTTACATACAGAACATATAGTAGAAGGCTGACTCCAGTTATCAGTTTAATTTCTATAGCTAACGTATTTATGGACAACTATCCTCTTGCAGCGGTCCCTGGTCAGTGTGACAAACCGACTGTAACCAACATCTGTCTGGAGTCGATGACTGTCAACTGGGAGGAACCCAAGTATGATGGTGGCTCCCCGATCACTGGCTACTTCGTCGAGAAGAAGGATATGACTGGCAAGCGCTGGACCCGTGTCACCCGCGAACCCATCCGAGCGCTGCCCCTGGGAAACAACTGGGATGTGACTGGTCTGCTGGAAAGCGCTTTGTACCAGTTCAGGGTGATTGCTGTCAATGCTGCTGGCTGTGGTCTGCCCAGCATGCCCTCAGACCCCATACTCTGCAGAGATCCCATCAGTAAGAAACATATTCTCAGAACTTAAACTGTTTAATTATTGTTAAATTATCCAACCCTGTATTTTAGAGAGTCATCTCTGTTCATGCTGCAACACTATTTTACCAGACCAGCTCAGAGTGAATGAGTCGCAAACACTATATCTGACAAGTCGGAATTTTATGTAATGTAATGCATGAACAAACGATGAGTTGGATCAAAAGAAATAAACCAGTTATAATATACCTTGATATGCCCTCACTTCTTCAGGTTCAGTGAAATATATCATTGTACAGTATTTACAGTATCAGTATCTGTGTGTGTGCAGAGCCTCCCGGACCACCCATTCCCAAGGTGACAGACTGGACAAAGTCAACGGTAGAGCTAGAGTGGATCCCTCCTCTGGTGGACGGAGGGTCAAAGGTCACTGGCTACATAGTAGAGTTCAAGGAGTTAAACAAGGAGGAGGAGATGAAGAAAGCTCAGAGGAAGCTGCTGCTGAGCGATGCTGAGGATAAGGAGCCTGAGAGTGACAAGGGCTGGCAAAAGGTAAAAAAAACATCTGACATAAAAATATTTGCAATATCATTGTGCAGACCACATGATTCACTGAGGCAACTCTGAGCTTCCGATAGAAAATATACATATAGAAAATACTTTTTTGATCATCAAGGCCAGTCAATACCACAAAAACTTTATATATTCCAGCATATGTTTGAAAAAATCATTAAAGTATGTGAGAGAGAGGTAAAATATACAATGACACAATTTCCCAAAAAACACAGCTAAAATTACAGAAGAGAATAAAAGAGTAAAAATAGAAATATACATATATATGTATATATATATATACATATATGTAACATATGTAATGTATATGTATGTAACATGTATTCTTGTAGATGAATGCAATAAATGGATAGTGAACATAAAATATTTTAATTATAGGAAAAGATGGTTTTCAGTTTGTGTTCAAAAACTTCTCGGAGCCTAAACACTAAAAGCTGCCTCACCAAAAGTTTTTGTCCTGCACTTGAATTAGTTAGCATTAGTGTAATATTTGTATGGCAAATTATGTTATAATTTAATAATTATTATTATTAGATTATTAGATTATTATTTAAGGATCATATTTAAAGTTTGTGTTATACTGTAAATTTCGCAGCTATGAAGGGTAGGTTTTAGCACTCAGTATTAGGAATTCTTTAGTTATTGACAGTCGTCTTCGTGTCTCTCTACAGGTGAAGGACACAGAGATCAGAGGAACCAGGTTTGTGGTGGCCGGACTGAAGGAAGGTGGTCTGTACCGCTTCAGAGTCAGAGCTGTGAATGCTGCTGGAGCAGGAGACCCAGGACTTGTGTCTGAGCTTATTGAGGTCAAAGACAGAACAAGTAAGACTCTCATCCACCTATCTGTCAGCATAGCACTATGCATTTCTGATGATGGCATATTTTTTAAAAAATGAATCATTGATTTCTAATCCAGTTCCCCCTGAGATGGACCTGGATGCCTCAGTGAAGGAGAAGATTGTGGTCCATGCTGGTGGCACCATCCGCATCATTGCCTACGTGTCTGGAAAACCCGCCCCACAAATCACCTGGTGCCGAGATGATGCAGAGGTGCCCAAAGAGGCTGTGGTGGAGACAACAGGCATCTCCAATTCACTTGTCATCAAGAACTGCCAACGCAAACACCAGGGAATCTACACCCTCAGTGCTAAGAATGAGGGGGGGGAGAGAAAGAAAGCTGTTGTCGTTGAGGTCCTCGGTGAGTCAGCTAAAATGATTGAATTATTCTCAAAACTGAGATAGATTTATATGTGTGTGCCAATATAGTATGTATATACATAAACAGTACTACAAATACATACATGTAGTATATATACCTATCCAGACATTTTGTATGCTTACAGCAAACCATTGTCTAATTTACATGGTCTCCCTTACTTAAATATTTAATAATGTCTGAGAGAGAAGGAATGTTAAAGCAAACAGTGATACTCAAACTAAAGTAAACACAGTATCAGCTTTCAAAAACATTTAGATAAAAGAACATTTGGAAGTACATGTATCATACTCAGTATGCACATAGTCAAGGCAATGTTTAGACTAATAGGGGTGACTGTGGTGCAGGAAGGTAGAGCGGTTCTCCACCAGTCTCGCAGTTGTTCGGCTCCTCCAGTCACATGTCGAAGTGTCTTTGAGCAAGACACTGAAGCCCAATTTAGTTGCTCCCGTTGAGTAATATATAGAGAATACCCAACAAATCCCCTTTGAGTAGCACTAGGCAACAGGAGAGGAAAAAACCCCTTCAGAAACATACAGCAGAACCAGACACAGGGTGGGCAGCTATCTGCCTTTAGACTTTATAAAAAAGAGAATGTTTTAGGTCTAGTCTTAAACCTAGAAAGGGTGTCTGCTTCCTGGATCTGAAATAGGAGCTGTTTCCACAGGAGAGGAGCTTGATAGAAAAATTCTCTGCCTCCCATTCTACCTTTGGAAATTCTGGGAACCACAAGTATTCTTAGATCGAATTGGTCTACCTGGATGATATGGTACTATAAGGTCTCTTAGATATAATGAACCTTCACCACTGAAAGCTTTGTATGTAAGCAGAAGGATTTTAAATTCTATTCTATATGTTATGGAGAGAAGCTAGTGCAGGCGAAACATGATTTCTCTTACTAATTCCAGTCAGTACTCTTGCTGCAGCATTTTGGATTAATTGAAGGTTTTTTAGGACATCCCAAAAGCATATTTCTCATATTTCAGATTTGTTCTAAATGTAGAAGTACAAAATTGTAGGACTGGGGATTGTTCTTGTGTTTTAATAAATGAATACCATGCTGTTCTGACATTATGACGGGGCTTTTTTCTATGTTATTAAACCATTTTTTTCAGGCTTAGGCAATCTTTTTAAATTAGTGGAAAACCACTTCTTTTCCAACTTTATGATGCCTGCTGTAGGTTGTGGGTTTGTGAATTTTACCATAGAACTTGCCTCCTCTAATTCACCAATTTTTTTTCAGAGGGGCAACAGTATTGAGTATCATACACAGTGAGGCAGCAGAGATATCAAAAAACGATAAATCAGCTTATAATTCTACTGACTTATTAACTTCTTACCTTTCTATCCCTTCAGATGTCCCTGGACCAGTTAGTCTGCCTTTTGCTGGTGAGAATCTGACCAACGACACCTGCAAGCTGACATGGTCGTCCCCTGAGGATGACGGTGGCTCGGCCATCACCAATTACATCATCGAAAAGAGAGAGTCGGACCGCATGGGCTGGACTTCTGTGTCCTACACAGTTACGAGGAACAACGCTGTTGTGCAGGGACTCATTGATGGCAAGGGCTACTTCTTTAGGATTGCAGCTGAGAATATCATCGGCATGGGACCTTTTATTGAGACTGACAGGATGGTTCTTATCAAGGACCCCATCTGTAAGTTGGACACAAAGCCTCAAAGATTATTTCTAAATATCCCCTCTTTATGTTTCATAGATACGGTACGTATTTACGGTAGATTAGGCAGACGTTTGTTATTGATTTGTTTTTGTCTCCTCATATATTCCATATATGGTGTGAAATAGGAGTTTCAAAATAAAACTGTTAAATTTGTGATCTCATTGTCAGTGTCCTTGTTTGTTTATTCCTCCAGCTGTCCCAGAGCGTCCAGAGGACCTGATCATCACTGCTGTTACCAAAGACTCTATCTCAGTTGCTTGGAGACCACCCAAGTATGACGGTGGTGCTGAGGTGACAGAGTATGTGCTTGAAACTCGCATGACCGGCCAGGACAACTTCACAAGAGTCGGCGGAAAGGACAAGCTGATGGACAGGAAGTTCACATTGACCGGACTGAAGAAGGGCTCAAACCATGAGTTCAGAGTTTCTGCTGTCAACAAGGTTGGACAGGGCAAACCGTCCTTCGCCACCAAACCTGTGCAGTGCAAGGATGAGCTTGGTGAGTGAAACAGCATTACAACAACCTAATTCATCTTATCTTTACTTACAGATTTAAAAATTAGTCAATTATTACCAAAACCTTGAGAATTGTTTGCCCCCCACAGAACCACCCACCCTTGACCTCGAGTTTAGGGACAAGATGATGGTAAAGGTGGGAGACAGCTGCACACTGTCGGGACGATACAGTGGCAAACCGATCCCAGCAATCGCCTGGAGAAAGAACGACGAAGAGTTGAAGGCAGACGAGGAGATCAGTATCTACAGTTCCACCTGTAACCTCAGCCTCACCATCAGTAAAGCCAAGAGAGATCACAGTGGCTGCTACTGTGTTAGTGTGGAAAATAGTGCTGGGGCTCGCAAAGGAATCTGCACCATCACCGTGGTTGGTAAGTCACTGTTCCAGTCACACTGGTTTTATACCACTTTACAAATGGCAGATATAAAATTTAATCCTTACACACACATTTTAAAAAAAAATTAAAATATAAAAAAGCTCACGTATTTTAGCATTTTTACACATAAAGTTAAGTATTTCAAACCCTATTTGTTTTAATTTCAGCGATTATGGCAGGACTTTCTCTTTTTAATATAAATATTGAGAAAAAATTAACTCTATTCCAATTTTTGAGATGCATTAGTATACTTCAAATATGGACAGGTTTTGTAGAATCATTCTGTACTAAGGACACTATTCTTTATGTCTTACTCTGTTTGAATCCTTCCTCCTGTTAGACCGTCCTCAGCCTCCACAGGGCCCTGTGGTGTTCAACGAGATCTACAGGAACTACATGGTGGTCTCCTGGAACCCTCCTTTGGATGATGGAGGCTGCCCTATCTCCAACTACATCATTGAGAAGAGAGACACCAACAGAGACCTGTGGATGCCTGTCACCTCATCCTGCACGAGGACAACTTGCAGGGTAAGGAATAGCTGATTTAACTAGAGAATAGTATGTCAATTTTTTTAAAAGCTGAGTTAAACAATTTCTTCCGATTCAATACACGTTAACTGATGCCCTTCTGTCTGTTATTTCAGATACCAAAACTTATTGAGGGTCGAGAGTACATTATCAGGATTATGGCTCAGAATATGTATGGCATCAGTGACCCCCTTCTGTCTGCAGAGACCAAGGCCAGAGACATCTTCAGTACGTCCTGACAAACACTGCCAGACATTCGGAGATGTTCCCACATAACACATGTAGTACAAATGAAGTGTCCTGCAGTGCCTGATCAATGTGGCTGTGCTGTTTTCTCTCACAGTGGTGCCAGATGCTCCTAAACAGCCCACAGTGAAGGAGGTTTACCATGACTCTGCCCTGATCAGCTGGGAGCCACCTGCAGATGGAGGAAAACCAATCACAGGCTACATTGTGGAGAGAAAGGAAACGATGGCCACCAGGTAAAACAAAGACATGCAAAACAGCGATTTACTTTTGATTCTCAAAAGTTCACTGTTTACTCACTAATAATATAAAGGTGTGACCTTATTCCCACTAAGCTATTGGGCATCTGTGCTTTATTAGTAATTTAGTAATGATGTTCAATTATTAATTATTTATTTACTATATCAGAATCAGAAAACTGTCAGGCATAGCTAAGAACACTTAACAGTACTAGGTATTTGTCTTGGTGTCAGGTGCATACACATAATCTATAATATATAGTTAATATGCAAAGGTGTGACAAACAACAATTATAAAGCATTTAGACAAAAACAATAAAAAGACAATAAAAATAAAATAAGAAGCCAATGCCAAAAAAAAATCCACACAATTCTTTATTTATTTTATAATTTACTAGTTGTTTAACTAACTTGCACAGACTATATGTAAATTAGGAATTTAAAATTGAGAGTTGATATATTTGGGTGGTCAATTAGCTCGATTCATAAAGACCTGGCAAAAAAAATTAAATCTTTTCTCTTAAAATGTGAAATATTACGGCTAAAAAAATTAAATACAAACATGTTTTTTAGTGGTTACCAGATAAGCTGTTATGTTTCTGGCTCTAGATGGGTTCGCTGCAACACAGAGAGAATACATCCTAAGGTGGAATACTGGGTTACGGAGCTACTGCAGGGCTGTGAATATGAGTTCAGAGTCAGTGCTGAGAACGAGGTGGGAGCTGGAGACCCAAGCCCACCATCCAAACCAGTCTTTGCCAAAGATCCCATTGGTATGTTCACCTCTTACAACAAGATGTGTTTTACTGGTGTTACTGTATCCTCCCTCTACAAGGATTCCTCCCTTTCTTTTGCCATAGTGAAACCTGGTCCCCCGGTGAATCTCAGTGCAATTGACTTTACCAAGGAGTCAGTGACCCTCTCCTGGGAGCCCCCCACTGACACCGGCAGAGGAAAGATCTTTGGATACCTGTTGGCGTTCCAGAAGGCTGGAGAGGAGGAGTGGCAGAAGGTGAGATTTAATTATCAATCAGGGAGGTTATTTTAAGATCAAAGGAATATTTCTTTAATTTAATGGCTCCATGAGCTGTGCATTTCGTTCACTTAATCCTCAAATTAAATTTGATATTGAACTCTCCTGCTGCTGTTTGTAGGTGAATCAGACTCCAGACTCCTGCCAAGAGACCACATTTAAGGTGATTGGCCTGAGTGAAGGTGCTCTGTACCGCTTCAGAGTCATGGCTGTCAATGCAGCTGGAGAGTCTGACCCGGCTTATGTAAAGGAGCCAGTCAAGGTTCAAGACAGGCTTGGTGAGTTTTCATGTCAATGGTAAAATATTATCTGAACCCCCTTAAACTCTGATTAAAGAATTTCTGTGTTTGCCAAATGTAAGATGACTGTGTTTATTTTTAATACTGCTCATGTCTTTCTTTTACACCTTTGTCACACCCCTAGAACCCCCAGACCTAATTTTGGATGCTAGAATGACCCGAGAGGTGAAAGCCATGGCTGGCACTCACATCACTTTGATGGCTACCATCAAAGGTGTCCCCTTCCCGACTGTCACTTGGAGGAAGAATGATGCTGAGGTTCCCACCAGGGCTGATATTGAGACCAATCAGGCGGGCACCAAGCTGGAGATGAGGTTCTGTAATCGTGGTGACTGTGGAGACTACACCCTAACCGTAGAGAACCCAGCTGGATCCAAGACTGTCACCTGCACTGTGCTTGTCCTTGGTAAGTACGAGAGAAAAAATCTTATAGCTCTAGGACAAAGTGTGAAATTTTATTTTTCTGTTTGCCAACAAGCATTTGGTTTAAGTTATATTGTATGTTTAGAAAATTTTATATTGTATCAGTAACTAATGTAAAGACAAGCTAAACAATTTTTTGATGTTATACTTTCTTCAGACAAACCTGGTCCTATCCAGCACCTTCGGGTGTCTGATGTCAGGAGTGACTCTATCTACCTCTCCTGGAAGGACCCAGAGGACAGCGGTGGCGCTCGCCTCACTAACTTCGTGGTGGAGAAAAAAGACACAGCATCCACTCAGTGGGTTCCTGTCAGCTCCACATCCAAGAAACGCAGCATGACGGTGAAACACCTAATGGAGGGAACATCTTATATGTTCAGAGTTGCTGCTGAGAACCAGTGTGGCCGAAGTGAATTTGTTACGACACCAAAGGCCACCAAAGCAATGAACCCACTCTGTGAGTAATACTATAATCAGTACTTAAAAAATTACGGTGAATACTTTGGTAATTATTGTAGATCTTGGCAATTTAACACAGAAAGCAGCTAATAACAAGAAAGTACTTAATAAAGTTAATTTTAAAGCAGTTGTTACCATAGAACAAAATGGATATTTAAGTACCAATAACTAAGCATTTCACTTTCTTACTTCAAGATTTTCGTGAAATTGGCTCTTTTTTCAATGGACAATGCTTCATCTGATGAACTATTGAAAATCAGTTCTACATTATCAGTGCTAAAACTCATAAGTTCAAATAAAAAAAATTTTCATCTCTTCAGTCCCTCCTGGTCCCCCTAAGGACTTGCACCATGTGGACGTAGACAAGACTGAAGTGTGGTTGGTCTGGAACTGGCCCGACCGTAATGGAGGAAGTGAGATCACAGGTTTCCTGGTGGAGTATCAGGAAGAAGGCGAGAAGGAGTGGAATGAGTGGAAGACTGTCAGCATCCCTGAGAGTCATGTGACTGGCCTGGAAGAAGGAAAGACTTACCGCTTCAGGGTTAGAGCTAAGAATGCCATTGGGCTTAGCAGACCTGACACCACTGTGCCCATCCTCTGCCAAGAGAAACTGGGTGGGTTACAGAACAAAAATGTTCATACTGCATCACAGTATATATTGTTTTTCCATGTTCAGTTGAAGTTTACTAATATTTTATGTACAATCAGTATTGTTCCAGATGTAGCTCTTTCTTTAGTCCACACGAGCAATCAAATTTTCCTTGTTTTGGTATGTTGCATCAGCCTGTTCATTTGATGCTCAAAATAAAAAAAACATTTTAGTGTATCTCTATTACCTTTAATATTATTTTTTTAATTTAATATTTCATTTAATTATTGTAGTGTCTCAGAGTAACCTCTTCTGTCTGCATGTACACAGTGCCTCCACTTGTTGAGGTGGATGTTAAACTCACTGAAGGCATCATAGTGAAGGCTGGCACAACTATTAGACTGCCAGCTATCATGAAAGGAATCCCTGTTCCTACTGCCAAGTGGTCCATAGAAGGAGAGGAGATCATCAGCAAGGGCAATGTCAAGATTGACACAGACAACTTCTCTACCTTGCTCACCATTAATGAGTGCACCAGGAACCACACTGGCACCTACTTGCTCACTGTGTCCAACCCAGCTGGAACCAAGACAGCAGCCTTGACTGTCACTGTGCTGGATGTTCCTGCTGCTCCCATTGGACCTATCAACATTCTAGATGTCACACCTGACTACATGATGATTGAATGGCGTCCACCTAAGGATGATGGCGGCAGCCCTGTCACCAACTACATTGTGGAGAAAAGAGAGTCCAACAAGGAGACCTGGGGAGGCGTGAGCTCTGGCAGTCTAGCCACCCACCTCAGGATCACACGCCTGCAGAAGGGAGTGGAGTATGTGGTTCGCATTCGTGCAGAGAACAGGATGGGCATTGGCGCTCCTTTGGAGAGCAAACCCACTGTTGCAGAGCATTCCTTCATGCCACCCAGCCCACCTGGTAAGCCACAGATCTCTGACATCTTAGAGGATTCTGTTACAGTTGCCTGGACCATGCCCCTGTCCGATGGTGGCAGTCAGATAACTGGCTATGTCATTGAGAGCAGACACAAGGGAGGAAAGTGGATACGTGTCAACAAGACACCCTGCAAGGACCTGAGGTACAGGGTTCTTGGTTTGTTTGAGGCCAGTGAGTATGAGTTTAGAGTGTTTGCTGAGAATATTGCTGGCTATAGTGGCCCCTCAGCCAACTCTGACCCTTGCAAGCCCTGCAGAGCTATCACTGTCCCCAGTCCTCCTGTCAACCCTAAAGTTAAAGATTATAGCAAAACCACCGCTGACCTGGTGTGGACCAAACCTACTAGAGATGGAGGAAGCCCCATTCTTGGCTACACTGTGGAAATGAAGAAAGCAGATACAGAAGAATGGAAAAAAGTTAATCTGGATGACTTTATCAAGCAGTGCACCTACAGAGTAAAGGGTCTAGAAGAGGGTGTGACCTACAGATTCAGAGTGAGTGCTTCAAACATGATTGGAGATGGAGAGCCCAGAGAAATCCCAGAATCTATCACTGCCCAGGATATCCTTATCCCTCCAGAGATTGAGATGGAGGCCACCTGTCGTGAGCGTGTAACTGTGCGTGTCGGACACAACATCAACATCATTGGCTACATCAAAGCCCGCCCTGACCCTGAGGTGCTTTGGTCAAAGGAGGAAACAGTTTTGGAGAACAACAAGCGTGTCACCATCATTCAGAACTTACCTGTGGTCCACCTGAGAATCAAGGAGGCAACAAGAGAAGACCATGGAAAATACATCCTTAAGGCTTCAAATGAAGGTGGTGAGGCCTCCTGCATAATCACTGTCAATGTGCTAGACAGACCCAGCCACTGCCAGAACCTGCACACAACTTATGTAACCAAAGACTCTTGCATGATCAACTGGGAGGCTCCAAAGGATAATGGTGGATCTGAGATTACCAACTACATAGTGGAGTGCCGTGAGCCCACCATTAGCATGTGGTCTATGATCTCCTCAAGCTGCACCAATCGCAAGATCAAGGCCAAGCTAATGGAAGGTCACAAGTACCTGTTCCGAGTCTGTGCTGAGAACAAATTAGGACCAGGACCCTCTGTGGAGACTAAAAACCCTGTGCTCGCCGTTGACTGCATTGAGAAACCCGGTGAGCCTGAGAACTTTAGAGCCACCGATGTTGGTAAGAACTACGTCTATCTCAGATGGAGGAAGCCTGACTTTGATGGTGGTAGCTCCAACCTCTCCTACAACCTTGAGTGCAAAGCTAAAGATGCTGAAGAATGGGAGAAACTCAACACCAGAACTCTTACCAACACATTTTTCTTGGCTGATAAGTGTGTAGAGAACCAGACATACACCTTTAGGTAGGTTACTGCAATTTTATGCATTCAGGGTGTTTGTGTGCTCATAAAGTGGTTTGATTGAGTAATGTCTACTATAATCTAAATTACTTGTAATTAATATATCTTTAATTTATTATCCAGGGTGCATACTGTCAATGAAGGAGGCGAGAGTGCCTGGGTAAGACTTGCTGATATTCTGGTAAAGGAGGACATTCAGAAGCCTGTCATTGACCTGAAGGTGGCTGGAACCGTAACAGTGAAAGCTGGAGAGTCAGTCAGGATGGAGGCTGCACTGAGGGGAAAGCCCCAGCCTGAGGTCAAATGGACGAAAGACAAAGCTGTCGGTGACAATCCCAGAATCAGCTGTGAGACCGGCCCAGACTACTCCAAGTTCCTTATGACCAAGTCAAGACGCACTGACACTGGAAAGTATACCATTACAGCCACTAACTCAGCTGGCACCTTCACAGCATATGCCACCGTTACTGTTCTGGATGTTCCTGGGCCAGTCAGGGACCTCAGGATTACCGGCATTGGAGCTGAGAAGTGCAGAGTTGTGTGGGATCCTCCAGAGGATGATGGAGGTTGTGAGGTGGATAGCTACATTCTGGAGAAGTGTGAGACTAGAAGGATGGTCTGGTCCACATACTCAGATTCTGTGGTCACGCCATACTGCAATGTCAGTCGTCTGGTGGAGGGCAATGAATACATCTTTCGAGTGAAAGCTGAGAACAAGATGGGAACTGGTCCTCCCATGGAAAGCAAGCCTATTATTGTCAAGACTCATTTCAACAAACCTGGACCCCCTGATGCCCCAGAGGTCACTAAGGCAAGTATAGAAATCTAGTTTTATAGATTTTATGTCAGTGTACAACCTATTGTTATAACACGTTTCTCATTTATTTCCATGGGCAATATTACTTGCAGGTGAGTAAAGATGAGATGACAGTGGTTTGGGCTCCTCCTGAGAATGATGGAGGCAAGTCAATCACTGGCTACATCCTGGAGAGAAAAGAGAAGAGAGCAGTACGATGGGTGCCATGCAATAAGAGCCCCATCTCTGAGAGACGCATGAAAGTCACCAACCTGATTCCCAACCATGAGTACCAGTTCAGGGTAAAGGCTGAGAATGAGGTAGGCTTGGGAGAGCCCAGTAAACCCTGCAGACCTGTCGCAGCCAAAGATCCCATTGGTGAGTTGCTGTCACTGCTCAGTTTACATCTTTATATTTTTGTTGAGGCTAGTGATAATTCACAGGAAGCTTTAGAGTGATAGCCTCTGATACACGTTTTTTGGTGTTTCAGTATTAATCTTTATTTTACTGTGTGTACATGCAGAGCCCCCTGGCCCCCCAGCAGGCCTGAAGGTTGCTGACAGCACAAAGACTTCAATAACCCTGTCCTGGTCTAAGCCCGTGTACGATGGTGGTGCCCCAATCATTGGCTACAGCTTGGACATGAGGGTGAAAAGTGAAGCCGACCCTGAGAAACCCACAGAGGGCTGGAAGAGAATTGACACTCACGGCCCACTGGTGCTCACGGAGTTCACCATTGGTCAGCTGGATGAAAAGGAGGAGTATGAATTCAAGGTGTCTGCCAAAAACCAGGTTGGCTGGGGACGTCATGCCTACCTAAAGGAGGCTGTCTCTCCTAAGGAGATCCTGGGTAAGAATGAACAGTTACTACAACAGCATCTTTGCCTTAGAAATTTTTAAAACACACGATAAATATTATTGATGCTGCTTTATCAGTTTCAACATCAATGTGTTTTTTTATTTACAGAGGCTCCAGAGATAGAACTGGATGCCAGTCTGAGGAAAGGCCTGGCTGTCAGAGCAGGCTGTCCAATCAGGCTTTTTGCCGTGATTAGAGGAAGGCCTGCCCCCAAGGTCACCTGGAAACGCTTAGGTGTGGACAATTTGGTCCGTCGAGGTCACGTGGACCAGGTTGACACCATGTCCTTCCTTGTAATCCCTGAGAGCACTAGAGAGGATTCAGGAAGATATTCACTAACCCTGTCCAACTCAGCTGGAGAGAAAGCTGTGTTTGTCCGTGTTAAAGTTCTAGGTGAGAAACAGACAAATTGTGATCAAATAAATGTTATTACCACTACCCTATTAAAATGTTATAGACATTTTTGATTTTAAGGAAGCTGTACAATCAAATAAATTCTTAAATTTACTCTATGCAGATACTCCTGGTCCTGTGGGTGGCTTGGAAGCAACTGACATCACTAAGACAACTGCTCAGCTTTCCTGGTTACCTCCAGACAATGATGGCGGCAGCCCAATCCTCAGTTATATTGTGGAGAAGAGAGAGGTGGATAGAAAGACCTGGACCAAGTGTACAGAGGACCAGAAAAAGACCAGCTTCAAGGTGACCAATCTGACACCTGGCATTGAGTACTACTTCAGAGTCATGGCCTGTAACAAGTATGGCATTGGAGTTCCTCAGGACTCACCCAAGTCCTACTTGGCTGTTGACCCCATAAGTGAGTCCCACCACCGGTTTTGTCAATGAGGTTTTGCATGTCATTCCCTCTTTCTCTGCCTGTTGCTTTTGCTTTTTGTTTATTTACTTATTACCTTCTGTGTTAAATCCAGGTGAACCAGACCCTCCAAAGAAGATGGACGTGTTAGAGATCACTAAGAACAGTGCCACACTTGGCTGGCTGAAGCCACTCAGAGATGGAGGATCGAAGATCAATGGTTATGTGGTAGACTACCAGGAGGAGGGTGCACCAGAGGGCAAGTGGACACCTTACTCTGTGGTTAAAGACCTTACTATTGTGGTGGTTGGTCTAAAGGAAGGAAAGAAGTACAAATTCCGAGTGGCAGCCAGGAACTCAGTGGGAGTCAGCCTGGCCCGAGAGGCAGAGGGAGTGTTTGAAGTCAAAGAGCAGCTGAGTGAGTAAACTGGTCTAAAACTTACCTTATACAGACTGACTGATACTGATCTGAAATATATGAAGTTGAAATCACCATTCAACTTAACTTTTGTTTTTTTTCTTCTTCCCCTAGTGGCTCCTAAGATCATTATGCCCGACATTGTAACAGTGAGAGCTGGATCAAAGATGGTGATTGAGGCCATTGTGGCAGGTAAACCTGCCCCCTTCTGTAGGTGGAAGCAGGGCAATGAGGACGTGCTGACATCTGATCGCCTGTCTGTGGTAAAGACGCTGACAACCTGCACACTTATCATTAAGAATGTGACGAGAAAAGACAGCAACTACTACAGCCTCTCAGCTGAGAACAGCACCGGCAAAATCAACCAGATACTAAGAGTGATTGTCATGGGTCAGTTTACCAATAGACATTATTGTACATATTTGCACTACGCTAATTAGATGTGGAAAATATATACATGACTGCTAAGGTGTCATTGCCATCATTGCCAATGACATCATGACTCATCCTCTGTGCTTTTCCAGACATTCCCGGACCACCTGAAGCTCCTCTAGAGATCACTGAACAGGACATTGATGCTTGCACGCTGCTCTGGAATTCCCCACAGGAGGACGGTGGTAGCAACATCACTAACTACATTGTTGAAAAGTGTGATATCAGTCAGGGTGACTGGATCACTGTGTCTCCATTCTGCACCAAAACTAGCTTCAGAATGACTAAACTGACTCCTGGAAAAGAGTACTGCTTCCGTGTTCGGGCAGAGAACAGGCTTGGCATCTCAGAGCCAATCTACTCTGAGAAGATGATTGCCAGATACGCCTTTGGTGAGTCTGGCCTTAAAACGTCTATTTTTAGCATCATTACTGCTAACTACTATCAAATAGTAAATATTGGTAAATGGTCTGCACTAATTTTTCACTTTTCTGCCTTATCAATAAATATAGTGCTTTAAATTACTTCTCTTTCCCCCATACAAACATAAAATCACACACACAATTACACACCAATGTAGGAGCTTTAATGCAGCAGGCCTGCATCGACCAGGAGCATTGAAGTTAGGTTCAGGGTCTTGTTCAATGACAATTTGACATGCAACAGGGATAACCGGGAATAGAACCAGGGCTGTCAAGCAAATAAAACTTGTAATTACAATTAATCACAGACTGTCAGTAGTTAATGGTGATTAATCACAAATTAATCACAGTTGTTTAATCAGTTATGGCTAATCGAAGTTCATTGTAAAGAAACAAACAAGTTTAATACTCAAAGGTATTGTTGATAGCCCTAATTAAATGTTTTGTTTTACCCTAAAGATCCTCCCAGCGAACCTAGAAACCTGCAGATCAACAAGGTTTACAAGGACTTTGTTATGTTGTCATGGGAGCATCCGAGCAGTGATGGTGGCAGCCCTATCACTGGATACTGCATTGAAAAGAAGGAGAAGAACAGCCTTCTGTGGGTGAAGGCCAATGAATCTGTGGTCAAATCTACCCAGTACACATCTACTGGCCTGATTGAGGGTCTGGAGTACACCTTTAGGGTATCAGCACTCAACCAGGCTGGACAGGGCAAACCTTGCAAACAGACTGACTTCATCACTGCCAGGACAGCTGTTGGTACGTAAATGTCCTTTGGCCCGTCAAGACATTTACTCATGGTTTCAAATTTGTGTTAGAAAGTTAAAGAAAACTACACAAAAATGCTAATTCCATTTCCAGGGTACAGAACATAGTTGTTATGGTGAGTTCAAGGTTTTCAGTTTCGTAAGAAAACTAACGTAATCATCTTTATACAGTATGTCATCCTCAACCATTTTGCTTCCTGGAAAATGTACTTTCTACACAAGCAAAACCAAGGCCCTGTTCCTGATTTCTTGTTTAGACAGCATAACTGAGTGTTTCTTTCTATCCAGACCCTCCAGGTAAACCTGAGGCCATGGATGTGAGCAAGAACTCAGTCTCACTGATCTGGAACCGTCCTAAGCATGATGGTGGCAGCAAGCTGACTGGCTATTATGTTGAGTACACAAGACTTCCAGTGGAGAAGTGGACCCGCTGCAATGCCAACTGCATGGACATCCAGACTGAGAGCTTTGTGGTGACTGGCCTGGAGGAACACCAACAGTACCAGTTTAGAGTTATTGCCAAGACTGCTATCAACATCAGCTTGCCATCTGAATTGTCTGACCCCATTCCTATCATCGCACAGAATGGTACAGCTCATTACAGCAAGGAAAACTATGACTGACACATTTATTTATTAGGAAATCATGATACTTATGCTTTCTACTCTCCTATTCAGTTGCTCCTCGTGTGGAGCTCGGTGTCAACATGAAGAACCTGATTGTGGTGAAAGCCGGGGAAAATGTCTTCCTGGATGCTGAGGTGCATGGCAAGCCACTTCCTAAGGTGAGCTGGAAGAAAGATGGAGTGCCTCTGATCCTTGCTGAGGGAATGAAAATGACCCAAAAGAAACACATCCACCTGCTGGAGCTATTTTCTGTCACCAGAAAAGAGTCAGGAGACTATACCATTACTGCTGAGAATGTCAATGGCACAAAGTATGCCACCATAAAGGTCAAAGTGCTTGGTAAGTCAGATTTATTATTTTACTGTTGTATGTTGTTTAGGCAAGCGCTTGCTGATTCAAATAGAAGCTAACTTCACTCTGTTTCCCCAGACAAACCTGGCCCACCGGCCTCAGTGAAAATTACTAAGGTGTTTGCAGACCGTGTTAAACTGCGATGGGAGCCCCCAGTTGCCGATGGTGGCTCTGAGATCACCAACTACATCATCGAGAAGCGTGAGACCAGCAGGGCCAACTGGGCGCTGGTCACCTCCAACATCCACGGACACGTCACAGACTGCTCAGTGGAGAGACTCATTGAAGGACATGAGTACCAGTTCAGAGTCAGTGCTGAGAACCAGTATGGTGCTGGAGACCCCACTATGACTGACGCTGTCATGGTCAAGAACCCTTATGGTATGTTCAGACCACTATATCTGAAGTACTCTCACACTTTGCTCACAGCTTAAACAAATAGCCAGGTTCGGGTGAAGCTGTAAATCCTGAGGGTGTGTTGTGTTTAAAATGTTTATCTATGTACTACACTATGATTAGATCCATCACCAGCAGACACACCATCAATGACATTAGTTTTTTTCTGTTCCAGTAATTTTCATTTCTTAAGTGATAATCTGAAAATCAAGTTCGCAGAAACCCCTGTTACTTTTATATTTAGAATGTTTTTTTGTCAGACTGTAAACTCACTCTCTGCCTCGGTAATCAAAATGGCCCTTCAATGGCTCTTACCTAGCTGTCAATGAACTCCACAGCATGTGTGCATCATATTATTCTTTCTTAAGTTTTTGCTGTCATTTTGCTAGGGTTCCAGCCGGGTTCCATTGACAATGAAGGGCAACTTTTGCCGGACACTACCAACAACAGATTCGTTGTTGGTAGTGTCAAAGGACAAAAAATAAAAATAAAAACTTAAACATGTGTCTCTGTCCTCACACAGACACTAACATCTAGTCTTTCTGTGTAGGTGTTAGCAGGAAAGGGACAGTGGCCAGAAAATCTGTCTTTGAATGGCTGATATGCAACAGGACATAGTTGTAGACTCAGGAGAAAAAATGTTGGCTTTGGTTTATTTGTAATTAGTTAGTTAATCATATTAATAAAAATAGAAAACTTACAGTGACAAAGGGATCAAGATTACAGAGACTGGTAAAATGTTTAACAGCTTTTATATAGATTTGAACAAACTGCCTATAAAGATTCGCTTTTACCAAATACACAGAGTGAGAAAAACACGCAGTTCAAAGTTGTTGTCAGTTGATATGCTTAATAAAATAGAATTGAATCTGTGAGATGTACTAGAGACAGAAAAAATATGTCTAAAATGCTTTCTATGTGAATTGGGCTGTACAGTACCAGTACTTTATTTACTATACCAAATACAGTAAACATCTAAATTGTTCATATGTTCAAAATGATAAACGGTGTGTGATCAACTTCACATGACCTGATCAGTGTGTCATCTATTCAACAAACCTGTTTTAAATCATTACATTTTAATTCTCTTCTAATTCAGCATGTTGAACAACATTAGATTTGTGGGATATTATGGTTTTAAAAAGAGAATACTGTGATCCCATTTCTTCTTTCAGACATTCCTGGTCCATGCGAGCCGCCAATCATCACCAACATTACTAAGGACTCCATGACAGTCAGTTGGAAGGCTCCAGCCAATGACGGAAAGTCTCCCATCCTGGGCTACATGGTGGAGAAACGTGAGGGCACTGAGCTTACTTGGGCAAAGGTCAACCGTCGCCCAGTGATTGACAGGACCATCAAGGCAACACAGCTGACTGAGGGCTCTGAGTATGAATTCAGAGTCATTGCCATAAATAAGGCAGGTCTGGGCAAACCCAGCGATCCTTCCAAAGCCATGCTAGCTATCGACCCAGTCTGTGAGTATCTACTTTAAAACACATTTCCAACATTAATGCCACAAACTATGGATCAATGGTCAATAGAGTTTTTTCTATCAAATATAAAATTAAAACACTTTTCACAAACATTCTCCAGATCCTCCTGGCCCACCTGCTTTCCCCAAGGTGGTAGATTCCACCAAGACCTCCATCAGCCTTAGCTGGACAAAACCAGCATATGATGGTGGCTGTGAGATCACTGGATACCTGGTGGAGTGTAAGCTAGTCACCGCCGAGGACTGGATGAAGTGCAATGTCCCGAAAAAACTTCAGGAAACCAAATTTGTGGTTTCAGGCTTGTTCGATAATATTGAGTATCAGTTCAGAGTCACTGCTGTCAACAAGATTGGCTACAGTGAGCCCAGCGAGGTCCCTGGAAACCATATGCCCAAGGAGATTCTAAGTATGTTCTTTAACTGTGTTTATCTGAATCTAGTGTTTTATGGTCAGTACAGATTATGTACATAGTATTTCAGCAAAACAGATTTTTTTCAGAATAAGGTAGTGCTTAGTGTTTTTGCTGTAAATTTACATGATCTTAAGGTAAATCTTAGTTTTTTAATTTTCAGTAAACATAATACAAGTAAATGACAAGATAAATAATTCCTAACAATTGTGCAAAAGAATGGAAGACTAACAGATGATAAATCTGTATAGTTATGACTAATACGCCATTTTTTCACTCTTCCAGTTCCACCTGAAGCTGAGCTGGATGCCGATCTGAGAAAGGCTTTGGTTCTTCGAGCCGGCGTCACCATGAGGCTATATGTCCCATTAAGAGGACGCCCAGCACCAAAGGTGATGTGGACAAAGGTGAACGCCAACCTAAAGGAGAGACAGGGCCTGCTGATCAACACATCAGACTGGGACACCTTCCTGATGATTGAGGCCATTAACAGATACGACGCTGGCAAATATGTTCTTTCACTAGAAAATAGCAGCGGCTCCAAGAGCTATACCATCGTGGTTAAGGTTCATGGTAAGAATCATTGTCATAAGTTTAGTGTAGTGAAATAATAAAATGGAGTACCCTGTTGAGCATTTGTTTGTTCTGTGCAATTGAAAAATATTTAGGCATGTAGGTTCATTTTATTGTAACTTTGGTTTTCCATCATTTTTAAAGGCAGGCCAAATTCCTTTTAAAAACTTGCACCATACTGACACAGTTGTTTACAGTTTACAGTATTAAATATTACACCGATGTGTAAACAATTTTTTAATGTTCATGCCCAGATGACGTTGCACCTGCTATCCAACAAAACTGTGCTCTCTGAAACCTTGGAAAGCAACATATGATTAATTCAAATAATAATAATTGTGCAGAATAAAATTAAGTGTGTATCAGTAAGATTGAAAGCAGGTTAAAACTAGGGCTCCTAAACTTTTTTTTTCCACTCCACATTAATGAAATTATATTTTCACTCACTAATGGTAAATGGTCTGCACTTATATAGCACTTTTCTACCTATTGGCACTCAAAGCGCTTTACACTGCTTCTTATTCACCCATTCACACTCGCACTCACACACACACACACACACACTTATACACCGATGGGGGAGCTGCTATACAGCTGACCAACACTCACCGGGAGCAACTAAGTTGGGGTTCAGTGTCTTGCTCAAGGACACTTCGACATGTGACTGGAGGAGCTGGGGATTGAACGAACAACTGTGAGATTGGTGGACAACCGCTCTACCTTTCTGCGCCACAGTCGCCCTCATGCACTAATGCATCTACAATCTTATTTCTATCATTTATTTCTGGTACTTCTAAGTCAGAGATTCTGCTTCTGCTTCCTCTCAGATTCACCTGGGCCACCTGTGAACCTAATTGTGAAGGAAACTTCCAAAAACCATGCCTGGATCACATGGGATGCCCCACTAATTGACGGTGGCAGCCCAGTCAAGAGTTACATTGTAGAAAAACGTCTGGCTGAGAGAAAGGCCTGGACATGTGTGTCAGCAGAGTGTCACAAACCTTCGTTCCGGATCACCAACTTGGAAGCCGGACAGGCCTACTGCTTTAGAGTACTGGCCGAAAATGCCTATGGCATTGGAGAGGGTTGCGAGACTGCTGGCAGTGTCCGAGCCTCAGGTAGCTACATATATGGTATAGTAGACTACAGTTGAGTGTTTTGATAAAGGTTGTGTAAGCACAAATAACCTACTCAGTCATAATCCATCTCTCCTTCCTCTAGAGCAACCTGGTCCTGTGACAGAGTTTAAAGCCCACAAGACCACCAAAGACTCAATCACCCTGGGGTGGAAGAAGCCCATTAGTGATGGTGGAAGCCATGTTTCGGCTTACATCCTGGAGCAGAGCGAAGGCGAGGAGAAGTGGAAGAAGGTTATGAAGGGCAAGAACACCGCACACACCATTGGCGAGCTGACCCGGGACAAAGAGTATTTGTTTAGAGTTAAGGCGCTCAATGAGTCTGGAGAGGGACCACCCACTGAGCTCACTGTCATTGCCAAGGACCAGTATGGTAAGAAATCATATCATCATACCAAGCATTGATAGTTACAGAAGCCCATTATACTAGAAAATAGCTAGTGTTGAAACATTTTGTGTGATAAGGAGATTCCTTTCCCATTTCAGTGCTGCCTGACTGCAACTTGAGCAATCTGCATGATGGTTGCTATGTGGTGAAGGAGGGCAGCACCACACGTATAAATATTCCCATAATGGGAGTGCCCTATCCCACTGTCACATGGAAAAAGGGCGATGTGGTGCTTGGAGATACTGGCCGGACATGTGTGGAGGCATCACAGGGTGTCGCCACTCTTCTGATCAGGGACTGCCAAAGAGTAGATGCTGACACCTACACCATCAATGTCAGGAACAATGCTGGCTCCAAGGATTGCAAGTTCCAGGTTAAGGTGGTTGGCAAGCCTGGCATCTGTAGTGGCCCTATTAGTTTTGATGAAATTACAGGTGATGGTATCACCCTGGAGTGGGGACCCCCCAAATATGATGGTGGTGCAGAGGTCTCCAATTACATTGTGGAGAAAAGGAGGATGACAGATAACAAGTGGGCCACAGTGGCTTCAGCTATTCAAAAGACTACCATGAGGGTCATCAGGCTCCATGAGGGAACCGAATACCTCTTCAGAGTTTTTGCTGAGAACAAGTATGGGGTTGGAGAGTATCTGAGGTCAGATCCAGTCATCGCCCAGCATCCATTTAGTGAGTATCACATGTTTTGTTATGCTTAGTTTATTGTTAGTGGTCAGTCCCTTGCATAGAAGTTTGAGACGTTATGTAAAGAAAACTTAAACACCAGTGTTATCCATTTTGCTTAAGTCTTAAATACTGCTTGAGTCAAGCCACAAAAATCAGTGGGTTGTTTGAAATCATTTAAAAAGAATTGAACTTCTTCCAAAAAGTTCAATCATTTTCTTAATTTTCAACTTAATTTCCTTAAATGAAAACAAAACCTATAAAGATAAGACTTCAGTTCCACCCTTATCCCTGATAAGACCGATACACAATGCTACATAGATTTATCATTCCGATTGTTTGATGTAATGAAAATTTAAAAAATTATTACATTTTCGAATGCAGTTTCATGTGCCATAGGACAGCTTTTACAAATCACATTTCTAAAAGTCAGTTGATGTTTTCTAAATCTTGAATCAGCCTTGATTTTTTTTCCTTCAGATGTGCCAGAGGCGCCTGCTCCTCCAGAAATTGTGAGCATTCGTCACGAGTCAGCCATTTTGACCTGGGCTGATCCAAAAGACACTGGGGGCTCCCCCATTACTGGTAAGAAGCTGTGATTGATATCTATGTGCATTTAAAACAGCCAATGCAAAACATGAATCACCATGACTGCGTAATTTTGTTGTTTCTTCAAGGATATCATGTAGAGTTTAAGGAGAAGAACAGTCTGATGTGGAAACGGGCTACTAAGACTCCTCTAAGAGTGAAGGAATGCAGAGTTACTGGCCTAATAGAGGGACTAGAGTACGAGTTTAGGGTGATGGCAATGAACACGGCCGGTCTAGGAAAGGCAAGCAAAGTCACTGAAGCTGTGGTCGCCCTGGATCCTATTGGTAAGTTCATATTTTTTTTTCATATGTGGAGACAAATTCTTCTTTCTTCTTTATTACAATGCTAAATATTTTTCTGTAATTTTTATTGTCAATTTGTTCTCTTAGATCCTCCTGGCAAACCAGAAGTGATAAGTGTCACCAGGAGCACGGTCACTCTGATTTGGACTGCTCCCAAATATGATGGTGGCTACAAGCTGACTGGTTACATAATAGAGAAACTAGAAGCTGGTGGCAAGGCCTGGATGAAAGCTAATCATGTTAATATTCACGTCTGTGCTTTCACTGTCACTGACCTGACAGAGGGATCTCAGTATCAGTTCAGGATTAGAGCCAGGAATGCTGCTGGGGCTATTAGTGTTCATTCAGAGGCTACTGAGCTTCTGACCTGCAAGGATGAGTATGGTAAGCTGAATAGTGAATTTATTTTGATAGTTTGGGTTGCAAATTTGAATGTATGAAGACTGCAAACTAAGCTCTGAAATACAACGTTCTTCTGTCCTCTTTGCAGAGCCCCCGAGCATCACTATTGACCCAGACATGAAGGATGGTTTAACAGTCAGGGCAGGAGACACCATTGTGGTCTCAGCCTCCAAGATTTTGGGAAAACCTCCCCCTACCGCTGTCTGGTCCAAAGGAGGCCAAGAATTAAAGAATTCAGAAGTCATCTCCGTCACCAGTACCCCCACCTCCTCAACTCTGGCTATTAAGTATGTAAGTCGGAAGAACGCAGGAGAGTACACCATCACAGCCAGCAACCCCTTTGGCATAAAGGAAGAACATGTAAAGGTGAAGGTCCTCGATGTGCCTGGACCCCCAGGCCCTATTGAAGCCAGTAATGTTTCAGCTGAGAAGTGTACTCTTACCTGGCTCCCTCCAGAGGAGGATGGAGGTTGTTCCATCAAGTCCTACATCCTTGAGAAGAGAGAGACCAGCCGTCTGCAGTGGACCAAGCTAGCTGAAAACATTATGGACTGCAGATATGTAGCCAGCAAACTGATAAAGGGCAATGAGTACATTTTTAGAGTGTCTGCTATAAACCAGTATGGCACTGGAGACTCAAGCCAGTCTGGTCCAGTCAAAATGGTAGACAGTTTCGGTAAGTATATATGGTTTCTAGTAATTTGTATTTAATTTTCTTTTATTATTTATTATTTATTTGTTTTTATTTTTGTATATTTGTATATAAAATCAGAATGCATGTTTAGAACGGTTATAGTTACCTTTTTTACTAAATAAAATCCAAAGCTAAGAGTTCGGTGTTTAATTTTCATATTTTGCTTCCCTAGGCCCACCAGGCCCACCCTCAATCCCACAAATTGATACTGTCAGTAGGAATGCTGTCACCATTTCATGGAAGAGACCAACACAGGACGGTGGAAGTGACATCGGAGGATATTGTGTAGAGAGAAAAGAAAAGAGAGGAATGAGATGGGTGAGAGCCAGTAAGAGGACAATTCCTGACCTTCGCTTCAAGGTGCAAGGCCTAAGTGAGGGAGTAGAATATGAGTTTCGAGTCACTGCTGAGAACAAGGCTGGATTTGGGGAGCCAAGTGAACCATCACGCCCTGTGATGACCAAGGATATTGTGTGTAAGTATTTTATACCAATAAAGTTGTAAATGTGGCAAAGTCATGCTTGTTACCCATACACCTGTATTTTTGTTTGTTTATTAGATCGACCTGGTCCTCCATCCAACCCCAGAATTATAGACACAACAAAAACAACAGCAACCTTTGCCTGGGGCCGGCCCCACTATGATGGTGGTCTTGATGTAGAGGGCTATATTGTTGAGTACAAAAAGGAGGGGCAAGATGACTGGGAGGCAGAGATGCAGTTCCCATTGAAAGCTAATGAATATGTTATTAGTAAACTTCAAAAAGGAGGCAAATACCACTTCAGAGTCAGTGCTGTAAATGCTGAGGGAGTTGGTGAACCTGCAGAGGTTGAGAAGGTGACTGAACTGGTTGACCAAGAGTCACTGCCGGACTTTGAGCTGGATGCTGAACTTAGGAGAACCCTGGTGGTCAGATGCCGTGCTTCAATCCGTATGTTTGTTCCCATCAGGGGTCGTCCTGTTCCTGAAGTAACATGGAGCAAAGATGACACCAACCTGAAAACACGTGCACACATAGACACCACAGAGTCCTACACTCTACTGGTTATTCCTGATTGCACAAGGTACGATGCTGGAAAGTATCACCTCTCTCTGGAGAATGTTGCTGGAAAGAAAACTGGCTTTATTAATGTTAGAGTTCTGGACACACCAGGACCGCCAGTCAATCTCAGACCTAGAGAGATCACTAGGAACAGCATCACTCTCCAATGGGAAATACCCATAATTGATGGAGGTTCTAAGATTCATAACTACATTATTGAAAAGAGAGCAGCGACCAAGAAAGCCTACACTGTGCTTAGCACTACATGGCAGAAGTGTTCCTTCAAATTTTCAGAACTTGAAGAGGGTGCTTATTACTACTTCCGTGTTTCAGCTGAAAATGACCTGGGTGTAGGTGAACCTGCTGAAACCCTTGAGCCAATTAGGGTGTCTGAGGCTCCTTCTGCACCAGAGAACTTGTATGTCACAGATGTCACAGCTGATAGTGCCAGTCTTGCATGGCCAAAGCCTCTGCATGATGGTGGAAGCTTGATTACTGGATATGTCATTGAGGCCCAGAGGAAGGACACTGACCAGTGGGTCCATGTGGCAACTATCAAGGCTCTGGATTACACAGTCACTGATCTGATCGAGGGTGCAGAGTACACATTCAGAATAATTGCTGTGAATGGATCAGGCAGAAGTGACCCCCGTGAGAGCAGACCTGCTATTATTAAAGAGCAAACCTCTGCTCCTTTGTTTGACCTACGTGGAGTACACCAGAAGACTGTCATTGCAAAGGCAGGTGACCGTGTCAAGGTGGAGATTCCAGTGCTTGGCAAGCCCAGACCGGTGGTTTCCTGGAAAAAGAGAGACACAGTGCTTAGGGAAACACAAAGAATCAACACTGAAACAACACCAACATCAACTATACTGAACATAAATGAGATCAAGAGGACTGATGAAGGGCAGTATTCCATGACTGGAAAGAATATGCTGGGTACAGTAACAGAGACAATTACAGTACTAGTGCACGATGTTCCAGGTGCCCCTACTGGTCCCATTAAGCTGGATGAGGTCTCATGCGATTATGTTCTTTTGTCCTGGGAGGCACCAGAGAATGATGGAGGTGTTCCTATTAACAACTACATCGTTGAGATGCGAGAGACTACTGGCACTTCATGGGTAGAGTTGGCAGCAACAGTGATCCGCACCACATTCAAGGCTGCACGACTTAACACTGGAACGCAATATCAATTCCGAGTCAAGGCACAAAACAGATATGGCATTGGACCATTTATTATCTCTGATCCAGTGGTGGCTGCCTATCCATTTGATGTGCCAGGCCAGCCTGGAGCTCCTGTTGTAACATCTTTTAGTAAAGATGCTATGACACTGAGTTGGAATGAACCAGCCTCTGATGGAGGCAGTGCTATCCTGGGCTATCATGTAGACAGAAAAGAACCAAACAGCATTCTGTGGCAGAGGATCAGCAAAGCACTTGTTGTGGGAAATATCTTTAAATCAACAGGCCTTGTTGATGGTATTGCATATGATTACCGTGTGACTGCTGAAAACTTGGCAGGTCTCAGCAAACCAAGCAAATCTTCTGAACCTGCATATGCTTTGGACCCAGTCGACCCACCAGGAAGGCCTGTTGCTCTGAATATCACGAGACATGAGGTGACATTGTCATGGAAAAAACCAGAGGGAGATGGTGGATTTTCCATCACAGGATACACAGTTGAAAAACGAGAGATGCCCAGTGAGCGCTGGCTCAAAGCCAACTTCAACAACATCCTAGAAACCATCTACACAGTCAGTGGTTTGAAAGAAGATGCAACTTATGAATTCCGTGTATTAGCTAGGAATTCAGCTGGTGCCGTTAGTGCTCCATCCCAGCCATCAGAGGCAATCACATGCAGAGATGACCTTGAAGAACCCAAGCTTGATGTTGATGCATTGTATAGCAGCCCAGTTGTTGTCATGGCAGGAGAGGTATTCAAGCTGGAGGCCAGTGTGACTGGCAGGCCAATCCCATCTCTAGTATGGGCCAAGGAAGGGAAGGAGCTTGAGGATACTGCCAAGCTAGAGATAAAGACATCTGACTTTTACACAACTTTAATAAACAAAGATTCTCTTAGAAGAGATGGCGGCACATTTACTCTGACTGCCAGTAATCCAGGTGGCTTTGCCAAGTTTACATTTAATGTAAAGGTGCTTGACAGACCTGGACCTCCAGACTCCCTTACAGTTACTGATGTGACCGCTGAGAAATGCGTTCTGAATTGGCTGCATCCAAAACATGATGGTGGTTCCAAGATTGAGTACTTTATTATTCAGAGACGGGAGACCAGTAGGTTGGCTTGGACAAATGTGGCCACAGATCTTCAGGCAAACAGGTTCAAGGTCACCAAGCTTCTGCAGGGCAATGAGTACATCTTCCGAGTCATGGCTGTTAACAAATATGGTGTAGGTGAACCTGTGGAATCTGAACCTGTCATCTGTGCTAACCCCTATGTCCCCAGTGACCCACCACAGCAGCCAGAAGTGACCATAATTACCAAGGACTCCATGGTTGTGTGCTGGGAGCACCCCGAACATGATGGAGGCAGCAGAATAAACAACTACATAATAGAGAGACGAGATAAGACTGGCCTTCGTTGGGTGAAGTGCAACAAGAGAACTATAACTGACCTTCGATTCAAGGTTTCTGGCCTCACACCTGGCCATGAGTATGAATTCCGCATTTTTGCTGAGAACAATGCTGGTCTAAGCCAGCCCAGTCCTTGTAGTCCATTCTACAAAGCCATAGATACAATCTTCCAGCCTGGACCCCCAGGAAACCCCAGGGTGCTGGACACAACAAAGTCTTCTATCACTGTTGCCTGGAACAAGCCTGTCTATGATGGTGGATCTGAAGTTACTGGTTACATTGTGGAGACTTGCCTTCCTGATGAGGATGAGTGGACAATCCACACTCCCAAGAAGGGATGGACAGCCACTTCCTTTACAATAACCAACTTGAAGGAAAACCAAGAATATAAAATTAACATCTGTGCCACTAATTGTGAAGGAGTCGGAGAACCTGCTGCTGTTCCTGGAACTCCCAAAGCTGAAGACAGACTGCTTCCTCCAGAAATCGAACTTGGGGCAGACTTGCGTAAAGTAGTCTGCATAAGAGCCTGCAGCACACTTAGACTATTTGTTCCTATAAAGGGCAGGCCAGTACCCGAAGTAAAATGGTCAAGAGAGCATGGTGAATCCCTGGACAAAGCTAACATTGAAATCACTTCATCGTTTACCACTCTTCAGGTACACAATGTAGACAGGTTTGATGCAGGTAAATATATTGTGACAGTAGAGAATACTTCAGGAAGCAAGACAGCCTTTGTTAATGTCAGAGTATTAGACACTCCTGGAGCACCTCAGAATCTGATTGTCAAGGAAGTCACTAAAGATTCAGTTTCTCTTGTTTGGGATGCACCTCTTCTTGATGGTGGCTCCAGAGTCCGCAGTTACATTGTGGAGAAGCGTGAGTCCACCAGAAAAGCCTATTCCACTGTCTGTGCCAGCTGCCATAAGTCAAGTTGGAAAGTTAGAGACCTTGAGGAAGGAAAGATGTACTTCTTTAGGGTACTAGGTGAAAATGAATATGGCATTGGCCTCCCAGTGGAGACTGTTGAACCAATTAAGGTGTCAGAGAGGCCTCTACCGCCAGGCAAAGTGTCCCTCCATGAAGTCACCGGCACCACTGTCACACTAACTTGGGAAAAGCCTGATCACGATGGTGGTAGTAGAATCACAGGCTATATTGTTGAGATGCAAAGTAAAGGTAGTGAAAAGTGGACCCAGGTTATGGTGGTAAAGACCAATGAGGCTCTTGTAACTGGTCTTACACAGGGAGAAGAGTATATGTTCCGTATCTCAGCCACCAATGAAAAAGGTGTAAGTGACCCACGTCTTCTCAGTGTTCCAGTAGTAGCAAAAGACCTTGTGATCTCACCAGTCTTCAAACTGCTTTTTAGCACATTTAGTGTGTTAGCAGGAGATGATCTAAAGTTAGATGTGCCATATGCCGCCTGCCCTAAAGCTACAGCAACTTGGCTCAAAGATGGTGCTGTTCTTAAGGAAACAACAAGGGTTAATGCTGAAGTCAATGACAAAAATCTTCTACTGGTCATTAAGGAGGCTTGCAGAGATGATGTGGGGACATACACTATAAAACTGACCAACACTGCTGGAGAGGCATCTACAGACATCAGTGTTGTTGTTCTAGATAAGCCTGGTCCTCCAACTGGCCCAATTAAGCTAGATGAGGTCACGGCTGACAGCGTGATCCTGTCTTGGAATCCACCAGAGTATGATGGCGGTTGCGCAATCAACAATTACATTGTTGAGAAAAGAGACACATCTACCACTAACTGGCAAATTGTGTCAGCTACAGTTGCAAGAACAACTATCAAGGCGGTGCGTCTGAAAACGGGATCGGAATACCAGTTCAGGATTGCTGCAGAGAATAGATACGGCAAGTCCATAGCTCTACTGTCTGATGCTCTTGTTGCTCAGTATCCATTTGAATTGCCTAGCCCACCACGGTCTGTTGTGGTTCAGTCAGCCACCAAGGAAAGCATGGTGATTGTTTGGGAGAAACCAGGCAATGATGGTGGAAGCAAAATTCTGGGCTACCACTTAGAGCTCAAAGAGAGAAACAGTATACTGTGGGTGAAACAGAATAAACAATTAATTCCAGATACCAGATTTAAGGTTGTTGGTCTTGAAGAGGGTATTGAATATGAATTCAGAGTCTATGCTGAGAACATTGTTGGCCTCAGCAAAGCCAGCAAACTTAGTGAAATGCAAGTAGCCAGAGATCCTTGTGAAAGACCGGGAAAACCAGAGGCTATGATTGTGACAAGACACCAGGTGGCACTTAGATGGACCAAACCAGAGTTTGATGGTGGCATAAAGATCACAGGCTATGTGGTTGAGAAGAAGGAGGGTGCTGGCCGCTGGATGAAAGCCAGTTTCACTAACATAATCAAGACTGAATTTGTTGTCACAGGACTTACAGAAGATCAGATTTATGAGTTCCGTGTCATTGCCAGGAATGCAGCAGGTGTCCTCAGTCAGCCCTCTGATTCTACTGGACCCATCACTGCCAAGGATGAGGTAGACCCACCCAAGATTGACTTAGAAGCTAAATACTCCCAGGCTGTGGTGGTTAATGCAGGAGAGACATTCAGGCTTGAGGCTGCTATCTTTGGTAAGCCTGTGCCAATAGTACATTGGCTAAAGGAAGGCCAAGAAATTACTGAAGCAGCTCGGTTAGAGATAAAGAACACAGAATTTACAGCTTGTCTAGTTGTAAAGGAAGCTGTTCGGGTAGATGGGGGTCAGTACACTTTGCTGGTAAAGAATGTTGGAGGAGAGAAATCTGTTAACATTAGTGTCAAGGTCCTTGACAGACCAGGTCCACCTGATGGCCCTATTTCCATCTACGGGATTACCAGTGAGAAATGCTCCATTGCCTGGAAACCTCCCCTGCAAGATGGAGGTAGTGAGGTTTCCCATTACATTGTTGAGAAGAGGGAAACCAGCAGACTGGTTTGGACTGTAGTTGAACCGAAAGTTCAGACACTGAACCTTAAGATCACAAATTTGCTTCCTGGTAATGAGTACATCTTCAGAGTGATTCCAGTTAACAAATATGGAGTTGGTGAGCCTCTGGAATCTGATCCTATGATTGCCAAAAATCAATTTGTCACTCCTAACCCACCAAAAGAAATAGAGGTCGCCACAGTTACCAAAGACTCCATGGTGGTTACCTGGGAGAGACCGATTAATGATGGTGGCAGCCCTATCCAGGGATACATTGTTGAAAAACGAGACAAAGATGGAGTGAGATGGACCAGGTGCAACAAGCGGACAGTGAGTGAATTGCGCTTCAGAGTGACAGGCCTCCTAGAAAACCATAGTTATGAATTTAGAGTTGCTGCTGAGAATGCTGCAGGTGTTGGCTTACCCAGTGCACCATCAGTCTACTACAAAGCACTGGATCCTATCTTCAAACCAGGCCCACCAAACAACCCCAAAGTGATGGACACATCTAGGTCCACTGTTACTCTGACATGGAGCAAACCCATCTATGATGGGGGTTGTGAGATTCAGGCTTACATTGTTGAGGCCTGCAATGGTGCATCTGATGAGTGGTTTATGTGCACTCCTACAACTGGAATTGCTGATACTAAGTTCACAGTCAAAAAGCTTCTGGAGAAGCATGAGTACAAATTCAGAGTGTGTGCCATCAACAAAGCCGGTGTTGGTGAGCATGCTGATGTACCAGGAAAAATTCTTCTAGAGGAAAAGCTTGAGGCTCCTGATCTTGAGCTGGATCCGGATATGAGAAAGATGATCAATATTAGGGCAGCAAGTACTCTCAGATTATTTGTTCCTGTGAGAGGTCGTCCAGCTCCTGAGGTGAAATGGGGCAAAGCTGAGGGTGATATAAAGGAGACTGCCCAGATTGACACTACAGGCAGCTATGCATCACTTGTCATTGAGAATGTTGACAGATTTGACAGTGGCAAATATACGCTGACTGCAGAGAATGTCAGCGGAGTAAAGTCAGTCTTCATCAGTGTCAGAGTCTTAGACTCACCTAGTCCACCAACTAAATTCATGGTGAAAGAGATTACCAAGAATTCTGTCACTCTCACATGGGAACCCCCACTTTTGGATGGTGGTTCAAAGATTAAACACTACATTGTTGAGAAGCGTGAAAGCACCAGGAAAGTTTACTCTCCGATCACAACTTGCAATAAGATGTCATGTAAAGTAGAGCCTCTTCCAGAAGGTGCAATCTTGTTTTTCAGAGTCCTTGCTGAGAATGAATATGGTCTGGGTCTCCCTGCTAAAACTATAGAACCAATTAAGATATCTGAGAAGCCTCAGCCACCTGGTAAAGTTAGTGTTCTTGACATTACTCGTAGCACTGTAACTCTCACTTGGGAGAAGCCTGAACATGATGGGGGCAGTAGGATCAGTCACTATGAAGTTGAATTGGCACCTAAGGATGGTGAAGCCTGGTCTGTGTGTGCAAGTGTGAAAGGTTTGGAGACTGTAGTAACAAACCTTCTCAAGGGAGAAGAATATCAGTTCAGAGTTGTTGCTGTCAATGACAAGGGCAAAAGTGACCCCAGACAACTGGCTCAGTCAGTTGTAGCAAAGGACCTTGTAATCGAGCCTACTGTTAGACCCAAAGTGAGCACATTCAGTGTCCAGGTGGGATATGACCTCAAAATAGAAGTCCCAGTTGCTGGACATCCAAAGCCAGTTATTACATGGACCAAGGACGGAGGTCCCCTTAAGCAGACTACTAGAGTAAATGTCACTGACACAGCACATCACACTATTCTAACCATAAAAGATGCCACCAAAGAGGACGGGGGTATGTACAACATCAATGTCTCCAATAACCTGGGCTCCAAGGATGCCACTATTGAGGTAATCACATTTGACAAACCAGGCCCACCAACAGGCCCTGTCAAGTTTGAAGACATGAGTGCTGAGAGTGTCACTCTTACCTGGGAACCTCCTACATACACTGGTGGCTGCCCAGTTTCCAATTATGTAGTAGAGAAGAGAGACACAACTACAACCAGTTGGGTGGTTGTATCTGCCACTATAGCCAGAACCACTCTAAAAGTTACCAATCTGAAGACAGGTGCTGAATACCAGTTCAGAATCTATGCTGAGAATAGATATGGAAAGAGTTATGCAATAGATTCAGAGCCTGTTGTGGCACAGTATCCTTTCCAAGAGCCTGGCCCACCAGGAACACCATTTGTGTCTTCATACACCAAAGACTATATGTTTGTTGAATGGCACAGACCCCCATCTGATGGAGGCAGTGCTATCTTGGGCTACCATCTTGAGAGAAAAGAGAAAAATAGCATCCTCTGGACCAAGATCAATAAAATGCTGATACAGGACTGCAAGTTCAAATCCACTCCTCTGGAGGAAGGCATTGAGTATGAGTATAGAGTTTATGCTGAAAATATAGTTGGCATTGGAAAATGCAGCAAAGTCTCTGAAGTGTATGTAGCTCGTGACCCATGTGATCCTCCTGGTCATCCTGAGGCTATCATTGTGAAGAGGCACTCGGTGAAGCTTAGGTGGACCCCTCCACAGTACAACGGTGGAAGCTTAATTACTGGGTATGTGGTGGAGAAACGTGACCTCCCTGAAGGAAAGTGGATGAAGGCTAGCTTTACAAACATCACCGAACATGAGTTCACAGTTACCGGGTTGACAGAGGAAAGCAAATATGACTTCAGAGTCATTGCAAAAAATGCAGCTGGTGCTTTTAGCAAGCCCTCTGAAAGCACAGGCCCCATTACAGCCAAAGACGAAGTTGAGCCACCAAAATGTGAGACAGATCCTATGTACAACCAGACTCTTGTTATAAATGCTGGAGAGATTTTCAGTCTGGAGGCCAGTGTGGATGGGAAGCCCATTCCCACAGTTCAGTGGTTCAAGGGAGATGTTGAGGTTGAAAACTCATCAAGAGCTGAAATTAAAAACACAGATTTTAAGGCTTTGCTTGTTGTAAAGGATGCAATCAGAGTGGATGGTGGGCAGTACACTCTGGTTCTGACTAATGTGGCTGGATCCAAGACTGTTCCATTTAGCGTGAAGGTACTGGACAGGCCAGGCCCCCCGGTGGGACCTTTTACTGTTAGCAATGTCACAGAGGAGAAGTGTTCACTATCATGGCTGCCACCCAGACATGATGGAGGTGCTGGCATTTCTCATTACGTCATTCAGAAGCGAGAAACCAGCCGCCTGGCATGGACTGTGGTCTCCAGTGACTGTGGAGCTACTATGTTCAAGGTTACCAAACTCCTGAAGGGCAATGAGTACATCTTCAGAGTCATGGCTGTCAACAAATATGGTGTGGGTGAGCCTCTTGAGTCAGCACCAGTTACCATGAGAAATCCATTTGTCCCTCCTGGCTCACCTCGTGATCTTGAGATTACAAACATTACGAGGGAGTCCATGACTGTCTGTTGGAACCGCCCTGACACAACAGGAGGAAGTGAGATTGTTAATTACATTGTTGAGAAAAGAGATAGAGCTGGACTGAGGTGGACCAAGTGCAACAAACGCAGACTGACAGATTTGCGATTTAGAGTAACAGGACTAACTGAGGACCATGAATATGAGTTTAGGGTATCTGCTGAGAATGCAGCTGGTGTGGGTCTGGCAAGCCCCCCTACATCCTATGTAAAGGCCTGTGACCCTACCTTTGAACCAGGCTGCCCTACCCATGCCCATGTGATTGACACAACTAAAGACTCAGTCAGTCTGGCCTGGCACAAGCCTATTTTTGATGGTGGTTGTGAGATTCAAGGGTATGCAGTGGAAATTACTAAGGCTGATGAGGAAGAATGGACCATATGCACCCCACCCTCTGGAGTTGATGCTACCAGGTTTACCATCACTAAGTTGATAGAGCACCAGGAATACAAGGTGCGCATCTGTGCCATCAATAAGCTGGGTGTTGGCGAGCCCACAGAGATCCAGGGTATTGTGAAACCTATAGACAAGATTGATCCTCCAGAGATGATTCTGGATGCTGAGCTTAGGAAGGGAATAGTTGTGCGTGCAGGAGGCTCAATGAGAATCTGCATTCCATTTAAGGGCCGACCTACTCCAGAGATCAGCTGGGCCAAGGAAGATGGAGAACTTCCCAGTAAAGTTCAGATAGATACTGGAGAAGATTTCACACAGCTCTCAATTGACATCTGTGACAAATATGATGCTGGAAAGTATATCCTTAACTTGGAAAATAGTGCTGGCAAAAAAACAGCCTTTGTTTCAGTAAAAGTGTTGGACACTCCGGGGGCTCCTCTCAACCTAACAGTAAAAGATATTAAGAGGGAAAGTGTCACTCTCAACTGGGAGCCTCCTCTTATTGATGGTGGTACAAGAATTAAGAATTATCTGGTTGAAAAGCGTGAGTCCATCAGGAATGTTTACTCTAATGTGGAGAACAAATGCACAAAGACAAGCTACCGTGTCACTGGTCTCACGGAGGGAACTATTTACTATTTCAGAGTCTTAGCTGAAAATGAGTTTGGCGTAGGACAAGCAGCTGAGACAGAAGAGTCAGTTAGGACTTCTGAACCTCCTCTGTCTGTTGGCAAGGTTACTTTGACTGAAGTCACAAAAACCTCAGCCTCACTCACCTGGGAGAAGCCAGACCATGATGGAGGCAGCAGGATCCTAGGCTACTATATTGAGATGCAACCTGTGGGCTCAGAGGAATGGGTGGTTGCTGCTACAACCAAAACTTGTGAGGGTACTGTTACAGGTCTCAGTGCAGGACATGAGTATTTGTTTAGAGTGGCAGCTTTTAATGAGAAGGGCAAGAGTGACCCCAGGGCTTTGGCTGCACCAGTCACTGCTAAAGATGTAACTATTGAGCCCAGATTCAAGATTACTTACAACACGTACAGCATACAACATGGTGAGGATCTGAAAATTGAGATTCCAGTGATAGGACGCCCTGTTCCAAAGATTGAATGGAAGAAAGATGGACAAGCTCTTAAGGAAACAACTAGATTAAATGTTTCTAGAACACCATCATCTACTAAGCTGTGCATCAAGGATGCAAACAAGGAGGATTCTGGAAAATACAGTGTTACAGCCACGAGCAGTGTTGGAACAAGTACAGAGGAGATTACTGTTATTATTCTTGATAAGCCTGGCTCTCCCACTGGCCCTATAAAGATTGAAGAGGTGAGCTCTACTTATGTCACTCTCTCATGGGAGCCACCAGAGTACACTGGAGGTTGTCAGATCAACAACTACATTGTAGAAAAGAGAGACACCACTACAACAGCTTGGCAGATTGTGTCTGCTACTATTGCCAGGACAACCATTAAAGTGACCAATTTAAAGACTGGAGTTGAGTATCAGTTCAGAGTGTCTGCTGAGAATAGGTATGGGAAGAGCTCTGCCATTGTCTCTCCCACTGTAGTTGCACAATATCCATTCAGTGAACCTGCTGCCCCAGGAACACCAATTATTTCTACTGCAACCAAGGATAACATGGTTGTTGAGTGGAAACCACCCACCAACAATGGAGGCAGCCCTATTTTAGGCTATCATATTGAGAGAAAGGAGAAGAACAGCCTATTGTGGACTAAACTTAACAAGCTTCTCATCCCAGACACACGTTTTAAGACCACAGAACTAGAAGAAGGTATTGAGTATGAATTCAGAGTTTATGCTGAAAACATTGCTGGAGTCAGCCCGGCTAGCAAAGTCTCTGAAAGCACAGTGGCAAGGGACCTCTGTGACCCACCAGGCACCCCTGAGGCTATTGAAATCACCCGAAACCATGTGACACTCCAATGGACCAGGCCTCAGTATGATGGAGGCAGTGCAATTACAGGCTACATGATAGAGAGGAGGAAGCACCCAGATACCCGCTGGATGAAGGCCAGCTTCACCAACATAACTGACACCCAGTTCACACTAACTGGGCTGACTGAGGACTGCGTATATGAGTTTAGAGTACTTGCCAGAAATGCAGCCGGAATTTCTAGCCACCCTTCTCAGAGCACGGGAGAAATTACTGCCAAAGATGAAATTGAGGCTCCAGCAGCCACCATGGAGTCAAAATTCAAGGATCTAACTGTTGTTCATGCTGGTGAGACATTTATCATTGATGCCGACTATACTGGCAAGCCAATGCCCGAAGTCATTTGGTTAAAAGATGGAAAGGAAATTGATAAAACAACACCAAGAATGGAGGTGAGGACCACACTAACTCGTACCATCTTGACAGTCAAGGATTGCATTAGAGTGGATGGTGGTCACTTTGTCCTCAAACTTGTCAATGTGGGTGGAGTCAAGATGATCCCAGTTAATGTTAAAGTTCTGGATAGACCTGGTCCTCCAGATGGCCCACTAGAAGTCAAAGGAGTCACAGCTGAGAAATGTTATCTGCACTGGAACCATCCCTCACATGATGGTGGAGCTGGCATCTCTCATTACATCATCGAAAGGAGAGAGACCAGTCGTTTGTCGTGGACTGTGGTTGAGCCCAAGATCCAAGCCATCAGCTACAAAGTCACAAAACTGTTGCCTGGCAATGAATACATCTTCAGAGTTACTGCTGTAAATAAATACGGTGTTGGTGAGCCTTTGGAATCTGAGCCTGTTATTGCTCGTAACCCCTTCACCATTCCGAGTGCTCCCTCTACTCCAGAGCCCAGCGCTATCACTAAAGACTCTATGGTGCTTACCTGGGAGAGGCCAGAGGACAATGGAGGGGCTGAAATTGAAGGGTATGTTCTAGAAAAACGTGACAAGGATGGCATCAGATGGACTAAGTGCAACAAGAAAAGACTTAATGACCTGAGATTCAGATGCACTGGCCTCACAGAGGGGCACTCTTATGAATTCAGGGTCTCAGCTGAAAATGCTGCTGGTGTGGGTAAACCTAGTGCACCAACTCAATACATTAAGGCCTGTGATGCTAATTATCCACCAGGGCCTCCAAATAACCCAAAAGTCACAGACTATTCAAGCACCACAGTCTCTTTATCTTGGTCCAGACCCATGTATGATGGTGGAGCACAGATTAGTGGATATATTGTTGAAATAAAGGAGGCTGGAGATGATGAATGGATAGTTTGCACACCACCCACTGGTGTTCAGGCTACAAACTACACTGTCAAGAGACTTAAGGAGAATGCTGAGTATAACTTCCGGATCTGTGCAGTTAACTGTGAGGGAGTAGGAGAGCCTGTGGACCTACCTGGGTCTGTGATTGCTGCAGAGAAGCTTGAAGCTCCTGAAATTGAATTAGATGCTGACCTAAGAAAGATGGTCAATGTTCGTGCCAGTGCCACCCTGCGTCTGTTTGTGACAATCAGAGGAAAGCCTGAGCCGGAGGTCAGATGGTCAAAGGCCGATGGCACTCTAAATGAGCGTGCCCAGATTGAAGTCACAAGCTCTTACACAATGCTGGTGATTGAGAATGTTGACAGATTTGACACTGGTAAATATGTACTTACACTTGAGAACCTCAGTAGTTCAAAATCAGCTTTCATCAATGTCAGAGTTCTGGACTCTCCCAGTGCTCCAACCAATTTGGAGGTTAAGGATGTAAAGAGAAATTCTGTCTCCCTCTCGTGGGAACCTCCTCTAATTGATGGTGGCGCAAAGATATCACACTATATTGTAGAGAAGAGAGAACAGAAGAGAATGGCTTTCACCAGTGTTTGTACCAACTGTGTGAGAAACTCTTATATTATTTCTGACCTTCAAGAGGGAGGCCGATACTTTTTCCGTGTGTTGGCTGTGAATGAGCTGGGAGTAGGCCTACCTGTCTCTACAGATCTAGTAAAGGTGTCTGAGGCTCCTTTGCCTCCTGGTAAGGTTGTTGTGGTTGATGTGGATCGTCACAATGTCACCCTTTCCTGGGAGAAACCTGATCATGATGGAGGAAGCAAAATTACAAAGTATATTGTTGAGATGCAACCCCAAGGAGATGACAAATGGACGGTGTGCAGCGAAGTCAAAGCACTAGAAGCTACTATTGAGGGACTCACAACTGGAGAGGAATACTCCTTCAGGGTGATTGCTGTAAATGACAAAGGCAAGAGTGACGCCAAGCCACTGGCTACCCCAGTTATAGTGAAGGATATCACGGTGGAGCCAACCATCAGCCTATTGTTCAACACATGGAGTGTAAAAGCAGGAGATGACCTGAAGATTGATGTCCCCTTCAAAGGAAGGCCACAGCCTGAGGTGTCCTGGAGAAAAGATGGCCATGTGCTTAAGCAGACAACCAGGGTGAATGTTCTTACCTCCAAGACCTCATCCAAGATTGTCATAAAGGATGCAACCAAGGAGGATATAGGAAAGTATGAGATAACTCTTAGTAATTCAGTTGCCACCAAGGTAGCTGAAATCTCTGTTGTAATATTGGACAAACCTGGTCCACCCAGCAGCTTAAAGGTGGATGAGGTGAGTGCTGACTACATCTCTCTGTCTTGGGATCCTCCAACTTATGATGGTGGATGCCAGATAAACAACTATGTTGTGGAAAAGAGGGACACTACTACAACTACATGGCAGATTGTGTCTGCCACAGTAGCCAGAACATCAATTAAGGTGTCTCATCTCACTCAGGGAACAGAGTACCAGTTTCGTATTGCAGCTGAGAACCGTTATGGCAAGAGTCCTGCAATTGACTCTGCTCCAGTTGTTGCACAGTATCCCTTTGAGCCACCTGGTCCTCCAACTAATATTCACGTTGCTCACACCTCCAAGACTAGCATGCTTGTGGTTTGGGGCAGACCTGCAAGTGATGGCGGAAGCCCTGTTATTGGTTATCACATTGAAAGCAAAGACCAAAGCAGCATTTTGTGGACCAAGGTCAACAGGGGTCTATTGACTGAGAACCAGTTTAGGATGACAGGTGTTGAAGAAGGCCTGCTGTATCAGTTCAGAGTCTATGCTGAGAATATTGCTGGCATTGGTTTATGTAGTAAGGCCAGTGACCCAGTGGCAGCCAGAGATCCATGTCCACCTCCACACAACCTCAGAGTCACCAATATCACCAGGAACTCAGTTTCCTTATTCTGGGAGAAGCCAGAGTACGATGGTGGAACAAAAATTACTGGTTATATTGTAGAGCGTAAAGAACTTCCCAATGGTCGTTGGCTGAAATGCAATTTTATCAACTTGCAAGACACATACTTTGATGTCACAGGACTCACAGAAGATCTCCAGTATGATTTCCGTGTCATTGCTAAGAATTCTGTAGAGCAGTTGAGTGCCCCTTCAGAAAGTTCTGGTGCAGTGACTGTTAAGGATGATGTAGACCCTCCTACTATTATTCTGGAAGACAAGTTCAGACAACTTGTTGTTGTTAAGGCTGGGGAAATCTTTAGAATTGATGCTGAAATTACCGGTCGTCCACTCCCTGTAGTCACATGGTCTAAAGATGGAAAGGAGATTGAGGCCAAGGCCAGATGTGAAATCACCTCCACAAACTTCACAACCACCCTGATAGTCAGAGATGCTATCAGGAGGGACTCTGGCCAGTATGTTCTGACCCTTCACAATGTGGCAGGAACCAGATCTGTGGCTATTAACTGTAAGGTTCTGGATAGACCTGGACCTGCTTCAGCACCTTTGGCAGTGTCTGGCCTCACAGCACAGAAATGCACCTTGTCATGGGGACCACCGCAGGAGAATGGTGGCGCTGAAGTCATGCACTACATTGTGGAGAAACGTGAGACAAGTCGCCTTGCCTGGACTCTTGTCTATGGGGACATGAAGGCAACTACCTGTAAAGTGACCAAGCTCCTCAAAGGAAATGAGTACATCTTCAGAGTCAGAGGAGTTAACAAATATGGGGATGGCGAAGCCTTGGAGAGTGAGTCAGTAAAGGCCATGGATCCATTCACTGTGCCTGCATCTCCCACTAATGTCCAGGTCACTTCTGTTACTAGTAATTCAATGACAATCTGTTGGGAAAGACCAGTTACTGATGGTGGCAGTAGTATCTCTGGCTATGTAATTGAAAAGCGGGAGAAAACTGGCCTTCGCTGGTGCCGTGTTAACAAGAAACCTGTTTACGACCTCAGAGTCAAAGCCCCAAATCTTCGTGATGGCTGTGAGTATGAGTACAGAGTGTTTGCAGAGAATACAGCTGGCCTCAGTGCACCTAGCATTCCTTGCCCACTCACGAAGGCCGAAGATCCACAGTTCCTGCCTTCACCCCCTGCTAAGCCTAAGATTGTTGACTCTACCAAGACCACAGCTACCTTGTTATGGAATAAGCCAGTATTTGATGGTGGAGCACCAATTTCTGGTTACAGAATAGAATACAGGAAGACGGATGATGATGAATGGATCATTGGAGTCCATAATACAAAGAATACAGAGTTTACAGTGGTAGGATTGACTCCTGGAGCTGAATATGTGTTTGTTGTCAAATCCATTAACAAGATTGGAGTCAGTGAGCCCAGTCCTGAGTCAGACAAACAGGTCGCCAAAGAAAGAGAGGAGGAACCAGTATTTGACATTACCAATGAAATGAGGAAGACTCTTATTGTGAAGGATGGCAGCTCATTCACTATGACAGTGCCCTTCAGAGGCAAACCCATCCCCAATGTTACCTGGAGTAAACCTGACGTTGACCTCAGAGTCCGTGCTGTTATTGACACAACAGAAACCTTCACCTCCATCACCTTAGAGAAAGCAACTCGTGATGACTCCGGTAAATACACCGTCACCTTGTCCAGTGTAGCTGGAACTGCATCTTTGACTCTCAATGTCAGAGTCCTGGACTCCCCTGGACCTCCTGCACATGTAGAAGTTAGGGAGATCACAAAGACCTCTGCTACTGTGACCTGGGAGACTCCAGAGAATGAGGGTGGAGGTCCAGTCAAGAACTACCTTGTTGATATCCGTGAAGCCAGTAAAAAAGGCTGGACTAGGTTGACTGACACATGCCACAGACTGACATACAGGGTGACAAACCTAGACGAGGGGGGAATCTACTATTTCAGAGTGACAGGCGAGAACGAGTATGGTGTAGGTGTTCCTGCTGAGACCAAACAGGGAGCAAAAATTACAGGTATTGAATTTTAAGTTGGTAACATTAAACTCATTGTTTTATTCAAAAGATAACACCTCAATATTTCAATGACTTTTTTTTCCTTTTTATTCAGAAAAACCAAGTCCAGTACCAAAACTGGGTGTGATTGATGTGACCAAGGAAAGTGTGTCCCTGGCCTGGGCCAAACCAGAACAAGATGGAGGCAGCAGAATTACGGGCTACCTGGTTGAGGCCATGGAGAAAGGACAGGAGAAGTGGGTTAAGTGTGGTGTAACCAAGTCCATCCACTTCACAGTGTCTGGTCTGAGGGAGAACTCTGAGTATTTCTTCAGGGTTAGAGCAGAGAACCTTGCTGGATTCAGTGATGCTAAGGAAACGGTTATCCCTGTAATGGTTAAAGACCAGTTTGGTAAGTTACAACAAGTGTGGTCAGATTAAGCTATACCATTACTGGTAACTAAAATGAAATAAAAACAACTGAGTAAACAAGCATGTGTTATTTGGGCATTTTGCATATAATTAGAAATAACACCACTGAAAATTTACACACACATTTATACAATTATATTTTTATCTTCCAGAATCTCCTGAGATCAACATGAAGGGCTTCCCACATAACACAGTATATGTTAGAGCAGGCTCCACCCTCAAGTTTGAGATCCCATTGACAGGCAGGCCTTTGCCTAAAGTCACAATGTACAAGGATAATGTCCCCCTTAGATCAACAATGAGGTTCAACTTTGAAGTCACCCCTGACAGCATCAAAATCATTTTGCGTGAGAGCTTGGCTGGAGATTCGGGACGCTGTGATATTATTGCTTCCAACTCCAGTGGAACAACCAAGTCCTTTATAAACATTATTGTTTTGGACCGCCCCAGTGCCCCACTTGGACCTGTGGAGTTGTTTGATATCACAGAAGACAGTGTGAGCCTGAAGTGGCTCCCACCAACATACGATGGTGGCAGCGCCATCACAAACTACATCATCCAGAAGAGAGAGACAACCACACCAAACTGGATTGACGTATCTTCTGCTGTGGCCCGCTGCACCATGAAGCTCATGAAACTAACCACTGGCCTAGAATACCAGTTTAGAATCAGGGCCGAGAACAGATATGGAATCAGTGAGCACATTGATTCACCACCTGTCACTGTCAGCCTTCCTTACAGTAAGTAACATTTGTTTGGTTTCTTTATTTCATCAATACAGTTTTTTTTTTTTAAACTTTTTTATGATGAACATGTAAATCATTCATCACTACCTCTTAACCACCAGCTATACCTGATCCACCATCGACTCCCGAGGTCACTGCTGTATCTAGGGAAAGCATTACTGTAGCTTGGAAGGAGCCAAAGTCAGATGGTGGCAGCCATGTGTTTGGCTACCATCTCCAGATGAAAGACCGCAACAGCATTCTTTGGCAGAGAGTGAACAAAATGGTTATCCGAGCTACTCACTTCAAGGTCACCAACATCAATGCTGGACTTATTTATGAGTTCAAAGTAGCAGCAGAGAATGCAGCTGGATTCAGTGCCTTTAGCAACATTTCAGATGCAGTACTTGCTATAGATGCCTGTGGTAAGTGTAATCTTTTCTATAAAAGTCAAGGAAATCTGCTTTTACTGCCATTGTTGTCTTATAACAAGTTCCTGTTATCTCTTTCTGAAGAGCCACCAATCAATTTGCGCATCTCTGACATCACCAAAAACTCTATTAGCCTGGCCTGGGAGAAACCCAACTATGATGGTGGGTCACCAATTACTGGCTACTTTATTGAGATAAGAGAGGGTGTTAGCAGCAAGTGGTCCAAAGCAAACCTCACAAATATCAAGGACACACGCTTTGCTGTGACTGGCCTAACCCAGGACAAGACTTATGAGTTCAGAGTCTTGGCCAAGAATGCTGTTGGTTCGATGAGCAATCCATCCATGATTGTTGGGCCAGCCACATGTGTGGATACTTACGGTAGGTCTCTTATGTGTTTCTTGGACATCTTATTTCAAATTGTGGTTTGGCAAAAACTGTAGTAGTATCATTCCCCATGGGAATGAGCATTTTAACATTTTGGAGATTTGGACAATTAAACCAGATATAACACTTATATCTAAATATACACTTTTTATGCTCATCTTTGCTTCTTCTTCCTTCTCTTTTTACATTAAGTTCTATAATTAATTTATAAATATGCCTTTTTTTCTTTGTTTATCATATAGGTGCTCCAGAGATTGAAATACCTCAGGAGTACCTCAGTGAAGTCAAACACCAGGCTGGCTCTGATGTGGAGCTCAAGTTTAATATCACAGCCAAACCTGCTCCTACTATTGAGTGGTTTAAGGATGGGCGAGAGCTTGAGAAATCCACACAGCTGTCTTTCAAACATACATTTGAGTCTACCAGTTTGTTCCTCAAAGATACCTCTCGTCTCAACTCTGGAACCTATGAGGTCAAGGTGAAAAATTCCCTGGGATCTGCATGTGGCATTGTCAGGCTACTCATTCAAGGTATTCAGATATCATTTAGTATTTTTTTTTGCATGAAATGTATTTTATAATCAGTATAAACACTGATGTGCACAAACTTTCTCCTTCACTATCAAGACAAGCCAGGCCCCCCTGCTGGAGAGATTCAGTTCAAAAAAGTGACGGCTGACAAAATCACCATTATGTGGTCTCCACCTGCTGATGAGGGTGGTGCCATGGTAACGCATTACATTGTGGAGAAGAGGGAGACCAGCAGGGTCATGTGGTCCATTGTTTCAGAGAAATTGGTCGATTGCATTATTAATGTGCCCAGACTCATCCAGGGCAACGAGTACATCTTTAGAGTCCGTGGAGTCAACAAGTACGGCATTGGAGACCCACTTCAGTCAGCCCCTGTAATTGCAAAGAATGCATTTGGTAAGCAACCAAAATTAACGGTACCTTAATTCCACACATCTTCTGCTCAGGTCATAGTTATCTGCTTTAAAAAGTAAAAACCGCTATACTTCAATATACTATTTTAAATTATCCACATGAAACAGGCAAAAGAACAGGCAAGAGAACACACACACACACACACACACACACATATATATATATTTAATATAACCTAATTACTTATTTTTGTTCCAGTTCCTCCTACCGAGCCATCCAAGCCTAAAGTGACTATGATTACCAAGTCCACCATGACAGTTATTTGGGAAAGACCAGCAGTGGATGGAGGCAGCGACATTGATGGCTATTACCTGGAGAAGAGAGAGAAGAAGAGTCTGCAGTGGTTCAAGGTTTGTTTGCTTCTCTTTGTTTAGAGATTTTCTTTTTATGTGTTTTAAAGCCAAACTAAAGACTGGTATGTGAAAGCATTGTTATATCCGTTTTGTGTTCAGGTGGTGAAGGGCACCATTAGGGACACCAGGCAAAAAGTAACCAACCTTGTGGAGAACAACGAGTATCAGTACAGAGTTTGTGCTGTTAACAAAGCTGGAGCAGGGAAATACTCTGAACCCTCTGACCTCTTCAAGGCCTTTGACCCCATTGGTATGCTTTTAATTTGCAACATACATCACAATACCAATAATTTCTTAGGGTGTATTTACTGTGTATGTCTTCAAATTGCTCAAAACTTGAATGTCCTTTTGTTTTCCCTAGATCTACCTGGTGAGCCATCTAAGCTGCGAGTGATAGATTCTACAAAGACCTCCATCACCCTTGGCTGGGAAAAGCCCATCTACGATGGTGGTAGTGAAATTACACACTACATTTTGGACCAGATGAGCGCAGAGGACAAAGAATGGGTGACCATCAACCCACAGGTCAAGACTTGCGAGTATGTCGTTCCCCACCTCAAACCTGGAAACTATTACTACTTTAGGGTCTCTGCTGTCAACTGCAAGGGCAAAGGAGAAGACATCAAAATGTACCAGCCTGTGCAAGCCAAAGATATTTTGGGTTTGTATTCATTCTTTGGGATCTTTTCTCTTCCTTTGGCTCTTCCTTTCCAAGAGTCACCACAGCAAATCATCTGCCTCCAACTAACACTGTCCTCTGCATCCTCTTCTCTCACACCAACTAACATCATGTCCTTTCTCACTACATCCATGATTTGGGATAGAGTTCATGAAAACATTAAAGAGTTGTTTTTTTAATTGTTATAGTAAAATAGTATTGTTATAAGTAAATACTGTACTTTCAGATAGCTTATAATTATGTTCTTATACTAAGTTCTGCACTTTTCCCCATTTGTGCTGTACTTCTCTCCAACAGAGGAGGCTGATTTGGACTTGGATGTTCCCATGACCACCCAGTACACAGCAAGGGCTGGCTGTGATGTGGAAGTGTTTATCCCACTGAAGGGACGCCCCACACCCAATGTCACTTGGCGTCGTTGTGACCGCAACATGGCTGGTGACAGCCGCTACACCATAACCAGCACTGAGAAAGCCACTAAACTTCTAATTCCCAAGGTCACCCGCGATGATTGTGGCAAGTATTTGCTTGAGATTGAGAATGGCGTTGGAGAGCCCAAAATTATTACCATTTCCCTTAAGGTTCTGGACAGTCCGTCCTCCTGCCTGAACCTGACGATTAAGAATGTGACAAGAGGAAAGCTGACCCTCAGCTGGGAAGCTCCTCTCATTGATGGTGGTTCCCCTGTCACTAATTACATAGTTGAAAAGAAGGCCTCCACCATGAAAGCTTACCAGCTTATCACTGCTGAGTGTGCCAATACAAGTTACAAGGTATCAGGCCTTGAGGAGGATGTAGCTTATTTCTTCCGTGTATCTGCTGAAAACGAGTATGGTGTGGGTGACACCTACGAGACCACTGTGCCCATCAGAGCCACAGAAACTCCAGGACCTGTTAAAGATCTGGTGATGGTGGACTCCACGAAGAATTCTGTTAATCTAAAGTGGACAAGACCTGACCATGATGGTGGCAGCCATATTACTGAATACATCATTGAGAAGAGAACCAAGGAAGATCTTACCTGGACTTTGGCGGCTACATGCAAGCGCTGCAGCTGTGAAGTGACAGGACTCAAGGAGAATGCTGTCATGGACTTTAGAGTATTTGCAAAGAATGAAAAGGGCACCAGTGACTTCTCTCAAATTAGTTCAATAACAGTGATGGACGTTATCATTCCACCTGAGGCCAACCTCAGTGACTACCCAAATGGAGAGCTTGCTGTTCGTATTGGTCAGAACATCCATATTGAGCTACCCTTCCAGGGGAAACCAAGACCGTCAATTAGCTGGCTGAAGGATAATTTCCCTCTTAAGGAAAGTGACAAGGTTCGTTTCAGGACCACTGACAACAAGACTGCAGTCACGGTCCGAGGAGTCAAGAAGGAGCATGCTGGCCAGTATACCTTGGTTCTGGACAACAGAGACATCAAGAACTACTTCGACATTAACGTGATAACCCTGGCCCCACCCTCAGTTCCTGTTGGTCCTATTCGTTTTGATGAGATTAAAGCTCAGACTATTATCATTTCCTGGGATAAGCCAAAAGATGATGGAGGTAGTGAGATCACTTGCTACAGTGTTGAAAAGCGTGAGACCTCCCAGGCCAACTGGAAGATGGTCTGCTCAAGTGTTGTGAGAACCACCTTTAAGATTCCAAACCTGGTCCAGGGAACTGAATACCAGTTTAGAGTCCGTGCAGAGAACAAGTATGGGGTCAGTGTACCACTCAACTCCTCACATGTTGTCGCCCAGCACCAGTACAAACCTCCAGGACCTCCAGGCAAGCCAGTGGCCTACAATATCACCTGTGATGGTATGACCATCAGGTGGGAGGCCCCAGGCTTTGATGGAGGATCTCCCATTTTGGGCTATCACGTTGAGAAGAAGGATAGGAACAGCCTCTTGTGGCAGAAGGTGAACTCCACCATTATCTCCAACAGGGAGTACAGGATCATTGGTCTCATAGAGGGCCTGGAGTACTCGTTTAGAGTCTATGCTGAGAACAATGCAGGACTCAGCCCTGTTAGTGAACAGAGCAAACATGCACTTGCTAACTCCCCTGTTGGTAAGTAAACATTGAATCTTACATCTTTTGAATAATAGGTTTTAAATTACAAAAGCAGTTCAGCCTTTTTGGTAATTTTCATCTGTTTTACCCAGAATCAAATAAAATATCAACATCAATTTAATCTTTGTTAATTCAGTATACAAGTATGCCTAACATGTATACAACCTGGCATAGGCTGTCATATAGCTGAAACTGCTAGCCTAGCTCCACTGTTATATATAAAATTTTGAGGGTTCTCTTTGGTTATGTTTTAAAATGTAAAAACCAAGCACTTTGAATAAACTGCTTCTGTCTGTTCAAATAAGATCCACCTGGCACCCCTGTCTGCATCGATACAACCAGAGACTCAGTCACCCTTCAGTGGGACATTCCCAAGAGGGATGGTGGCAGCAAAATTGTGGCCTACAGTGTGGAGAGGCGCCAAGGTAGAGGCAAATGGCTGCGGTGCAACTTTACTGATGTCAATGAGACACAATTCACTGTGACAGGCCTGTCTGCTGGAGACAGATTTGAGTTCAGAGTGATTGCCAGAAATGCTGTGGGAACGATCAGTCCACCATCCAACTCCTCTGGATACATCATGACCAAGGACGAGAGCAGTAAGGATTATCCATTTGGAAAACAAAAATTTAAATAATTTCATTTTGCAAAATTAATTCGTTCTTGCTTTTTGCTTTACCAGTTGCTCCGGAGATTGAATGGTCTCTGGACCAAGCGCTCACCCTGAGGGCTGGAGAGAATGTTAAGCTCAGATGTAGCATCACTGGACGTCCTGTCCCCCAGGTCATCTGGTACAAAGATGGCAAAGAGATTGACAAAAGAACCATGATTGACATTGAGATTACCACTGGCATTGGCACGAGCAGTCTTTTTATTCGCGATGCTGATAGGAACCATCGTGGAATATACTCTGTAGTGGCGAGGAACACCTATGGCACAAAGAAAGCTGATGCCAATGTTAGAGTGCAAGGTTGGTAAACACTGATTATCTTTTAGTGTTTGCTAAAGACAATGTACAGGACAAACATTTTCAAATCTATGTATATTGCCACCTGTAAATAATTAAGTATTATATAGCAATCAAAACAATTGTCAAGCAAAACCTATAACTTCTCATCCCTCCTCAGATACCCCTGGACCTGTTGAGGGCCCTATCCGTTTCACTGGCATCATGGCTGACAAGTGCACTGTGTGGTGGAATCCACCAGAGAACGATGGATGTGCGGCCATCACCCACTACGTGATAGAGAAAAGGGAGACATCCAGAATCTCCTGGGCCTTAGTCAGCTCTAAGTGTGAAGCCTGTTCTTACAATGCCACCAACCTTATCAAGGGAAATGAATACCAGTTCAGAATCTCTGCTGTCAACAAGTTTGGTGTTGGTAAACCATTAGACTCCGATCCCTTTATAGCACAGATGCAATACAGTAAGTACCTCACCTATTGTCTCACATACTGACTAAATATAAACCTGATCTGATCTAACCCATTTAAAGATAACGTCATTCATGTTTAAAACTTCACTTTAAGAATGATAACCTATCTTTGTTGCCCTCCTTCAGCTGTGCCTGATTCCCCTGGTACCCCAGATGCCACTCATGTGACTGGAAACAGCATCACCCTGTGCTGGACCAGGCCACAGTCCGATGGAGGCAATGAGATCAAACATTACATCTTGGAGAGGAGAGAGAAGAAGAGCCTGCAATGGGTTAAGGTTTCCTCCAAGAGGCCTATTGCAGAGCTTAGGCACCGTGTTACTAACCTTACTGAGGGCAATGAGTATGAGTTCCGTGTTATGGCTGAAAATGGTGCTGGTGTTGGACCAGCCAGTAGTACTTCCAGGCTTATCAAATGCAGAGAGCCAACCAGTGCTCCCAGTGCCCCAACAGTGATAAAGGTAAGGAAGCGGGGACACTGTATAAAACATTAAAAAAAGAAAAACAGTCAACAGTTTTAGAACAATTTTATACCATATTTTCTTTAGTTTTCTTCTCATCACACATTAAGCTTCTGAACATAATGAAAAAGACATATAGTTTATTGTCTGACATTAGTTAATAGATACATTTTGAATTTTCAGTACTCATATTGAAAAGTAAAATTACTTAAATCTGACTTTAGACAAATGACAACGATAGTAATATACATAAACAATCATTCTGTTAATTATGCCTTCTCTTGTCAATCAGGTCATTGACTCCACCAAGTCCTCTGTCACCCTGGAATGGACCAAGCCTGTTTTTGATGGTGGCATGGATATTATTGGCTACAATATCGACATATGTAAGGCCAGTTTGGAGGAGTGGCATAGAGTCAATAGCCAGATTTGTATCAACACTAGGTACACTGCTAATGGCCTAGTTCCTGGAGAACTCTACAAGTTCAGGGTCAGGGCTGTTAATGGATCAGGAGAAGGTGAAGCTACGGTAATTCCAAACCCTGTTCAGGCTCTGGACAGACTTAGATCTCCTGAAATTGACATTGATGCCAACTTCAAACAAACACACACTGTGAAGAATGGTGGCACAGTCACCCTTCATATTGCTTTCCTTGGCAAACCAGCTCCTGTTGCCACCTGGTCTAAGGTAGATGGTGAGCTACCTGTCATGACTGATGTCAATACTACTGATTCATTCTCCACACTGACTATCGAGGGTTGCACTAGGAATGAGGCCGGAAAATACACCCTTTCATTAGAGAACAATAGTGGACACAAGTCTATTACATTCACTGTCAAAGTATTGGACACACCAGGTCCCCCAGGAGTCATTACCTTTAAAGATGTTACACGTGGAGCCTTGACACTGATGTGGGATGCCCCCAGCAATGATGGTGGATCTCGAATCCAACATTACATTGTGGACAAGCGTGAGGCCAGCCGCCTGGCCTGGCAGGAAGTCAGTAGCAAGAGCTCTCGCCAAATGATCAGGGTAACTGGTCTGGATATTGGTGTGCCTTACTTATTCAGGGTAACTGCTGTTAACCAGTATGGCCAGGGTGAACCGCATGAGATGACAGAGCCCATCATTGCTACAGAAGAGCCTGGACCACCTAAAAGATTGGATGTTGTAGACACCACTAACTCTACGGCATCCCTAGTGTGGCTGAAGCCTGAGCATGATGGAGGCAGCCATATCAGAGGCTACATTGTTGAATACAGAGCTAAAGGCAGTGACCGCTGGGTTGTTTGTGGAGAGACCAAAACCCAGAAGTTTTTGGTGGAGGGTCTCCTTGAGAACACAGAGTATGACTTTAGGGTCAAGGCTAAGAATGATGCTGGTATCAGTGAGCCTCAGGGCACCTTTGGCTCTGTGGTCATTAAGGAGCCTCGCATTGAACCAACTGCTGACCTCAGCAGCATAACCAACCAGCTCATTACCTGCAAGAGCTCCAACACCTTCACAATTGACATCCCTATTAGTGGCAGACCTGCACCCAAAGTCATCTGGAAGCTGGAGGAGATGAAGCTTAAGGAGACCGATAGAGTTTATATCAAGACTACAAAGGAAAGAGCTACTCTGGTGGTGAAAGACAGCAAGAGAAGTGACAGCGGAAAGTACTACCTGACCCTAGAGAATGCTGCTGGTGTAAAGACATTCACAGTGACTGTGGTTGTTGTTGGCAGACCCAGTCCGCCTTCAGGCCCTGTGGAAATTTCTGGAGTTTCGTCAGAGTCCTGCACCCTGTCTTGGTCCGAGCCAGCTGATGATGGTGGAACTGAAATCACCAATTACATTGTAGAAAAACGAGAGTCTGGCACCGGCTCCTGGCAAGTGGTTAACTCTAGTGTACAGAGAACCACTATCAAAGTGACTCATCTTACCAAGTACATGGAGTACACATTCAGAGTATGTGCTGAGAACAAGTTTGGCGTCAGCAAGTCTATTGAGTCTACCGCTGTTGTCATTGAGCATCCTTTTGGTACGTAAACATATCAATACAAGTGTAAAGAATTTAGTAAATGTATTTGCATTCAGGTCAAATATACAATGTTCTTATGTCCTCTTTAACAGTCCCACCAAGTCCTCCTACTCGTCCAGATGTGGTATCTTTATCTGCCAATGCCATCAGCATCAAATGGGATGTGCCATATGCAGATGGTGGCAGCAAAGTAACAGGCTACTGGATTGAGAAGAAGGAAAGGAATACGATTCTGTGGGTGAGGGAGAACAAACATCCCTGCCTAGAGTGCCATTACAAAGTGTCCAACCTGATCGAGGGCCTGGAATACCAGTTCAGGGTCTATGCCATGAACTTAGCTGGACTCAGCAAAGCCAGTGAAGCCTCTAGACCTGTGGTGGCACTTAATCCTGTTGGTAAGGGAAACAGATGTCGGAAGTAATAACGCATTTATTGTTCACATTGCTCTGATAAAAACATTTCAGAAACCAAGAAACCAAATCGAAAGAGAATAAAAATCTGTGTGGTTAATTCTGTCTTCAAAATAACCTCCTCTCCCTCCCTGCTCAGATCCCCCTGGTAAACCAGAGGTGACAGACATCAGCCGCTCCTCCGTTTCCTTGTGCTGGACTGTGCCATTCAATGATGGCGGCAGCAAGATTGTCGGTTATGTGGTGGAGAGGAAAGTCTACACCACAAATGAGTGGGACGACAACCGCTGGCTCAAGTGTAACTACACTACCATCGCTGAGAACTATTTCACCGTAACTAACCTTGGAGAGGGTGAGACCTATGAGTACCGTGTCATCGCCAAAAATGCTACCGGTGTCCACAGCCTGCCTTCAGAGTCTACTGGACCAGTCACATGCAAGGATGAATACTGTAAGATGAATTACATGATAATGTCATCACAAGCAGAATTTACTTTTGTTACTTTTTGTATTTTGCCATTATTATTTATGTTATGTCAGATGTATACTCGGTTTTATTTAACATAACACAAGCTAATTTTTGCATTTCAGGTTATTGTATTTATATATTTTTTATTATAGCTCAGAAATAGCTCAACAGTGCATAACTGCAATTGTTTAAAGCAAAAACTTAGCATTTCTTCTTTGCTGCAGCACCTCCCAAAGCTGAGCTTGACAGCAAGTTGATGGGTGAGACAGTCATTGTGTCGGCCGGGTCTGACCTCGTCCTGGATGGCACTGTAGGTGGTAAACCAGAGCCTGTAGTGTACTGGTCAAAGGGTGACACGATTTTGGAGCTCGGAGAGAAATACTCACTGACCTACACTGCTACCAGAGCCATGGCCATTATCAAGAACTGCGACAGATATGATACAGGCAGATACCTCTTAACTGTCAAGAATCCCAGCGGAATCAAAACTGCTTCTGTCAATGTGAAAGTTCTTGGTGAGCAGCCAAGAGTTTGCATAAATTAAACAGCAGCAATAGTGTGTCACTGTCTGAAATGTTTGATATAACTTCAGGTTTCCTCTTTCAGATACTCCTGGTCGTCCAGCTGATAAGATCATAATCAGTAGAGTGACAGAGGAGAAGTGTACTGTGTCCTGGAAGATTCCTCTGGAGGATGGTGGAAATGCTGTCACTCATTACATTGTGGAGCGCCGTGAGACCAGCCGCCTTAACTGGGTTGTCATGGAGACAGAGTGCAAGACCCTGTCATGTGTCAGCACAAGGTTGATTAAGAACAATGAGTACATATTCAGAGTCAGAGGAGTCAACAAGTTTGGACCTGGAGTTCCTCTGGAGTCTGATCCTGTCATTGCCAGGAACGCCTACAGTAAGCTCTGACATATCTCTGACTAACTTTTTGTGAAAAGATGATTTCTGATGGTGCTATAGCAACCATCAAGCCTGGTGGCTTAGTGGTAGAGTATTAAGTTGGGATGCAGAAGGCAGCGGGTTTGAATCCACCCATCCACCAAGGACAACCTTGGTGCCTGTCCCGAGCCCAGACAAAAATGGGAGGGTTGTGGCAGGAAGGGCATCCGGTGTAAAAACACATGCCAAATCACTGTGCGGAACATGTTCCGCTGTGGCAAACACTGAAGGGACAAGCCAAAAGCCGTTGATCTATTTTAAAGCAACCATCAAAAGAAAAAAAAAGCCTTATCAAGCCTTATGTTATCAATTATACAACTTTACAGTTTAGACTAAAATGTAGCTGAAAAGATATTTTTGCAGCATAATGTTTGTCAAGTTTTTGCTTTTATATTTAAGGAAATAGTTTATTACTGTTTTGTGAGGCTTTTCTGGGCATACAGAGAACATTAGGCTAATGGCATAATTATACAGTTTAGTACATTAATACCTGCCAGTGATTTTATTGCTGTTTTGGTCAGGGGTCAGCACTGGCACCACAGTGCCTACACTGCACAGTCTCATACACAGAATGTCATGATGTACTGTGTTCTGATACTCGCTACTCGTGGCCAGCATTAAAATTTTCCCATGGCGACTCCTGTACACCACAACAATAAAACCATCAGCTGTTATAATTGTTTTGGCTTATCGGGCTAAATTTCATGCTTTTAGCTTGAAATTTGCTAAAGTTTAAAATTTACATTTAATAACATTACAAAAAAAACAAGAATAAAATTGAGATTGCTAAACAAATAAATACATTTGAAATTATTTTGATTGATTATTTTCAAGTTTCAAGAATGTGCACTTTCAAAAAATTCTCTTCATTTTTAATTATGAGATTAAAAAGGTGACATGTTCTCATTTCTTATTACAACATTACATAATATGCAGGGTATAATAATGTCTTGTCACTGTACAGTCAACTGTTATGTGTTAAATTATCTTGTCTTGAGAGGGAAAAAATTAATATAGATGAGACTCTGACCAGTCTATTACCTGTTACCCAGCCTTCCCTTCCCAGCCCGGCACACCAGAAGCTACTGCGGTGGGTAAGGAACATGTCATCATTGAGTGGCTGAAACCTGAGAGCGACGGAGGCAGTGAAATCAAAAACTATATAGTGGACAAACGAGAGAAAAGCAGCACCAGGTGCGAACAGCTTCTCATGTTTTGGATGGATTTAATTGTCTTTTCACTAACGATTGATACTTAGTCTCTATCTTTCTTTCTTTATATCTTTTTTTTTCTAAACAGATGGACTCGAGTGAATAAAACGTACACAATCTACGACACCCGTCTCAAGGTCACAGGCCTGCTAGAGGGAAGTGAGTACCAGTTCAGAGTGACTGCTGTCAATGCTGCTGGAGATAGTCAGCCGAGCGATGCCTCACCATACATCCTCTGCAAAGACCCCACATGTAAGAGATCTGTCTACCTGAACTAGTAAAAAGGTTACGGTCAGGGATTGAACTCTCAGATTATGACATGACAATTATTTTGTGCTTTAAAGAATGACTTTCACAACATATATGTGTTTATTTTCATCAAATCTCAGATACACCAGCTCCTCCATCAATGCCTCGTATCACTGACACGAGCAAACACAGCATCAGCATGACCTGGACAAGGCCCATGTATGATGGCGGCTCAGACGTCACTGGCTATGTAGTAGAGATCCTAGAGGAGGGCCATGAGCAGTGGTACCGTGCCACAGTCAAAGCACTTGAGACCAATGAATATGTGGCTGGTGGCCTGGCAGCCAATAAGAAGTACAGGTTCAGGGTAGCTGCCATCAACAGTAACGGCACTGGAGAGTTCAGCGAACCTAGTGCAGAGGTTGAGCCACTTGAAAAAGTTGGTGAGTTATTTTCTTTCAGAAAATACCTTTTAATCCATCACTGAGGATGTTTACCTTTGGTAATCATATCATTGCCACATTAACTAACAATAACAGAGTGGGGGAGTTTCTCTTTCACTGAATATTTGAATGTTTAACAAAATATTTAGTAATTTTTTTTCTTTCTCTTTTCAACAGTCAACATAATTTCATATAGGAATAAAAAAAGGGTTAATTTGTCTTTAAAGTAGATCCTACAGTATTTCAAATTGTTTACTTAATTTCTGAAATTGTTGTTAGATAGTCCGTGTTCATTTTTTTTATTAACACATGATCACTTTGTTTTAATTTCAGGATATATTATTGCCTAAATCCATAACAGAGTTTAGTTTTTTGTATCTTATACTCTCCTCTTTCTATATTCTGCCTGCTCAGAAATGCCTGACTTGGAGCTGGCAGATGACCTAAAGAAAACAGTGTGTCTACGTGCTGGAGGAACCCTGCGTCTGTTTGTGTCCATCACCGGCCGGCCAACACCAGTTGTGGCCTGGAGGAAGACGGGTGTGGAGCTGCAGAATCGCGGTTACATTGAAACCACCGATAGCTACACCTTGTTAATAGTAGAGAAAGTTGATCGCTATGACTCTGGAAAATATGTTCTGGAGGCAGAGAACCCCTCTGGGAAGAAGATTGCCCACATTCTGGTTAAAGTCTATGGTACCTCATCTCAAGTATCCATAATTATCAGATCTGTTAAATTGAATTTTTTGAAACATATATATAAAGTAGTGCATCAAACAAAGTAAAATACACAAAATAATACAAAAATTCCCCAATCTTTCTCTAGTCTGACATCTATATATATTTGTCTTTTCCATTCAGATACTCCTGGACCTCCAAGTTATGTGAAGGTGAAAGACTACACAAAGGAGTCTGTGGTGATTACCTGGGATGTCCCGAGCATTGATGGTGGTGCTCATGTCAGCAATTACATTATAGAGAAGCGTGAAGCCAGCATGAAGTCATATAAGACTGTTACCACAGAGTGTAGGAAGACCCTATTCAGGATCACTGGTCTGGAAGAGGGCATGCACTACTTTTTCAGAGTCCTGCCAGAGAACATTTATGGTGTTGGGGAGCCCTGCGAGACAACTGAGGCTGTGTTGGTGTGTGACGTGCCATCAGTGCCTCTAAACCTCCAGATTGTTGATGTCTCCAAGTCGTCTGTCACATTGCACTGGGAGAAGCCGCTGCATGATGGTGGTAGCAGACTTACAGGCTACATCATTGAGGCCTGCAAGGTGGGCTCTGACAGATGGAGTGCAGTGGCAACACTCAAGGCTACAGTTTCCCAGCACACCATCCAATCCCTGATGGAGAATGACCAATACCTGTTCAGGATCCGGGCTAGCAACAGCAGGGGCTCCAGTGAGCCCATGGACATTGTAACTCCTGTCATAATCCAGGAGATAAAGGGTAAGACACTACCAAAACCCATTCTCAAGTCATCAGATAATCCCTTTTGTCAGTGCTAAAACTCAGAAAAATGACACAAAAATCACAATACAACAAACATGTCACATCAGTGTTCTTTATTCCAGTGATGCCCAAGATTGACATGACCATCATCCCTCAGAAGATTGTCTATGTGAACCGTGGTAAACCCATTGACCTCACCATACCAATACAAGCCAGGCCGCAACCTGTTTGCTCTTGGTTCTTTGGGGGTGTCAAGCTGAAGGACACCTTAGACCGCATCAAGATTGATAGTAATGGAAAACATACTCATCTAGTTATCCGTGAGACCACCATTAATGACACAGGAGACTACACATTGGAGGTGAAGAATGCCATTGGCATGGCAACTGAGGTTATCAAGGTCATAATCCTTGGTAAGGATTACTTACTGCATAAAAATGATGGTTATACACATAACTTGTGTACTTCAATGTACAGTTTTACTGATTGAAGCTGTCTGACCCAAAATGTTGTAATAAATTAGATTATTTATATTAGTTTAAATTTTGCACATGGTTTATAACCAGCTCCCCTCTTGTGTCTGTCCAGACAAACCTGGTATACCAATTGGTCCAATGAAGATTGAGGAGGTTGACGGAGTGTCTGTGACAGTAAGCTGGGAACCTCCAGAGAAGGATGGTGGTGCTATTGTCAGCGGCTATGTGGTGGAACAGCGTGATGCTCACCAGCCAGGCTGGATCACCATCTCAGAGTCAGTGACACGACCTTGCTTCAAATTCACCAGACTCTCTGAGGGAACAGAGTATGTGTTCCGTGTTGCAGCAATGAATCGCTTTGGTGTAGGTGGTTTCCTGCAGTCAGAAGTGGTGGAGTGCAAGAGTGCCAAGAGTGAGTTGTAGTCTTTTTTTAAAAATTCAGTTACTGTGCTTTTTGTGGTAAACACTGTTGCTCTTTGTAAACTTTTTCTAATAATTTCTTTGGTTTTTAGTACTACTAGTCTTATTTAAACATCTGAAGTTCCCTAATATATGCTAACAACTACTTAGTAACACCCTGAAACCCACCCAAGGTTACCATATAAACAAGTTATCAAAACCTTTACAACTGATTTGAGGACAATCCAGTAGCAACAACCTAATAATAACTGACCAAAAAACACCTTAAGAGAGACTCAAATAAGCCTTAACAATTCGAGTCTCACTGAATCCCTTCTATTTACTGGTGGACAATTGCCTTCTGCTACTCCCTCTGGTACTTTTTCTATGTGTGTAAATCATCAATCAATCTGTTTTTACTGTGTAGCCATCCCTGGACCTCCAAGCAGACCAGAGGTTCTTGATGTCACCCACGAGGGCATGACACTGACCTGGCAACCACCCGAGGACAATGGTGGCTCCACCATTGCCGGCTACATTATTGAACGTAAGGAGTCCCGTTCTGACAGGTGGCTGAGGATCAACAAGAACCTTGTCACCTTGACCAGGTACCGGTCTTCTTGCCTGATTGAGGGTCTAGAGTATGAACACCGTATCACAGCCATCAACTCGAGAGGAGCTGGAAAACCCAGTGAGAGCTCTGCAATCACCATTGCAATGGATCCTATTGGTACGTGGTACAAAACGTAATAATGCTGTGCCTAATCACATATTGTAGATTAATCTAACCAGTGTGGAATGAGTATATTAATGTTATGTTATGTTTGTTTATTTCGCTAAACAGAGCCTCCTGGTCCTCCACTTAAGCCCAGAGTCACAGACAGCACCAGGACTTCAGTCTCACTGGCCTGGCAGCCACCTGAAGAAGAGGGTGGTTCTGACATTACTGGTTACTTTATTGAGATGCAAAAGGTGGATCAGGTAGAATGGACACTGTGCAACACCACGCCAACTAAGATGTGCGAGTACACCCTCACCCACATGCCCCAGGGTGCAGAGTACAAGTTCAGGGTCATTGCATGCAATGCTGGTGGATCTGGAGAGCCTGCTGAGATTCCTGGAGTGGTTAAAGTCCAGGAGATGCTTGGTACAACAAAAGTGCCATATTCTACAATTTGTTTTTAGATTTAGACATAATTTTCTCATTTACCTAAAGTTTTGTCTTAATTAAATAATCTGTGTCTTCAGTTTATCCTGACTACGAGCTGGATCGAAAATACGAGGAGGGCTATGTGGTGCGGCAGGGTGGAGTCATTCATCTGTCAGTGCCTATCAAGGGTAAACCCATCCCTACATGCAAGTGGACTAAAGATGGCCGTGACATCTCCCACCGGGCGATGATTGCCATCTATGATGACATCACTGAGCTGGTGATCAAAGAGGCACACAAAGATGACACCGGTACCTATGACCTGGTGCTGGACAACAAATGTGGCAGAAAAGCCGTGTACATCAAGGTGAATAGCATGTCTGGAATATTAAAACATAAACAGTAAAATATAATATATTTTATCATCAGAAGTAAATTACGTTCTATTGCAACGGTAGAAAAACCTTTTTTTCATCTTTAAAATTAAAATTTCAGGTCAAGGTAATCGGTCGCCCTGATGCCCCAGAGGGCCCTCTTGAGTTTGATGACATTCAGGCAAGATCAGTCCGGGTTAGCTGGAGGCCACCATCAGATGATGGTGGCTCTGACATTCTTGGATACCTTGTGGAAAGGCGGGAGGTACCCAAGGCTGCCTGGTATACAGTGGGTGCAAGGGTAACCGAAAACTCACTGGTGGTGAAGGGCCTAAAGGAGAATGTGCAGTATCACTTTAAGGTTTCTGCCGAGAATCAGTTTGGTATCAGCAGATCTCTCAAGTCTGATGAAGCAGTAACACCAAAGACACCACTCTGTGAGTATTGGTAGTTTTTGTGTTTCTCTGTTTCTAGTCCCAATCGATATTTTAAAAAGGTTGCACTGACTAAAATAATTTAATTAACAGACATGGTGCATGGTTGTTAAACATAATGAACACAGTATACATTGATAAATATGATATCAGTAGGGGCTGATGATATATTGATATTACTAAAAACATGCTGTACATCCAGGCCCACCAGAACCTCCCAGCAATCCACCAGAGATAATGGACGTAAACAAGTCTACGGTGTCTCTGTCCTGGGCCCGACCCCGGGATGATGGAGGCTCCCGCATCACAGGATACTATGTAGAAAGGAGAGAAGTGTCAACAGAGAAGTGGGTCCGCCACAACAAAACCCATATCACCACCACTATGTACAATGTCACTGGTCTCATACCCGATGCAGAGTATGTGTTTAGGGTGGTGGCTCAGAATGATATTGGGCAAAGTGAGCCTGGTCCAGCATCAGAGTATGTGGTCTGCAAAGATCCATTTGGTGCGTTATTACATTAGATCAAAATGTTTAGGGTAGATTTTTCATCAATTCTGCAATACCTTTACTTACATTATTGTCCTTATTATCTGTCCTCTTTAGACAAACCCAGCCAACCAGGAGAGATTGACATAATCTCTGTTACCAAAGACTCCATAACCATCCATTGGCTCAGGCCTGATCATGATGGTGGCAAAGAGATTCTGGGCTACTGGATTGAATTCAGGCAGGCTGGAGAGAGTGCCTGGAAGAAATGCAACAAGGAGCGCTCTAAAGATCGTCAGTTTACTATGGGTGGATTGATGGAGGCAACAGAGTATGAGTTCAGAATTTTTGCAGAGAATGAGACTGGTCTAAGTCGACCATGCCGCACACCTATGGGCATTAAGACCAAACTGAGTGGTAAGCTGATGCAGAGTTCAGATCCCATCAAACAGAATAACTTTATTATGTTTATGTTGTATGTTTATGTTCTAAAGGAGATTTTTAATGTTTAGTCAAAATGGTGTTATGAGCAGATTTGCTCATAAAAATGGAATTAATCTCACAATGTCTCATGTGACTTGAGTCTTACAAAGTTCAACACTAAAATATATTATGGAAATTTATGTTGTGTAAAGCATCATGTTTTTATTTCAGGATACGTCATATATGGTATATCCTTAAGTAATAACACGAGAATTGCAAGAATTTTACAAACAAAGAAAATAGTCATTTTTTAAATTTTATTCAAGCTTTGCTGATGTTTCTACAGTTGGTGAAGCTCCAGCTTTGAAGGAAGAAATCCAAGATATAACTACTAAACTTGGCCAGTCTGGTACGCTGACCTGTGGCATCATTGGTAGACCTCTGCCTGAGATCAAGTGGTACCGCTACGGAAAAGAACTGATCCAGAGCCGCAAGTACAAGATGAGCTCAGACGGTCGTAATCATTCCCTCACCATCATGACAGATGAGCAGGAAGATGAGGGCCTGTACACATGCATAGCCATTAATGAAGCTGGAGAGATTGAGACCAGTGGCAAACTGCGTCTGCAGGCACCACCCCAGTTCCACCCTGGCTTCCCTCTTAAAGACAAGTACTTTGCTGGGGCTGGCACCAGCCTCCGTCTCCATGTCGTCTACATTGGCCGTCCTATCCCCCAGATCATGTGGTTCTATGGCAAGAAGCCTCTGAAGCCGTCTGAAAATATTATTATTGAAAACACTGAAAGCTACACCCACCTGGTCGTGAGGAATGTCCAAAGAAAAACTAATGCTGGCCGTTACAAGGTGCAGCTCAGCAATGTGTTTGGAACTATTGACACTGTGCTTCATGTTGAAATCCAAGGTAAGAAGTAGAAGAAAACCAGAACTCGAAGAACTGAATGTCAAGCACAGTTTTTTACAGAATTTACATGACGTGGAATTATAGAGCTAGAGAGACTCTCACTGACAACAGTTTTAAATATTTTGTTACAGCATACATTCATCGTGGTATTGTTTTGATAAACTCACAACAATGTGACAACCTTTATTTCCATCAGACTTACATTTACATTTAGTCGTTTAGCAGACCCTTTTATCCAAGTGAGGTACAAGGCAAGCGAGAATCTAAGTCAAGGAGAAAACATCAAAGCAAAGTCATATCAGAAAAGTGTTCCTATCAACAGTTCTATTAGTTTTTCACCAAGATCTTGTAGAGTCAGACAATAGAAACATTATAGAAAGCTCTTACCTATTAGCTTAGTTAACTCCTCTGGATTTAGTGGTGACTTCTTTTGGCCAGGCAGTGTACTTGGGTGGTCTGCCAAGTATACTCTGTGTGTCAAAAAATGTTAAACCATTATAATGCCTTTTCCAATTCAGATGCATTAAGAGTTCATACTTATTGATATAGAAATGTATCAGTGTTTAGAGAAAAGAGTAGAAGAATATTAACACACACAATTTACATTCTAGTTTAAACCACTACTTGCTATTACTGAATGTATGTATACATTTTTTAAAGTAGATACTCTTATCATTTTTTCAGATAAACCATGCATCCCTGAGGGCCCTCTGGTTGTTGAAGCCCTGCTGAAGAGCTCAGTTATCATCAGCTGGAAGACTCCCAAGGATGATGGTGGCTCCATGATCACCAATTACATCGTAGAGAAACGTGAGGCCAAAGAAGGCGAGCGGTGGCACCTAGTGTTCTCCTCCATCTTTGGCACCAGCTGCCGTGTCCCCAACTTGACAGAGAATGCTGGATACTACTTCAGAGTCTCTGCTCAAAATCAGTATGGAGTAAGCGAACCTTTGGAGATCCCCTCAGTGGTCATCATCAAGAGTCCATTTGGTAAGCCCCTACATACTTTTTGGCAAGCTTTGGCATTTGTAGCTACATTACAATGAGGTCGGTTCAACCTTACAGATAGGTAGAGCACTAGCACAGTAATATTGCTTGTCTATTTTTCAGAAAAACCTGGCATCCCGCAGCAGCCCTTCATCATCAGCTCCACCAAGGACTCTTGTGTTGTCAGCTGGAAGCCTCCAAGCAGTGATGGTGGAGCTAAAATTACCAACTACTACCTGGAAAAACGTGAGAAGAAGCAGAACAAATGGATTTCAGCAACCACTAAAAAGATTGTGGAGACAAGCTGCGAAGTCACAGGCTTGCTTGAGGGCTTTGAGTATGAGTTCCGTGTCAAATGTGAGAACATGGGTGGTGAAAGTGACTGGAGTGAGGTCTCTGAGCCTCTAATCCCCAAGTGTGACCAGGCTCCTCGTGCCCCCTCATTCAGGGAGGAGATCAGGGATATGACTGTGAAATACCATGCCAGTGCCACCTTTGTCACAAAGGTACTTTAGAATTTCATATGCTTTGTCTATATATAAACCGTCAAGAAAAAGTTTGGAAACACCTACACACTGATATATTTTTTATTATCTTTTGTTAGTTTTATTCAATTAAATGGTTGTAAACAGATCACAAAACAATAAATAATGAAACATTTATTTTTAAGTGCATTTGAGCACAGACCAATGGTCAAATCCAATTTGCATGTTAAACCTAATTTTTATCAACATAGATCCATAGCATTCTACTAATCAGATATTTAAAACTATGCAGCCCCTCCCAAAGGTCAGCTGTGATGGTTGGGCAGTGTTTTCAAACTCATCATTCTAGATCATGTTCCAGTGTTCCAGCAGCTACTTTCTTCTGTGGTCATTGTCTTGCTGCATAATGAAGTTATTCCCAGTCAGTCCTTGCCCTCAGGGATTAGCATGCTTTTTTACAGAGGATGCCTTGCAAATGATAGATAGATAGATAGATAGATAGATAGATAGATAGATAGATAGATAGATAGATAGATAGATAGATAGATAGATAGATAGATAGATAGATAGATAGATAGCATCCCAATGGGAACATTCACAATCCAGATTGTCAACTCTCCCATTGCTAAATCAACCACATATAATCACAATTCCACCTCCAGGCTTCACTGATGATGTTAGGCAGGCATCTTTCTTCTTATCAAGAGTTCTGCTTCTGACACATGTTCTTCACTTGGATACAGTCACCTCAAACTTTGACTCATCAGTCCACAAGACTGATGTTTGGCCTTTTTTCTGTTATAATTTACACTGACAAAGACAGGCCACTCTCCCTTTGTAGGAAGAGCCAAATATAAATCCATATATTTGGTTTATTGGATGTCAAGGTATTTCAAGATGTTCTAGCTCCTGCGAGGGCTTTCATGATTAATTCAGCAATTGCACTAGATATCTGGAAAACAGATAGTTGCACCTAGTTGCGAGGCCTTCATGTGTAACACTAAACAAATGGTGGTTGTTTTGTAAAGTTTTAGATTGCTTACTTGCTAATTTAATTTTTGCAGATAAACAAAATTTTTTCTGTGTATTTTTTTACATTTCAGTTTAAATTTACAATAATGTCTTGGTGTTTCTAAACTTCTCCTTGCCAGTGGATATAGTAAGTGAATTACTACCTTGAAGGGTTTACCCTAATAACTTGATCTTCCTATGACAAGGTGGTGGGACATCCCAAACCTGTGGTGAAATGGTACCGCAGTGGAAAGGAGATCCTTGCAGATGGAACCAAGATCAAAGCCCTAGAGTTCAAGGGCGGCTACTACCAGTTGGTTATCACTGCTGCAGATGAAAATGATGCCTTAGTTTACCAAGTAAGAGCAACCAACTCCTCAGGATCCATCTCTACAACTGCCAACCTGGAGGTGGAAGGTAATGATATAATATCTGTATATTTATAACTTCTCCTAAAATTAACTTAAAATGTTTTTTATCAGTAGATCAAATATAAAAGAAATCAAAATACATATAATCTAATTTATTGTTTGTTCATTTAATTTCAGTTCCTGCCAAGATCCACCTTCCCAAGGAGCTCCAAGGAATGGGAGCAGTTCATGCTGTCCGTGGTGATCATATTACCATCAAGATACCCATCTCTGGCAAGCCTGAGCCAGCAATCACTTGGCAGAAGGGTCAGGAGATACTCTCCAACTCAAACTATCATCAAATCATCACCACAAGGTCTTTCACATCCCTGGTGTTCCTGAAGGGAGTGCAGAGGAGTGATACTGGCTACTACATTATTACTGCAAAGAACAGGTTTGGAATGGACAAGCAAACCATTGAGGTAAATGTGGCTGACATACCTGAAGCTCCAAAAGGAATTTTGCTTAGCAACATCACACGAGACTCCATCACTTTGACCTGGGAACCCCCAGCCAGTGATGGTGGAAGTGAAATTATTGGCTACATTGTCGAAAAATGTCCTACCACTGCTGACAGATGGATCCGTGTTGGACAAACCACAGATTGCAGCATCACTATTGTCAACATATTTGGTAAGGCTAAGTACCAGTTCCGTGTCATTGCCGAGAATCAGTTTGGCTTGAGCCCTCCTTCTGAGCCAACTGGGCCCATAACCACAAAGGAAGACAAATCAGTGATCAGGAACTATGATGAGGAAGTGGATGAATCTAGAGAGATCACCAAGGAGGAGGCTCTATTCTACAAAGTCAAGGAGCTCTCTTCCAAATACATCATTTCTGAGGAGCTTGCTCGCTCCCAGTTTGGAACAGTCCACCGCTGTGTAGAGATTGCCACAAAGAAGACCTTTATGGCCAAATTTATTAAAGTCAGAGGAACTGACCGTGAGTTGGTTCTCAGGGAAATTGAAGCACTAAATCTAGCAAGGCACAAGAATGTCATCTACCTGCATGAATACTTTGAAAGCATGGAGGAGATTATTCTTATTTTTGAATTCATTTCTGGAATGGACATCTTTGAGCGGCTTGGTACCAGCAACTTTGAGCTTACAGAGCAGGAGATTGTCCGTTACCTGAGACAAGTCTGCTCTGCCCTCAAGTTTTTGCATAGCCACAACTTTGGTCACTTTGATATCCACCCCGACAACATTGTGTACACCACTAGAAAAAGCACCAATATTAAGATTATTGAAATGGGTCAGGCTAGGCTGCTTGTGCCAGGTGAAAACATAAGAATAATGTTCTCCGCACCAGAATACTATGCTCCTGAGGTCCACCGCCATGATCTAGTCACAACAGCCACTGATATGTGGTCTGTTGGTGTTATGGCCTATGTTCTGCTCAGTGGACTTAATCCATTTGCAGCTGAGTCCACTACAAAGATGATTGAGAATATCTCCAGCTGTGACTACATCTTTGACAATGAAGCATTTAAGGACATCAGTCTGGAGGCTATGGACTTTGTGGACAGACTTCTAGTCAAGGACATGAAACTCCGTATGACAGCCCAAGAGGCTCTGGAACATCCATGGCTAAAAATGAAAATTGAACATGTCAGTAACAAGATCATTAGGACACTAAGGCATAGAAGGTACTACCAGACTTTGGTAAAGAGGATGGACACTATTGTATCAACAGCTCGTGTAGCCTATGGTGGTGCCTTCAAAAATCAGAGAGGATTGGCTGTGGGTAAAGTGAAGATTGGGACTGAGTATCATGGCCTTCGAGCTGGCCCAGTCATGCATGGCTCAGCTGAGGAAGGTGGCTATGTCAGATTTACATGTAGCATTGCCAACTATGACAAGAATACACAGGTGTCATGGTACTTTGGTAACCGTCAGCTACATCCAAGCCCCAAATATGAGATTACTTACAGTAATGGTTTTGCCAGTATCTATGTGAAAGACATTGGAGACAGTGATGATGGTGTTTACAAATGTAAGGTAGTGAGTGATGATGGAGAGGACTGTGCTTATGGAGAGCTCTTTGTTGAGACCATAAGGAGCATCACAGAGCACTACATGAGTCGCTCCATTAGGAAACTGAGGAAGAGAGTTGACAGGACTAAACTCCTGCAAAGACCTCCAGAGTTCACGTTGCCTCTCTACAACTGCACTGCCTATGTTGGCGAAGATGTGCGCTTCGGTGTCACTATTACCGTACATCCAGAGCCTCATGTAACATGGCTGAAGAATGGAGAGAGAATTAACCCAGGTGATGACAACAAGTACACCTTTACCAGTGATAAAGGTCTGTACCAGCTGATGATCCACAATGTGGACATGAGTGACGATGCTGAATACAGCGTCATAGCCGACAACAAGTTTGGTGAAGACAGCTGTAAAGCTCGTCTGACTGTAACTACTCATTCTGTAGTGGAGGAAACAATGAGGCCCATGTTCAAACGTCTCCTTGCTAACATTGAGTGTATTGAGGGACACAGCGTCCGCTTTGAGCTCAGAGTCTCAGGAATCCCAACTCCTGCTCTAAAATGGGAGAAGGATGGCCACCCACTAGAGTTTGGTCCTAAAGTCTTTGTCATACAGGAGAATATTGATTACTATGTTCTACACATCAGAGAGACTCTGCTCGAGGACTCGGGTGTGTACAAGGTTACTGCAACCAACACTGCTGGCTCTGCAAGCTGCCAGGCTACACTGAAAGTGGACCGCCTCACTTATGCCAGGAGAGAGTATAAGAGTGAGGAGGAGAAATATATGCACATACAGAAACAAATTGAAAAAACCAACAAGATGGTTCAGCACATTGTTGCCACTGAGGAGCATGTACCTCTCAACCCCACTGCCCAGGAGGCTCTCAAATTTGCTGCAGAGATGTACAAACCTGCGGTGAGCACCAAGAATGTTGAGGGTGAGTTTGACATCACAGTTACGAAATCTGAGACCAAGAAGTTGGAGGAAGAGAGGAGAATTTTCATGCCCTATGAGATCCCTGAACCTGTGGTTCATGATCCAAGAGTTCTGGATGAAGACAAAGCCATCAAACAATTTGTGCCGTTGTCTGACATGAAGTGGTACAGAAAGCTAAGAGACCAGTATGAAATTCCAGAGAGGATGGAAAGGATTGTGCAGAAGAGACAGAGACGTATTCGACTCTCTAGATGGGAGCAATTCTATGTCATGCCCCTTCCTAGAATCACTGACCAATACAGGCCAAGATGGCGTATTCCAAAACTCACTCAGGATGATCTAGAAACTGTCAGGCCTGCACGTCGCTCACCCTCTCCTGAATCTCAGGCATCCTTCAGATCCAGAAGGAGATCTCTAGGAGATCTTAGTGATGAGGAGCTGCTGATGCCTGTGGAGGACTACCTCTCCATGAGGAGAACAGAGGAGGAGAAAATAATGCTGGAGGATGAGTTGGAGCTTGGCTTTTCTGCCTCTCCTGCTGGAAGCCCAGTCCGTGTTAAGAAGCATGACAGAGAGGAACGACATGAAGAAAGAAGGCAGGAGATCAAGTATGAGGCAGTCGAGGTTGCTGAGACAAAGAAAAAACGTACTATTTCTCAATATATGAGGAGGAGAAGGTCACTGTCTCCCACATACATTGAGCTTATGCGTCCAGTCTCAGAGTTAATCAGACCACCACGTGCCAAGCCTTCTGTGGAAGCAGAGGGAGAGATTGTGGAGAGGAGGTCCCCAACTCCAGAGAGGACTCGTCCCCGCTCCCCCAGCCCCATCCACTCTGTTGAGAGGTCATCCCGGTCCTCCTCCAGGTTTGAGCGGTCTGCTCGCTTTGACATTATGTCACGCTATGAGGCCAGAAAGGCTGCACTGAAATCTGAGAGGAAATATGAAGTTGTTAGCCAGGCACCTTTCAGCCTGGACCATGCTCCCCGTGTGACTGTCAGGATGCGCTCTCATCGCATACCAATTGGCCAAAACACCAAATTCACCTTGAACATACAAGCAAAGCCAGAAGCAGAGGTCAAGTGGTTCCACAATGGAGCTTCTATATCTGAAAGCAGTGAGAAATATATCTTCACAAATATGAGTGGTGTTTTGTCTATCACTATTCTGGATTGCCAGGAAGACGACAGTGGCACATATCGCTGTGTATGTTCCAACTTAAAGGGAGAAGCTTCAGACTATGCCACCCTGGAGGTGTCAGGAGGTGGCTACACCACCTACTCATCTTGCCGCAGAGATGACGAAGCTCCCAAAGCATATGTCCCTGAAATCGCCCGAATCGACCATTATCATACCACCCACTTCAAAGCTGGCTATGCTTCTCAGACCCATTTTAAAGTGGAAGAGAGTAAGTCTATGCTGACCGAGTCACGTGAGGCGGTCACAGGTGAGAGATATGCTGCCTCCTCTGAGAGGTACTCCTCTGCAGAGAGGTATGACTCGTCTATCAAGTATGCCTCCAGTGAGTACCTGTCATCTGGTTCCTCCTACTCATCTGACAAGTTTTCTCTGACTGGGAAACATACCACATCAGAAGCTAAACTGAAATCATCTGCTGCTGTTGCTGAGGATGTTTCTATCCACAAGGTGAAGCCTACTTGTCCTGCCAGAATGCTAACTAAACCACAATCTGTGACAGTTGCTGAGGGAGAGACCGCCAGATTCTCTTGTGATATTGATGGGGATCCTGCACCCACTGTAACATGGATGTATGAGAGCAGGTCGATTGTCTCATCTCGCCGCATCCAGGTCACCATAACACAGTACAAATCTAGCATGGAGATCTCCTCTGTGACTTCCTCAGATGAGGGCAGTTACACAGTGGTGGTTGAGAACTCAGCAGGAAGACAGGAGGCTAATTTCACTTTGACCATCCGTAGACCAGCTCCAAAAGAGGAGGTGAAGGCTGTAAAATCCCCTGAACCATCTGTAAAGTCACCCACTCCTAGTGTCAAGTCTCCAGAGCCTTCAGTCAGAGCACCTGCATCTTCTGTTACACCCTCTGTCCCTAGTCCAAAGTCACCAGAAACCAGCATCAAGTCCCCGGAGCCTTCTGTTAAATCACAAAGTATTAAGTCTCCCGAGCCATCTGTGAAGTCTCCAGAACCAGCAGCAATGAAATCTCCTACAAGTGTCAAGTCTCCTGAGCCACCTGCACCCTCTCCAGCAACCAGTATAAAATCACCAGCTCCAAGTGTCAAATCTCCTGAACCCGAAGGAATTAAGTCCCCACGCAGTGTAAGATCTCCTGAACCCAAACTCAAGCCAAGTTCAGAGAGAATAAAATCACCTGAACTTGAGGAAGTAAAATCTCCTCGGGGTGTTAAATCTCCAGAACCAGCTGGAATCAGAACACCAAAAGGTGTCAAGTCCCCGGAACCAGCTGGAATCAAAACACCAAAGGGCATCAAGTCTCCAGAACCATCAGGCATCAAATCTCCAAGGACCTTGAAATCCCCTGAGCCTGAAGGAATCAAATCACCCCCTAGGATGAAGTCTCCTCCTCCCAGTATGTCCCCCAAAAGGGTTGTGTCTCCACCTACTGTCAAATCCCCAACTCCAAAACCTCCCAAGGTACTGAGTCAGTTAACAGCCGAAGCCTACGAGGGCTCAGTCAGGATGTCCTGTGCCTGTGAGAGCAGTGTCAGAGATGTGGTGTGGTATGTCAATGGGAGGAGGCTTTTACAAAGCAGCCACTTTGAGATGCACTACTCTGGGGGCTCTTGCAGCCTAATAATTCATAATTTGGCAGACAGTGATCAGGGAGAGTACACCTGTGAGATGAGATCGGAGGGAGGAGTATCCAAGTCCTCCTTCTCCTTCACAGGACAGGTGTTCCAGTCTATTCGCATGAACATTACAGCCTACCGTGAACAGCAATTGGCACTTAAAGGTGAGCTCCTTCCTTAAGAATCCAAGAAAATTCAGACCAATTTCACACAAATTAAAATAATGACAAAGCCTATCTAATAAGATTTATGTATTTGTCCTTTATCTTTGTCTTCAATAGGCTCAACGATGATGACTCTCAAGGAGACATCATCATCCATTAGCTCATCGATGATGATGAAAAAAGAAGTGCACACAATAGAGGAGTCGTCCTCCTTCTCATCCTCTGCCCAACAGGCAATGATGTCATCCACAATGGAGTCCAGCTCCTTCGGCAGCATGGCAGCTGAGATGAAGTTTGAGACCATGTCCATGTCCAGCATGTCCTCCATGGCATCTGAGACATATGCCATGAGCTCCAGCAGCCTCACAGAGATGACCCCCCACATGGAGGGATCCTTATGTAGAGCTGTTGGTAAGTAAGAAAACAAATCTGTTGAATTTCAGTAATATTAAAGGAAGCTCTGGCATTGCCTCCCCGCATACACATTTAGTCAACAATTTCTGGGTCCCTTTACTGAAATATAAACCTCTAAATTCTAAACTTTTGGGGAAAGCACCATCATTTAGCAGACCTGTACTTTTGCAGTTCTTCTTTTCCAACTCTCTCTATAATATAATAATAGTTTAGTTTATAAAAAATGAAATTATGTGTAACATGTCTGGTTTTCAGGTTCTGCTCCCAGGATTGAGGCTCTTCCAGAGGACATCAGTATTGAACCAGGCAAAGTCCTGACAGTTGCCTGTGCCTTCTCTGGGGATGCAAAACATATTGAATGGTCTCACGGAGGGAGAACTGTTGAGGTGACTGCTGGTGGACGCTTCCACATAGACACGACAGAGGACCTGACCACCCTCATCATCACTGGGGTGAAGGAAGAAGATGCTGGAACCTACACCCTGAAACTGTCCAACGAGCTTGGATCTGACACAGCAACTGTTCACATTAGCATTCGATCAGTGTAAAAAAAAAAATTCCTATCTTCCCCTTTTCCCTACTTCCATGCGTTTTTATTTTAAGTAAAGTAATCTTACTTGATAAAGATCTGGTTTCTGTTCTTGTAAATATGAACTATTTTTGTACCAATCTTGACATTAATTTATGCCAAACTAGACTAAAGTCTAAAGATGTAACATGTGCCATATTGGATTACTATGACTTAGGATTTTTGATCCATTTTTCTGTGACATGTACATAATGTATATAGCCGAAGTTAACGGTTATGGGAAATGTATGCATTGTTATTTATGACAATAATAACTGAAACAAAATGAAACTAAATTTGGTTTAACAGGAGAAAGTTTCATTAGGAACGAATACCCTGTTAAACTTAGAAACTAAACTCTGTGCCTCAACGATAAGTTGATGTCTTAAGATTGCCTCAACAGGTAGAGAGGCTCCCTGTTGATGTTAGCTCAATCAGAGACAAACTATGAATGCACTGCTGGAGAGTGAGAGTAGTGCTGTTGCATCGTAACAAGATTGTGAGATCCTGAGTCCTGTTTGCATTTACCCTCATGTAAGCAGGACAAAAAGACCTCGCGTTCTGACTGATTATGTCATAACGCCATTTTGATGACATGCTCATAGTGCAAGCGGCCTGCACTCCCTGAGCACAGGTGATTTTTTGTTTTGTTTTGTGCTCTGCTTTTGGCAAACGACCACTTGCTCGGGCTCCCTAATTGTACCATCAACCTGGCCAATCACATTATACAAGAGTCCATCCTGTGCTTGTTTGCAGAGGCAGAGCTGTCTCTTGGAGGTCTGGAGTGTGTGTTTGTGTGTTAGTTTTTAGTCTACCTGTCAGTCAAGCAGGGAACTGCCAATCAGATGCACCGCAGCTGATACCAACAAAAGAAGCATGGTCTTGTGTCACCCTGCTCTTTGGTTTGATTGATGTTAAGAGTTATAGCATTGAATATTTTCGCAGCCTCCATGAGTTTTTCTCTAATTATTGATTTAATAAAGCATGATTATCAGCACTACAGGATTGGACTCCTGTGGTCATTTGTGTCCTGTTCTTTCTTGTGGTTCATTGTATACCATAAGTATAATGCAATGGGATTAACATATAAACACATAGGGGGATCCAACATCTGTAATTTAGAATCATACATGTACGTGACATGTATGTACAAAGAGACTGCACTATTTATGAAATTCAACCGCCATTAATTATTCACTTGTTCTCAATATGGCCATGTCTCAAGCTTCCAGCAGAGCACTGCTTAATAAGTACGTTAGTGGCTGTCTTAGGTCTGATGTTTCACACAAAGTGTCAGAAGTCACTTTATTAATCTGAGCTTTCTCGGAATAGAAAAACAAGCCCAGAGGATCACATTGCAAGAGAAGCTGACCTGAGCAATGAAAAGCAGGATTAAGGGTGTTTAGAGTTGTAAAAATGACATCCCTATGACTCCGCCCTCTTCTCACCTACCTTATTCTCCTGCTAATGAGCCTTTTCAGGCCAGGTGGAAGAAAATGCCTACTTTATAGGATATAACTGGGTCCCCTAGCCCACTTACATTTACATTTAGTCATTTAGCAGACGCTTTTATCCAAAGCGACTTACAAGTGAGGTACAAGGCAGCAAAAATCTAAGTCAAGGAGAAAACATCAAAGCAAAGTCCTATCAGAAAGTGTTCACAGTTCACGAGATGCAAGTGCGAGAAAGAATTTATTTTTTAATTTTTTTAAGAGATTTAAGTGCATAGGAAGACGTGGAAGAGTTCTGTTTTCAGCAGTTTTTTGAATATTGGGAGAGATTCAGCTGAGCGTGCAGAGTTTGGTAGCTCGTTCCACCTTCGTGGAATCATTGCGATAAACAGTTTTGCTTGGTGTCTTTGGTGCGGTGCTGGGACCACCAGACGTCGTTCGTTGTCAGATCGCAGCGGGCGGGAAGGATTGTAATGCTAAGACTGGTAACTCCATCAACAAAGCATTGCAGTATTCAAGACGACATGTGACCAGCGCCTGTACAATGGGTTAGGGTTAGGGTTGTATATTCCGTGATGTACAGTCATATCTTCCTGATGTTGTAGAGAGCAAATCTGCAAGCCCTAGAGACTGAGGAGATGTGGTCTTTGAAGCTCAGTTGTTCATCGATGATGACCCCCAGATTTTTGGCCGATTTAGTGGGGACAATCACTGTAGCTCCAATGTTGATGCTGATGTCGTGTTGTGTCGAAGGTCTGGCTGGGAAGACAAGGACTTCGGTCTTGGAGAGGTTGAGCTGACGGTGTCTCTCACTCATCCAGGCTGAGATGTCTGAGAAACAGGCAGAAATGCGCGATGAGACAGTGGAGTCGTCCAGTGGAAAGGACAGGAAGAGCTGTGTGTCAGCGTAGCAGTGATAGGAAAGACCATGTGAGTGAATGATGGCCCCTAGGGATGAAGTATAGATAGAAAAGAGGAGAGGACCAAGAACTGAGCCCCGCGGCACACCGGTAGAGAGGCTATAAGAGTGAGAAAGATGCCCCCGCCAGGATACATTGAAGGTTCGTCCCGATAGGTAAGAACAAAGCCAGTCCAGAGCTGATCCAGAGATGCCCAAGTCAGAGAGTGTAGACAAGAGGATCTGATGGTTCACAGTGTCAAAGGCTGATGATAGATCAAGTAGAATTAAGACAGATGATTGACCTGTGGCTTTTGCAGCTCGAATATATTATCTCGAATATATTATCGAATATAACAGTCAGGAGTGCCGTTTCTGTGGAGTGACCCCTCTTGAAGCCAGACTGGTTGACATCGAGGAGGTTGTTCTTGGAAAGGAAGTCTGAGAGTTGGTTGAAGACTGCTCGTTCCATTGTCTTGGCCAGAAAAGGAAGAAGGGAGACAGGTCTGTAGTTCTCCACTACAGAGGGATCAAGAGAAGGCTTCTTGAGCAGTGGGGTAAAAAAGGCCTGCTTGAATGAGGTTGGAAAAGTCCCTGTTTTGAGAGATGTGTTGATGATTTATGTAATAGCTGGCATTAGATCAGGAGCAGCTGCCTGAAGAAGAGTGGAAGGGATTGGATCCAGAGTGCAGGTGGTCGGATGATTAGAGAGGAGTAGGGTGGATACGTCATCCTCAGTCAGAATTGCAAATGATGAGAGCAATGCAGTGTTGGAAGAGGTTAGACGGATGTCATCATCTGGAGGAGAGAACTGTGAGCTGATGGCTGCCACCTTGTTGGTAAAAAAGTCGGCTAAGTTGTCAGCAGTGAGAGAGGTAGATGGCGGAGGTGAAGGTGGGTAGATGAGTGATTTGAAAGTGGAGAACAGCTTTCTGGTGTCCGAGGTGTTGCTGAGCTTCTCCTGGTAGTAATTGATCTTTGCCCTGGTGACACTGTGAGAAAAAGGTCCAAGCAGATTCTGATACTCCACAAGGGCAGATGGAGTCTTGGATTTGCGCCACTTCCGCTCAGCACTCCGGAGCGTGGTGCGTGTTCACGGATCCCGTCAGTGAGCCACGGATTAGAAGGTGAGAGACGAGCGGGTCTCGAAGACATGGGATAAAGACAATCCAGACATGAAGAAAGTGTATTGCAAAGGCTGTCTGTGGCTGCATCTGCATCGCAGAGTGAGAGGTCCTGTGTTGGGGGCAGAGTTGCGGAGACCAGCGAGGAGAATCGATCCGGGTTGAGAGACCTGAGGTTGCGCCGGAATGTTAAGTGTGGGGGGAGATTGCAAAGGTCTATGGATAAAGACTGTGAGTTGAATGAAGAAATGATCCGATACATGCAGAGGAGTGACCAAGATGTTGTCTGTGGTGCAGTTCCGGGTGAGGATGAGGTCGAGGTTGTTGCAAGCTTTGTGGGTCGGAGGAGTGGAGACCAGACTCAGGTCAAATGTGTTTAGAGGAGCAAACACATCAGCCGCATGTGGTTTGTCCAGGTGAATGTTCAGGTCTCCCATGACGATGAGAGGAGTGCCATCTTCCGGGAAGTGGGACAGCAACATATCCAGTTCATCGCAGAAGTTCCCCAGCTGGCCCGGTGGTCGATATATCACAAACACCTGGACTGCAATCGGTGCGGTGATCCTAACGGCATGATATTCCAGAGAAGAGGAAAATTTCCAGGTGTCATTGATCAGAAGTCTAGTCCCACGCCCCCGGCCTGATGAGCGAGGTGTGTGAGAGAATGAAAAATTGGCGGAGAGCGCAGCCGGGGTGGCCGTGTTCTGTGGCAAAACCTAGAATGAAGTCGGCCTTGTTCACTGCAGACTGGCAATTCCACAGGGCAAGAGAAAAAGAAGCTGGTGACAAAGTAGTCTGGGTGAGAGTGCGAAGGTGAGAAACATGTCGTCCCCTAGTAGGACGCCATGTCCTGCGTCTTCGGAGGAGAACAGGGATCTGCTGAAAACACATAGTATAACAAAGAAAAAGGCTTTCTGAAATAGAAAGGGTTAATGTGAAGCAAAGTAGAGAAACAGAAGTAAAAGAAGTTTGAGATAAACTACCTAGTGTCCTCGCTCGGTGGACTTGCGCAGGTAGATTTGCTTGTCTTTACACCGTCGGTCTTCACACAAGGAGGCTGAACACAAGGGCTGTCGCCCAACAGGTGCCTTATATATGGTCTTAATTGGCTACAGCCGAAACCGCCCCTTCGTTGAAACCAACCTAACTTGCGTGCCTTTTTTAGGTCAAAGGTGTGAACGCTCGTTGATTACTAAGCTGAAACTATCACCAACAACAGACCAAATATCCACTTTACCAGAAGAGCAAAACTTTCTACCTACAGTTCTTAACTCTATTAAAAACAAACAGACTAAATCAGCAGACTCAAGAAAAATGACAGAAACTCAGCTACCTCTGAAACCAACAAACAAATTTCAAACAGTACTTACTAGTTGAGTATATCTCCTGTCCAGGTTTGGTGCTTGCCCTCAGACTGAAGGAGCTGCTTGGATAAGTAGTGAAACATTTCTAACCAAGAAAGAAAAAGTCCAGTTGACATGATTCAACCTTCGGATAGCCAACATTAAAGACAAATAACAACTAGTTATAATATCCGCAAGAAACACCTGCTTTCACAACTAAAAATTGACAAGATCTAACGCTAATGCTACAACAAAGGCGAGCCGGGATGACAGGTTGCAGGGAGATATCACCAATACCCACACAATATGACATTGGACATTAATGTAAGAGCAGTTGACATGATATTGAAGATCATGTATAAGATTGACACCTGGAACCTCTGTGGCCATTTACCAACAATAAGTGAAGTGCCTCCTCAAAGCCTACTAGAGGTTGTGAATAACCATACTATGACTATCACTGAGACTAAGAAGCTCACATACACCACAGCAACAGTGATCCATGCTTGACTATTAGTTCAACATAAGCCATAAGAAGCAATATCCTCCATGGAGAAAGATGTTGAAGGCTAAAATCAAGGCAACCCAGAGAAAAGTTAGTGAGCTAGTGCAAAAAGGCATGATGAATAAAGGGGTACCTAAGAATTATACTAAAGTGTCCATACCTGACTGACTGCCAAACAAAGGCTCAGACACCTGACTACCCTGTTGAAAGAGAAACACCAAAGTAGTTGAAGCCAAGAGAATGTTTTCCACTAAACCATCCAAAACGTACTCTCAGTGGCAGGGTAGAAGGTAACTTCACTCCATGGGCACATTTAGCAGGACAAATGAACCAAATACTAATGGATGGAACCCACCATGAAAGGTTAACTGAAGGCCTGACAGTCCTGATCCTGAAGCACCCCAAGAAGGGGGGTGGATAAGCAGGCACATAAAGGAAATGGTAGTAACACCAGAGGAGCAAAGCACCAGTTACTGGTAGATAAAGCAATCACTGATTGCAGACTGCAAGACCAGAAATACCAACCTGCCTGAATTGATAACAAGAAAGCCTACGACTCAATGCCCCACACATGGATCTTAGAATGCTATACCACATCAACAGGACTCTTAAGAGCCTTCATCAAGGCTGTTGTTCCACATCAAGTGGGGGATCTGGAACAACACTAGAGGCAAACTTTAAGCCAATTGCAACATCAAGTGCTGTATTTACCAAGGAGATGTTTTGTCCCTGTTGGTGTAATGCATAGGCCTGAGACCCCTCAGCCAGATCATCACCAAGGGTGGTTACCAATACCGACTAAGGAATGGAGAAACCATAAGCCAGTTCCTCTACATGGATGACATCAAGCTGTATGCCAGGAGTGTATAAGACATTAACTCAGTGGTCTATACCACCAGGATATAAAGACAGGAAATCGGAAAAATCATCCGGACTGGATAAAATGTTGTCATATGGTAATGAAGAGGGCAAAGGTATTCTGAACTAATAAGACTGCACCACCAAAAGGGAACATAGCAGACGTTAAGGACAGCTAAAAGGACCTTGGGATCCTATAGGCAAATAGGAACCATGAAGAGGCCGCAAGGAAAGAAGCAACTGCCAAGTACCTACAGAGAATAAAGCAGAAGTCTTGAGAAGGAAGCTGAATGGGAAATGATTAACACATACACATCCCTGTTTTACTTGGCCAAAAGAACTAGAGGCCTTTAAGTTCTTTAAAATACACAGATGGTTTCACCCCAAATCCAGCATCCGGACACTGCATCCTGACAAAACACTTATGAATTTTGTCTATTTTGTCTTCTGTTTTGTTTCTGGATTCTCAGTTCTCATTTTTAACTAATGCATTTTCTATTTGTTGCTAATATTTTGGCTGATTTGTCTCGTTTAGTTCCTCTGTTTCAAGTAAGTCCCCAAGTTTTAAGTCCCTTTTGAACCTGCATTGTATAGACTTGCCCCTTTTTGGGGGGCAGTTTTCTTCCTTCCTTCAAGCTTTGGTCCTCTACCAGAGGCCTGAGAGCTTGAGGATCCTGCGCAGTATCTTAGCTGTCCCTAGAGCTGCACACTTCTCTACACATATCTCAAATATTGTTCCTGGAATCTCCTAGTTTGAGGGTCACAGCCACCAGTGTTCCTATTACTATGAGCACCGCTTGTGCCTTTACTTTCCTCATCTTTATATATATATATATATATATATATATATATATATATATATATATATATATATATATATATGTGTGTGTGTGTGTGTGTGTGCGTGCGTGCGTGTGTGTATTTCAATTTCACTCCTGTCTTTCCAATTTCTTGCGTTATATCAGTGCTTTTTCCCCGCAGTGTAACATGCGTAACAATCCCATCATACAGCTGTAACTGTTTTGCCTGCAAATCTAAACTGCAGAATACAAGACTAAAAATGAAGCCCATTTAATTTAAATTAGCATATTCTATATAGCTCCTGTGTGTTTCTTGAAGGCAATTTTCTCTGACTAAAGCATAGTCATCTCTATCCCCTAGTGGAGAATTATTGAGCAATCCATTCTCCCCAAACAATCCTACACACAAAACAAAAGTAAGACAAATAATATTATAAACATTCCTAAAACAAAACCTTTTTTAACTTCCAAAGTTGAGGTATATTCTATGACCTGCACCTTCTTTTTCTCTGAGGGTCCTCCATTGCGTTTACAGTCCTAGCTTTTTTTCTGCTCCCTGTCTTGACCATATTGTTTAGATTTTACCTAGTTCATGTAAACATGTAAATAGTAAACCAACCTATACTCAGGTGCATATTTCAGACATTTTTAATTTGATGCAGTTGTTTCTGAATGCCTGTAGCTTCTTTCTGCTGAAGTGTCCACAGAGTCCCTATCTCACTCGTGGCTTGTTGAATCCTCTCCAGTTATGACTCTTGTTGCAGTATTTGTTTGATAGGTCAAAAACTTCTTCTGTCATTCCTTAGATTCTCGTAGAAGACTTGCACTCAGCTGAGTACAAGGTCTGAAATTTAGCATTGTTTTCCTACAAGACTCTCCAGCTGTCATTGCTCTCGTTTCTACACCCTGATAAAATGGTAGCCCAGCCCAAAATTTTGAATCAGTTAAAAACAAAGCAGCAACCAGTCCTAACTTATCAAGATATCTGGAAATGCATCGTGTACATGTAACGTAGTTAAAATGTATGTATTGTAAATCCAGCTAAATGCGAAATTACACCATATGCAGTTAAAACATTGTACCTATACTCATTGGTAAATGCAAGGGATTCCTCAGAAGAACAAAGGATTTTCCTCTAGTCCCAAATCGCTGCTATGGGAAGCGAGGAGCACTTCAACAACTCAGACTCCTGACACATGTGGCAGTGCATCAGACCCAACACCGACTATATGGGAAACAACACCATCCTAACACACAGGCAAGCTCATATCTCCCTGAGGAGCTTCCACTGGCCCAGATAGAATCCGAGGATGTGTCCTGAAACACTGCGCAGGGGAGCTGACAGCAGTAATCACCGACCTGTACAACACCTTGCTGGAGCAGGCCATCATACCAGTGTGCCCCATGTCTGCCACAATTATTCCAATACAAAAGCAGACGGTTATCAAGACACTCCACACTGCTCTGACACACATGGAGCAGTGGGACACATATCTGCGGATGCTATTCATTGATTATAGCTCTGTCTTCAACACCATTTCCCCATATATCCTAGTCAGTACACTGAACCACTGGGCTTTGACACACACCTGTGCAGCTGAATGTTTTACCTCCTCACCAGCAGATCATAGACTGCATGTGGGGAAGCATGTTTCCGCCATCACACTGAACACAAGAGCTTTGAGGGTTGTGTTTTGAGCCCCCTCCTCTTCTCCCTGTATACATTTGACTGAAGACCCTCAAATGAGATGAACATAATCTTTTAAGTTTGCAGACAACACCATCATTGTAGGCAGGATGACCAACAACAATCAGTCAGTCTACAAAGCAGAGGTGAGCAACTTGATGAGCTGGAGCTGGGACAGCAACCTGATCCTTAATGCAACCAAGACAATGGAGATGATCCTAGACTCCAGCAACCTGAAGCCCGTCTATAATCCCATTCACATCAATCGAGAGAACGTGGACGTTGTGCAGAGCTACAAATACATAAGCTGTGACATATGCTTCTGCAATATATAGCTTGTATAACATACGCTCTGTGCAACATTACTGAATAATTTCCCTAGCAATATATTATATTCGAGCGATGAGTAAGATAAAATCTTATCTTATACCACATCCAATGGTCCTTGCAAGTGCATCTGGGTCACCTGTTACCTGAAGGTGGCTGTTCCACTGGCAAGGTGGATAAGGCCTTCTATTCCATTTTCTCTGGATAAAGATAACACTCTTTAAAATACAGTTTAAGCGATCCCAGAAAAAGTGAATAATTTTTACCTATCCACTGTTGTCTAGGGCTTGATCAGAGGGGATTAGTTAGGTTGCCTCTACATACTTATTGTAGTCTGGACTTTATTCTGTAAAGTGCCATGAGATGACTTTGTTGTGAATTGGCATTGAATTGAATTGAATTGGATCTGAGCTAATTAAACCTAATTGGGGGGCACACACATGATTGTTAATCACCAGCATTCGACCTCTATAGGACATGTAGAAGAAGCCATGTCCAATTTGCTATTTTAATTTATTGCTTATAGTTTACATTGTCTCTCAAGTTGCCATCTTACCAAATACCCACATAAAAAACAACCCCCAAACCCCAAAGAAACATTAAATTACACAAACACCATCAAGCACCGAGAGAGAGAGAGAGAGAGAGAGAGAAACTGATAAATTGATAAAAGTTGTCTGACAGAGTTTTAGTCAGAAGCTGTCAGGGCTGCAGCTTCTCCTCCTCCTCTCTCTGAGGATGGAGGATCAGAACAGACCAGAGCTCTGCTTTCCACAACTCCTCAATGCCTCCTGCAGGAAAGCAAAGATCAGTCAGTCTGATGCTGTCCTCATGTATTTGCTGTTTTTTATCTCCATGTTCACTGTGGTTCTCAACCTGCTCGTCATCATCTCAGTCTCCCACTTCAGGCAGAGATAAACTCAGCAAAACTTACAATTGATTCTTTTTATAAGTGTGAACAGTCTTATTTACAAGAAAATGTTACTTAGAGTTAGTGTGTAAATAACTTCACATCTTGACACCAGACGTATTTTCTGCTTTGCTGACAATGTTTTTGAATGTTAAATGTCCAGATGTGCCACATGTAAGACATATCACTTTACATTAATGTCTGATATTACATTACATGTCTATGTCTCCCTGCAGGCAGCTGCACACACCCACCAACCTCCTCCTCCTCTCTCTGGCTGTGTCAGATTTCACATTTGGTTTTGTGGTGACTCCGGTGGAAGCTACACGACAAACAGCCTGTTGGTTTCTCGGTGATGTCATGTGTTCTCTGTTTCCCTGGCCTCAGTCTCTTTATCACCCTCAGTAGGAAACATGGTTCTTATATCAGTCGACCGCTATGTGGCTATTTGTGACCCTCTGCATTATTCCACCAGAGTCACACAAGGAGAGTTAAAATTTGCATTTGTGTGTGTTGGATCTGTTCTGTTGTTTACAATGGTCTGGTTTTAAAGGACAATTGGTCTCAACCTGGTAGGTATAATTCCTGCTATGGACAGTGCGTGGTGGCCATTGACTAGATTTCAGGAATTGTTGACACAGTTTTGACATGTATTGCTCCAATCACTGTGATCATAATTCTGTATCTGAGAGTGTTTGTGACGGCTGTGTCTCAGGCTCGTGCCAGGCGCTCTCATGTTGCAGCCGTCACACTCCAGCATTCAGGGACTGTAATGAGTAACAAATCTGAGCTGAAAGCAGCCAGGGCTCTGGGTGTTGTAGTAGTTGTGTTCTTAATGTGCTACTGCCCATATTACTGTTTCTACCTTTTAGAAGTTGCCACTGATGGTGCTTTACCAGCGGCCTCCGGTGTCTTTATGATGAGTATTAGCCCCTGTCTTAGCCCTGTGATCTACGCCTTGTTCTACCCCTGGTTTAGAAAAGCTATCAGGCTCATTTTCTCTCTTCAGATACTGCAGCCTGGGTCCTGTGAGACCAACATGCTGTAAACAGAGACTGTGCAGTGACTTAAAAGTGATCTGCTCTATGGACAAAGAAATTCATTTGTTCATGTTCTTCAGTGAGTGAATTCACAAATCCAAACAGTGAAAATGTCCAGTTCTTAAAGTTGTTACTGTCAAATAATCTGTTGGATTTTCTCCTGTTTGAAGTGATGCTTCATTATTTCCAGTGATGTTGATTATTATCAGTAACCAGTCACACACACACTGCTGCAGATTTAATGATTGTATTAATTAATGATTGTATGGGGCGAAAGGGGATTTCTCTGTTTGTATTTTTTTTTTGTGGTAAATGTGTCTAAAGACGTTGGATGGATTGGGAAGTGTATGTGTACTGATGATGTTATTAGTGACATCACATGGATGCCTTTGAGGTGTTTGCCTTTGAATTTGCCTAACCAGTTAAGGAAACAATGTTTGTTTACAGTTACTGGAGCGAAGGAACGGACTACAAGGTAGTAGTGAAAAGCTAAGTGTGTAGCTGTGGAGGTACATGGTTTCTTACCTTGTTTTGTGGAATTATTTGATAAACATTTTTATGTGGAATTACTTGTTATTATCTCAATTGGAATGTATAACAAGAACAAGAACAACAACAACAACAACAACAATAATAATAACAATTTCTGCTCGATAACATGCAGACGAGTAAATGTTGAGGACAAACCAGTCAAGATAACAAGAAGCCATCAGAAAATGTTTAACTTTATTTTTTTTAGCGTTATCATACATTTTAATAAAGTCTGTACGATTAGTTCACAATTAGATATTTTAAAATTCACTAAAAGAAAAAAAGTCACTAAAATTAGAATATAGTACTAAACTAGTCTAGACCCTTGTTACGATTTAGTAAGACGGACCCAAGTGAAGAGACTGACAGGGGGATTGAACTAATGACCACGTTTATTGTAAAATAATCAATAATAAACAGAACTTGCTCCTAACAGGAGGGTACAAAGAAAAACACCACAGGTAACAGGTAACCCTCAAACAAAAACGCAACACACTAAACCTAAACTACAAACAGGAAAACCAAACTAACACTCGGAAAACACTAAAGGGGTAAATGAACAGAAACACACCAAACCTCAGACCAAAAGTTGTTTGGAAACAGGGTCCGATTCACAGGAATTGCTAGGGTCAGGTAAATCATGCGTTCAGTATGTAGGCTGGGAGAGAGATGAGGATCTGGCAGGGAACTGTGGGGAAAGCTGGACCTAAAAAGTGAGGGGAACAGGTACAGCTAATAATGAGGGATAACAAAAGGTAAAGCTAAAGGAAGAGACTAAGAACAGAAACCGGGGGAAAGGGGCTACAAAATAAAAGTCCAAAGGCAGGAAGTGTAATTGAGGGCCAGATTGTGACAATGCTGAAATTAATATCTCCTAAGCAGTAAAGGTATACTTGCAGCTTAAATATATTACAGCAACTATAACAACTGTTACTATAACAAGGAAGCTACAGTTAACTAGTGTGACTTTATTAGTGTCTGTATTTTCTGGCTAGTGAAGAGGCAGCAGGAGAACATTGGGATGAAGGTAGTGAATAGCTGGATGAATTCCTTTGCCTCAGCCTAGAGCAGAAACCTGTTCTGTTCAACCTCAGGCAGGCTTTAATGTGTGGACTGGACTGGACTTCTGTAATGGAGTGCCAGGGTAACACTGTCAAACCACATCCTGTTGATAACATGAAGTTTTAGTCGAGGTTTGTTCCACATGCCTCATAAATAAGGTTTCTACAGAAATCTGTCATGTTCAGGCTATGTTAAAGCTGCAGTGTGTAACTTGAGCTATTGCTAATATTAAACAGTATAATATCATAGTAATTTTCTGTATTTATTATATACATATTAGTGCTGAGATGTACTTTTCTATGTTTCAGAACAAATCAGGACTTTCCCTTCTAACAGAGTATTTTTAGCAGTGGTGTAAAATAGGGGTGGGGGGACTCATAGACGGATTTACGAAACGTGCATTAATGCATTGCAAGTTCGGCTAGAAATTAACAATACACAAAGATTTGGTACCTGGGACAATTTCTGGACAATAAAGCAATGACCTAATTTAGTAGCTGAAAGTTACCTAGCACACAAAAATATAAATATTTCTGTTCTTACATCATGGAATATTAATTCTTCAAGACCCCACTGAGATTAGCAAATAAGAAAATCTACTTGTGCAGAGTGAGGACAGAGCTCAGCCAAGTATCCCTGTCTGCTAAAGCTGTAGGTTATGTAAAGCTGTATGCGCCGTGCTAACACACTAATTGTTCAGCCCACGTGACACAGGTTCTGGTGGACACTGAAACAGTCACACTCGTAAACGAAGCAGGACCCTGTAGCAGCTGTAACTGCAGAGAGTCCCCATCAGCAGCCAACACAGAAAGACAGGGATCAGCGATAGAGACTGATTTCATGTTCATTCTTCTTAAACTTCACCCAGTTTAAATTTAGTGAAATTTTAATTTGTCTATGTAGGGACTTTGCTGTTGTAGATATGGATGAATACATTCCCAATCAGTTGTAAGTTTATTGGGCTCAAACTAAGTCAGTCTAATCCAACAGTTCTGCAATAAATCCTGCTTCATGAAGGTGATAAGGTTCAGTTTGTGTTCACACTCAGAGGAGTTGATTCAGTTGTGGAGGCTGTTTTTTGTGCTGCTGTTGAACTGTAGTAGTAGAACTATAGACAGGAGATTTAGTTGTGTAGCCAGTCAGAATTTCACTGCTGTACACTAACAGAGCCAAACAGACTAAAGGTTAAGATATAATTGTGACTATGAAGTGATCCAGAAATCTGCTAATCAAATCTGCTAATGAAAACAGTCAAAGTGATATTATAGCTAATGTACTATTTAAACTAAAGTAAACTAAAGTATTTACTAAGTATTTTAATTCTATATACAGTAAATTACCTTCACAGTATATCAGTCAGAAGGATTCAATTTACAGTGGAGTTTTGCAGTAATGCATTTAAAAACCAGTGATGAAAGTGATGACGATGATCCAAAACACAGCAGCTCGCCTCATTTTTAGTCAGCCAAAAAGGACCCATGTCACTCCACTCTTTAGATCTCTACACTGGCTTCCTGTAGCTGATAGCATCAGGTTCAAAGCTCTGACTCTTGCTTACAAGGTGGTTAACTCGACAGCTCCAGTTTACCTCAACTCACTCATTCAAGTTTACAAGCCTTCCCGCCCCCTGCGGTCTGCCAATGAACGACATCTGGTGGTCCCAGCACTGCACAGAAGACACCAAGCAAAACTTTTTAGCGCAATGATTCCACGATGGTGGAAAGAGCTTCCAAACTCTGCACGCTCAGCTAACTCACTCCCAATATTCAAAAAAACTGCTGAAAACAGAACTCTTCTGTATTTTCCTATGCACTTAAATCTCTTTAAAAAATAAAAATAAAAAAAAGAATCCTTTCTGCTCTTTCTCACACTTGCATCTCGTGAACTGTGAACACTTTTCTGATAGGACTTTGCTTTGATGTTTTCTCCTTGACTTAGATTTTTGCTTGCCTTGTACCTCACTTGTAAGTCGCTTTGGATAAAAGCGTCTGCTAAATGACTAAATATAAATGTAAATGTAAATGCTGCATCTACAGGTTCAAATGACAAACATTGCCAGTAGCCATAGGTAATTTCATCTATGACTTTTATTTGCTTTGTCTTCTCTGTAATCAAACTACAGCTTCCTTCACCCTTCTTTCTTGAGGACTCACTTTTAAAAGCCTGGAGGACGCCTTCACTGATATTGAACTTCCTTCTTTTGGTTATAGTTTGAGTAGTACATGTACATAAATGCCATTAAATTTAGATTTTCCAACATTAAAATATCTCTCTACTTCTATCTGAAAAACACCTCCAAATGACATGACATAAGGAACCTTCAGTTCAGATCTGCTCACACTATGGAGTCTGATTAAAAAAAGAATCCTACAGTTGATCCAGAGGAATGAACTAGTTTAAAACAGGGAAGTCAAAGGGAATTTTAACAGCATTAATGTACATTTACATCCTAAACTAAATCCATAGAAAGCAAGTTGAAAATTGGTGAAGTCGCCCTTTAAGGCTGTTATATTTTGTAGAGACCAACACACTGTTCATATCATTCCACACATGACTGCCACACATGGCGGTGTGTGACCGATCACTTTACAGAAACTCACCCATGTGTATAAATATGGGGCAGAGAGACTTAACCATACATTTAAACTTATACTGCACAATAATTATCACAATTACTCAAACTATGAGGGGTGTCAGGCAAATGAACATGTGGCTTTTTAAACTTTGACAATCAGGGGACCTCAGGCTGTACTCTAATTGGCTGCTTTCAGATTTTCCATGAGGTGCTTGACCCTCCCACTTTTACAGACTGAATTGCTAGTGTTATCTGACCTCCTTTGGATAGTTATCTGTCTGTGTGTATCACTTTTACTGTAACTATTGTACAAAGCATTGTAAATAGCTTTTGTCTTGTATCCTGATTAGAGCTGGATGGAGAACTTGCTTTGGTGGAGATAGTGACATTCCCCTCTCAGCAACTGGCAGAATAATGATTTGAACACAATCAACTTCCTAGACTTTTACACCGATCTGGTACACTCCAGAGCCCAGCAATAGATATCTTCAATCACACCAACTTCAGAATTTAAGTCCCGAGTCTCTCAATGAGTATGTACTGAATCAGATGGTGAGTTATTAACACTTCTGATAAAGAGACATTTCAGTATTCACATAGGCATGCAAATGTATGTAGATGAATCAGATATAGATGTGTGTGTTCAGAGAGTTGGTGACGATGAAAGTGCTGTTTGTATAGGGGTGTGTGTAAACCTGTGGGGATTGATGTGACTGTCCAGAATGCTGAAGATTTAGGATCTGATCCATGTGAGGAGAATGATGGTGGTGTTGAGACAGTTCTTAGTATTGTAAATAGATTTAATACTAAGAACGCATAGTATGATGGGTCAGTTGGTAAGGCAGTGGTCCATGGACCACAGGGTCAGTGGTTCGATCCCTGGTCCCGGCTATATGTCGAAGTGTAGGAAAGGGCATCCGGTGTAAAAAACTGCTAAATCAACATGTGGAAAATGATCTGCTGTGGTGACCCTAAACTCGCAGGATAAGCCGAAAGAACAAGAAATAAAAAGTGTACATGTTGCAAATCACAGTAAAACTCTGACAGTTTTGAATACTATTTTAGGGAAGTCTCTGACACAATTCAATAGACTGTTTAGTCATGATTCTGGCCATTTGATAAACACACTCAATCAATTCAAACAGACATTACACACTCTTGTACTAGCAGGTATGGAAAAGGTGTTTAAACATACCGTGTCTATAGCATATCTTGCATTGGTGTGTTATAGGCCAGTCTCTGTGGGCCATTCTTACACCGTGAGATTTTGAACAGAAATTATTTTTCCAGCATTTAGTTTTCATCTCGATATCAACCATTAAATAAAAAATGGGAGGGTAACCCAAAGAAGAACAAGTAGTGATTGGAGCAGACCTCAATGGAAATGTTTCTGAAGAGAACAGAGTTGATAAGGAGGTGATGGTTAGGTACTGTGTCAAGAAGAGAAATGTGTGCAATTGGTGGTGGACATTGCAAAAGGAATGGAAATTGTGTTGGTGCATAATATTTTATGTAGATGAAGGAACACAGGGTGACCTGAAAGAGTGTAGGAAAAATGCACACAGATGGACTGCGTTCTATGCATGAGGTGCAAACTGAAATTACATCAAGGGTGGTGGCTTGGCAAGGTGGCAAAGGTTAAGTAAAAAGTGTATGATGAGGTGTATGAGAAGACTTGAAGTCTAAAGAAGACTCGGGATCGGCTGCTCGTGCGGTAAGCGTATTGCGTCACTTCCTGTTTCTGCACACTCTTGGGTTTCTACCGAAGGACTGTTTACTGATTAATTGTAGCTGTTATTTTTACTTAAATAAGTGATTTCTTCGCACAAGAATTAATACTTAGTCGTAACATACGCTTCTATTACACAAGCACCTGCTTTTGCAAAACATAACCAGCTAAAGTTTACAAATTCCACATTTCACTTATATTAGCTTCGTTAGCTTAGCAGTTATCCATTAGCAATGGCTTCTCTGTCTCCCTCTGTTTCTCCTTCTCTCACTTGCTCGGTGTGTCTTATGTTCAGTTTTTCCTCTGCCTCCTTTAGTGATAATGGTTTATGTAATAAGTGTAAGGTTTTTGCAGCTTTGGAGGCGAGGCTCACAGAATTGGAAGCACGGCTCCGCACCATGGAAAACAACTCAGCTAGTCAGGCCCCAGTAGCTGGTGCGGGCCGACCTAGCGTAGCCCCTGCTAGCTGTCCCCCGGCAGTTCCCGAGCAGCCGGGAAGCCAGTCCGGCTGGGTGACGGTTCGTAAGAGATCTAATGCTAAACAGACGCCCGAGGTTCACCACCAGTCGGTTCACGTTTCTAATCGATTTTCCCCACTCAGCGACACACCCGCTGAGAAACCAACTCTGGTAATTGGCAGCTCCATAGTCAGAAACGTGAAGTTAGAGACTCCAGCGGCCGTAGTCAAATGTCTTCCTGGGGCCAGAGCGGGCGACGTTGAATCATATTTGAAACTCCTGGCTAAGGATAAACGTAAATACAGTAATATTATTATTCACGTGGGAGTTAATGACGCCCGATTACGCAAATCGGAGGTCACTAAAATGAACGTTGAATCGGTGTGTAACTTTGCCAAAACAATGTCGGACTCCGTAATTTTCTCTGGCCCCCTGCCAAATCTGACCAGTGACGACATGTGCACCCGCATATCGTCATTCAACCGCTGGCTGTCTAGGTGGTGTCCAGCAAACGATGTGGGTTACATAGACAATTGGAAACGTTTTTGGGGAAAACCTAGGCTGATTAGGAGAGATGGCATCCATCCTACTTTAGATGATGCAGCTTTCTTATCCAGAAATATGGCTGGTTTTATTAAACAACCAAAAGTATGACAATCCAGAGTTGAGCCTAGGATGCAGAGATCCAGTCCTACACGCCTCCCTGCAGTGTCCTTACAACCGTCATCCCCCCAAAACTCCAACATACCTATAGAGACTGTGTCTGTTCCCCGACCTAAATTACATAAAGTAACTATGACAACAAGAGGAGTTAATCACAATAACCTAATAAAAGTTAAGACTACTCCTCTTACAGAACAAAACCCCAAAACTATTAAATGTGGATTATTAAATATCAGATCTCTCTCTTCTAAATCTCTGTTAGTAAATGACTTAATAAGTGATCATCAATTCGATTTATTTTGTCTCACTGAAACTTGGTTGCAGCAGGAAGAATATGTCAGTTTAAATGAGTCAACTCCCCCAAGTCATATTAATTATCATGTTCCTAGAAGCACAGGCCGAGGTGGAGGAGTTGCAGCAATCTTCCATTGTAGCTTATCAATAAACCCTAGACCTAAACATAGTTATAACTCATTTGAGAGCCTTACTCTTAGCCTTTCACACCCAAACTGGAAAACTCAAAAACCACTATTATTTGTTATCGTGTACCGTCCTCCAGTCCCTTATTCAGAGTTTTTGATTGAATTTTCTGATTTTCTATCTGATTTAGTGCTTAGTACAGATAAAGTCATTATAGTGGGTGACTTTAACATTCATGTAGATGCTGACAGTAACTGCCTGAGCACTGCGTTTAATTCATTATTAGATTCAATTGGTTTTTCCCAAAATGTAAATAAACCCACTCACTGTCTTAGTCACACGTTAGACCTTGTCCTTACGTATGGAATTGAAGCGGATAATTTAACCATATTTCCTCACAACTCTCTTCTGTCTGACCATTTTTTAATAACATTTGAATTTACAATAACGGACTATATAGCAGTTAGGGAAAAATTCCACTATAGCAGATGCTTAAGTGAAAAAGCTGTCAACAAATTTAAAGAAATTATTTCTTCATCATTTGCTTCACCATATGTTAATACAATGGAAAGTAGTCTCCTTAATGTTACTCCTGCACAAGTAGATTATCTTGTTGACAATTCTGCAGCCTCACTACGTACAATACTCGATAGTGTTGCCCCTCTAAAAAAGAAGGCAGTAAACCAGCAGAGGCGATCTCCATGGTATAGTTCACAAACACGCAACTTAAAACAGGAAACACGAAAGTTAGAAAGGAAGTGGCGTTCCAGAAAGTTAGAAGAATCTCATTTAGCCTGGAAAAATAGTTTAAAAATGTACAAAAAAGCTCCGTGATGCCAGAACAGCATATTATTCATCATTAATAGAAGAAAACAAGAACAACCCCCGGTTTCTGTTCAGCACTGTAGCCAGGCTGACTAAGAGCCATAGTTCTGTTGAGACTACTATTCCCTTAACTTTGAGCAGCAATGACTTCATCGCCTTCTTTATGAATAAAATTGTAGCTATTAGAGAACGAATTCACCAGATCCTCCCCCCAAAAATTACAGATAGATCTTCATGTACAGCAGTGCTAGAGTCATGGATAAGGCCCCACTCCCTGTTAGACTGCTTTTTACCCATAGATCTCTCTGAGCTAACTTCAATTATTACCTCATCTAAACCAGCAACCTGTCGCAAAACAATTATGTGATCACCTTCATAGGAATAATTTATATGAAGACTTTCAGTCAGGATTTAGAGTTTATCATAGTACAGAAACAGCACTGGTAAAAGTCACCAACGATCTTCTCATGGCCTCAGATACTGGACTCATCTCTATACTTGTTCTGTTAGATCTTAGTGCTGCATTTGATACCATTGATCATAACATTTTATTACAGAGACTGGAACATGAAATTGGAATTACAGGAACTGCACTAGGTTGGTTTAAATCTTATCTCTCTGATAGATTTCAATTTGTTCATGTTAATGATGAATCCTCCATGCACACAAAGGTTAGCTATGGAGTTCCACAAGGCTCTGTGTTAGGACCAATACTTTTTACTTTATATATGTCTCCTTTAGGCAACATTATTAGAAAACACTCCATAAATTTCCACTGTTATGCTGATGATACCCAGCTATATTTATCTATGGAACCAGATGAAAATAATCAGTTAATAAAGCTTCAAGCATGCCTACAAGACATAAAGGCCTGGATGTCCCACAATTTTTTACTTTTAAACTCAGACAAAACTGAAGTCATAGTATTTGGGCCCAAAAATCTCAGAGATATGATGTCCAACCATATTGTTACACTAGATGGCATAAGTCTGGCCTCCAGTACTACTGCAAGGAACCTTGGAGTTATTTTTGATCAGGATCTGTCCTTTAACTCACATATAAAACAAATCTCTAGAACAGCCTTCTTCCACCTACGGAACATTGCCAAAATTAGGAGCATCCTGTCTCAAAGTGATGCAGAAAAACTGGTCCATGCATTTGTTACCTCTAGGTTGGACTACTGTAATTCCCTACTTTCAGGATGCCCCAGTAACTCCCTAAAGAGCCTGCAATTAATCCAAAATGCTGCAGCAAGAGTGCTGACTGGAACTAGCAAGAGAGATCATATATCACCTTCACTAGCTTCTCTCCATTGGCTTCCCATTAAATGTAGAATAGAATTTAAAACCCTGCTTCTTACATATAAAGCTCTGAATGGTCAGGCTCCATCATATTTAGAAGACCTCATAGCACCATATCATCCCAGTAGACCACTTCGCTCTCAGAATGCAGGCCTACTTGTGGTTCCCAAAAGTAGAATGGGAGGTAGAGCCTTTAGGTATCAAGCTCCTCTCTTGGGGAATCAGCTCCCAGTTCAGATTCGGGAAACAGACACCCTCTCTACTTTTAAGTCTAGGCTTAAAACCTTCCTTTTTAATAAAGCATATAGTTAGTTATAGTTATGCTGCCATAGGCTTAGACTGCTGGGGGACCCACCCCCCAATGCACTGAGCTCCTTTTCCTCCTCTTGACCATCTCTCCTCTCCTCTCATCCCCCAATTGTCACCACTGTATGTCATTAACTCTGTGTGTTCTCTCCCGTAGTTGTCTTTGTCCTCCTCTGTCCCCCTCTCTCTGTCCCTTTCTGCAGGTGTCCCCCGGCTTTGAAGCTGTGTGTCTTCCAGCGTGAAGCTACTGGTCCTACCAATCTGCCCGATGTTTTGTTGTTGCTTTTTGTTGCTCTGTTCTTTTCTCTCTCCCCTTTCCACTCACCCCAATCGGTCGAGGCAGATGGCCGTCCACCCTGAGCCTGGTTCTGCTGGAGGTTTCTTCCGGTAAAGGGAGTTTTTCCTCTCAACTGTTGCCTATGGCTTGCTCCAGGGGGAATTGTTGGGTTCTCTTTATATATCTTTATAATCTTGACTTTATTCTGTAAAGTGCCCTGAGATGACTTTGTTATGAATTGGCGCTATATAAATAAAGTTGAATTGAATTGAATTAAAGAAGTGGAAAAGCGCTTGTTGTTCCAGTGGACCCGAGCTTAGCGGGATGTGATACAAGAGTGTCTTAAAAAGGTGGAAGGAGAACTTTGAGGAGGAGCCGATGATTGCAGAAAAAGCAAGTGACAATGTCAGAGGAAGCAGACATAGTAAAGGCCTTTAAGGGAAGAAACCTCCAGCAGAACCAGTTTTAGGGTGCCCATCCATCTGCCTTTACCAGGTGGGGTGAGTGGGAAATAGAGAGAGGCAAGAAAAGAGTGACAAAAAGCAACAAAACATTGGGAAGGTTTTTAGGACCAGTAGCTGAACACTGGCTTTGGCCCTGGCTTTGGAGTTGTGTTTCCAAAGATGGTTAAAGAAGGCAAAGAACCACCAGATAGCTGTTAATAAAATGCTATGTTAAACTGTTGCACAAAACTGTATGGCTTAAAGTTCATATCTATACATATCAGGATATGTATAACAGGAAGTGCCCCTTACCTTTTTAACTGCTTTTCTTTTTAAGTAACCACAAGTCTGAAGTAATTTTGTCGTTTTCATGACCTACTGCCATCTGAGTGGCTTGTACTCTGAAATCTATTAAGTAAGAGTCTTGACAGTCAATACTGTACCCTGGAAGTACATGTATTTATTCCTTGCTGCAAGTAAAATCTTTACAGGAGACGCCAGTGAATCTGCAGTCTTTGAGTAAGATTTTCTTCCGACAATAGCTCAACAGCATGTGCTCCAGTCCACATGTGTAAGGTGGCCTCAATAGTGACAAGGCTCTGAAATGAGGAAAATTTCATTTGCTGCAGTCAGCACCCAGAAATATATAACGGATCCAAAATTCACCATTCAAGGAGTGTCAAATCTAGGCCCCCTTTCCACCATTTCCAATTTTGACAATGGCAATACATGCCCCATCTTTTTATTGTCCATAGGAGAACCTTACACTTACTAACTAACAAAATCTAAAAAAAATCTAAAATCTATTTAGTGATCTATTTATCAATAGTTAGGTTCGTAAATATTGAAATATTGGAAGGATTCATTTTGAGTGTTTCAGGGTAAATTCAGTGTGGTTGTGTACAAAGTCAGGAAAGCTTCCATTCAAGAAATTTGACCAAGGTGTGGCATTATCCACTCAGGAATTACAGCAATTTTCATATATACCCCCATTTGTGGTGGCTCGTAAATAATGGAACAAACAAACATAACTGCAAAGATAAGGCATGCCTATAATACTTGGATAAAACTCTTTTGGGGTCAATGACTGCCTAAATGACTGGGTGACTGTGGCGCAGGAAGGTAGAGTGTTCGTCCACCATCATACTGTACATGTATCATCCTGCTACGTTTATCAGCAGTTAGGTTATCAATAAACACCAGTGACTGGATTCCCATGGCAGCCATACATGGAAATGGCATAACAGTGTCTCCACTATGTATATGTATGATGCTAAGCTTCTCCATACTTTCTTCTTCTCATCATTCTGCTACAAATTAATCTTGGTTTCATGAATGAAAGAGGGTTATTCCAGAACTGGACAGGATTTGTTCTTTTTTTTCTTTTTTTTTTTCTGGCAAAATCTAATCTGGCCTTTGTGTTTCTAAGTTTTACCAGTGTTTTGCACCTTGTAAAGCCTTTGTAATTTTTTCACAACAGTCTCTTCACTTTAGACTTTGACAATAACACATTCCTTCCCAAGAGTCTTCTCTGCTTGTCTAGATATTGTCCAATGTCTCTTCTTCATAGATTGAATTCTGTGGGCATTCTCTTTAGATGTCTTCAATGGTTCAGATTTTTGTATTGGCCAGTCTTAATGTTTTTACCAACTCTCTGGTGGGTTGATGTGTGTTTACTATCTTTCGCACTTGCATAGACAATTCTTTTGACCTTATGCTAAGAATTCCAGTGAAGATCTAATAAATGGGAATGAGATACTCAGTATCTATAGCCTCTTTATCTGCATGTTTAGTCATTTAGTAATAGGGGAACAGGCCACACCCCTGCTTGTCAGCCATTTTCCCCAATATTTATGTAATTCAATAGCGTTTATATACTTTTTTTATCAGTAACTCAGAGATATTACTGTCTTACTGCTGCAATGCTACTATTGAACTTAGGAGCATGTACTTAGTATTTCATCTGGAGTAAAAAAAATAATTTGCAGCTGCCTGCAGGGTGCAACAACATGTAATGTAATATCAGACATTAATGTAAGGTGATATGTCTTATATGTGGCACATCTGGACATTTAACATTCAAAAACATTGTCAGCAAAGCAGAAAATACGTCTGTGTAAAGTTATTTACACAGTAACTAAATAATGAAGCATCACTTCAATTAGGAGAAAATCCAACAGATTATCTGACAGTAACAACTTTAAGAACTGCACATTTTCGCTGTTTGAATTTGTGAATTAACTCACTGAAGAACATGAACAAATGAATTTCTTTGTTCATAGAGCAGATCACATTTCAGTCACTGCACAGTCTCTGTTTACAGCATGTTGGTCTCACGGGAGCCAGGCTGCAGTATCTGAAGAGAGAAAATGAGTCTGATAGCTTTTCTAAACCAGGGGTAGAACAAGGCGTAGATCACAGGGTTCAGACAGGGGTTAATGCACACAAGAAACATGCCAATGGACAAAGGTAAAGTATTAGCATTGCTAATTTGTGAAAGACAGAAACAATAAGATGGGCAAAAACACATTAAGAACACAAGTATAACAACACCCAGAGTCCTGGCTGCTTTCAGCTCAGATTTCTTAGTCATTACAGTCCCTGAATGCTGGAGTGTGGCGGCTGCAACATGAGAGCGCATGGCACGAGCCTGAGACACAGCCGTCACAAACACTCTCAGATACAGAATTATCATTGCAGTGATTGGAAAGATAAATGACAACACAACATCTACATATCCTTCAATAAAGCCAATGCCCATTACACATTGTCCATAGCAGGAACTGAACCTACCAGGTTTTTCCAGATTAAACCGATAAAATAACCCATTGTACACAACAGAAAAAATCCAACACACACAAACCCACTTTTTAACTCTTGTCACAGTGACTCTGCTGGAATAATGCAGAGGGTGACAAATAGCCACATAACGGTCAACTGATATTAAAACCATTTCTCCTGCTGAGGCAGAGAGAGAGATTGAATATACATAGCCATGTAGAGAACACATGATGTCACCAAGTAACCAACAGGCTGTGTGTCGGTGAGCTTCTAACATTGAATCAAGCCCAATAATGAAATCTGACACAGCCAGAGAGAGGAGGAGGAGGTTGGTGGGTGTGTGCAGCTGCCTGCAGGGAGACAAAGACATGTAATGTAATATCAGACATTAATGTAAAGTGATATGTTTTACATGTGGCACATCTGGACATTTAACATTCAAAAACATTATCAGCAAAGCAGAAAATACATCTGCTGTCAAGATGTGAAGTTATTTACACACTAACTCTAAGTAAGATTTTCTTGTAAATCAGACTGTTCACACTTGTAAAATGAATCAATTGTAAGTTTTGCTGAGTTTATCTCTGCCTGAAGTGGGAGACTGAGATGATGACGAGCAGGTTGAGAATCACAGTGCACACAGAGATGAAGTACAGCAAATATATGAGGACAACTTCAGACTCTAAAAGTTTTGGTTTCCTGCAGGAGGCATTGAGGAGTTGTGGAAAGCAGAGCTCTGCTCTGTTCTGGTCCTCCATCCTCAGAGAGAGGAGGAGGAGAAACTGCAGCCCTGACAGCTTCTGACTAAAACTCTGTCAGACAACTAATTTATCTGTATCTGTAACCTTCATCCCTTCCCTTCTCTCTGTCTCCTGTTGCATCACATCCTCATGTTCTCTCTTATCATTCTATGTTGCCCCCTGTTGACTTACAGTTCTGTTATAATTGAAGATTGCTTTCTACTTCCTTTGTTTTAGTTACTTTTTTTATTTTTGTGATGGCAAAAGTTAAACCACAGACAAATACAGTTCGGTTTAGCAATGTATTACAATAGGCAGGGTACAGATTCACCTTTTCTCTACAGAGAAATGTATGTGAGAGGAGCCAGACATTCTGGAGAATGTTGAGTTGAAGCTATCTTTCTCTCATCCAAGCCGAGAGGTAATATGGACAGGCTCATCAAGATAAGTTCCAGAGATGCCCAAGTAGGTGAGTGTGGACAGGAGCATATGATGGTTCAGTGTCAAAGGCTGCAGATACATCGAGTAGGATTTAGATAGAAAATTGACCTGCAGCCATGTCTATCAAGGATATCATTTCATGTAGACTAACCACTCTCGAAGTGGGCCAGATCATGACAACTTTCCCCGTTATCCCATGGTGGATGCATCAACAGTTTGGTGAAATCAGGGCATTCTAACAAAATCTGGTCAACCAAAGCATGCTTCTGTGCTTTGAATGCTTGCTCACACTCTGGTGTACAGTCAAGAGTAAGCAGATGTGGTGACACTTGATGTCTGGAAAACACCTTTTCATACTTCACAATCAAGTTAGTTAACTTCTTATTCCAGACAGGAGAAACCTCACACTTGTCCACTGATAACTTCTGGAGCCCTAACTCACTGAGTCTAGCTCTGTCACATCCTGCACCACAACTCACAAAGCTCTATGCTGACAAACTGCAATGATTGCTAGCACTGACACTACCCACATTATGTTTGTTTGTTTCCTCTGTGCCATCAACAAAATCCACCTAAATCAGTCCTCAGGGAGACATCAGCTGATAGCTGATGCAGATAGTTTAGTTTCTGGTGGGAGCCGACCTTTTAAGATGTTTATTCAAGGGCTCCAAGGTCACTGCTTTCTTCAACCTTAATATTCCCACCTTGTCAAGAATCTCATTCCCTTTCCACTTTACTTCCCCCAGAGTAGCCAAAAACCGCATGAACTCACTGGCTTCTTGCTGCTGCGTTGATACGGTTTTGCTCAATATTCGCAAATAGGTGTCATTAGACTTGAATTTCCTGATGATTGGCTTAAGCAAATTAGTGCCCACAACCAACTCGTCCACCTGCCCATCGTGATCTAGACCGAGACCAAAATGAATCAAACAATCTGATCTTCATTTCACAGATGTCTAATAGTTCAGTCTGTTTCCTATCACACCCCATGAGAACAATATCTGTAGGAGGTTACCAGATCACAACAACTCCCGCCTTCCACAGCCATAGTACTAAATTGGCACATAAAGAAGTGGCCATGGATTTGCTATCTAAAATCTGCTGAAACTTGATCTTCCCCCCCAACAACAGTGTAGTGAAAAACAAACCATCACTATTCCCTGGTTATGTGTTCTGAAAAGTCACTGTTTTGTCTGGTGTAGCAGAGTCACCAACAACACTGTTTTAATATCATCTTCAATGAAGGAAGAACCGCATAGCTCCACAGTATCCTCCACCAAATCACCAAATAGGAATTACCTAGTTTCCCTGATCATGAACATCTCGAGTGTGACTGTGTGGAAGGTCACAGATTGCATGGTGTGTTACTTTCACCAAGTGAGTAGTTTTTAAAACACAATTTATCCTATCTGCAATGTGCATTAATTCTGTGGTCGAGACTGTCGCAAACTTTGCAACCACGTGTTTGTCTGTGTATCTTGTTTAGGAGTTGACTACGAATCATCTGAGCATTACAAGACAAAGTTTACTGCAGTAAACTCAACAGTCTGTCCATTGAGGTTTTATCATCAGTAGAGTGAGGGTGGTCTGGTGTGGTTATCACGTCATGCATGTTACGTTCACCTAGCACAGCTATCATAAACCACTAACACAACTAATTTTCCTTACATGATCAAGCTGTAGTTGGTTTTTACACTAATACTTGGCTACCACAAAACGTTTGCTCCTTCCTGTGGCTTTCAAGGTGTTCCTGCACCTTCCTAGAAGACCATTCTCACTGTGATTTTGTTTTGAAAATTGGAGCTAATTCTCTGTCTGATAACTGCCTGTTGACTTAAATCAGTGGCAGGCTTTCTTTTCTGCTGGCCTGGCACTGTTCAGCCATCTCAGCAGCTTTGTTAAGTCTGATATTGTAATCTAAGGGGCTCTCTCCAGCAAAGGGCTGCACTGCAAAGAAATCAGCTAGAGGTAAATCTGGCTGCACAGCCACACTAAAATGGCACGTAAGCACAGTAAAAACAATATTAACATCAGTGACATCAGACTTTGATGATATCCCAAGCTTTGGCGATAAACCTGTTAATAGATTCTTCAATAGTTGGCAACTTGAAAGCTTGCCTAAAAACGTCCCTATGCATTAGCTCCTCCCACTCTGAAATCTTATCTGTGCTATCACCCCTGAAATAGGGGGGGAGCATTAACTTCTAGGTTCAGTTTAGAAGCATCAATGATAGTAGTGCCACATTGTTTAGAATGGGGCACATGCTGAGCTTGGTCCGGGATTCCAACAGATGGTTGGCCAACATTTTGCCAAATGCTAGTTCTAATGGATTCTCCAATTTCAGCTCCCATCAGTCTGGCTAATTAAGTTATCTGAGTGGGAGATGTTTTTTTAATCTAAATAATTGATGTATTGCGGCGATAAACCAACAGGAGACATTAGTGGAGAGAAAGGTAGAGGCCTAACAACATCCTTTAACCTTACACCTCCCTTCTCCTTAGGACATTGCTCAGTGTGTGATAAAGACTCTCCCCTGGTGTGGATCCCAAAAGCATCGTGCACTTCTGCACTGTCCAACAATTAAGTTTGCATTACTCATATTCCCCACTCTGTGTACTTCAGAAGTCGACATATTACCTGACCACAGCAAAAATATAGTGGAAAAAAAACATTACTCAATAGTACGTATGCGCAATGGTACACATAAGTAACTTAATTTTATAACTGTTAAACATAACTTTACATTTCTTATTTAACAAAATACATTAAAATTAAATAGAGCAGAGGAAACGTGTGCCTTGAAGGAGGTGTCCATATAAAAGAGGAAGTACTGCTAAACACGGTTGATACAGGCGGCTTCAAAATAAACAGAGTGATGACAATTTAGGCAATTACAACATATCGATCAAAGAAAAGGAGACTGGACTGCAATAAGGCATATGGTGGTGATGACAAAATACACACGATGTCTTCTAATAAGGAAAAACCCATGCAGGACAAAGACAATGAAGGATTTGAAGAGGGGCAGGAGTCACAGCTGGCAGGGGCACTGCAGACAAACACAGTGGAGAATATATTTATATACAGCAATATAATAATTATAATTTTCAGCTAGTAGTGGACACTCAGGTCCTTATGCTAAGGACTATAAAAACATAGATAGATACTTTATTGTCATTGAAATTTAGATACACCCTCAGGAAAAAAATTGATATGAAATAGATATAAAAAGTATTATATATATTAATCACACATTTCAAGCATGCCCTTCATCTAAAAACCACACACTCAGTGTCAACATATGCATTTAGTGAAAACAAAACATGGACGTTTTCTATATGTGCTGGTAAAAGAGTCTGTAACCTGAAAAAAAGTTATATTCTTGAAAAAACTTACTGTCACAATTGCACTGCATTAAATCCGGTGCCATATGGTTGTCCATGTTCAAGGTTTTACAGTTTTCAGTTGGCTCATTTATAGCATGCAAATTATTTACAGTATTACCACATGCTTCATCATTACCACTGTCCTCACAAGTATCAAAGCCAGCAGCAGCATGACTCTGAACAGTCACATCAACTTCAACATTATAGGTTTACACTGGGTTCCTACACATACAGTTTTAGTGTTTGTCTGAACATACTGTTCAATACACATTTCATTTATAAGTCTCTGCAGACACAGATTTTGAAGATGTGTTTGAAGACATTCTTTCCTGAGTCACTGAGCCCCAGGAAAGTGAATGCCGGGTCTCTGTATAGATTATGGAAATTGATTTCCATTTCCATTTCCTTTGCTTCCATCAAAGTGCACCCTCCATCTGGCTCTATAATAGGGTACAACACACATTGATTTTATAAATTAATTTAGATCAGTTTTCTGTATTGAAATTTGGCATTGCGAAAACTATGTGCAAATACCTTCATTGAGTCTGCTGCATTTTGTGGCCTGTTGGTTTACTGTCAATTTTGTTTAAACTGTGAAAAAGATCTGCATTAGTACCTGCATTTTTACATATGGTTCATTAACACAGCTGTGATGACCTGTTAAAGAAAGTCATTTTAAATTAAAATGCACTCACTGTCTTTGCACAAGTTTATGCACCAAAACTGAACAGAATCCACACAATTTTGTGTCGTGTGCACTTGGTGCAGTACATCTGGCTATATCCTCTTCAGCTAAAGGCAGAAAATGCAAAGAAAAATCAAAACAATATACTATACAGGTCTAAATAAATGTATTGGTTTTCAACACTAATTCAACACTCACCTGCCATTTATTTCCAAACTGAACAGATCTCCTTTAGAGTCATTAAATATTGTTTGTAAAGTTAAACTTGGAAAAAAGTTAAGTTAACCTAAAACGGTTTAAATACAACACGAAACTGAAAGATAAGGGGTTATTAGTATTTGTTATTTTATTGTGTAGTCAGCATGGTATGCTAATTAGTGAAGGGCATGTGGAGTGATTTGTAGGGAGTGCACATGATGCTGTATTTCTTTAAATCCTCTGTTAAACCAGTCACTCTAGTGTGGGATTAAAGGGCCCATAGTGTTGGAGGCTATAATGTATTGTTTAACTGCTTTGTAATGTTATCAACCTGTTTTGACCACTTCTATCCTGTTACTATTGTGATTTGATCCTGCTGTCAGGGCTCAGAACATGTTTCTTAGCCCATTTTATCGAAGAAAGCATCAATAAACAAGGCAAAAGTGGAAGAGACGGAGTTATTCCTGCATCTCCTGTGGTTGGCTTGTGCCTTTTTCAAGATTTGAAGCAGTTGTTAAAGCAGAAACCCCAGAAAACTTGACATTATGCACAGCTGGTGACTGAAGAATAATAAAGATAAAACTCAAATTATGCATTTAAAAAAGGGAAAATGTAACAGCAGTCGTGGCAAAAACTGTAAGTCAAGTTAGGAGGCAAAAAGGCAACTTACAAGGGAATGTTAACAGTGAATTTAATTAGCAAAATAGAGAAACATGCAGAGCAGAACAGAACTACACTCATGAGTGGGCCAATCTGATTGACCCAGATGTGTAGGTTGTTCAGCCTTTTATACATACAACTCAACAGCTGGGTTCACACAAAGAACAAAGGGATGAGTCAATGCAAATCAACCTTCATACAATGTGGTCAGGAGTCTTAATTAACAAGTTCATGTTACTTTGTCCTTTTGTCTTCATTGTCTTTTAAGTCCTTGAGATTGATGATTTGTGCTGGTTCCCGTGGGCTCCCTTCTGGGAAGCAAATGTTCAGGTGTAGGTAGTTTTATAGTTGATATCTACCTAACACACTTCTTTGTGTGGCCAGAGACATGATGTCTTGCTGGGGAGCAAACGGTGAGGAAGCACTGGTGTAAGCAGGTTTGATAGTGGGTCTGTGAGAAGTGTGAAAACAGTGAAACAGTGTTACCTAGATTTTGAAATTTCCCTCACACATCCCCCCTTTTATCATTTTATGATAATTACATGATCGGGATTTATTAAGGCTGAGCAACAGTAGGGACAGTTCATCAGAAATGTTAAGTCACAAAGATTTTTCAAAACATTCCATCATTATGTTCCTAGATTGTGGCCAAATCAATTTAACTCAATGCTATCAGTTTCATTATATGGAGGTTCCCAGTTGGGGATGTGAAAGGACTCAACGGGAGCACTGTCTCTAAGTAAAGGCATACTTTGTATAGTCATTTGTTGTGAGATGGAATGGTCTATTGCACGCATTATTAGTCCACGTGCACACAGAATAAGGCAACATCCTCACAGGGTTAGGGAAGTAATTTCTATAACAACACCTGCAAAAAGTGACAGGATGAAAGCCTTCCAATTTCCAAATATGACGTCAAACCAGCCCCAGGGGCTGGTGTCATCATGGCCAGATTTCTCCATCGTTGGGCACCAGATGTCGCCTTTGTCACCTTCCTGTATTCACCCTTCTTGACGTTTGTAGGAGCTTGAAGTGCGGGCTGAGCCCAATCGGTACTTCTCCCCCCTCACCGGGGTGAACAAATCAGGGGACAAATTTGACAGTCTGTACGTTACTGGTCGTTTTCCACGGCGGTTGTTTCCTTGTCTAGTCGGTGTTCTTCTTGGTGTAATTCCTTTTCTGATTCAGGTGTGGGGATCTTCAGGTGTAGGTAGTTTTATAGTTGATATCGACCTAACATACTTCTTTGTGTGGCCAGAGACATGATGTCTTGCTGGGGAGCAAACGGTGTGGAGGCAGTGGTGTAAGCAGGTTTGATAGTGGGTCTGTGAGAAGTGTGAAAACAGTGAAACAGTGTTACCTAAATTTTGAAATTTCCCTCACAACAGCGACTTTGCTTTTCATATTGGATCAGTTATTATTATTATTATTATTATTATTATTATTATTATTATTATTATTATTATTGTCATACTCATTCATTTGTAAGTACTTACAAATTTTACCTTTCATGATCATCTCACTGTAGGATTCTGAAATTATGCTGCAGGGATCGGGGGCTGCTCTGGTTAAATTGAATGTTACAAAGTGCAAAACAGGATTACTTTTTCCTAGAGCCATAAAATGGCTCACAAATTATGGTATCATAGGATAGGAGCCATGTGAATAAGGCAAAAGGTTGTCATGTTCGCAATATGGAATAGGTTTATTAAGATGCCAGATAACAGAGCTACTAAAAATATTTTATCTATGGATTATAACTATGCATGTGCAAAATGTTTCAAAGTGGTTTGCATTATGGATTTAGAAATAACTTTCCCTGTAGGTTATTTGACTTTTTTATTCAAACATTATCAAGAAAAATGGCCACAGATACTGACCTAAACTGAGAACATACTGTGTAATTTAGCAAATATTTTATCTCGAGCAGTATGCCACTCCAACAGACGTCTGGTAACACTGATACATTGGTAATGTAATTATTGATAGTGGCCTATGTTTGGGTTTTAACACACCTTTTACGTGCCACAACATATCTCCTCGAGTTCACATCTAGATGTTCTCCAAAGCGACATCTTCTTTTGTTGCTCATTAGTGCAGAAGTGCAAGAGAAAAGGCTTCACTTCCAACACTGCCTGCAGGCTGTGTTTATAGGAGTTCTTGCATTTTGGTGTTAGATTGTAATAACTTCAGACGGTTTTTAAGACAACAATCCCAATATTTGTAAGATTCAACTTGCCAAAGTGGCTGTGTGTTACACGCCACTGCTGAAATCCACTCGCATTTGGCAGGTTTTAATGTTCAAAGCTCAGTTTTTGTGAAATCCTTACCATCAGCATATGGAAGCATTGTATTTTTGAGATATATGTTATATATGATAGCATAAAGTGTACTTCTATGTCTTGGAATTTATTTTTTCTCTATTCCTCTGGAGGTTATGAAACCAGTGTCAATCTCTGCATCATTAGGTGTATGACACAAAATAATAGCATTAATTAACTCATTCAATAATTTGTAATTATCAAAACAATGGGGTACACTTAACAAAACATTTAAGCAGTTTTTAACCGTGTTATGTGCTGACAATAGGTTAGCATTTAATGCGCAGGCGCGCGCCGAGCCACAGCCTCTTGCAGTTGCTCTCCTTTTCTTTTAATTTATTCTTCCTTTTTCATATTTATAGTGTAGTATAACTGTATAATAAAGAATCCAGTTTGTTGTGGAAAGCTTATCTTCATTGACTATGCTGTTGGAGGAGTTTTTATCGTTGTTTTCATCATCGCTGAACTTTTTCTGCTTCCAGCTGTGACCAGCGCGCAACAGCTGTAAGGAGCTGGAGCCGCTCATTTGTTTAAAGCCGGGAAAAGCTGATCGGGCTGCAATAGACCGGCCGCATGAATTAAAACTTTGTTTGGACTTTAAACATCCCAGATGAAATAAGGAGGAAGACAGCAAGAGGTTGCAGAGCTGCTGAAAAAGCAGAGGGGTGGAAAATAAAAAAGGGAGAGAAGATTCAAGTCGCATCTCCCATCTCTGATTAGGAGCAATGTGAGGTCTCTGGAGAACAAGGTGGACAAGTTGACTGAGCTGGTGAGGAAGGAAAATCTCTCTCTCGAGAGTAGACTAATGTGTTTCACAGAAACATGGCTGCAGGACAGTATGTCCGACTCATGCATCAGTACGGCTTCAGCACAGTGCGGGAGGATTGGAGGAAAGAGGAAAGAGGAAAGGAGGGGGCCTGGCCATGTACATCAACAACAGGTGGTGTCATACTGGTCATGTTACTGTGAAAGAAAGAATCTGTTGCCTGGACATTGAACTGTTGGTGGTGGGCCTCTGTCCTTACTATATGCTCAGAGAGTTCTCACATTCCATATTGATCTTTGTCTATATTCCTCCCTCTGCCTCCTCAGACGGTGCGTGTGACGTCACACTCTGTCACAGCCAGACTCCAGACCCAACATCCTGACACCGTCTTTATGATCTCAAGTGACTTTAATCATGCAACTATCAATCATCTCCAAGTCCCTCCCCACCTTTACACAGTATGTGGATTGTCCCACCAGGGGGGGAAGACACTGGACCTTATGTTCTCAAATGTTAAAGAGCCCTACAGCTCTTCTGCCCTTCCACCCCTGGGCAGGTCTGACCACAAGCCAATCCACCTCCTACCTGTGTACAAGCCCCTGGTTCAAATGCAGCCCCCCACCACCAACAGTGAAAAGGGGGGCACAATTGCCCTGCAGGGATAATTTGAGGCCACAGATTGTTAAAACACTCTGTGAGACACACGGTGAGGACATTGATAGACTGAAGGGCTGCAGTAACAGACTAGATCAACTTCTGTTTTTACATCTGTATACCATCTACATTCAAATAATTCTTAATCAGTAGAAGGCAGCATTAAGGTCAGGTGACAGGGAAGCAGTGAGGGACGTCCAGAAACGGCTGTTGTTAAAGATCAAAGAGAGGCAGGAGGCTTAGCGGAGGAAGCTTGAACAGAGACTTTCAACAGAAGGACACCAGAGCAGTTTGGCATGAAAAGCATCACTAGATATAAGACCAGCAGCCAAAGGACAGAGGAGAGTGTGGATAGAGCTAATGACTTTAACACCTTTTTCAGTAGATTTGGTGTGCCTCATATCCACCCCCAAGGAGCTTCATCACAGGTGCCAACATCTCGTCCCTGCACAAGTCGGTCAGCATGCCTGTCTCTGCAGCTATGACCATCTCAGCAGAGCAGGTGAGCAGAGAGCTATGCAGGCTTCACCCCACAAAGGCTTCAGGTCTTGATGGAGTCAACCCCAGGCTACTGAAAGCCTGTGCCCCACAGCTATGTGGCGTCCTTCAGCACATCTTCAACCTGAGCCTGCAGCTGGACAGCCAAATTAAATCACATGCTCGCTAACACCCCCATGGTTGCTTGGATTTTCGACTACTCACTGACTGACCCCAGTATGTCTGTCTCCAGAACTGCTTGTCTGACACTATGACCGGCAGCACAGGTGCTCCCCAAGGGACAGTCAGATTTTCCTTTCTCTTCATCCTGTATACCTCTGACTCAGAGTCCTGCCACCTTCAGAAGTTTTCTGATAACTCTGTGGTTGTTTTATGTATTCTTTCTTTCCTACTTTTCACATGGAGAGCAGCTGTACCGAGGCAACACAGTTTACCTATGGGATCAATAAAGTTGTTTGAATCTTGCATCTTAATGATACATCAGCATTTATTCATTCACAATATTTTTTTAATAATTACATATTTTTATTTTTAAGCCACCAAGTGGTGTTTATGTTGCAGCTCATGAGTGAATTATGCAAATCCTTATATTCTGATTTAATGACCTCCAAGGACAGTGTGTACAGTCTTGAGGGCCTGAACAGACTCCGGTTTGTTATTTTTGCGTTCCAAACCAAGAGTGTTGAATCCACCGGCTTCAAATCATGCCAACTCACGTTTTGTAGCCTCACTAGGAATAATACTAACTTTTATTGAAGTGGCCACCAAATGAGCAAACCAGAAGATATATAGGTTTTTGAACATACCATTTTCATTGACACAAGCCACACAACCTACTCGTATTAAATAAAAAAAACAAATAGAAAAGAAATCCTATCTATTCTTGCACTTGCATCTCATGAAATGGAAACACTTCGGATAACACTATAGGCTTTGATGTTTTCTCCTTGACTTAGATTTGTGCTGCCTTATTGCTCATCCAACCAAAAACCTACAATAAACAACAAAATATAACAAATAAAAATAACAAAATAGCTACTATAGCAAAAATAACAGAACACTTTGCACAATGTAGCAACAATCTAAAACATAGCAAACGAAGGAAAAAACTAGTCTCACAACACACACTCTGACAGAGAGAGAGTGAGAGAGAGAAGGGGAGGGATGAAGGTTTTGACCAAAACTGATAAATCAATTGTCTGACAGAGTTTTATCCAGAAACTGTCAGGGCTGCAGCTTCTCCTCCTCCTCCCTCTGAGGATGGAGGATCAGAGCAGAGCAGAGCTCTGCTTTCCACAACTCCTCAATGCCTCCTGCAGGAAACCAGAGATCAGTCAGTCTGATTTTGTCCTCATGAAATTGCTGTTCTTCATCTCTGTATTCACTGTGATTCTCAACCTGCTCGTCATCATCTCAGTCTCCCACTTCAGGCAGAGATAAACTCATCAAAACTTACAATTGATTCTTTTTATAAGTGTGAACAGTCTGATTTACAAGAAAATGTTACTTAGAGTTAGTGTGTACATAACTTCACATCTTGACACCAGACGTATTTTCTGCTTTGCTGACAATTTTGTTGAATGTTAAATGTCCAGATATGCCACATGTAAGACATATCACTTTACATTAATGTCTGATATCACATTACATGTCTTTGTCTCCCTGCAGGCAGCTGCACACACCCACCAACCTCCTCCTCCTCTCGCTGGCTGTGTCAGATTTCATCATTGGGCTTGATTCAACATTAGAAGCTCACCGACACACAGGCTGTTGGTTACTTGGTGACATCATGTGTTCTCTACATGGCTATGTATATTCAATCTCTCTCTCTGCCTCAGCAGGAGAAATGGTTTTAATATCAGTTGACCGCTATGTGGCTATTTGTGACCCTCTGCATTATTCCACCAGAGTCACTGTGACAGGAGTTAAAAAGTGGGTTTGTGTGTGTTGGATTTTTTCTGTTGTGTACAATGGGTTATTTTATCGGTTTAATCTTGAAAAACCTGGTAGGTTCACTTCCTGCTATGGACAATGTGTATTGGGCATTGGCTTTATTGAAGGATATGTAGATGTTGTGTTGTCATTTATCGTTCCAATCACTGTGATCATAATTCTGTATCTGAGAGTGTTTGTGACGGCTGTGTCTCAGGCTCGTGCCATGCGCTCTCATGTTGCAGCCGCCACACTCCAGCATTCAGGGACTGTAATGACTAAGAAATCTGAGCTGAAAGCAGCCAGGACTCTGGGTGTTGTTATACTTGTGTTCTTAATGTGTTTTTGCCCATCTTATTGTTTCTGTCTTTCACAAATTAGCAATGCTAATACTTTACCTTTGTCCATTGGCATGTTTCTTGTGTGCATTAACCCCTGTCTGAACCCTGTGATCTACGCCTTGTTCTACCCCTGGTTTAGAAAAGCTATCAGACTCATTTTCTCTCTTCAGATACTGCAGCCTGGCTCCCGTGAGACCAACATGCTGTAAACAGAGACTGTGCAGTGACTGAAATGTGATCTGCTCTATGGACAAAGAAATTCATTTGTTCATGTTCTTCAGTGAGTGAATTCCCAAATCCAAACAGTGAAAATGTGCAGCTCTTAAAGTTGTTACTGTCAGATAATCTGTTGGATTTTCTCCTGATTGAAGTGATGCTTCATTATTTGCAGTGACGGTGCTTATTATCAGTAACCAGTCATACACAGTCCCTGCTGCAGATATCTAACCTGTGTATTTCCAGTCTGAGTCTCTCCTGTTTCTCATTCAGCTTCTGGTTACAAACAGTTTTTTCCTCTGTGTTTGTTTTCACAGTAACTTCTGTTACACAGAACTAAATAAGAACTAAACTTTAAAAATTACAACTATGATGAATGTGCTACATTGTTTATTCTGTCTCTCTTCCTAAAATCCAACAGACTCTTACATGTGAACTATATTGAAGAAATAAAATGAAGTGACAAGCAGATGGTAACGGACTGGGTGGTTTAATGTTGGTCAATAATACTCCCAACAGAAAGAGGAATTCAAAAGAGAGTTGGCAGGACATGAAAAGGAGCAGGAGAATGAATTGTGACCACTATTACTACTAATGATGATTATAAGAATAATTTGTTTGATAACATGCAGTTTGTTCCTGTGGCCTCATCCATGTACAGATTCAAGAACAGAACTACTTTAAAAGCTAAACAGTGGTTTGTATGTGTGTACAATCTGTTTCTTCATTTAGTTTGTATAATCTGGAAAACAAGCACAAAGCTAAATTTCATGTTTTCCATGTGCATATGTTCCGATATCTGTTCTGTATGGACAATTGAAAAAGACTAGTGCAGATAAAAGATAATCACTGATAAAAAACACATTAAAACATGAAAACCACCTGCCTAAAAGAACAACCCTGTCTCCTAATATTTTCGTTTCTATGCAGCTAAATTGCAGTTTGGACGGAATGTAATAAGTAAATAATTTTGTTCCAATGCAACATCTTTTTTGAATAAATCAGCTAAACCAGGTTTTGTTAGAGAAAAATGAAGCTGTTACTAATTGCTTTAACACAAATTCACAACTTGTCTCTAACAGGCTAATGCAGCCCTCAGTCTTTATCCAACTGCTGCTGTGAGCACTTAAACGCAACCATAAGAAAGTCTCAAAATGCCATAGTTAGAAAAACTGGATGGTGTAATGTGATCATGTCAGGATCACTACTTAACTTCCCCCTTCACTTTTATTTTGCAGCCACTTCCTGTTCCTGTTCTTGTCACATTTTCCTGCTTAACCAATCACCGGTAATTCATTTCACCTTCTTCTGTGCTTATATATCTCCTCAGTTCCCTCACCAAGCTGCCAAGTTGTCTGCATTCACAGCGCAACTTTCCAGCCTCTGTTGAAATTATTATTATTATTATTATTATTATTATTATTATTATTATTATTATTATTATTATTATTATTATTATCATCATCATCATCATCATCATCATCATCATCATCATCATCATCATCATCATGAACATCAACATCATCATCATCATCATCATCATCATTACGGTTCGGACCAAGCTACGTTTTTTTGACCTGACTGAATGCTGCTCTGGTTTTTCGAGTAACCTTTCCTATTGACTCTCTGTTGCCGACCGTATATATGACTAAGGACTATGAGTGTTGTTTTAAAAAAAGCGCTATATAAGCGACTATTTACCATTTACCATTTAGAATTCTGACTAATAATGAGTTTGCAAGGATGCAGTTTTTTCCTGTGGCGTCCAGGTGTCAGTGTAACCATTGTTTTAAAATGCCTCAGACCAGAGAACAGAACAGGAAGGTTTTGGTGCAGGTTTGGAAAGTGTCAGAGTTGGCAGATTTTCAGAAGCTCAATACTTTGGTCATCAACTACAAGTAGAAGTTATTCCTTAAATATTTAATCAAGTTGAAGTATCAGTACTGTTATAGGAATTAGTACAGGCCAGATTCGTTCCACATGTGCCTCAGAAATACATTTTCTGCAGAAACATGTTCAGGACCTAAATATAACTTAAGCAGAGCATTATTTCAAAAACCAGAATTCAACCAGCATATCATGTGATTACAGAAGAATCACTGGCTTCAGGGACATCACAAATTTGGGGATTGAGTAAACCACTGCTGTTACATCTGTGATGGCTATGGACAAGTCTCATGTCTGTCTCACAAGATGAATGACAAACCAACAAGAAGGAGGAGGCACAGAGGAATTTTGGGCACAGGCATTTCCTCAAGGACCTGCTGTTCATTCTTCAGGACTGCAGGCTTCCCAACCATAGGAGACAGTGGGGGTAGGTCAGAGTATTAAGCAGCATTCTGAAACATTCACAGAAACACAATCTTTTAGTGACAGACCAGTTATTTCATATAATCAATATCTACAATACCCATAGTGGAATAATGCCAATCACCAAGCAACACCCCCATCTTGCCTGTAAAGAAACCAAATGGGGGATAGAGACCAGTCCAAGACCTTAGAGCTGTAAATGAAGGATTTCAACATTTGGCTCCAACAGTGTGTAATATACCAACTTTGATGTGTCAGGTTCTCAGTTATTGATTTAGCAAATGCATGTTTTAGCATGTTCATCCTGTCCATCCTGATTCACAATTCTGCTTTGCTTTTACTTTCAACGGTAAACGGTATACTTGGACGCATTTGGTGCAGGGTTTTTTCAGTCCTACTTTAGTTTCTGTGGCAGTGGCAGGAAATCTCTCACATTGGGAGCCCCCATCTAGTAGTACACTAGTTCAGTATGTTCACAAACTCAGATGGCATGCCAAACTGAAACAGTGTCTCTACTTTGTTTCCTGGGAGAAAACCACCACAAGGTTTTGAAAGACAAGTTAAAACTTTTCTTGCAACTGTGTGCACATCCTAAGTCTTGAGGTTCATAATTCGGTCCTACACATATCCAATAAATTCTGGATGTGAAAAAAGAAAAAAAAACAATTCATGTATTTTTAGGCTTAGCAAGCTTTTGCTGTCCATGGAATTATAATTATGTGGAGATCTCCAAACCACTATATGACATCACACATGGGGAAAAAATATGGCCATGACTGACAATCTGACTTGGACTGTAGAGACTTGGAGAACAACATTCCTCATGTAATCCTGACTGTGTTTTTTGTAGATCTAAAATGAGGAATCCCTCAAATGGCTCACCTTGTGTGGCTTATGCCAATTGTAACAATTATGTAACCGACTTGGTTACTCTAACCCATGTTTTCCTTTGAGGAGCTAGACAGCACAGTCGGCTGCTCTCTCTCCTGCTTTCCATGATTTGCAATTCTACAAATGCCCCTTTCTGTCCAGTACAATGTTTTTTCCCTTAATGATGTCTCCTTGTTACAAGCAGGAGCTGATGCAGGTGAACGTTTCTTCTGGAGTCTGAATGGATCTACTCGGTCTCCCAGTACTACCAAAATCCCTAGTCTCTTTCTAAATTGACTCATGTCTCTGACCTTGCATTCCTGAGCCTGCAGTTGGGCAACTCCACAACATCCAGCTGAGTGATTGGATTTTTGTAAAAGCACTGGCATGTAATTACCCCCACACAGACCATTTCAGTACGCCACTTTTTTTTACTAAGTATGACATTCTTCTGTTTTTTCTTGTGAAGGAGGATGGCACGTTCCATCTATGTATTGATTTCCACGACCTGAATGACATTGCCCTTAAGAAAATGAACTTCTTAGCTCTTATGGGGTGCCATCATTCTACCCAGATAATATTCTGATCTACTTCTAAGACCTCTCTGAAATAAATTTAGCATTTCAGAGTTGTTCTACAGTGACTTCTTCAGAACCAGCTGTTGGTCAACGTGAAGAAGTGCGACTTCCACTGCTTTAAGGTCTCATTTCTGGGGTTTGTCCTATCCACTGGGGAGATTCTGATGGATTTGGAAAAGGTAGCCACAGCCACATCTGGCCTCCACCAGAAAACAGAGAACAACTTCAATGCTTCAAGTCCTGCCAAAGCGTTATGCACTCTTTTTCAACCACTTCAATTTCAACCTGGCCCACTGTCCTGGAGCAGAAAAACAGCAAACCTGATGCTGAATTATTTCTCGCCAGTTTTACACCTTGGATGAGAATTCATCTTGCCATCATTAGTACATCTGGGGGTGGAGGATATGGAGATCACGCAGAAATTAATTCAATCATACAGGAACCGTCCTCCTGCAAACTGTCTTCCCAAACATTTTTCTTCTCTACCCCTATTGCCTTGATGCCATGCCTCCTACTTTGTCATCCCTGGAGAAGCTGCACTTACATATTCTAACCAAAGTTCTGGTGGCCAATCTTCTGTAGAGACATTAGGGATTTTATAGCTCCTTGTTCTGAATGTGCATTGTCCAAGTTCTCCAGGCGTCCTTGTGGCTTCCTTTGTCCACTACCTGCCCTTTGGAGACCCTTTGTCCCACATTTAATTAGAATTTGTCACAGGCCTGCCCTGTTCTGAGGGGAAGACATTCTCGTCATCATAGACCGTTTCTCCAAAATGCCAACTGTGAGACAAATGTTCGTACAAATGCAAAATGCCTGTTGACCAAATGCTGCTTTTGCACCTCAGCAGATCTTCTGTCTGCAGTGTCTTTATTCCACAGCTTCATAGGGAAGCTGTCCCAACAGGGAACACATAGGAGATGAGTTGTCTCAGAGACTTGCTAATTAGATTCCTGACCACTGTGTATTCACCTGTATGTCTGTAAGGTTGATTTGCATTGAGTCATTCCTTTGTCCCTTTGTGAATTCAGCTGCTGACCTGAGTGGTTAAAAAACACCCTTAACCTGTAAACCTTGTCAATCTGATCGACCCATTCATGAAAGTAGTTCTGTTCTGCTGATTAAACTCACCAAAACCAAGACTGTGAGCTGCCTTTTGCCTCCTTAACTTGCCTTACAGTTTTTGCCACGACACCAACCTTTGTAGTTCTCCCCAAACTCTCTGCCAAAGAGACAGCTAAGGTCCTCATCCTGGAGGTGTTGAGGCTCCACCTCATCCCACTAGACATGGTGTCAGATAGGGGTCTTCAGTATGCTGCCATATTCTTTGGCTAACTTTGGCCAACCTTGGCTCTCCACCGTGGACCAATCCTGAGAATAGATAGCCTATCTTTCAAATGCCTATTTCCTATTTCTAATGTAGTCAACCCAGTGACAGACTCAGATTCCTCAGAGTCCTTAAACTTTTTAGTTCTCCAGACTGAAACCACTGCCTTTACCAACTCTGTAAGTTTGACAATGCTATGGTATGAGACAACATTAAATGCACATACTTCTGTTTTACACCTTCAGTGTTCACCATCCCTTTGAGCAATACTACTTAGAAGATTGACTCAGCAGTAAAGTTGACTTTCTGGTTTGAATGTTTGAAAGACCCAGAGGGAAAATGTTAATAAATTAAGATGTTTTGATTAAGCACTTTAAATTCATATTACTGCTGTTAATCTATATTTCTGCACTAAAATATCTAAATTAAATCTATAACATAGTAATAATGTTAATGTAAAACAGGAAATTGGTGTTTGCAGAAGATAGAAAGTGGAACAAACTTGCTCCTGTGTGTTTTATCAAGGCTTTGGAATGTCTCAAGGATAAATGAGCAGGCAGGAAATTCCCAGAGGGACTGAAAAACATATAAAATCTGGGAGAAGTCAACAGTCTAATCAATCTACACAGTCCTCCCATGTGAAGTACATTTCATTAATGAACATTTCTTGATGATTTGACCTGCCACTGTGTGTTCACATTATGTTGACTGAAAAAAGAAGCTTCTGAAGAAGCCCAAGATGTCTTGAATGCTTTACTGTGTGTCCACTTCACCGTTGTAAAGAATTGTGCAATTATCTGCTAAGAGTTCTGGCTCACCAGTAACTGAGTGGGTTCTATTGAGCTACACTGAGTTCTGCTGGGTGTTGGTCTTTTCTCCGTGCTGCTGTCAGAATTTACAACCAGAGCTGCTCCTAGTGAACCAAAACTCACTAACAATGTACATTGCTACTACTGATAGTTTGATTATACATTAATTCATTTTGTTGATTTTCTTTTAACTGATATATTTTTTGAGGTTTTTGCCTCACATTAGCACATCCTGCCGCTGTAACTATAGAAATTTTCCCACGCTAGGATAAATAAAGGTTTATCATATCTTACATAATTTCCTCCTCTAAAAGTAGTATTTCGTTGTAATAAACCATATTATTAGCTGCAAGATTTCATCTTGGTTCTCTGGTCTGAGGCAGTTTAACAGAATGGTTACACTGATACTTTAAAGGAATAAACTTAATGTTATTGAGCAGAATTTATTAATATTATTATTTTTATTATTATTATTATTATTATACTCTCTTTAGTTAATTGAACATCTTTCTTTTGAATTCCTCTACCTGTTCAACTGTAAACCACCAAGTCTGTTACCATCTGCTGTTACTTCAGCTGAATGAGAAACAGGACAGACTCAGACTGGAAATACACAGGTTAGATATCTGCAGCAGGGAGTGTGTATGACTGGTTACTGATAATAAGCACCATCACTGGAAATAATGAAGCATCACTTCAAAAATCTGATTATCTGACAGTTAAAATGTGCAGTTCTTAAAATTATGACTGTTTGGATTTGTGAATTCAATCACTGAAGAACATGAACAAATTCATTTCTTTGTCCATAGAGCAGATCACATTCCAGTCACTGCACAGTCTCTGTTTACAGCATGTTGGTCTCACGGGAGCCAGGCTGTAGTATCTGAAGAGAGAAAATGAGTCTGATAGCTTTTCTAAACCAGGGATAGAACAAGGTGTAGATCACAGGGTTCAGACAGGGACTGATACACAACATAAAGACACCAGAGGTTGGAGGTAAATTATTAACAGAACTAGCTTTTATAAGAAAGAAAGAGTAGGATGGGCAGAAAGATATTATGTACACAACTACAACAACACCCAGAGTCCTGGCTGCTTTCAGCTCAGATTTCTTAGTCATTACAGTCCCTGAATGCTGGAGTGTGACGGCAGCAACATGAGAGCGCATGGCACGAGCCTGAGACACAGCCGTCACAAAAACTCTCAGATACAGAATAATGATCACAGTGATTGGAGCAATAAATGACAAAATAGTGTCAACAGTCGCATCAGTGTAGTCAATTAAAACCACACACTCTCCATAGCAGAACCTATACCTACCAGGTTGGAATAGACTATCCCTCATAATGATATCATTGTAGACAAAAGAACAGTTCCACCAAATGCAAATACACATTTTAACTCTTTTCACAGTGACTCTGGTGGAATAATGCAGAGGGTCACAAATAGCCATATAACGGTCGACTGATATGAGCATCATGTTCCCTACTGAGGCATAGAGACATATGGAGCTCAAATAAACATGTAGCGAACACATGACATCACCAAGAAACCAACAGCCTGTTTGTCGCTGAGCTTCTACCAGTGTCTCAAAACCAAATAAGAAATCAGACACAGCCAGAGAGAGGATGAGGAGGTTGGTGGGTGTGTGCAGGTGCCTGCAGGGAGACAAAGACATGTAATGTAATATCAGACATTAATGTAAAGTGATATGTCTTACATGTGGCACATCTGGACATTTAACATTCAAAAACATTGTCAGCAAAGCAGAAAATACGTCTGGTGTCAAGATGTGAAGTTATTTACACACTAACTCTAAGTAACATTTTCTTGTAAATCAGACTGTTTACACTTATAAAAAGAATCAATTGTAAGTTTTCCTGAATTTTTCTTTGCCTGAAGTGGGAGACTGAGATGATAACGAGAAAGTTGAGAATCACAGTGAAAAAACAGATGTAGGACATCAAATACATGAGGACAACATCAGACTTTTGGAGTTCTGGTTTCCTACAGGAGGAATTGAGGAGTTGTGGAAAGCAGAGCTCTGCTCTTTCCTGGTCCTCCATCCTCAGAGAGAGGAGGAGGAGAAGCTGCAGCCCTGACAGCTTCTGACTAAAACTCCGTCAGACAACTGATTTATGTGTTTCTTTCTTAACCTCCATCCCTCCCCTTCTCGCTCTCTTTCCTGTTGGATCACTTCTGCATTTTCTCTCTATTACTTTACTTCCATTTTGTTCTCTCTCCCCTCTTGACTCACAGTTCTGGTATACTTTAATACTGCTTCCTGCTTCTGTAGCTGCAGGATTAACAATCCATTATCCAGCTTAGCTAAAAAGGAAGCACAGGTCATCATCTGTTGTCAGGGTTTTGTAACAAAACAGATGTCATACAGCCATTTATCTGGTTAACAAATTGAATATATGGATGTTTTGGATTGAATAACAATAATATCGAAGATGCAGTAAGAGTAGCATTTAAATCATCAGAGCAGTCTCTGCTTATGGTGCTCAAGTCTCATCATAGCCTCAAAGGCATTTTCCATGGAATAATGAAAACAAAGGAGCATTTTGTCTGGGTCATTTTAAATCCATTGTTTGCACTAAAATTTAATACCCAAGAAATATATCATTTGTTTCTTGGTTAAAGGGATAGGATATATATACTGTTTAAATAAAATTCCACGCTTCTGGACAGTTACAACCCCCAGTGTTCTTATTAATTCAATTCAATTCAATTCAACTTCATTTATATAGCGCCAATTCACAACAAAGTCATCTCAGGGCACTTTACAGAATAAAGTCCAGACTACACAAGTATGTAGAAGCAACCAAACAAATCCCCCCTTGAGCAAGCCCTATGCAACAGTGGAGAGGAAAAACTCCCTTTAATGGGAGAAACCTCCAGCAAAGCCAGGCTCAAGGTTGGCGGCCATCTGCCTTGACCGGTTGAGGTGAGTGGAAAGGGGAGAGAGAAAAGAAAAGAGCAACGAAAAGCAACAACAAAACAACAACAAAACAACAAGAAATGGTAAATGGTCTGCACTTATATAGCGCTTTTCTACCTATTGGCACTCAAAGCGCTTTACACTGCGTCTTATTTACCCATTCACACTCACAATCACACACACATTCATACACCGATGGGGGAGCTGCTATGCAGCTGGCCAACACTCACCTGGAGCAACTAAGTTGGGGTTCAGTGTCTTGCTCAAGGACACTTCAACATGTGACCGGAGGAGCCGGGGATTGAACCAACAACTGTGAGATTGGTGGACAACCGCTCTACCTTCCTGTGCCACAGTCTCCCACAAAAGCAAAAACAAAACAACAAAAAAGCAACAACAAAGCATTGTACAAGTTGGTAGGACACAGAACTAATGGCATACAGTGGTGACAAATAAATGTATAGAGAAAAGCTAGTTCAGGTTGAGTGAGCAGTTTTAACTATAAGCTTTATCAAAAAGGAAGGTTTTAAGCCTAGTCTTAAAAGTAGAGAGGGTGTCTGCTCCCCGAATTTGGATTGGAAGCTGGTTCCACAGGAGAGGAGCTTGATAGCTAAAGGCTTTGCCTCCCATTCTACTTTTGCAAACTCTGGGAACCACAAGTAGGCCTGCATTCTGAGATTGAAGTGGTCTACTGGGATGATATGGTGCTATGAGGTCTTCTATATATGATATAGCCTGACCATTCAAAGCTTTATATGTAAGAAGCAGGGTTTTAAATTCTATTCTAAATTTAATGGGAAACCAATGGAGAGAAGCTAGTGAAGGTGAAATATGATCTCTCTTGCTAGTTCCAGTCAGCACTCTTGCTGCAGCGTTTTGTTTCGTCTACACAAGATGTAGTCTACCTGAGTGCTTCTACCTCCGCTCTTGTACGTCACCCTATGTTCCTGCCTCTTCTGAAAGAAAGTGTTACCAGCAAATTCCACTCATTTTTCAGTAATAGCCAATGCTTTTTTCTCTGTCCCTGTACACAAGGACAGCCAGTGCTGGTTTGCTTTTTTATTTGAAGGAAAGTGTTATACCAGCACCTGTTGTCCCCAGGGCTATTGTGGGTGTCCATGTTACTTTCAGCAGGCCCTCAATAGAAACCTCCAAGATCTTAATTTGCCGGCCGGCTCAGAGCTTTTACAGTACGTAGATGATCTGCTAATTTGTATTCAAACTGAAGACGCATGCAAAATGGATACGGTGCACCTTTTAAAACATCTTGCAGATAATGGCCATAAAATAAGTTTTACAAAAATGCAATTTGTGCAACAAAAAGTGACATATCTGGGCCATGTGATCACCCCAGAGGGCAAAACACTGTCACCAAAACAATTTCTTGCAATTCAAAATATTCCTAAGCCTGTTACAATAAAAAAAGATGATTAGTTTCCTTGGCATGACATCATTCTGCAGACAGTGGATCCCAAATAGCTCTTTGTGCGAAGCTTCCCTGTCTGCTATGGTGCATGGTAAGCAACTTTCTGCACGTGACAAAATTAAGTGGACTATTGAAGGAGAAAAGCATTTAGTGATCTTAAGGCAGCACTCACTGCAGCTCCCACACTGAGTCTGCCCAATCCTAACATGCTTTTTACTCAATTGATCAAAAAGACAGTTACATGACCTCAGTATTATGTCAACCGGGGGTAAACTGCGGCCTGTTGCTTATTTCTCATCAAAGCTGGATCCAGTAGCAGCAGGTCTTCCCCTCTGTCTGAAAGCAGTTGCTGCAGCAGAAAAAGCTGTTTTAGCATCACGTGATTTGTTTGGCTATTCTGATTTGATACTTATGGTTCTGCAGGCTGTTACACACATTACACCCACTTTTTTTCATTTTCTCGCTGTACACTGGAAGACTTAATAGACCTGGAAGCATTTATGGATAACTACTACACAGTATTGTCAAGACACTTAATGAAATAATGGATTCCGTCACAAAAGAAAACAAAAAGATGAAAGAAACTATATCAGACATTTAAACTAGAAGGTTCTCCTGCATCCCAGAACAATCCATCCGACAACCCCGAAGCCCTGATTAAAGAATTAATTAAAACAAAACTCAAACTGGCACCGGACACAGTCAATCAGATCACCTTCCACTGCGTTCACCGTCACGGATCACCTTCGAACAGAACACCCCGACCCATCATTGCCAAACTGGAACACTATAAACACAAAGAACTGATTAAGAGCAAAGGAAAATAACTAAAATTAACCAAATACGGACCCAGCGACCAATTCCCACGCAAAACAAACGAATGGCGGAAACTCTATCCCATCATGAAACAACACAGACAAAATAATAAAAGTGCATCCCTGACACTGGACAAACTGTACATCAAAGATCAACTCTACAGTGACTTCACCATCACTCCATGGCTTTTGTAACGAACACATCATTTATCGAAACCCGAGACAACCACAACAACATGCAATAACGAAGCCTCCAACACCATTCGGACCAGATGAATATACATATACCACTGACTGACCCCTGCCTTAATGTCGCCCTCCTTTTTGTTACACTATGTTTGTACAATGAATACTTGTTTGTTTCCCGTAATATTGCTTTATCACTTCTACCTCACACTTTATTATCCACATTGGGCTACATGTATTTTCAATCTCATTTTTAACACACGCTCACACAGAAACACACACACACACACACACAAACTCACCAATCCCACTATTCACCCCTTACCAAAGCTCATGTGTTCTTCATTTCCTACATTCCTTCCCACTACTACCTATGCATCAGGATATAATAATCACTTACAAACCAATCATCACATCATTCAGTAAAACTAGTATCATGGAATGTGCGTGGCTTCAGAACCCAGACAAAAAAAAACCTTAAAATGATTAATCATCTGGCTGAGCTAAAAGCTGATATATGCTTCTTACAGAAAACACATTTAAACAATTCAGACGTGCCAAACCTAACATTTAAACATTATGACAAAATATTCTCAGCAAGGTAAGAGGTGTCTCGATATGAATTAATAAAAACATCCCATTAGTCCTCAACACACCTGTGGTTCACTCAGAAGGAAGATTTGTTATTATAAAAGCATCACTTAATTACACAAAGCTCACACTTGTTAACATTTAGGGTCCATAATCTATTTTCATTATTATGTGACTCAAGAAACATCATTATCACTGTCATAAACCCCAAAATTGATCGCTCAAATACATATGGCAAAAAAAGAAATTGGCACTCTACAGAAATAATAAAACCTTATCCTTATCCTTATCAGTAACTCACTGACCCAACAAGTAACTGAAAATACAATTCACCCAATCATAATCAGTGACCACACACCCAACTCACTTACACTAACTACACTATCCAAACCCATATTAAATCATGCACACGATGTGGTTTCAATACATCATTACTCCAAGACACTGCATTTCATAATCTCATAAAGAGAGAGTGTGGGCAAAGCAGTACTCAGAGGTAAAATAATATCTTGCTCGTCATATCAGAAAAAAACTACTACAGAAAGAACTGGAAAACAAACTGGAACAAAAGATTTAAGAATTACCAAATTCACACTCCATTAAGCCAAGCCAACTTTGATTATAAAGCACTTTAAAAAACAGCAAAAACTGACCAAAGTGCTTAACAATTTAAAATGGTAAAGCCAAAATACATACATATGAAGTAATAAAAGGATAAAAAGAATAAAAAATACAATAAAATAGTACAGTCACCTACTCATACTGGGTCACAACCCAGGGACAAAAAGTGAGTTTTCAGCATTGATTTAAAAATAGACAGTGAGGAGACCTGTCTAACCTGCAAAGGCAGTGCATTCCACAAATTGGGGCCTGCAACAGCAAATGCTCTGTCTCCCCTGAGCTTCCGCAGTGTCCTCGGCACGTCCAGGAGCAGTTGGTCAGCAGAGCTGTGCGACCTGGAGGGGGAGTGCACATATAGCAGCTCAGAGAGGTGGAGCGGAGCAAGACCATTTAAGGACATAAAAACAAAGAATTTCATAATGAACTCTAAGATGGACGGGCAGCCAGTGCAGCGATGCTAAAACCGGGGTGATGTGCTCTCTCTTCCGTGTTCCTGTTATCAAACGTGCAGCTGCATTTTGTACCAGCTGAAGACGGTACAGGGACAAGCGAGAGACACGAAAATACAGAGAATTACAGTAATCCAGCCGAATTGTGACACAAGCATGGATCACTATCTCTAAGTGCTTTTTTGACAAATATTATTTAACTTTTGCCAATTGTCTTAAATGAAAGAAGCTGGATTTCACCACTGCACTAACCTGCCCGTCCAAGCTAAAACTACTGTCCACCTTAACACCCAAATTAGCGACAGAAGGTTTAACAAATTGCGTCAAAGGACCCAGGTCTACAAAAGGGGGCCCACTGCTGGTGCTTGGTCCAAAGACAATAACCTCTGTCTTTTTTCATTAAAATGGAGGAAATTAAGAGCCATCCAGAGAGATCCAGGCTCTTAATTCCTCAAGACACTCCATCAGTCAGCTTATGGAACAGCTATCCTTCTGTTTCAGTGGCACATATATCTGGGTGCCATCTGCATAACAGTGGAAAGGACAGTTATGCTTTCTAAGAATGGAGCCAAGGGGGAGCAGATAGAAGGAAAAAAGCAGAGGCCCGAGAATTGAGCCCTGCGGAACCCCGTATAAGTTTGACCTAAACCACTCCAGAGCAGTGCCACAGATGCCTATCCATTGCTCTAAACGAGAAATCAAAATGTTATGATCTACTGTGTCAAAGTCAGCAGTAAGATCCAGCAGCACCAAGACCACAGAGTCCCCAGTGTCTGTAGCTAAGAGGATGTCATTACAAACCCTCAGCAGTGCTAATTCAGAGCTGTGAAGCAATTTAAAGCCAGACTGGAAAATATCAATAATGCTGTTTTCCTCTAAAAAGTCCTTCAATTGGACAACTACACTTTTCTCCACAATTTTTGACAGAAAGAAGTTTAGAAATGGGCCTAAAATTGGACAACAAAGATGGATCCAGGCCTGGCTTTTTAATCAGTGGCTGCACTGTAGCATATTTGCAGTGTCTTGGGAAGACACCAAAGGCAAGGCTGCTGTTAATAACACCAAGAACAGAAGGCACCAGAGTAGTGATAACCTCTTTAAAAAACTGTGGTGGAACCACATCAGTGGGTGAACCTGAGGGCTTCAGATGTCTAACAGTCTCATTTAAGACAAAGTCACAGGCTCAAACTGGTGAAAAGTTACAGGGCACAACACAGACAATGAAGGGTCAGAAGCAGGTGGTGATATGAAATCGCTCACATTATTCACCTTATTTACAAAAAACCTAAGAAAGTTTTCACATGCTTCCAGGGAAGGTTCCACACAAACAGTCCTTGGGGCATTGAGAACAACATCTACGCTGTTAAACGGAACAATAGGCTTGTGACAGTTTGACAGGATGATATTTGAAAAGTGTTCCCTTTTTGCCTCTTTTACAGTAGCCTGATAATGACGCCAGCAGTCCTTTAAAATTTGGAATGACAACTGCAACTTTTCCTTGTTTCGTTTAGCTTTTCGAGACAAGCGTCTGACAGCACGAGTTGTATGATTTAGCCACGGCTCAGTTTTAACTTTAAACCACCTGGATTTTAACGGAGCCACATCATCTAGTACTGTTTGGCAGGTGGAATGAAACCAGGAGCTGAGCTGGTCTGTATCGGAACACATAGACTCAGGAGTGACCTTGTTTTGATGGAAAAAGGCCGAGAACTGAGCGGCAGTGGAAGGGTTAATAATACGGACACACCCAGGAGCAGTGCGAGGCTTAAAGGTGTTACAGGGCAGCGTACTGTCAAATAATACAGGCATATAATCAGAAAACACTACATCACAAATCTTCAAGTTGGTAACAGACAGACTATAAGTTAAAACCAGGTCAAGAGTATGTCCATGCTCTTGCCTGGGTTTCAAAACGTGCTGAAGAAAATTAAAAGAGTCAACAAGGCTTAAGAAGTCCTTGGACATTGCTTTGTTTGGACAGCACACATGTACATTAAAATCTCCAACGATAAGGACGCGATCATACTTAGGCATGATTTCGGCCAAAAATTCAGAAAATTCATTAAGAAAGGGCTTATTGTATTTGGATGGACGATAGATGACTGCGCACAGCACAGGTTGAGAGAGACCCAGTTCAAACAAGTCAAGTTCGAAGCTGAAAAAGAAGACGACAGAGATGCCTGGCTAGATTTATATGCAGATTTATAAACAGTGGCTATTTCCCCCCACGACCTGACGTACACGGGGAGTTAAAATAACCACAATCCCGTGGTAAAAGTTCAGAAACAGCGCTGGACTCACTGACAATCAGCCATGTCTCTGTTAAACAAAGAAAATCCAAACTTTGTGAGATGAAGAAATCCTTAAGAATAAAAGGTTTGTTGGCCAGAGACCTAGCGTTAACCAGGCCGAACCTGACAGGAGTTGGTGGCGACAGAGTGCTGATGGTCCGGGGGGCCCGGCAGAGAGGCCGCAGGTTCTCCAGATTTACCCCGAGGTGCCTGGGGCAAGAAGAACAGGAATGGTGGGGCTGGAACAACGACAACAACGAGCCAACGACAGGTAACAGCCAGGCATTGACAGGCTCCAATGAGCGCCAGGAGGGGAAAAGGCAATGAACCACAACAAGCTCATCCAACGAGTCCACCAGAAAGCGCGCCAGACATGTTTTCAGCGTCACCAGCCTGCCGCTGCGTTTAGCCCAGCGACGGTGGCATTTCCGCCGTGGAGGTAGCACCGAGGCACGGCAAAGGTGAGAATGTATGTCCGACAGGAAGGGGGGCAAAGCATTTTGACCATCATGTTTAAACTCAACAAAAGAACTACTTTTAAGACAAAAACTCCTCAACTCTGACAGCTTGGTAAAAAGCTCACAAAATCCCAAAATCAACTCTAGCACCCTGTAAACACCCCAATATGGCACAATCCAGACTTTCAATTATACAATACCCCTATCCACTTTCCAACCCGGCAGCACAAAAGAATCATTCACCTTCACCACCTATTTGAGAAAAAACTATTTCTATAATTTGAGACACTGATGGAAAAGTATGGAGTTGGGGGAGAGAAGTTCCTCCAATGCCAACAATTAAAATTCATAATGAAATCAAGAATGAATATAACTAACAACCCACTGCAGCCCCCTACAGTAACTGACGATATAATAAAAATCACTAAGTCACAGAAACTGTTGTCTAAACTCTATAAAATTGTATCAGACAAAGACTATATAATAACAGTCCCTAAATAAAAATGGAAAAAAGATCTTCCTCTCTCCCACAACTCTGACTTTTGGATCGAAATCTGTAACAACTCCTTCTCCATGACTAGCAACACAAATTTACAACTTATACAATAAAGACCATTCACAGAGACCACATCACTCAGAGCAAAATGTTAAAAATGGGCTTAACCAAAACAGACACCTGCTCACAGTGCACCTCAGGTAGCACAGTTGATTACTTCCACGCCACTTGGGCCTGCAACCCAGTGCATTCTTTGTGGGTAGCAGTGACAGAGACACTCTCCACCATCCTGAGCTGCAGAATCCCCACATCTCCATCCCTCTGTTTACTTGGAAACATCTCAGAAGTTAATCATCTCCAAGTTAAATATAAAAACCCAGTACTCATCTCTTTAACAATCACCAAGAAAATAATCTTTCAAAACGGGAAAAATAAAACCTCACTACATATCAATCACTGGACAAATCTTCTCACAGAAAACATAACCATAGAGAAAACTTCAGCTACATACAAAAACAATACAGCAAATGTCAATGAAGCTTGGAACTCATTCTTAGGCCAAACATTTTAAACAAAATGCCTGGGACTGAAACCACACACATCTTCACACCTCCACCACAAACAGCAATACCATTATTTTTATTAATATCTATCATTATTATTAGTAGCAGAAGTAATTGATTAAGATTATGGTTATTATTATTATCAATATCATTCTTCTTCTTATTATTAAGTGGTAGTAGTAGCTTTCCTCTCCCTCCTCTTTTTTTGTATGTATCATTATATCATCATTATATCATATAATTCTGACATGTTTTGTATCTATTGGTTAACCTAACCTATTGGTTAATATTAGTTTCATTATCATCATTATTATTACTACTTTTATTATTGATATTTGCAAACATTATTATTTTAACTATTTGCTATATATATTTGTGTGTGTTTATTTTATTTATTAATTTATTATTAATATTCATAAATTTTCTCTCTGTTCTGTTTTAGCTAATTTATATGAATGTACTATCAGTTTTCTCTTTAATAAGTATTATATAATATATATGCTTAGAACATGTTTATATCCTTAGTATATTTACCCCTACCCTGTACTTTCCCATCCCCATCCCAACTGTTATTTATTTTATGATTATACCCTTTCTGCTCATCCTCATTTCTCCAACCGCGATGCACCTTCACAAGCAAACATACACTGTACATAGCTAACACATGTCTTGTCTTTTTGTTGGATCACACACTGTTGTTATGATGTTATGTTTTGTATTGTGTGATTTGCATTTGTTTTGTTTTTGACCCATATTAAAGGCTCACAACCAGATGGCAGCAGGATTTGAGTCTTTCCTTTGCTCTACCATGTCTGCACCATGTTTGGAGACTGGTGTTGCACGTTCATCCCAAACAACACAGCCCCAGATGGGTCTGTAACAAAGGCACTAGAGGGACTGAGGTCACTGCGACAAGAACTAAAAAGACATTGTGGCTATGATGACACCAGTCCCTGGGACTGGTTGGACATTATGTTTAAAAGATGAAAGGCCTTCATCCTTTTCCTCTTCAGAGATGTTGTTATAGGCATTACTGCACTAACCCTCTGTGGATGTTGCCTTATTCCATGTGCACGTGAACTAATAATGCGTGCAATTGACCATTCCATCTCACACCACATGACAGTGCTTCCCCAGAATCCTTTCATATCTCCAACTGGGAACCTCCATATCACGAAATTGATAGTATTGAATTAAATTGATTTGGGCATAATTTCGGAACATAATGATGAAATGTGTTGAAAATCTTTGTAAATTAACAGTTTTGATGAACTCTCCCTACTATTGCTCAGCCCTATTGATCATGTAGTTATCATAAAATGATAAAAGGGGGGATGTGTGAGAGAGATTTGTAAATCTAGGTTACAAGTCTCACTGTTTTCACACTTCTGGCAGACCTAGTATCAAACTTGCTTATGCCAGTGTTTCCTCACTTTTTGTTCCCCAGCAAGACATCCTGTCCCTGGCTCCACAAAGAAGTGTGTTAGCTAGACATGAACCATAAAACTACCTACATCTGATCATTTGCTTCCTAGCTGTGAACCTACGGGAATCAGTCTCAAGGACTTAAAAGACATAGAAACCAGAAGGACAAAATTCATCAACAGAGGGAGGAATGTACATAGAAGGTACACTCTCATGGTAATGGCTAACAGCTCAATGTTTTTACAGCAGCTCTGCTCTTTAACAGTGATGTGACTGGAGTAACGCCATTATTCAGTCTGCTTGCATCAGCTAAAATCTGTCCACAGCAATGGCCATATCCGGTGTTAGCTTGGTTAGCCATGACTCCGTAAACAACATGATGCTACGCTCCCAGGATTCTCTGTGGTGCCTGATCAGAGCCACTCTTATTAGGTGGAGGGCGCACATTATCCATGACTATGGGTGTGGGAGGTGGTTTGAAACATCTCTTTCTGGTCCAGCACAGAGCACCAGCTCGGTTCCCCCATTTTCTCCTCCTCAGCTAGCAAGGAATGTTCAGTCTGGATTAGCACAACAGAGTTTCCGAATGCTAACAGCTGATCGCCAGTGTAAACAATAGGGCCATGGCTGTGAATGGAGTTCCCAGACACGACTGTAAACAAACTCTACAAATATAGAAAAATAACAATATTCTTTGTTTATTTATTTATTTTTTGTATCAATAGTTTGTAACCAGAAGCTGAATAAAAAAAAAAAGGACAAACTCAGACTGGAAATACACAGGTTAGATGTCTGCAGCAGGGAGTGTGTTTGACTGTTTACTGATAATAAGCACCATCCCTGGAAATAATGAAGCATCATTTCAATCAGGAGAAAATCCAACAGATTATCTGACAGTAACAACATTAAGAACTGCACATTTTCACTGTTTGGATTTGTGAATTCACTCACTGAAGAACATGAACAAATGAATTTCTTTGTCCATAGAGCAGATCACATTTCAGTCACTGCACAGTCTCTGTTTACAGCATGTTGGTCTCACGGGAGCCAGGCTGCAGTATCTGAAGAGAAAAAATGAGTCTGATAGCTTTTCTAAACCAGGGGTAGAACAAGGCGTAGATCACAGGGTTCAGACAGGGACTGATACACAACATAAAGATACTAGAAGCTTCAGGTAAATTAGCATCAGTGTTGAAAACATAACAGAAATATGGGCAATAACACATTAAGAACACAAGTATAACAACGCCCACAGTCCTGGCTGCTTTCAGCTCAGATTTCTTAGTCAATACAGTCCCTGAATGCTGGAGTGTGACGGCTGCAACATGAGAGCGCATGGCACGAGCCTGAGACACAGCCGTCAGAAAAACACTGATATACATAATTATTATCACAGCAACCGGAGCAATAAATGACAAAAAAGTGTCAACAACTCCGTCGATAATTCCAACAACAGTTGTACAGTGACCATAGCATAAATTAAACATACCTGGTTGAGTCAGATCATCCCGACATAAAACCCCACTGTAAACAACAGAACAGATCCAACATATACAAACACACATTTTAACTCTTGTCACAGTGACTCTGGTGGAGTAATGCAGAGGGTCACAAATAGCCACATAGCGGTCGAATGATATAAAACCAGTGTCTCTTACTGAAGCAGAGAGAGAGGTTGAGCTCAAAAAAACATGTAGAGAACACATGAGGTCACCAAGAACCCAACAGCCTGTGTGTCTGTAAGCCTCTAGCATTACATCAAGCCCAGTAAGGAAATCTGACACAGCCAGAGACAGGATGAGGAGGTTGGTGGGTGTGTGCAGCTGCCTGCAGGGAGACAAAGACATGTAATGTAATATCAGACATTAATGTAAAGTGATATGTCTTACATGTGGCACATCTGGACATTTAACATTCAAAAACATTGTCAGCAAAGCAGAAAATACGTCTGGTGTCAAGATGTGAAGTTATTTACACACTAACTCTAAGTAACATTTTCTTGTAAATCAGACTGTTCACACTCATAAAAAGAATCAATTGTAAGTTTTGCTGAGTTTATCTCTGCCTGAAGTGGGAGACTGAGATGATGACGAGGAAGTTGAGAATCACAGTGAGCACAGAGATGAAGTACAGCAAATATATGAAGACAGCTGCAGACTGACTGATCTTTGTTTTGCTGCAGGAGGCATTGAGGAGTTGTGGAAAGCAGAGCTCTGTTCCATCCTGGTCCTCCATCTTTAGAGAGAGGAGGAGGAGAAGCTACAGCTCTTACAGCTTCTGACAAAAACCCCTTCAGACAATTGATATTTTAGTTTCTGCCTTATCCTTCATCCCTCCCCTTCTCTCTCTCTCTCCCTTTCTCTCTCTCTCTCTCTCTCTCTCTCTCTCTCTCTCTCTCTCTCTCTCTCTCTCTCCCTATTTATGTCCCCCTTCGTCTCTCCCTCCCGGGACTGTAAACTGGTCTGAAGCTTTACAAGAAACAAAAAAGAAATACTGATGATCAAAATCTGATTAATCCTACTGCTAACACTGAAAGATTAAATTTGGATAATTTTTACCGGCAGAACTTTTGTTCAAACCGGGAGCCCACAAAGTGATTCCAAGACTGGAATAATAAGCTCCTGTTTTTTGTAACAGTTAAGAGCAGTGCAACAGAGTTTTGAACTAGCTGTAGCTGAGCAGGTGAAATCTAGCTAAGACCTACATAAAGTGTGTCACTATAGTCTAAGCGAGTTGTGATGAAAGCATGGATTAAAATCTCAAAGTGTGCAGAGTAGTGATTTGCTGTTCGTGAACAAGTTGGCTCAAAGAGCCCAATCTTTAGCTTTTTCTTCAGCTGGCCTTTGTTTGCTTTGTTTGCTGTGGTTCTGTGTTCTGTTGTTTATTTAAAAGGTTTGATGAAAATGTTAAACAATATTTCCTTTATTTATTCATAGTAAAAAAAACATAAAAATAAGGATTTTATGTAAATAATGAATAAAAAGTTGCTTACCAATGCACAAACCATTCTTCAACGTACTGTAGGAGTTGTGGAGTAAATGGTAAATTGTTGATTGTATAGCGCTTTTATCCAAAGCACAATGTTGATTCCCATTCACCCAGTCACACACACACACTCGCACACTGATGGCGGTGGCTGCCATGCAAGGTGCTCACCTGACCCACTTGGAGCAACTTGGGGTTGTCTTACCCGAGGACATTTCGGCATGTACATGCTACAGTAAGGTTATTTGTTTTGTAGTGGGACATAAACTAGACTATCACCTGCATAAAAGAGATGCCACGTTTTCAGACAATTGAACCAAGAGGAAGTAAACACAGGGAGAAGAGGCCCAAGAATGGACCCTTGAGGCGATCCACACAATTTTGTGTACAGCCATCTGCCATAGAGTGGCCTGGTGAATGGTCTTTGTCCTGGTCTGAGGACATCCAGCTTTCTGAGTGCTTCTTGGTCTGCAAGAAGCACTCAGAAAGCTGGATGTGTGAGGGAAGAAAGTAAATTTATCATATGGTTAGATAATTAGCAAACAATTAACCCAGATGGGCTTATTGAAGAGGTCAAAAAGAGGATAAGAGATCACAGCCTGGGTCGTGTTTGGAGGAATGTTTGAGATCACAGCAGGCACTTTGTTGTTACAAGGCCCAAGCAGTGTAGCAGATAGTGAGTCCTGGGGTCGCAAGATCTAAAAGAGGGTAATAAAAGGGTTTTATTGACTTCGTTACTGATATCTTCAGATAATCTAGAAAGGGATAGGAGTGATGACTGTCAACTGCATGCACCTGGTTTCTTCATTTATGTTCTGTGAGGGTGGTTCCTTTCTTGGGTTTAAGTATAAATAGAAGGGGTTTGAGAGATACAAGTCAGAAACAACACTCAACATCCATGTGTTCTTCTCCATGCCGGCATGTATTAAACTGAGATGGTTCATCACGCTGATTTCTGTCTACAATTCTTCCAAGAGGAAAAATTTCTATTACAGATGTCAGGGTTTAGGAAAAGACTATAAACTACAGTCCTAAAGGTTCTTATTGACTTGGGTCATTTTCTTGGTGACAAACATTCTGCAACAGATTTTTGGTTGACTAAATCTTAATAAATTTTAAAGTCTTTAAAACTGTAGATCACAGTGCTAAAAACAAATACATTCATAAACATTGTTCTATCACACAAAGCTGTGGATTGGTCTACAAATTACCTGATTGACAAACACAAATTTGCAAGCTGAAGGTGTGAAGTCATTATTTCATACAACATTAAATAGGGAGAGAGAGAGAGAGAAGGGGAGGGTTGAAGGTTAAGACAGAAACTGATAAATCAGTTGTCTGACATAATTTTAGTCAGAAGCTGTCAGGACTGCAGCTTCTCCTCCTCTTCTCTCTGAGGATGGAGGATCAGAACAGAGCAGAGCTCTGCTTTCCACAACTCCTCAATGCCTCCTGCAGGAGACCAAAGCTCAGTCAGTCTGATATTGTCCTCATGTATTTGCTGTTGTTCATCTGTGGTTTCACTGTGGTTCTTAACCTGCTCGTCATCATCTCAGTCTCCCACTTCAGGCAGAGATAAACTCACCAAAACTTACCATTGATTCTTTTTATGAGTGTGAACAGTCTGATTTACAAGAAAATGTTACTTAGAGTTAATTCAATTCAATTCAACTTTATGTATATAGCGCTTGCAACTTTACAGAATAAAGTCAAGACTATAAAGATGTACAGAGAGAACCCAACAATTCCCCCTTGAGCAAGCCCTAGTTAACAGTGGAAAGGAAAAACTTTTAGTTTAACAGAAGAAACCTCCAGCAGAACCAGGCTCGGGTGGACGGCCATCTGCCTTGACCGGCTGGGATGAGTTGAAAGTGAACAGAGAAAAGAAAAGAGGAACAAAAAGCAACAACAAAACATCGGGCAGGTTGGTAGGACCAGTAGCTGCACACTGGAAAACACACAGCTTCAGAGGCAGGAAAGAAAAGGAGAAGGAAAGGAGCTCAGTGCATTGTGGGGTGGGTCCCCCAGCAGTCTAAGCCTATATTAGCATAAATATAACTAACTATATGCTTTATTAAAGAGGAAGGTTTTAAGCCTAGACTTAAAAGTAGAGAGGGTGTCTCCTTCCCGAATCTGAACCGGGAGCTGGTTCCACAGTAGTGGAGCTTGATAGCTAAAGGCTCTACCTCCCATTCTACCTTTGCAAATTCTGGGAACCACAAGTAGATGATATGGTGCAATGAGGTCTTCTATATATTATGGAGCCTGAACGTTCAGAGCTTTATATGTAAGAAGCAGGGTTTTAAATTCTATTCTAAATTTAATTGGAAGCCAATGGAGAGAAGCTAGTGAAGGTGAAATATGATCTCTCTTGCTAGTTCCAGTCAGCACTCTTGCTGCAGCATTTTGGATTAATTGCAGGCTCTTTAGGGAGTTACTGGGGCATCCTGAAAGTAGGGAATTACAGTAGTCCAACCTAGAGGTAACAAATGCATGGACCAGTTTTTCGGCATCACTTTGAGACAGGATGCTCCTAATTTTGGCAATGTTCCGTAGGTGGAAGAAGGCTGTTCTAGAGATTTGTTTTATATGTGAGTTAAAGGACAGATCCTGGTCAAAAATAACTCCAAGGTTCCTTGCAGTAGTACTGGAGGCCAGACTTATGCCATCTAGAGTAACAATAGAGTAACAATGGTTGGAGAGCATATTTCTTAAATTTTTGGGCCCAAATACTATGACTTCAGGTTTGTCTGATTTTAGAAGTAAAAAATTTTGGGACATCCAGGCCTTTATGTCTTATAGGCTTGAGGCTTTATTAACTGATTATTTTCGTCTGGTTCCAAAGATAAATATAGCTGGGTATCATCAGCATAGCAGTGGAAATTTGAATGTATTGGTCCTAACACAGAGCCTTGTGGAACTCCATAACTAACATTTGTGTGCATGGAGGATTCATCATTAACATGAACAAATTGAAATCTATCAGACAGATAAGATTTAAACCAACCTAGTGCAGTTCCTGTAATTCCAATTTCATGTTCCAGTCTCTGTAATAAAATGTTATGATCAATGGTATCAAATGCAGCACTAAGATCTAACAGAACAAGTATAGAGACTAGTCCATTATCTGAGGACAAGAGAAGATCATTGGTGACTTTTATCAGTGCTGTTTCTGTGCTATGATGAACTCTAACTACTTTTTTTTCATGTCCTGCCATCTGTCTTTTGAATTTCTCTCCCTGTTGGGACTATTATTGACCAACATTATTCCACCCAGGCTGTTACCATCTGCTTTCACTTCACTTCATTTTATATCGTCAATATAGTTCACATGTAAGAGTCTGTTGGAGTGTTAGTGCACATTTGAGGAAGAGAGACAGAATGTAAAATGTAGCACATTCATCATAGTTGTCATTTTCAAAGTTTACTTCTCATTTAGTTCTGTGTAACAGAAGTTACTTTGTGGTGCTTGTGAAAACAGACACAGAGGAAAAAATGGTTTGCAACCAGAAGCTGAATGAGAAACAGGACAGACTCAGACTGGAAATACACAGGTTAGTTATCTGCAGCAGAGAGAGAGATAGAGAGAGAGAGAGAGTGAGTGTGTGTGTGTGTGTGTGTGTGTGTGTAGGTGTGTGTGTGTGTGTGTGTGTGTGTGTGTGTGTGTGTGTGTGTGTGTGTGACTGGTTACTGATAATAAGCAAAATCACTGGAAATAATGAAGCATCACTTCAAAAATCCAACAGATTATCTGACAGTAACAACTTTAAGAACTGCACATTTTCACTGTTTGGATTTGTGAATTCACTCACTGAAGAACATGAACAAATTAATTTCTTTGTTCATAGAGCAGATCACATTTCAGTCACTGCACAGTCTCTGTTTACAGCATGTTGGTCTCACAGGAGCCAGGCTGCAGTATCTGAAGAGAGAAAATGAGTCTGATAGCTTTTCTAAACCAGGGATAGAACAAGGCGTAGATCACAGGGTTCAGACAGGGGTTAATATATGACAGAAAGACACCAAAGGCTGCAGGTAGATTATCTTCTAAAGTAACTGGGGTAAGGAACAAACCGTAATATGGGCACAAACACATTAAGAACACAACTACAACAACACCCAGAGTCCTGGCTGCTTTCAGCTCAGATTTCTTAGTCATTACAGTCCCTGAATGCTGGAGTGTGACGGCTGCAACATGAGAGCGCATGGCACGAGCCTGAGACACAGCCGTCACAAACACTCTCATATACAGAATAATGATCACAGTGACTGGCAAAATAAATGTCAAAATAGTGTCAACAATTGCATCAGCGTCACCAGCTAAAACTACACACTCTCCAAAGCAGGTCTTATACTTACCAGGTTGAGAAAGATTATACCTATTAATCACACCATTGTAGACAACAGAACAAATCCAACACATCCAAACACACATTTTAACTCTCCTCACAGTGACTCTGGTGGAGTAATGCAGAGGCTCACAAATAGCCACATAACGGTCCACTGATATGAGAACCATGTCTCCTATTGAGGCAGAGAGAAAGATACAGCTCACATAACCATGTAGAGAACACATGATGTCACCAATCAACCAACAGCCAGTTTGTCTGTAGGCTTCAAACACGGACTCGAGCCCAAAGAGAAAGTCTGACACAGCCAGATGAAGAGGTTGGTGGGTGTGTGCAGCTGCCTGCAGGGAGACAAAGACATGTAATGTAATATCAGACATTCATGTAAAGTGATATCTTACATGTGGCACATCTGGACATTTAACATTCAAAAACATTGTAAGCAAAGCAGAAAATATGTCTGGTGTCAAGATGTGAACTTATTTACACACTAACTCTAAGTAACATTTTCTTGTACATCAGACTGTTCAAACTTATAAAAAGAATCAATTGTAAGTCTTGCTGAGTTTATCTCTGCCTGAAGTGGGAGACTGAGATGATGACGAGCAGGTTGAGAATCACAGTGAACACAGAGATGAAGAACAGCAAATACATGAGGGCAGCGTCAGACTGACTGATCTTTGGTTTCCTGCAGGAGGAATTGAGGAGTTGTGGAAAGCAGAGCTCTGCTCCGTCCTGATCTTCCATCCTCAGAGAGAGGAGGAGGAGAAGCTGCAGCCCTGACAGCTTCTGACTAAAACTCGGTCAGACAAACTGATTTATCAGTTTCTTTCTTAACCTTCATCCCTCCCCTTCTCTCTCTCTCTTTGAGAGTGTGCACTCTATGACATGTAACAGTGTGTGATGTGAGTGTTTTGGCTTCAGTTTTCCCTTCTATTTTTTTTTTTGTCTTTCTTTAATGTGTGTTTCTAATTAAGTGTAATTCTTAATTTTTGGGTGGGTGCAGCAACAAATGGTTAAATAACTGATGTGCTTCATGTAAATGACTTGTTTGAATTGATTACTTGAGAACAGATATAAAGTGTAATAGAAAATGTATTTATTTATTATTATTTAAAATTTATTGATCTTAAAAAAGCATTTTATATAATGGAAATGTTTTCCAGTGACGAATTATCGTCACTGGAAAACATTTATTCTTAGGTAAAATTATTTAGATAATAGATTACATTGTGTTCAGCTAAATAACTTAATTAAAAACATTGAAATTAAATTGTGGAGTCCCACAAGGCTCAGTCTTGGGTATTTTACAATGTTAGTAAATGTTTCCAGACTGTTGCATTGTATTCTGACTGCTGAGGACATCTGTTTCTCTGGAACACATATTGAACAGCATTTGGAGTTAATACAGAGGGAGCTGGCCGTTTTAACAAAATTGTTTGGTAGAAATAAATAATCACTTAAACTAATACAATTTTTTAGAAATCCCAACGTCAATTTGCATAGTGGATAGCAAATGACATGGAAGTTTTGAAATTTGAAATTCATTTTTACATTCCTTATTAATTCTAAATTGAATTGGAAATCTCATCATGTCAACGTTGTCATTATTGTCATTGTATTTAATGGCTCTAAATTCTCAGGATTTACTGAATTTCAAAATACTACAAATTATGTACAGAATTAATGCCAAGCATCTCCTATATGATCATGTCATTTCCCACTTCAGTCAGTAGAAAAGAAATGATGGATTTAATTTTCAAGCAGAGAGAACGGTAAGTGGATTGTTGTTAATTACCCACCTGGTCAATACAATCATCCATTCTGGGAAGCGGAAATGAATCAGGTTTGGTAACACAATTTACTTTACGAAAGTCAGTGCACAAAAGTGGTGTTTCATCTGCTTTGGGGACTAACAAGCAGGGAGAAGCCCAGCTAGATGAACATGATTTAGCAATACTATTTTCCAACATATACTTCACTTCAGCATCCAAAACATATTCAGATGGACAAGAAATGAAATCATCTTTTCTTGCCATTCTCTTTCAGTAACAACCAAGAATAAAAAAAACAACAAATAACAATTGCTTAACTGCTGTATAAACAGCAACAGAGTGTACCCTTCTAACTACCTACACAAAGTCTACATAAACTCAACTCTAGTCTTCGAGCAGTACTGGCGGTGGGAAATTAAACACCGAAACTGGATGGGCCAGAGGGCCATCACACAGAGTCCCTCTCCCAAAGGTCTCTAGCATGCAGGCATGATAAAACAGTAAGTAGTAAGTAAGTAAGTAAAATTTATTTTTCAAATCTAAATTAATACACAATTATGCAACTATAAGAGGCAGTGAGCTAAAACCTGAAGAAGAGTGTCTTCAGTTGCTTTTGAAAAGATTCAGCAGAATCAGCCACACACACTGACAGAGGGAGGGTGTTTCACAGTGTGGCAGCAACTGTCCTACTTCCTGAAAACAAAGATTCCCCCGAGTTTTAAAATGGGTTTTGGGGACAACAAGCTGATTTTGACCTGATGACCTCAAGGCTCTAGAGGAGACATAAGGGGTCAACAGCTCAGAGATGTACACAGAAGCCTGAACATGAAGGGCTTTGTAAGTGAGCACCAGAATTTAAAATCAATTTTATATTTCTGTTGATGTTAAAAGCCTCAGTGCTGAGTTCTGAACAATCTGAAGGTGATTTCTAACATGTTTGTTAAGACATGTGAACAGTGAATTACAATAATCTAAATGGGATCAGATAAAAGCAAGTATGATAATCTGTAAATTTACATGTGACAACATTTTCCTCACTTTTGAAATATTCTGCAGAGGATTAAAAAATCTTTTGACCATCTCTCCTGAATGTTGATTTAGGGACATGGCTCGAGCAAATACAAGGTTCAAACACAAGGTTCCTGAGGCTTGACTGAACAGAGGAGGCCCAGGAACCAAACTGTTGCAGAATTCTATCTTGGGCAACGATCAAAGTGTCTTTCATTTTTGGATTTAGTTGAAGGTAGTTTCTGCCCAACCACTCCTTAATACAAGATAAACATTCCAACAAGTAGACAAGTGAATCTCAGATAGTCTGAAAGAACAATATAACAGAATATCATCAGCATATAACTGATAAGACACATGCTCAAAATGCTGAATAATCAGAGCAAGAGGTGTCATATACAATAAAACAGCAAGGAACCTAAAACTGATCCCTGTGGTACTCCACATTAAAAAGGCATAGAGTCAGACATGATCTGGTTTACAGCAACAGAATAAGTTCTATCAGTAAGATACGAAGAAAACCACTGAAGTACAGAGCCAGACAAACCAATAACATTTTGGAGACAATTGATCACAATTTTGTGGTCAACTAAAACAGCCACCAGAGGGTGTTTCATAGTCAATGTGTTGCTGTCTCAACATACCACACCAAAAAACACACTGAAAATTGCTTTTCTCTCATTATTCAACTTGCTGTTGGTGACAATTTTTTTTGTACTGGTGTTCAGGACAGCAGTACTTTGGTGCGGGGTGCAAGTGGCAGTTCGCCAGCTAACAAATGAAAAAAACTTTTCCCCTTCTTGTATTTACTTTTGCACTGGGCCTTACATATGACCCAGTTGTCCATCTAGAAGTGAGGAGCAAAATGATTCAACCTCACAGTCTGTGCTACAATTAACAACATCTCATTTGTGTTGCTTTCTTGGCAGCTTCTTTCATTTGCCTTTTTTCCACATTTATTTATCCTTCTTTTTATGGTTAGTACTTCTAAACAAAGCACTACTTTGAATATTACTTTGTCATTGACAACTTTATCATCAGCTGCTATATCTTGTTCTTCCTCAGTGCTTGACAGACTCAAATCTGCTGCAATCTCAGTCACTCCGGCTTGTTTCCATTGACCTGTATGTTCTTGTCCTCCATCTTTCTATGATATACCTGGATGAGCTGGGCCTTGATGTTCTCCCACCCTGTCATCATATCCTGCCTCCACTATCCATCTGTGCCTGTTATGCCTGTTGAGCAACACCAAGATTGTGGATTCAATTCCTTCTATTTTAAATTGTATCACTACACTTAGTTTACATTGAATTGAGGTTGAACCATATATACCATTCTTTGGAAAGATACAAGTTTCAGAAGTGAGAACTTACATCATAAAGACATCATCTTCATTGCTGACACAATTTGGCAAATGGACTTTGATGGTAACCAGACAAACCCTTTTAGGCCTCACAATAAAAGTATGCCTGAGAGACACTACCCTGAAAACAAAGAATTCTAATCAAACCCTGACTAGAAGAAAAAACAACCAAGGAAGAAGGACCACCACGACAGGCCCATTCCACATCTAAAGAGCCAGAATGAACTGACTACATCAGATGTGTGTCTTTAAATGAAATAACATCACCGTTTTGGCATATGGCTTTAAAAAAACGTTTGAGCAAGGAGAATCATTTAGGAGGTGTGGGTACTATTGAATTTATCATCATTACATTTATTCTCCATCTTTATATGTTCCATACATCCAGGATATCTAAAGGTCTTAAAAAGCTCTAAATAAAGTTTACCTAATAAAGCCCTAATAAAGACCCTAAAACCTTTACCAACCCTGTTAGACTTTCGTCCAATGAGTTTACAGAGTCAAACCTTCCTTCTGCTCTAAGAAAGAGGTGCCACCTACTGAATGATCCAGGCCACAGCTTCACAGGTAACACAGGTCACATTTTTCCACGTTTCAGTTTAAGAGTTTTGACAGATTATAGATGTATGACATTCAGGACAAATTTATGATGACAATTGTGGGGAATATTTCTTTTAACAGCAGCAGCTCAAATTCTAAAATTGCTAAAGGATTAAATTAATTCATTTTATTAATCATAGCAAGGTACTTATTCTTGCTTTTAATGTTTGCTCCTATCATATGAAAAAAATGCATTTGCTGACTTTACAGGTTTACAGGTGCTGTCATTGATAACACAGTAACAATTTCATTTTAAAAACAGATGTTATGTATGTAATGTAATGTAATGTATTTGTATGTAAGAATTGATCGGCGAAGTTGAAAAGCAAGTACAATACATGTTCAATGTTCGTCATACAACGATCTCCAGAGTGAAGAATTTGCTGGAGCGTCAGATTCGTCAGATTCGAAAAAGATTACCTCTACAAAAACAAAATAGAATGTTTTATATTTTGTTGGTCAAGGTTTATATCCAAATGCAAATTCTCCAAATCCTCACTTTGTTTAGTGCACTAAATAATATTTCCACAGTGTTAGGCTGCATACAAACCCTACTTAAAAAGTAGGACTGAACAACCCTGTCCCCTGAAAAGCAAACTTTTGAAGAAAGTTGCTGCAGCTGGTTTTGAGGAAAGACGCTGTGTTCACTCCTGACAGAATCAAAATGATCTGATAATGAAAAACTGCTCAAGAGTATTTATTTATTATTAATTAGGTTAAGTGTATCTTTTTTATTTTTGTTGTTAACAGCTTGTCAGCATTTATGTTTCTGTGGGGGCTCATCTGTGGTTGAGACACATTTATTTGGAGGGAGGCTTAAATCCTCCAGGTTTAATAAATTTAACCCACTTTGAATAAAAGTTATGACTTTTTCTTTCTTCTAGCGACCTGGTGTGTTATTGGGTAGAAAATCAAGCTGGAATTCATTGGTCTCCATGATCAAATCTCAGTCAATGTGTCAAGTGTGTCCTTATGTCTGCTTGTTCCCCGGGCACCACGTGTGGCTGCCTACTGCTCCCCCCCCCGGTGGATGGGTTAATTGGAGAGGACACGTTTTATGGACAGAAATGGCTTATGAAGAGTAAATGAATGTTGAAATGAATGATTTTCAGAATAAATAGTCGCAAATTAGGTTTGTAAAGTGGTTCTCTCCTTAAATGCGTAGAATAAATAAACTTTCTGCAGACTTTATTTACAAAGCACATTTGGACCAAATCTGGATGAGACTTGTACTTTAAAACTTCATCAACAGCATCACATTCAATACTGGTTAAATATTTGTATCATTTTGTATCAGTAACTCATAGACATAATTATCTTACTGCAGTTCTGCTACTATCAAGTACTTCAATATTGAGCTTCTGAAAAGAAAAGGAAACTAGTCCTGCCTCTCCCCAGTTGGCTAAACAAATATTTCTCAGTCTCCTGCTCCTTTTCATATCCTGCTATTTTTCTTTTGAAATCTGCTCCATTGTTCAAACTTTATAATAATTATATAAATCAGGAGAAAAATCCAAGAGATTATCTGACAGTAACAACTTTAAGAACTGCACATTTTCACTGTTTGGATTTGTGAATTCACTCACTGAAGAACATGAACAAATTAATTTCTTTATTTGTCCATAGAGCAGATCACATTTCAGTCGTTGCACAGTCTCTGTTTACAGCATGTTGGTCTCACGGGAGCCAGGCTGCAGTATCTGAAGAGAGAAAATGAGTCTGATAGCTTTTCTAAACCAGGGGTAGAACAAGGCGTAGATCACAGGGTTCAGACTGGGGTTAATATACATCGTAAAGATTGCAAAGCCTTCAACGAACACATCAATAGAGTAATTAAAAAAATAAGAGAGAAAAAAATAGTAATATGGGAAAAAACATAGTAAGTACACACCTATAACAATACCCAGAGTCCTGGCTGCTTTCAACTCAGATTTCATAGTCATTACAGTCCCTGAATGCTGGAGTGTGACGGCTGCAACATGAGAGCGCATGGCACGAGCCTGAGACACAGCCGTCACAAACACTCTCAGATACAGAATTACAATCACAGTGATTGGAATAATGATTGAGAAAGCAATGTCAACAACTGCTGAAATGTAGTCAAAAGAAAGAGAACACTTCCCATAGCAGGAATTATATCTACCTGGTTGTGTTAATTGATTTTGTAACATGATACTGTAGTAGACAACACAACATATCCAAAATATACAAATATACATTTTAACTCTCCTCACAGTGACTCTGGTGGGGTAATGCAGGGGGTCACAAATAGCCACATAGCGGTCGACTGATATAAGAACCATTTCTCCTACTGAGGCAGAGAGAGAGATTGAGCCCACAAAACTATGTAGAGAACACATGACATCACCAAGAAACCAACAAGCTGTGTGTCGGTAAACTTCGATTGGTGTCACAAGCCCAAACAGAAAGTCTGACACAGCCAGAGAGAGGATGAGGAGGTTGGTGGGTGTGTGCAGCTGCCTGCAGGGAGACAAAGACATGTAATGTAATATCAGACATTCATGTAAAGTGATATGTCTTACATGTGGCACATCTGGACATTTAACATTCAAAAACATTGTCAGCAAAGCAGAAAATACGTCTGGTGTCAAGATGTGAAGTTATTTACACACTAACTCTAAGTAACATTTTCTTGTAAATCAAACTGTTCACACTTATAAAAAGAATCAATTGTAAGTTTTGCTGAGTTTATCTCTGCCTGAAGTGGGAGACTGATATGATGACGAGCAGGTTGAGAGTCACAGTGAACACAGAGAAGAAGTACAGCAAATGTATGAGGACAGCGTCAGACTGATTAAGCTTTGGTTTCTTGCAGGAGGCATTGAATAGTTGTGGAAAGCAGAGCTCTGCTCTGTTCTGATCCTCCATCCTCAGAGAGAGGAGGAGGAGAAGCTGCAGCCCTGACAGCTTCTGACTAAAACTCTGTCAGACAACTGATTTATAACTTCCTTTCTTAACCTTCATCCCTCCCCTTCTCTCTCTCTTTCCTGTTGCATCACTTCTGCATTTTCTCTCTATTACTTTACATTTTGTTCTCTGTTCCCTGATGACTCACAGATCTGATATACTTTAATACTGCTTCCTGCTTCTGTAGCTGAGGGATTAATGCACAGCTACAGAATCCAGTTTAGCTAAAAAGGAAGCAAAGGTCATCAACCTATTGCCATGGTCTTGTAACAAAAGAGATCTTGTACAGCCATTTACCTGGTCAACAAATTGAATATATGGATGTTTTGGATTGAATAACAATATTATGGAAGTTGCAGTAAGAGTAGCATTTAAATCATCAGAGCAGTCTCTGCTTATAGTAACACCTCTTTTAGCTCTTTCATGGTATTTCACGAGCTTCTTGTGTTTGTATTTCTTTTTACTTTGGAACTTCCAGGCTGTACAGATATTTTTGTACACTATGCCAGCCCAGCCACTTGGTTATGTAGGATTTCATGTGTACCCTGCCTGCTGGCATCTTGCACCCTGCTGTTATGTACTGGATTGTTTCAGGGGGCATATTTTCACTGTCTGGTATTGATCTTGTACTTTTAAATAAGATCTAACTCCTGAGCTGCTAGAATTAGTGCCTTTGTTATAGTCCACCTCTGTCCAGCCACTGCTAGTAGCTGGTGCTTTGCTCCTTTGGTGTTACTACCAATTCCTTTCTGGTCTTTGCCCATGTATTGATCCATGTGGCTGCTCATCTTAGCTGCTATGATACCTGACAGGAGCTTCCATGTTGTGCAGAGGCAGGTTATTGGGCAGTAGTTGGATGGATCTGTTCCTTTTTGGGGTTCCTTCAGGATCAGGACTGTGCGTCCTTCAGTTATACATTCAGGGTGGGTCCCATCCACTTGTAGATTTTTCATTTGTGCCTCCATGAGCTCATGGATTGAGGTTAGCTTCTTTAACCAGTAGGCACGATCATATCAGGGCCTGGATATTGAACACACCCAAATCGGGTGTGTTCCAGTGTGGGCCCTTTAGGCCCAATTGTTCTTTCCTTGCTCTAATCTTAGCTTCTTGCTGCTCCATTTCTGCCTTAACTTAACTTCTTCTACCCTAAGCTTAACTTTTTGTTCCTCTAGAGTGTATCTTTGCCTCAATGCTTAATAAAACCAAGACTAATAAAGCCTTTCTTTCTAGTTCAACCTTAAGACATACTTTTGAAGCTGAAGATGCTACAGAGTGAACAGAAATTGTTTTGGATTTCCTGGACCTCCTTGAGGACACCACAGACACACTGTCCTCAGGACTTACACAATCATTTGCCTTATTTGCTTCGTCAATGCACTGGTCTGCCTCTTCAATCTAACAGGCAACATCATCACAAAACAATTGGTTGAACTCTGTCAACGCCTTGGTTTCCACTAGCTCCAAGCAGCAGTCATCCTCCATTAAACTAATTATCTTGCTCTTTTGTTTCGCCAGCTGTTGTCCTTTCTCACTTCTATATAACTTTCCAAAGCACTCTCCATGGCCTTAAGACTTGGGTTTGATTGTCATATTTCCCCTTTAGCTGGATCAATTTCTCCTTCGATTATTTGCTATGTAGTAATCCATGTGTTTAGTCCGTGTAGAGGTTTCTTACTAATGTAGAGGGAATCTTACTCGTATCTGATGGTCCAACAATTAGTTCACTCCAGAGATCGTTGTATGAAGAACACTGAACATGTATTTTATTCCTCGTTTCTCAACTTAGTCGACAATGGACTAATTCAACAATACAAGTTTATGAACAGTAATTTCAGAATTACGTTCACAAAACAGTTTCATCAAATCCGTTTTTCAAAGTATAGTTTTTCCCATTTGTCTTTGATATATACGGTGTCATTGTTTTTTGCCTAGAGCAGAATGTTATATAGTCTTGAGATTGAAATTGTCATATACTCTGAAAAAGTTATTATGGTTAAGATTATGTTTATTTTGCAGAGACTGAAACCTTTTCACTGTGTTGACAAGTTGTGAGTCCTGTTTCTATCCAAGATCCAAATCTTTTATCACCTCTATTCGGAAGAAATTCTGAATTATGCCATCTAAATATATTTAAAATATTAGAAATTCCACATCCATCGACAAATTCCGTTATTGTTTAGAGTGAGATTTAACCAGTTCTTATAGATATGTTCCAGCGGATCTGCCAGACCAATTACTGCTTGTAGAGGACAACTGGGTGACATTGTCATTTTTAATTCTTTCCATGTGGCTCTGTAATCACTATTACACCAATATATTAAAGGAATTAATTTGGAGGTACTATAATGCAACCAGAAGGGGTTAACAACGTTGATAGTTGTTATTCCACACAGTAGCATGAGAGTTAGAAGAGAAGGAGAAATTCTGGAGTGAGTTAGATGAAGTGATGCAGAGCATCTCCAGAGGTGAGAGAGTGATGATTGGGGCAGATTTCAATGGACATGTAGGTGAAGGGAACAGAGGTGATGAGAATGTGATGGACACAGATGGTGGTAGACTTTTCAAAGAGGATGAAAATGGCTGTAGTGAATTTTGCATTGCAATTGCATTTATCGTTCATACTTCAACAACTGTCACTTAGAGAACAATTTCTTCACGTCATCAATATTATAACTAAAAGATTAATGCATTTGTTTTTATATCCTATACTATAACACACACACAATAATATTTATTTTATTTATTTATTTATTTTTTCAACTACGCCAGGGATCGTAGGCCTCTCGGATAATTCGGTAATGTTTGGGGGGAGTTCTTCTTCTTCCACGCACCCACGTCTGAATGCTAAATAGACCTCCTGTTGATCATCCGGTTGGTCGTCAGTATATACATTATACACGGGTGAAGGATCTGTTAGCGTAGGGGTGATGGGTACCACAGCGTCATCCATAAAACCACTTCGGGCTGTCTCCTCTTCATAATACAGCCTCTCTATAAAAAATATATATAACATTTTGGTCAATACACACACACACACACACACTTATACTTAGCTCAATATCTCCCGAATTGTATTTAACATGGTAAACATACCCCTGGTTTCCCCGATGTTCTAGATTTAACTCCACGGGAGTTGTACGCTTCTCAACGCGTCTCTTGTTACGCGGCGCACAGCACTCCATCGCAGCTTCTAAAACAGGTTCGATAGTAGACAGATCTCCGTGAGACATACCTGTTGGTCCGTATGCCATTTTTTGATCTTGTGTGGAGAAAAATATTAGCGGCAACAATCGCTAGGTCGATAATAACGAAAAATTCAGCAGCGATAATAACGAAAAAATTCAGCAGCAACAGCAACAACAGCAACAGCGTTAGCGGCAACAATCGCTAGGTCGATAATAACGAGGCTACTTCTTAAACTATATACAAGTTTTAAAAGAGGTGTTCCCTTTAACATGTGACGTTGAAAACAGTTGATTGGAGGCTCCAAAGATTTTATTGTAACTGACAGATGTCATTTTACTATAAACCATCACGCGAACAACCCTAGTGGTGGTACATGCACCTTCATGTGATTAGGAAGGAGGAGGAGGAGGAGGAGGGGTTATGGGGTTACTAGCTGTCAATAGGCATCATTTACACTCAAGCACTACACGCTATTTACATGCACACTCATGTGATTAGGAAGGTGGAGGAGGAGGAGGAGGAGGAGGGGTTATGGGGTTACTAACGGTCAGTAGGTATCATGCACACTCATGCACTACACGCACGATACATGCACACTCATGCACATGCACGTGCACGCGCTTTGGGGCGGTTCTTATACTACTGTTGTGTAATTATCAGGGAGGAGCTGAGAGAGACTCTGGGTGGTTTGGAGCTGCTTCCAGATGATTGGAACACTAAAGCTAATGTGATCAGGGAGACAGGTAGGAGGGTGTCATCTGGAAAGAGAAAATTGGACAAGGAGATTTGGTGGTGGAACGAGGAAGTCCAGGAGTGTATACAGGCAAAGAGGTTAGCTAAAAAGAAGTGGGACACTGAGAGGACTGGAGACTAGACAGGAGTACACTGGACACTAAAGAGTGAGAGGTGGATTTGTACAGGTTGGCCAGACAAAGAGATAGAGATGGGAAGGATGTTCAGCAGGTTAGTGTGATTAAAGGTAAGGATGGAAATGTATTGGTGCCATCCTCCATGTTGGTGACAGATGCCAGGAGTGTGATGGGAAGATGGAAGGAAAACTTGGAAGAGTTGATGAATGAGGAAAATGAAAGGGAACGAAGAGTAGAAGAGGTGACTGGTGTGGAGCAGGAAGTAGCAAAGATTAATAAGAGTGAAGTGAGGAGGACGTTGAAGAGGATGAAGAGTGGAAAGGCAGTTGGTCCTGATGACAAACCTGTGGAGGTATGGAAGTGTCTAGGAGAGATAGCAGTAGAGTTTATGAGTTAACAAGATCTTGGAAGGTGAGAGGATGCCCGAGGGATGGAGAAGTGTACTGGTGCCCATTTTTAAGAACAAGGGAGATGTGCAGAGCTGTGGCAACTACAGAGGAATAAAGCTGATGAGCCAAACAATGAAGTTGTGGGAAAGAGTAGTGGAAGCTCGGCTAAGGGCAGAGGTGAACATTTGTGAGCAGCAATATGGTTTCATGCCTGGAAAGAGTCCAACAGATGTAGTATTGGCTTTGAGGATGCTGATGGAGAAGTACAGAGAAGGTCAGAGGGAGTTGCATTGTGTCTTCGTAGATTTAGAGAAAGCGTATGACAGGGTGCCGAGAGAGGAGCTGTGGTATTGTATGAGGACGTCTGGAGTGGGAGAGAAGTATGTTAGAGTGGTGCAGGACATGTATGAGAGCTGTAAGACCGTGGTGAGGTGCTGTAGGTGTGACAGAGGAGTTCAAGGTGGAGGTGGGTCTGCATCAAGGATCGGCTCTGAGCCCCTTCTTGTTTGCTCTGGTGATTGACAGACTAACAGATGAGGTTAGACAGGAATCTCTGGGGACTATGATGTTTTCAGATGACATTGTGATAGTTATGGATAGACATTGTGAGAGCAGGGAGCAGGTGGAGCAAAATCTAGAGAGGTGGAGGTCTGCTCTGGAAAACAGAGGAATGAAGCTTAGCCGCAGTAAGACAGAATACATGTGTGAGAATGAGAGGGATCCAGGTGGAACAGTGAGGTTACAGGGAGCATAGGTGAAGAAGGTGCAGGACTTTAAGTATTTAGGGTCAACGGTTCAGAGCAACAGAGAGTGTGGAAAAGAGGTGAAGAGGCGAGTGCAGGCAGGTTGGAACGGGTGGAGAAAAGTGTCATGTGTGTTGTGTGATAAAAGAGTATCAGCAAGAATGAAAGGAAAGGTGTTCAAGACGGTGGTGAGACCAGCGATGTTGTTCGGCTTAGAGACCGTGGCACTGAAGAAAAGACAGGAGGCAGAGCTGGAGGTAGCAGAGCTTAAGATGTTGAGGTTCTCTTTGGGAATGACGAGGATGGACAGGATCAGGAATGAGGACATCAGAGGGAATGTTGAAGCAATGTATGAATCCTTGTATGTTGGATTTGAGTATTGAATTAGTTTATGTCAACGCTAACTGATTCAGAAATTTGTAGACTTTTTGGACTTTGGAAATCAAATTCTGGTTACTATTGTTTAAACTAGGAACTAATATCTTTTTCCTTGGTAGAAAAATGTTTGTGAGGACCACTGAACTCTGTGAGACATTCAATTCAATTCAACTTTATTTATATAGCGCCAATTCACAACAAATTCATCTCAGGGCACTTTACAGAATAAAGTCAAGATTATAAAGATATATAAAGAGAACCCAACAATTCCCCCTGGATCAAGCCATAGGCAACAGTGGAGAGGAAAAACTCCCTTTAACGGAAGAAACCTCCAGCAGAACCAGGCTCAGGGTGGACGGCCATCTGCCTCGACCGGTTGGGGTGAGTGGAAAGGGGAGAGAGAAAAGAACAGAGCAACAAAAAGCAATAACAAAACATCGGGCAGATTGGTAGGACCAGTAGCTTCACGCTGGAAGACACACAGCTTCAAAGCCGGGGGACACCTGCAGAAAGGGACAGAGAGAGGGGGACAGAGGAGGACAAAGACAACTACGGGAGAGAACACACAGAGTTAATGACATACAGTGGTGACAATTGCGGGGTGAGAGGAGAGGAGGGTGGTCAAGAGGAGGAAAGGAGCTCAGTGCATTGGGGGGTGGGTCCCCCAGCAGTCTAAGCCTATGGCAGCATAACTATAACTAACTATATGCTTTATTAAAAAGGAAGGTTTTAAGCCTAGACTTAAAAGTAGAGAGGGTGTCTGCTTCCCGAATCTGAACTGGGAGCTGGTTCCACAAGAGAGGAGCTTGATAGCTAAAGGCTCTACCTCCCATTCTACTTTTGGAAATTCTGGGAACCACAAGTAGGCCTGCATTCTGAGAGCGAAGTGGTCTACTGGGATGATATGGTGCTATGAGGTCTTCTATATATGATGGAGCCTGACCATTCAGAGCTTTATATGTAAGAAGCAGGGTTTTAAATTCTATTCTACATTTAATGGGAAGCCAATGGAGAGAAGCTAGTGAAGGTGAAATATGATCTCTCTTGCTAGTTCCAGTCAGCACTCTTGCTGCAGCATTTTGGATTAATTGCAGGCTCTTTAGGGAGTTACTGGGGCATCCTGAAAGTAGGGAATTACAGTAGTCCAACCTAGAGGTAACAAATGCATGGACCAGTTTTTCGGCATCACTTTGAGACAGGATGCTCCTAATTTTGGCAATGTTCCGTAGGTGGAAGAAGGCTGTTCTAGACATTTGTTTTATATGTGAGTTAAAGGACAGATCCTGATCAAAAATAACTCCAAGGTTCCTTGCAGTAGTACTGGAGGCCAGACTTATGCCATCTAGTGTAACAATATGGTTGGACATCATATCTCTGAGATTTTTGGGCCCAAATACTATGACTTCAGTTTTGTCTGAGTTTAAAAGTAAAAAATTGTGGGAGATCCAGGCCTTTTTGTCTTGTAGGCATGCTTGAAGCTTTATTAACTGATTATTTTCATCTGGTTCCATAGATAAATATAGCTGGGTATCATCAGCATAACAGTGGAAATTTATGGAGTGTTTTCTAATAATGTTGCCTAAAGGAGACATATATAAAGTAAAAAGTATTGGTCCTAACACAGAGCCTTGTGGAACTCCATAGCTAACCTTTGTGTGCATGGAGGATTCATCATTAACATGAACAAATTGAAATCTATCAGATAGATAAGATTTAAACCAACCTAGTGCAGTTCCTGTAATTCCAATTTCATGTTCCAGTCTCTGTAATAAAATGTTATGATCAATGGTATCAAATGCAGCACTAAGATCTAACAGAACAAATATAGAGATGATTCCAGTATCTGAGGCCATGAGAAGATCGTTGGTGACTTTTACCAGTGCTGTTTCTGTACTATGATGAACTCTAAATCCTGACTGAAAGTCTTCATACAAATTATTCCTATTAAGGTGATCACCTAATTGTTTTGCGACTACTTTTTCAATTATTTTAGAAATACAGGGGAGATTAGATATTGGTCTGTAATTGGCTAAAACACCTGGGTCAAGACAGGGTTTTTTAAGTAATGGTTTAATTACAGCTACCTTATAGGCCTGTGGTACATAGCCTGTTTCTAAGGATAGATTGATGATATTTAATATGAACGTATCTATTAAGGGTAAAGCTTCCTTGAGCAGCTTAGTTGGAATAGGGTCTAGCAGACAGGTTGTTGGTTTAGATGAGGTAATAATTGAAGTTAGCTCAGAGAGATCTATGGGTAAAAAGCAGTCTAACAGGGATTGGGGCCTTATCGATGACTCTAGCACTGTTGAACATGAAGATCTATCTGTAATTTTTAGGGGGAGGATCTGGTGAATTCGTTCTCTAATAGCTACAATTTTATTCATAAAGAAGCTCATGAAGTCATTGCTGCTCAAAGTTAAGGGAATAGTAGGCTCAACAGAACAATGGCTCTTAGTCAGCCTGGCTACAGTGCTGAACAGAAACCGGGGGTTGTTCTTGTTTTCTTCTATTAATGATGAATAATATGCTGTTCTGGCATCACTGAGAGATTTTTTGTACATTTTTAAACTATTTTTCCAGGCTAAATGATATTCTTCTAACTTTCTGGAACGCCACTTCCTTTCTAACTTTCGTGTTGCCTGTTTTAAGTTGCGTGTTTGTGAACTATACCATGGAGATCGCCTCTGCTGGTTTACTGCCTTCTTTTTTAGAGGGGCAACACTATCGAGTATTGTACGTAGTGAGGCGGCAGAATTGTCAACAAGATAATCTACTTGTGCAGGAGTAACATTAAGGAGACTACTTTCCATTGGTGAAGCAAATGATGAAGAAATAATTTCTTTAAATTTGTTGACAGCTTTTTCACTTAAGCATCTGCTATAGTGGAATTTTTTCCCTAACTGCTATATAGTCCGTTATTGTAAATTCAAATGTTATTAAAAAATGGTCAGACAGAAGAGAGTTGTGAGGAAATATGGTTAAATTATCCGCTTCAATTCCATACGTAAGGACAAGGTCTAACGTGTGACTAAAACAGTGAGTGGGTTTATTTACATTTTGGAAAAAAACCAAATGAATCTAATAATGAATTAAACGCAGTGCTCAGGCAGTTACTGTCAGCATCTACATGAATGTTAAAGTCACCCACTATAATGACTTTATCTGTACTAAGCACTAAATCAGATAGAAAATCAGAAAATTCAATCAAAAACTCTGAATAAGGGACTGGAGGACGGTACACGATAACAAATAATAGTGGTTTTTGAGTTTTCCGGTTTGGGTGTGAAAGGCTAAGAGTAAGGCTCTCAAATGAGTTATAACTATGTTTAGGTCTAGGGTTTATTGATAAGCTACAATGGAAGATTGCTGCAACTCCTCCACCTCGGCCTGTGCTTCTAGGAACATGATAATTAATATGACTTGGGGGGGTTGACTCATTTAAACTGACATATTCTTCCTGCTGCAACCAAGTTTCAGTGAGACAGAATAAATCGAATTGATGATCACTTATTAAGTCATTTACTAACAGAGATTTAGAAGAGAGAGATCTGATATTTAATAATCCACATTTAATAGTTTTGGGGTTTTGTTCTGTAAGAGGAGTAGTCTTAACTTTTATTAGGTTATTATGATTAACTCCTCTTGTTGTCATATTTACTTTATGTAATTTAGGTCGGGGAACAGACACAGTCTATAGGTATGTGGGAGTTGTCGGGGGGTGACGGTTGTAAGGACACTGCAGGGAGGCGTGTAGGACTGGGTCTCTGCATCCTAGATTCAACTCTGGATTGTCATACTTTTGGTTGTTTAATAAAACCAGCCATATTTCTGGATAAGAAAGCTGCACCATCTAAAGTAGGATGGATGCCATCTCTCCTAATCAGCCTAGGTTTTCCCCAAAAACGTTTCCAATTGTCTATGTAGCCCACATCGTTTGCTGGACACCACCTAGACAGCCAGCGGTTGAATGACGACATGCGGGTGTACATGTCGTCACTGGTCAGATTTTGCAGGGGGCCAGAGAAAATTACGGAGTCCGACATTGTTTTGGCAAAGTTACACACCGATTCAACATTCATTTTAGTGACCTCTGATTTGCGTAATCGGGCGTCATTAACTCCCACGTGAATAATAATATTACTGTATTTATGTTTATCCTTAGCCAGGAGTTTCAAATATGATTCAACGTCGCCCGCTCTGGCCCCAGGAAGACATTTGACTACGGCCGCTGGAGTCTCTAACTTCACGTTTCTGACTATGGAGCTGCCAATTACCAGAGTTGGTTTCTCAGCGGGTTTGTCGCTGAGTGGTGAAAATCGGTTTGAAACGTGAACCGACTGGTGGTGAACCTCGGGCGTCTGTTTAGCATTAGATCTCTTACGAACCGTCACCCAGCCGGACTGGCTTCCCGGCTGCTCGGGAACTGCCGGGGGACAGCTAGCAGGGGCTATGCTAGGTCGGCCCGCACCAGCTACCGGGGCCTGACTAGCTGAGTTGTTTTCCATGGTGCGGAGCCGTGCTTCCAATTCCGTGAGCCTCGACTCCAATGCTGCAAAAACCTTACACTTATTACATATACCATTATCACTAAAGGAGGCAGAGGAAAAACTGAACATAAGACACACCGAGCAAGTGAGAGAAGGAGAGACAGAAGGAGACAGAGAAGCCATTGCTAATGGATAACTGCTAAGCTAACGAAGCTAATATAAGTGAAATGTGGAATTTGTAAACTTTAGCTGGTTATGTTTTGCAAAAGCAGGTGCTTGTGTAATACAAGCGTATGTTATGACTAAGTATTAATTTTTGTGTGAAGAAATCACTTATTTAAGTAAAAATAACAGCTACAATTAATCAGTAAAAAAATCCTTCGGTAGAAACCCAAGAGTGTGCAGAAACAGGAAGTGACGCAATATGCTTACCGCACGAGCAGCCGATCCCGAGTAAATGAGTAAATGCCAGTGAGTCCAACATATTTACAGAACTCTTGCCTCCCAATTGTTATTACTTTAACTCACCGACCACGTCTGATTGAGGCGGAGGAAATGACACTGTTTACTGGAGTGTGTGTAAGTGCCAACAGCTTTCGCTGTCTATCTCTTTCAGCAGCTTCGAACTGTGTTTATTCGAGCTTGGCTGCTCTCACCCTGTGCTATGTGCGTTGATCTATAGACCACCAAAACACACTCATTTTATATATGACTTGCTGACTTCCTGGCTGAGGTCATGCCCATATATGACTGTGTCCTTCTTGTTGGTGATTTTATTATTCTTGTGTGTTGCCCAGACAAACCTATGGTTTACGACTTTTTAAATCCTATTGACTCTTTTAATTTGGTGCAGTCTGTGTTTGGACCCACGCAAGAGCTTGGACACACACTTGATCTGGTTTTGTCGTATGGCCTGCCTGTCTTCAATCTGGAGTTTTGTCATACTGTATTCTCAGATCATATGCCTGTGGTTTTTAATATTTTCTTGCTTTGTAACTCGGTTAAAGGTCGCGTTCCTGCTCAGCTCTCTCTTTTATTAACCCCTACACTGCTGCTCAGTTTTCAGTCCGTTTCAGTCAGAACTATGGGCCATGGGCAATTTCCATGGGCAATTTTACAGAGGAGTTCAGCACCTGCTTTCACGAGAGCTGCCAGCCTGTATTGGACACAGTGGCCCCACTTAAAACTAGGTAGCCTAAAGCCAAACCTGAGCCTTAACTGAATGCTGAGACTCGTGCTGTGAGGCGGGAGTGCCGCAGAGCTGAACGCAGGTGGAAAAGGGTTCACCTTGTGATGCTCTCACCTCTTTAAAGAAGTTCTTAATACTTTAAGGCCATCTGTTCTCACCTTTTTTGTCATACCACCACAGAGACCAGCCAACCCAAGGTGGTTGCCCAAGCCAAAAAAAAACACCACAAAAATTAACAAACACACACTTTGAAACATTGTGCTCTGAACACCACTTCAAAAGCTTTCATTGTGAATGGTAAATGGTAAATAGTCTGCACTTTTATAACTTTTTTTTTCTGTTGGCACTCAAAGCACTTTACACTGCTTCTCATTCACCCATTCCCACTCACAATCACACACACACTCACACAACGATGGGGTAGCTGCTATGCAGCTGGCCAACACTCACCAGGTGCAACTAAGTTGGGGTTCAGTGTCTTGCTCAAGGACACTTTGACATGTGACTGGAGGAACCGGTATCATACCAACAACTGTGAGATTGGTGGACGACTACTCTAGCTCTTGCACATCAGTCGTCCCATGAAATCAACAATAAAAATAAAATTACAAAAGGCAATAGAAACAAGTGTGTTAAGCACTTACACATCCGATTACAGAGAGAGCGAGAAAGAGAAGGGGAAGGATGAGGGTTAAGACAGAAACAGATAAATCAGTTTGTCTGAAAGAGTTTAGTCAGAAGCTGTCAGGGCTGCAGCTTCTCATCCTCTTCTCTCTAAAGATGGAGGACCAGGACGGAGCAGAGCTCTGCTTTCCACAACTCCTCAATTCCTCCTGCAGGAAACCAAAGATCACTCAGTCTGATGCTGTTTTCTGCCTCGGTAGGAGACATGCTTCTTATATCAGTCGATTGCTATTTAGTTATTTGTGACCCTCTATATTACTCCACCAGAGTCATTGTAACATGAGTTAAAATGTGTGTTTGGATGTGTTGGATCTGTTCTATTGTTTACAATGGTCATTATTGTCGGTATATTTTGTCTCACCCAGGTAGGTTTAATTCGTGCTATGGACAGTGTGGCCACTGACTACGCTGAAGGATATTTTGACACAGATTTTACATTTATTGCTCCAATCACTGTGATCATAATTCTGTATCTGAGAGTGTTTGTGACGGCTGTGTCTCAGGCTTGTGCCATGCGCTCTCATGTTGCAGCCGTCACACTCCAGCATTCAGGGACTGTAATGAGAAATCTGAGCTGAAAGCAGCCAGGACTCTGGGTGTTGTAGTAGTTGTGTTCTTAATATGTTACAGTCCATCTTACTGTTTGAACCTTTTAGAAGTTTCCACTACTTTACCTGCATCTTCTAGCGTCTTTTCCGGCGTTCTCTTCAATTTTATACGTTTACTCCATGCAGAGATGGTTTCTTACTAATGTAGTGGCCCACATTTTTACATATCCAGTGTTTGACCTGTAGGTGTCACTACTGTAGACACAACCATAGTGAAATTTTTATAAATATCGTGTCATCAGTGTCTGACTGTATTTAGCAGCATAATGTTCTAGCTTAGTTTCTGTTCATAGCTGCTGAAACTTTAATGTTAATCCTTCACATATTTTGACAGCATAAACTCTGATTTAACCATGGATTTGCATTTTAAATATGTTTAGTTAAATGTGTCTGACATTACTTTTTTTTAGAAACAGGTTTTAAAGTTACCATCTGCACCAGAGTGGGCTGGTTGTTGTTGGTGGTCTCTTGATTTTTATATTTCTTCGTAGCATTTGTCTTGTAACAATTACTGTAAAGATTTTATTTTAAGTTACACATGTTTACTGGAAATCTGCGTTGCATGCAGCAGAATAATCAGATTTCTTCTCCACTGCTGTATTTCTTTGAAAAGCCCTGCACAAATATTTTACCTATGTATTGACTGAGGGATAATTTTCTTAATAGGGTTCTACAAGGTGCTTTGTATTAGTTAACTATGTTGTTAATAGGAAGAACCGACACTTTAGACACTCTTACTCAGCATACAGACAGGGGCTGTACTTTATTTTGATGGGCACACTGTGTGGCCAAGCACATGCGAGGACGCAGCTCTAACATTACTCTTGTTTCATCCTTTAATGATAATTATATGATGATAATGATAATAATAAATAGACCTGGGCAATACTAACTGCAATATTCTTATCTTTAAAGCCAGTTCAGACAAATCTGTTTATTTACACAATACACACTGTGTGGCCAAGCACATGCGAGGACAGACTACAGACTAGGATCATATCATTATGTGAAAGAAGAAAGGGGCAGAAGACTTTAACCTTTATTTGTTTGTGTAATAAACTAGTTTTAGGGTTGGACCCAATAAGGTGCTTAACACCACTACTCAGTTTAAATAAGGTTTAAAATATAATAGTTGGCAAAACAAGATGGAGACGTAGGAAATCCTCTGACTCGCTAAAAGGTGCTGAACTCCAGTCTATGAAAGAGGACACAAAGATGAGTATCTTGACAGTGACTTGTGGGATATGGTGTCTAAACATGAAAACAAAAGTTACTAGAGTCAGTGGGAGGATGAGCAGAGTCTAGAGGAGGTACAAGGTTCTTATGGGGAAGAGTGAAGTATGGTCCTGGTAGAGTAGACGAATCTTGTAATGCAGTGGGTTTGAGTAACTTGAAGAACTAGTTGAAGCAGGGACTGCTAGGGAAGATGTAGTGTTTTGGATCCGTAACACAGAGGCAGGCCTGGAAGTGAGCGTGTGGAACGTAGCCGTGGTGAATCTCCAATCCCTGATAGTGATGAGAACTCCAAAATCCCTTTAGTGATTAAGTGCCCTAGTGCAACAGTTTCATAGCTCTGGATTCCATAAATCTCTTAAGTGACATAAACATTGTTCATAACATTAGTAAGAGAATTCTTACAGTGGATATTCACTTGGTGAAGTCCTTGATACAGGTAACTTGAACACATAATGGATACTCGTCTGATTTCCGCATTAGAGTGGTAGTAAATAATCACATAACTTGTAAAAACGTAACATTTCATGATCAAAACGTAGACATGACGTGTTAAATCTTCTCCTTATAATCAATTGGTTACAACAGCTTGTGAAAAACTTGATCCCTCATGGGCAGATAACAGTACTCATAATCCTGGTCATTCATTAAGTTGGCAACAGAGAGTCAGTAGGGAGCAGTTACTCACATAACCAAAGTAGCATGTGTAGATAGCAAAGATGATTTAGATGAAGGCTGGAAAGCTGCAGTGAGAAACTGGTGAGGGAACTAAGGAGGTATATAAACAGAGTGGTGAGAGCAGGTGAAACTAATGGTCGGTGATTAGTAAATCGGGGAAAGATGGGGGACCAGGAACAGGAAGTGTCTACAAAATAAAAGTCTTGAAGGGGGAAGTGAAGTTGCTGATCCTGGGAGTTTGATTTGTTTGCTGTGGTTCTGTGTTCAGTTGCTCATTTAAAGGTTTAATTAAATTTTTAAACAATAGTAACTTTTTTGTGACACAAATGCATAAAAATGAGGCTTTTATGTAAACACCAAATAAAAATTTAATAACCAACACACAAGCCATCCTTAATTGCTAACTTAGGCTAAAATATAAGGCTATAAGTGGTACTAAATTAAGAGCCATTTTGGAGCTGTAAAAGACGAGTCGATCGCCCATTACTACACGGGACAGCGCCAGTTAGCAATCTTTTCTTCACTCAACAAGTGTTTCAGTCTGCAGCCTTTTCTTATCTATATGAAACCTGGTTACACTTCAACATGGCAGGAAAATCTGTCAGGTTTTCCTAATTCCTGAAATCCTCTTCAGTAACTTGCTCTCCCCTTTAGGTTAAACTCTAACATTACTCTTGTTTCATCCTTTAATGATAATAATATGATGATAATGATAATAATAAATAGACGTGGGCAATAGTAACTGCAATATTCTTATCTTTAAAGCCAGTTCAGACAAATCTGTTTATTTACACAATAAACATGGCTCCATAATTGTCTAGATTTAAGCTGAATCAATGAAGAGATCATTAACACTTTTTTTAATAAAAAGTCCAGATAAAGTCTGACTGAAAATGAAACACACAGTATCTAGTAACAACATCATGAACACAGAACAGTAGCGTCTGGGGGTCAACATCAAAAATGCAAAATCCCTGTACCTTGCCCCCACAGAAATGTCAAATTTAGACTCGTGTCTAATGTGTCATTCGTGTCTAAGGTCCTAGAGAAAGTTGTACTCAATCAGGAACAACCTTTTTTTGGAAAATAATAATTCTATGTCTTGATCTAAATCTTGACTAGAAACATGACATCTTGTTGTCATGGAGAACAATAATAACCTCACTGCAGCATTTCACATGGTTGATTATAAAATTTTTATATGGTGGGCTTCCAGGGCAATGTGCTCAAATCTTACCTGACTGGTAGATCTATTTCAGTCATAAAAGGAGATAGCTCATCATCTTACTCCCTATCGAAATATCGGTGTGCCTCAGGGAACTATTTTAGGTCCAATGCTAGTTTCACTATACCTTCTCCCATTGGATTTAATTCTCAAAAAGCACAGTCTTTCCATCCACTGTTATGTAAATGGTAAATGGTCTGCACTTATATAGCGCTACCTATTGGCACTCAAAGCTCTTTACACTGCTTCTTATTTACCCATTCACACTCACAATCACACACACATTCATACACCGATGGGGGAGCTGCTATGCAGCTGGCCAACACTCACCGGGAGCAACTAAGTTGGGGTTCAGTGTCTTGCTCAAGGACACTTCGACATGTGACCAGAGGAGCCGGGGATTGAACCAACAACTGCGAGATTGGTGGACAACCCGACATTCAAATCTATCTCCCACTTGGCGCAAAAAATGAAACAAAGACTGAATATATTTTATTTGGTAAAAACATTTCTACTGATCTGACCTCAATTTTCCCACTTAAAAAGCAATCTTTGAGGAGTCTTTGGGTGATCTTGGACAGTAATCTAAGCCTGGAAAATCACATCTGTATGATCCAACCAGGTTTGTGTATTGTGAGGTTAGTTAGATTAACATGCTTATGTTTATTAGTATGCTGATGATGACCGTAATGACCTCATTTAAATGCATTTGAAGTTTGCCTTTTATGTTGTCCTTGAAGTTTATGCTTTAAGTTTGTCGTAGAAACTATTCATACAGAAACTGTGTGACAAGAGTTCTGCTGAAATATTGGAAGGAACAGACATGGACTACAAGAGAGACATTAACTGGAGCAAAGGAACTGACTACAAGGTAGTGGGGGCCACAACAAGGTTGAAGGGAAAGGTTCAGTATGAAGCTGTGGAAGCACACGGTTTCTTACCATGGATTGTGGATTAAGGAACCACTTTGAGAAACTGGAATTGATTTGTGAAATTACCATTCATAAACGTGTACTGTATAATAAGTCTGTTATCGGCTAAGTTGAGAAATGTGGAACTCAATAAATGTTCAGTGTTCTTCATACAAAGATCTCTCGCGTGAACTAATTGTTGGAGCACTGGATATAAGTAATTTCGCCTCCACAACATCAAAGCTGTTGTCAAATCCAGCTTTTTACTGCCTTGATGCTGCCGTTTTTTAAGCAGAGGGGAGTTAGTAAACCCAGTTCCTGCCTTTATCAGCTCACGATAGGAATATTGCAATGCATTATAAAGCAGACTTTCCAAAACATAAGTATGTCTGCAACACGTTTTAACTAATACTGCAAGGCATTAAAATATTCAAGATTCAAGATTAAAACAACTTTATTGATCCCATGGGGAAACTCTGTTGCCTTGTGGCCTTGTCACAGCAGCTCTCCACATGAAAACCAGAAAAGAAAAGAAAAAACTTCCACCAAACCAAAACTATAAACAAGTACAAACTACTGATCAGCCCAGTTTTATCTTTATTGGTTACCAGTCAAATTTAGGATCGATTTTAAGATTTTAACTTTTGTTTTAAAGCCATATAGGCAATCTAGATCATGGCGCTTACAGGATTAGAGCCTAAGGGCATTCCCTCGTGCCAAATACTAGATATGGTATGACCGTTCTTTCTCTGTAGTAACGCCTACTTTCTGGAACAATCTTCCACAACAACCGCGTCTGGCCCCAGACTTTATATCTTTTAAATCAGAACTCAAAACACACCATTTTAAGCAGGTGTTTCATTTATTGGAGCAGTAAGTTAATAATCTATTTATGTCTTTCTATATATACATTTGTTTGTCTTCTTTTCGGTCTTACAGTATTTTAATGGGATGTTTTGGAAAGAATCAGAAAGATCAGACCATACCTCACAGAAAATACAACTCAACTCATTGTGCAGGCTTGATTACTGCAATGTTCTGTTAATGTGGTTACCAGTATGCAGAAACTCACAAACTCAAACTCTTGCAGATGATCCAAAACGCAGCAGAACGCCTCATTTTTAATCAGCCAAAAAGGACCCATGTCACTCCACTCTTCTGATCTCTACACTTCCTGTAGCTGCTCACATCAGGTTCATCTGTCTCTTGCTTACAACGTGGTTAAATCAACAGCTCCAGCTTACCTCAACTCACTCATTCAAGTCTACAATCCTTCCTGTCCCATGCACTCGAACAACACAGCACAGAAGACACCAAGCGAAACTCTTCATTGCAATGATCCCATGATGGTGGAACGAGCTACCAAACTCTGCACGCTCAGCAAACTCACTCCCAATATTCAAAAACTGCTGAAAACAGAACTCTTCTGCACCTTCCTATGCACTTGCTGCCTTGTACCTCACTTTTAAGTCGCTCTGGATAAAATTGTCTGCTAAATGATTAAATGTAATGTAAATATATATACATATACTTATACAAACAAATTTACTCAACTTTTCAAGACTAAAAGAAAAACAAAAGTAGAACAAGATCAGTGAAACCTTAAGTTCCGCCTTAACATGTCACCTCCACTCTTCAACAACTCTGAATGGCTTCCCATTAAAAATTGTATTGATTTAAAAATTCTTATCCTTACTTTTAAAGCCCTTGATAAACTTGTTTCTCCACCTTATAGAGCTCATACAATTATATACCTCCTCTCATACTCTCTGTTTCTCTACTATAGGTCTTCTTTCCATGCATTCCGCACGTTTGACTACCATGGACTCTAGAGCATTTAGTTGCATTGTTCCTCAAGAAATGTCTTCCAGACAAAATTCATAACACAGCTTCTTTATCCCTATTGAAATCACGACTTCAGACTATTGAAAATGACTTATTCTTTGTCATTCTCACTAACTTTTTACCTAATTAGCCATCTAAGACATCTCTACCCTTTACATAGTTTGTTTTACTCATTGTTTTCTGTTCATCCTGTCAATGTATTGTTTATTATTGTCTGTTTCATGTTTTGTACACTGATCTTGAGTGACCTGAAAGCCGCTTTTAAATAAAATGTATTATTACTATTGTCATTACTAATATTATATTTAGTAAAACAATAAAAGCAGAGTAATGGTCTGCTTCAAAGTAAAGGTCAATCTGCTTCTATTAATTTTATTTAACTTTATTTACTAGTTTTCAGGGATTTAAAACAATTAACCATTTTTTCTTCTGAAGGAATTTAAAACAATAACAATCATGGCAGTTTAGATCTCTCCACAAGCATTGACAACAGAGCTCACTTAAGAAAGGTGGACATAAAATACATTTTATATTTAAATCTTAAGCCATAATGTCCTCATTGTACAGCAAATAGGATGAATTGGTGTTGCTGTTCTAATAGAGAATATGAGCCAAATACAGAGAGAGAGAGAGAGAGAGAGAGAGAAGGGAGAGTAGGATGAAGGTTCAAACAGAAACAGATAAATCAGTTGTCTGACAGAGTTTTAGTCAGAAGCTGTCAGGGCTGCAGCTTCTCCTCCTCCTCTCTCTGAGGATGGAGGATCAGAACAGAGCTGAGCTCTGCTTTCCACAACTCCTCAATGCCTCCTGCAGGAAACCAGACATTAGTCAGTCTGATGTTGTCCTTATGAATTTGCTGTTCTTCATCTGTTTTTTCACTGTGATTCTCAACCTGCTCGTCATCATCTCAGTCTCCCACTTCAGGCAGAGATAAACTCAGCAAAACTTACAATTGATTCTTTTTATAAGTGTGAACAGTCTGGTTTACAAGAAAATGTTACTTAGAGTTAGTGTGTAAATAACTTCACATCTTGACACCGGATGTATTTTCCGCTTTGCTGACAATGTTTTTGAATGTTAAATGTCCAGATGTGCCACATGTAAGACATATCACTTTACATTAATGTCTGATATTACTTTAAATGTCTTTGTCTCCCTGCAGGCAGCTGCACACACCCACCAACCTCCTCATCCTCTCTCTCTCTGTGTCAGATTTCATTATTGGGCTCGATTCAATGTTAGAAGCTCACCGACACACAGGCTGTTGGTTTCTTGGTGACATCATGTGTTCTCTACATGGTTTAGTTTATGCAGTCGCTCTCTCTGCCTCAGCAGGAGAAATGGTTTTTATATCAGTCGACCGCTATGTGGCTATTTGTGACCCTCTACATTATTCCACCAGAGTCACTGTCAGAAGAGTTCAAATGTGTGTTTGGATATGTTGGATCTGTTCTGTTGTTTACAATGGTTTTTTTTATCGGTTTAATTTGGAAAAACCTGGTAGGTTCAGTTCCTGCCATGGACGATGTGTAATGGGCATTGGCTTTATTGAAGGATATGTAGATGTTGTTTTGTCACTTATTGCTCCAATTACTGTGATCATAATTCTGTATGTGAGAGTGTTTGTGACGGCTGTGTCTCAGGCTCGTGCCATGCGCTCTCATGTTGCAGCCGTCACACTCCAGCATTTAGGGACTGTAATGACTAAGAAATCTGAGCTGAAAGCAGCCAGGACTCTGGGTGTTGTTGTACTTGTGTACATCATGTGTTTCTGCCCAACTTATTGTTTCTGTCTTTCACTGATTAGCAATGCTAATACTTTACCTCCAGCCATTGGCATCTTTCTTGTGTGTATTAACCCCTGTCTGAACCCTGTGATCTACGCCTTGTTCTACCCCTGGTTTAGAAAAGCTATCAGACTCATTTTCTCTCTTCAGATACTGCAGCCTGGTTCCCGTGAGACCAACATGCTGTAAACAGAGACTGCGTATTTACTGAAATGTGATCTGCTCTATGGACAAAGAAATTAATTTGTTCATGTTCTTCAGTGAGTGAATTCACAAATCCAAACAGTGAAAATGTGCAGTTCTTAAAGTTGTTACTGTCAGATAATCTGTTGGATTTCTCCTGATTCAAGTGATGCTTCATTATTTCCAGTGATGGTGCTTATTATCAGTAACCAGTCCCACACACTCCCTGCTGCAGATATCTAATCTGTGTATTTCCAGTCTGAGTCTGTCCTGTTTCTCATTCATCTTCTGGTTACATATTGTTTTTTCCTCTGTGTCAGTTTCTACAAGCACCACACAGTGACTTCTGTTACACAAAACTAAATAAGAATTAAACTTTAAAAATGACAACTATGATGAATGTGGTACATTTTACATTCTCTCTCTTCCTCCAATGTGCACAATCTCTCCAACAGACCCTTACATGTGAACTATATTGAAGATATAAAATGAAGTGAAGTGAAAGCAGATGGTAACAGACTGGGTGGTTTAATGTTGGCCAATAATAGTCCCAACAGAGAGAGGAATTCAAAAGACAGATGGCAGGACATGAAAAGGAGCAGGAGACTGAGAATTAGTATTTCAGTCAACTGAAGAGAAGCAGGACTTGTTTCCTTTACTTTACAATTCTGACTAATAATGATAATTCTTGTTTTTAATTCATATACAGATTGAAACACAGATGGATTGACAGAAACCTACAGTATATAAATAAACAATTGTATATTAACACGTGTATTTCGAGTGTGTTAGGAAAATTGCCAAACAGATACAAATGCAAAGAGGTAGGCCTCTCCAAGGAAAATTGCATAAAAGTACAATGATTTTGTACAAGTGCTGGCACCACTTTTGCAGTAAAATAGACCCAGGTGGAAAAAAGTGTACACGTGTTGATTGATCTGCTTTCACTGTTTGGCAGCAACCCTGAGTTGGTATTTTTTTATTTAGGTTGTTTTATTTCCTTAATATTTTTATGCACCTTACATTGATGTACTGACTCTTACCCAACATTGATTTCAAGAAATTTGAAGGGCACAGAACAGGACTCTGAAATCAACTCTAGTGTGAAACAACCGTTGTAGATCAGACCACGACTGTTTTGCTAACCATAATATGTTTAATTAGTGTCTAAGTTTTTCATGCATTACAGATGATGTTTTTGTGCCTAGCTCTGACTAAAGTTGTGCTATTTTAAAAGATGCCTGCCTTCTTATGTAGTGATGTGAGTGTGTCTCTGAGTGTGTAGCTGACAGCAGCTCTGTGGATAAAGTTCACCAAAATACTTTAGAACTCAGAAACTGGCTTCACTAGTACATGATAATGTGCAACCTGTTTCCAGGTAAACACCAATGACTGCTCAGTTTACTGAGGCTTAAACATTAAATTGGTGTGCAGGACAGAATGAAATTGAAGAATACACACTATATGGGTCTTTCTGTCAGTGGTAAATTGACTAGATTTCGGGGAAATTATATGTTTCTTTGTAACAACTTGGCTTAAATATATTCAGAACATTACTTTTGTGTATGTATTGCAGTAGTTTACTCCTCGATATAATACTGATGTTAAGTACACATCTTAAAAAGGAGAAGGCCGTAAAATAAGTTACAAACTATAAAACATGTATAAATATGTCATATCTAACTCCAAGAGCTGCTGTTCAGTGGCAACTGGACTTGCTGGTAGTTTTTGAATATTTGTCTCCTCTCATCCAAAAGCTTCTTCAGTTCTCACTAACTGGCTCAGAGAGGCTATAAAATCAGTAGAGTTGTTAAGTTATTGATACCTTCATGGCCACCCAGGGTTTTTGTCCCACCCCAGTTTCATGTGTGTTTTTGGAGTCTCTTCTTTAGACCAGCAGTCAATAATAAGCGGACAGCAGTCTGGGTCCAGACCCAGACTCTAACCTGTAGCTGGAACATATCATTGAGTTTTATTTGACTTTCTGAGATTGTTTCTACACCATTACTGAGAAACAGGGACAAGCTACCTGTCTTTGATTGGTCAGTACTTGTTGCCATCGGTTTGGGCATGAAGATTTGCATTGGTCAAGGTGCGAATGTAAGTCAATCACAGGCAGAGAACAGCAGGAAATTACTATATAGAAGAATGGAAAATCTGCATTAGAGTAAAAACATTGACAGTGACAGGGAGAGAAAAATATAAAGGGAGAAGTGAGAAGACAAGTTAAAGAAAAGCAACAAAACTGTGAGTCAGTGTGTCATGGTTTGTGCTAAATGCAGGAAGGTTGACAGAGAAAACCAGGTTTTTAATCCGGAATGGACTGAGGCCTACACGCTCATCTTTCCAGTGGGGAGCTCGAAACTGCTGTGTCTCACCTGCTCTGAGGGGGTGGCAATGGTTAAAAGTGGGAATGTGAAATGCCACTATGAAACAAAGCACAAAATTACATTTGAAAAGATTTACCAACTAAATTCAGCAATTAGAGTTTCACATAAAATATAAATAATATTGTTGAAAACTCCATCAGCATGTTTACTTTGCAACGAGAGGAGCGAACACGCTGGATCTTGTTTACACAAACATCCCCGGCGCGTATTGTGCGGAGCCCCGCCCCCATCTTGGCTAGTCAGACCACATCTCGGTTATGCTAATTCCAGCATCAGACGCTCTAAACCGGTTCTGAAACAGGTGAAAACCTGGCCAGCAGGAGCTACTTCTGCTCTTCAAGACTGTTTTGAGTGCACTGACTGGGACATGTTTAGGGAGGCCGCAACCAACGGCGATTCCATCAACTTGGAGGAATACACGTCAACAGTAACCAGCTACATCAGCAAGTGCGTTGATGACGTGACCATCTCCAAGACCATCACTACACGCTCCAACAGGAAGCTGTGGATAAATGCTAAGGTGTGTGCGCTGCTAAAACAAAGAGACTCTGACTCTGGATAAGCAGTATGCTTGGAGGAGGAAGAATGAAGCATACGCTGCAAAGAACACCCTACTTTCTGTGGCACTGACAGCTTGCAGCATATGGACAGCAATATATTCTGTTGTTCCTGTTATTTGAATTGCCACTGGGTTACCCACATAAATAAGTTAATATCCTTCAATGTTAACTTATCATTATCGGAATGTCTTCAACAATGCACCACGTCTTTTCACAAGATACAAAATGTCAACCCCTCTACTTGGACCACTGCTATCAATAACCTCCTTGGCAGTGGTCACTTGACAACTACTGATGATCTGGTTCTTTACTTCTCTGAACATACTTCTCTGAACTACATAATCTTTGGAGACTGGGGCACCTCTCAAAACCTTGACTGTTACCTTCATTCACTCTGCTCCCTGGAACTACACCAGGTCAAATGTAGAGGCCGTCGCCTGGAACTTCTCTACAAAAAACTGGATTCATAGTACACAAGGAAATGTACCATGAACACACCCATGCCTATTAAGATTCTCTCTCTGCAGGCAGATTGTTGTCTTATAACAACTTAATTAAACCTGGTCCCGGCAACACCAAAGTTCTGTTCTCAAGAATATTTTAAGATCTCCTGACTCACTTTCACCTCATCTGTACTGCTCACTTTGAGGCATTTATGACATTTTCAGTTCCAAAATTGCAGAAATACATGAGCAGTTAATTTTCTCAACCATGTCACAACTTAGTTCTTCACAGAATTTCTTTACAAATTCCCCCTGCCTGCTATTTTCTACTGTTAAGCCCCTAGTAATCTGATTGGATCATTTTAGTCTGGGTTTCGTCCCAAATACAGTACTGTAACGGCCCAGCAAGTGGGTTAGTGTGGGGGAATTATGGGTAAATGTGTTCTGAATAGTTGTGTGCTTTAATTGCTTAAATGTTAAATGTTGTTAAATGATTACGTTACAGTTAGTGTTATTAGGTGTGTTCACATGTTAGGTTTGCCATGTAAAGTGTATGTGTTAGCCGGCACCGTGAGTGAAGGTGATGGGTGTATGAATCGACATCACGGTGATCGGCTACTTGTGGGTGTGTTCAAAATAAAGCTCAGCTATCTCTGTTGTGAGAGGTAGCTGTAAAAAGGCAAGAGTTGTGTTGTGATTGCTTATGTCAAACAGCTCGAGGCACTTGGGGTCGTGCGGTGTATGGGGCGCAAGTGTTCTCCCTTCTGCCTGCCATTTTGAACTATTCGTTGACGTTAGCTTGCTAGCACCCAAGCTAGCCGATTAGATTAGCTAAGTCAGTTAGGGTTAGCCTTAGCTTTAGCTTCACCGCCTCCCACAGTTAGCTCCCATAAACCGTGGGTTGATACACTGCTGTCAGCAAGTGGGATTTATCGTCTAGTAGACGCCATAATGGAGCGAAGCATAGGCGAGTTAGAGCGTGCAGTCTTAGAGAGCAGCGTGCTGCTGGAGCACCTCAAGCTGGGGGCACGGCAAAAGGCCAGCGAGTCACGCCGACCCGACAGCACCAGTGTGGGCCGGTCTACACACTGCAACCCTGACCACGGGAGACGCGGACCGTTACCCATAACGGCAGTAAAGCTACCACGTTACAGTGGGCTGACTCCACTGGAACCCTACCTCGCCCAGGTCGAGTTGGCTGCCCTCCATGGGGGATGGAGCGGTGAGGAAACGGCTACTCACCTGGCCCTGGCCCTGGAAGGTCCTGCCTTGCAGGTGCTTGCTGACCTACTCCCAGAGGATCGTCGGGAGCTCCAAGCCATCACCGCCGCTCTCCAACGGCGCTTCGGGCAGAGAACCTCCGTTGAGCAGAGCAGAGAGCAGCTAGCTGGCCGCTACAGACATGACGGAGAGAGCTTGGGGGCTTTTGCCGCTGATGTACAGCTCTACACCCAACGCGGCTACCCCACCTTTCCGGTTGCAGCCCGAGAGGAACTGAGCCTCCACTCCTTTCTGCGGGGGCTAGCACCAGAGCGACTTCGCCAACATGTCCGCCTGTCCACACCCCGCTCACTGGAAGAGGCCCTGAGAGAAGCCGAGCATGCAGAGGAGGTGCTGGGGGTTGGTTCAGCACCGGGCCGATCCCCGTCCTGGCACAGGCCAGTCAGGGCAGCCAGCCGGGAGGCTGCCGGGGAGCGCCTAGAGGGAGAGGTAACCAGCCGGGCCCAGCCAGCTGTCACACGACGACGACCAAGGGACGATCGCTGCCACCGCTGTGGGGAGCCAGGGCATTTCGCCAGGGACTGCCTAGCTGCGAGACCTCGCCCCAGAGCTGAGCCACTGACGGGAAACGGATACGGGATGAGGCAGTGAGGGACCCCTCATCCCGCTTCCAACCACTCCTCCAAATAGACTGCCCCACAGTGGGATGCTGTGGAGCCGCTATGGGGTTGTACATAGACTGTGTCATCGCAGGGCAGCTTTGCAGGGCGCTAGTGGATACAGGATCCACCATCTGCCTGTTGCGACGGGGGGTACTGCCGGGGACCGCTGGTCCTCTCCCCGCAGACTGGACTCCCACCATCACTGAACTGCTTACGGTGACGGGAGAAAAGACAGTAATGCCAGGCAAGAAACTGTTACCCGTGGTGGTGGGGGCGCAACAGATAAGCCATGAGTTTTGGCTTGCAGACATTAGAGACGACTGCATTGTGGGTCTGGACCTGCTGGCCCGCTGGGGAGCTTGTGTCGACGTGCCGGGGTCTTCTATCTGTCTCGGTGCAGAGACCATACCCCTTCGGTCAGGCCGGAGTGCTGCTGGAGAATCCCAGAGACGTTGTGGGAGCTGCACAGCCAGGGCCAGCGCACTCGAGCAGCGTCATCGAGACCATCGCTCTCCAGCCCAGGCCGGGCAAGAGAGGTAACGGAGACGCCGAGGGAGCTGCACCACCAGGACCAGCGCACCCGAGCAGCGTCATCGAGACCATCGCTCTCCAGCCCAGGCCGGGCAAGAGAGGCAACGGAGACGCCGAGGGAGCTGCACCACCAGGACCAGCGCACCCGAGCAGCCTCATCGAGACCATCGCTCTCCAGCCCAGGCCGGGCAGGAGGGGCAACGGAGACACCGTGGGAGCCGCACAGCCAGGGCCAGCGTACCCCAACAGCCACCCCCCCGTGCATATGCTCCTCCCTCTGACTAGACTGCAGCAGCTGAACAGGCTGCTGCAGGACTTCGTAGACATTTTTGCTGCCAGGGATGAGGACTGCACTAGGACGGGCCTGGTGCAGCACCACATTGACACTGGCGATGCGCCTCCCATTCGCTTGCGGCCCCATAGACTGCCGTTGGTGAAACGCCAAGCCGCACAAGAACTGATCGAGAGTATGGTGGCCAATGACATCATCGAGCCCTCGGACAGTCCGTGGGCTGCACCAATGGTGATGGTGCGAAAAAAAACGGGAAAATGGCGCCCCTGTGTGGATTATAGGCGTTTAAATGCAGTTACTAAGAAAGACTCTTACCCGCTGCCCCGCATCGACGATGCCCTGGACTATGTTGCTGGATCCTGTTGGTTCAGCTCTTTGGACTTGCGTAGCGGGTACTGGCAAGTAGAGCTAGCACCAGAGGCCCGCTCAAAGACTGCTTTCACCATCGGGCAAGGACTGTGGCAGTTTAAAGTAATGCCTTTTGGACTTTGCAATGCCCCGGCCACCTTTGAATGGTTGATGGAGCGTGTTCTTAAGGACATTCCTCGGAGCCGCTGTGTTGTCTACCTGGACGACCTGCTGGTGCACGCCAAGGGCTTCGAGGACGCCATCAATAACCTTGCAGGCGTGTTCATGGCCATTCGTCAGGCTGGACTGCGGCTTAACCCAGCGAAATGACACTTGCTGGCGAGAGAGACTCACTTTCTGGGTCACGTGGTCAACGAGCATGGGGTGACCACGGACCGGGCCAAGGTGGCTGCAATTAAAGAGTGGCCCCAGCCAACCACCACCAGTGAGCTGAGGAGTTTCCTTGGCCTAGCCTCCTATTACCGGAGGTTTGTAAAAGACTTTGCCACCATTGCCAGTCCCCTCCACCGAGTGACTGAGAAGGGCCGGCGGTTCGAGTGGTCTGAGGCCTGCTCAAGGGCTTTCCAACGTTTGAAGGTGGACCTCACGGAGGCTCCTGTCTTGGCGTACCCCGACCCCCAGCAGCCGTTCATTGTGGACACGGATGCCAGTGGAGTGGGAATTGGAGCGGTACTCTCTCAAGGGGGGGAGACAGGAGAACGAGTGGTGGCCTACTACAGCTGCAGTCTGAGCCGCCCTGAAAGCAACTATTGTGTGACTAGGCGAGAACTGTTGGCGGTGGTCCTGGCTGTAAGACACTTTAGACCATATCTCCTTGGCACCAGGTTCACTTTGAGGACCGACCACGCTTCTCTCACCTGGCTGCTCAACTTCAAGCAGCCCGAGGGCCAGGTGGCAAGGTGGCTGGAGATCCTCCAGGAGTATGACTTTGATATCCAGCACCGGCCAGGGCGACAGCATGGCAATGCTGATGCCCTCTCACGACGCCCCTGTCTTCTGGACGAGTGCCGCTACTGTCGCCGCCATGAGGAACGAGAGCTGGGGCCATCAGCAGCTGCAGTCACCACCGGGGAGGGAGAGCCGTTCAGCAGAAAACAGCTGCAGCAGCATCAGGAGATGGATCCGGTGCTGGCTGAGGTTCGCAGCTGGCTGGAGACTCAACAACGACCGGAATGGCCGGCCATTTCAGCCAGAGGGCCAGAGATCAAGCTGCTTCACTCACAGTGGGGCAGCCTGGAGCTCTGTGACGGTATCCTCTACCGGCGGTGGCGGGCACCAGGTGGGGGGGCTGACCGCCTGCAACTCTTGGTCCCCAGTGCTCTTCGGGCGGAGGTACTCCGGTGGGTCCATGGATCTGCCGGGGCTGGCCACTTTGGAAACTCCAAGACGGTGCGCCGTTTGCGACAGCGCTTCTACTGGCCAGGCTGCCGTCAGGACGCGGAGCTTCACGTCCACTGCTGTGATGACTGTACAGCTCAAAAAGGACCCACCCAACGCTCCCGAGGGCCTCTGCAGCAGTACCTGGTCGGTGCGCCTATGGAGAGAGTCGGCGTGGATATCCAGGGCCCTTTTCCCACTACCGAGGCTGGCAATCGCTACATCCTGGTCGCAATGGACTACTTCACCAAGTGGCCTGAGGCATATGCAGTTCCGGACCAGACTGCCACTACAGCTGCCCAGCGACTGGTGGAGGACATGTTCTGCCGGTTTGGGGTACCGGAGGAACTGCACAGCGACCAGGGGCGGAACTTTGAGAGCCGGCTGTTTGCTGAGGTGTGCCAGCGGCTCGGGGTGAGAAAGACTCGGACCACACCACTCCACCCTCAGAGCGATGGACTGGTGGAGCGGTTTAATCGCACCCTCGCAACTCAGCTGGCCATTCTAACCAGCCAGCATCAGAAGGACTGGGACCAGCACCTACCCCTGGTCCTGTGGGCTTACCGGACTGCTGTCCAGGAGTCTAGCCAATGTACCCCAGCCACACTGATGTTTGGAAGGGAGCTCCGGACACCAGTGGACTTGGTTTTTGGGCCACCCCCGGAGCCTGAAATTACGGGGGGCCCAGAGTTGGATTACCTCAGGCGGCTCAAGGAGCGCCTTAGTGTGGTCCATCAGCTGGCTCGGGAATCCCAAGGGGATGCTGGGGCCCGACAAAAGCGGGCATATGATGGACGGTGCCATGGACACCCTTTTTCAGTTGGGGACAATGTCTGGGTGTACTGCCCTGTGAGGAAGCGGGGGCTCTCGCCAAAACTCACCAGCCACTGGCAGGGGCCCGGAGAGATCCTGGACCGGATCTCTGAGGTGGTCTATCGGGTTCGCATGCCGGGAAGGGGGCGGAGGGTGGTGCTGCACAGGGATCGGCTGGCACCATATCATCCTCTGGCTCCAAATCCGGTGACAGAACCGGAGGACAGTCTTTTGTCGGCCACTCCCAGTGCCAGCATGAACAATGGTGGACTTGGGGCTGAGCCTGGTGCGGTGAGTGGGCCGCTGCAAAGACCGGCACGTGCTCGACGTCTGCCGGGACAGTTAAGAGACTTTGTTGTGGGACTGAGTGACTGAGGGTTGTGGGGATACTGAACCCTCTTGGGGGGGGGGGCAGTGTAACGGCCCAGCAAGTGGGTTAGTGTGGGGGCGGATGCAATCTGCCCCGAGGGAATTATGGGTAAATAGTGAACTCTGAATAGTTCTGTGCTTTAATTGCTTAAATGTTAAATGATTACGTTACAGTTAGTGTTATTAGGTGTGTTCACATGTTTGGTTTGTTATGTAAAGTGTATGTGTTAGCCGGCACCGTGAGGGAAGGTGATGGGTGTATGAATGGCCCTCACGGTGATTGGCTACTTGTGGGTGTGTTCAAAATAAAGCTCAGCTATCTCTGTTGTGAGAGGTAGCTGTAAAAAGGCAAGAGTTGTGTTGTGATTGGTTATGTCAAATAGCTCGAGGCACTTGGGGTCGTAAGGTGTATGGGGCGTAAGTGTTCTCCCTTCCGCCTGCCATTTTGAACTATTCGTTGACGTTAGCTTGCTAGCACCCAAGCTAGCCGATTAGATTAGCTAAGTCAGTTAGGGTTAGCCTTGGCTTTAGCTTCACCGCCTCCCACAGTTAGCTCCCATAAACCGTGGGTTGCCACAGTACTAAAATGGCCTAAGGTCACTAATGATATGTTAATGGCCGCTGCTGATGGAATGCTGACCATCTTGGACCTGCTTGATTTGAGCAAAGCTTTTGACACCATGTCACATAACATCTTATTGGACCGCCTAGCAACTATTGGCATTACTGACATTTCTCTCGCCTGGTTTACTTCATACTTCTCGGATCGTAACCATTTTATATAACTAAAAATGTTTTATTCATAGCTCTATGCTGTCACTAGTGGTGTTCCACAAGACTCTGTCCTCTGGCCTCATGTTTTTTAATTCTCTCCTCCACCTTGGCCATATTTTCAGGCAATTGGGTATTCACTTTAACTGCTATGCAGATGACAGACAACTTATATATCTACCAAGCCTGACTCTGCTGTCCGACCTACCTGTCTCACTAAGTTTTTATATGAAATAAAATCATGGTTTACTTTAAACTTCCTTCAGATTAATAGCAAGAAAACTGAGGTTCTTCTGATAGGCATCAAATCCACCCACGCTAAGTCTGAGACTTTCTCCCTTCCCATAGCACCATAAAAACATGTTACTTCCATCTCTGTAACATTGCTCGCCTTCTCCTCATACATACTCTGGTCACTTCCCGTCTTTTACTGTAATTCTCTGCTAGCTGATATTCCACACAAGATTCTATTATTCGTAATACTGATTCTTTATCCCTACGACTTGAAATGTATCCGTTTAATGTTGCTCATTCTTTGTGACTTTCCACTTTCACCTAATTAGCCAATTTTTCCTTAGGTAATTTTTTCTTGTGCTCTGTTCATGCTAGCTTGTTCTTCATTGTTGCTTCTTTGAACACTGACCGTGACTGACCTGAAATGCACTTTTAAATCAAATCTATTATTATTATAATTTATTCAAGTATCAGGACATCGTAGGAAAAACATCAGGCTCTATTAACACCAAGGCTTGATTACAGCAGAAGTCCTGGAAAAAAAAGAACACTGCAAAAAGGTGCGGTATCAGTTACAAGGTGCAATACCTACTCGCTCTCAGCCAGTAATTTCACTTGTTAGCCCCTTTGGCAGTGGATTACAATAATCAAGAGGAAATATGATCAGTGCCTGCACAGTGAGTTGGGTTGCATATACAGAAGGTAGGTCTACACTTTCTGATTTTGTAAAAACGATTATCTGAGGCTCAACAGCAACAGGTGATGTGGTCATTAAGCTCAGTTGGTCATTAGTGATGACCACTAGATTTTTTTGGCTTAATGGGGCAATTGCTGAAGAACCAATGTTCATGTTATGTATTGATGGTCTAGCTGGGAAAACTAGAACATTTAGGCTAGAATGTTTAAGATGTCTTTCTCTCATTCAAGAAGAAATGTCAGACAGTCAGAAATGTGTGATGAGAAAGTGGTGATTCATCCAAGTTCAGATTCGGGACGCAGACACCCTCTCTACTTGTAAGTCTAGGCTTAAAACATTCCTCTTTAATAAAGCTTATACTTAGTTATAGTTATGGTGCCATAGGCTTAGACTGCTGGGGGACCCACCCCCCGATGCACTGAGCTCCTTTCCTCCTATTGTCCCTCTCCCCTCTCCTCTCACCCCACAAATATCACCACTGTATGACATTAATCCTGTGTGTTTTCTCCCGTAGTTGTCTTTGTCCTTCTCTGTGTCCCTCCCTTTGTGCCTTTCTCCAGGTGTCCCCGGCTTTGAAGCTGTGTGCCTTCCAGCCTGCAGCTACTGGTCCTACCAATCTGCCCGATGTTTTGTTGTTGCTTTTTGTTGCTCTGTTCTTTTCTCTCTCCCCTTTCCACTCACCCCAACCGGTCGAGGCAGATGGCCGTCCACCCTGAGCCTGGTTCTGCTGGAGGTTTCTTCCATTAAAGGGAGTTTTTCCTCTCCACTGTTGCCTATGGCTTGCTCAAGGGGTAATTGTTGGGTTCTCTCTATACATCTTTATAGTCTTGACTTTATTCTGTAAACTGCCTTGAGATGGCTTTGTTGTCAATTGGTGCTATATAAATAAAGTTGAATTGAATTGAGTTGAATGTGAGAAAAGAGGAAATTGCTGGTAAGAGCAGCTGAGGTGGAGTTGTTCTATGGGGTGATTATGGTTTCTGTTGGTGCCACTAGGTAAACAGCTGACTGTTCACTACTTAGGAACTGAGTTTGTGTATTTCTGAAAACTCTGACACAGTCCAAACCTGCATCAACACCTTCATGTTGTGTTCTCTGGTCTGAGGCAGTTTAACACAATGATTACACTGTCACCTTGAGGCCACATGAACCAACTGCATGTTAGCAAACACCAATTATTATAAATAATATTATCATTATTGTAAATTATAAGTCTGTTACCATCTTTTTTCACTTTATTTAATTTTATATTTTTAATATAGTTCACATGTAAGACTCTGTTTGAGAGTTTGTGCACATTAGAGGAAGAGAGACAGAATGTAAAATGTAGCACATTCATCAAAGTTTACTTCTTATTTAGTTCTGTGCAACAGAAGTCACTGTGTGGTGCTTGTGAAAACAGACAAAAACTGTTTGTAACCAGAAGCTGAATGAGAAACAGGACAAACCCAGACTGGAAATACACAGGTTAGATATCTGCAGCAGGGAGTGTGTATGACTGGTTACTCATAATAAGCACCATCACTGGAAATAATGAAGCATTACTTCAATCAGGAGAAAATCCAACAGATTATCTGACAGTAACAACTTTAATAACTGCACATTTTCACTGTTTGGATTTGTAAATTCACTCACTGAAGAACATGAACAAATGAATTTCTTTGTCCATAGAGCAGATCACATTTCAGTCACTGCACAGTCTCTGTTTACAGCATGTTGGTCTCACGGGAGCCAGGCTGCAGTATCTGAAGAGAGAAAATGAGTCTGATAGCTTTTCTAAACCAGGGATAGAACAAGGCGTAGATCACAGGGTTCAGACAGGGACTGATACACACAAGAAAAGCACCAAAAATGGCAGGTAAACCATTAACAGTCTCTTTGTCTTGTATAGCAGCATCGGTTTGTACAATAGCAATAGAGTAACAGGGGCAGAAACACATTAAGAACACAAATACAACAACACCCAGAGTCCTGGCTGCTTTGAGCTCAGATTTCTTAGTCATTACAGTCCCTGAATGCTGGAGTGTGACGGCTGCAACATGAGAGCGCATGGCACGAGCCTGAGACACAGCCGTCACAAACACTCTCATATACAGAATAATGATCACAATGACTGGAGCAAGAAATGACAAAATAGTATCAACAACTATTTCAGTGATGTCCATAATTATCTCACATTGTCCGTAGCACATATTAAACCTACCCGGTTCTTCCAGATTATACCGATAAAGAATAGCACTGTAAACAACAGAAAACAACCACCACATCCAAACACACATTTTAACTCTTGTCACAGTGACTCTGGTGGAGTAATGCAGAGGGTCACAAATAGCTACATAGCGGTCGACTGATATAAAAACCATGTCTCCTATTGAAGCAGAAAAAACGATGGAGTTCATATAACCATGTAGAGAACACATGATGTCACCAAGAAACCAACAGCCTGTTTGTCGGTGAACTTCTAACATTGCATCAAGCCCAGTAATGAAATCTGACACAGCCAGAGAGAGCAGGAGGAGGTTGGTGGGTGTGTGCAGCTGCCTGCAGGGAGACAAAGACATGTAATGTAATATCAGACATTAATGTAAAGTGATATGTCTTACATGTGGCACATCTGGACATTTAACATTCAAAAACATTGTCAGGAAAGCAGAAAATACGTCCGGTGTCAAGGTGTGATGTTATTCATACACTAACTCTAAGTAACATTTTCTTGTAAATCAGACTGTTCACACTCATAAAAAGAATCAATTGTAAGTTTTGTTGAGTTCATCTTTGCCTGAAGTGGGAGACTGAGATGATGACGAGCAGGTTGAGACCCACAGTGAACACACAGATGAAGGACAGCAAATACATGAGGACAGCATCAGACTGACTGATCTCTGGTTTCCTGCAGGAGGCATTGAGGAGTTGTGGAAAGCAGAGCTCTGCTCTGTCCTGATCCTCCATCCTCAGAGAGAGGAGGAGGAGAAGCTGCAGCCCTGACAGCTTCTGACTAAAACTCTGTCAGACAACTGATTTATCAGTTTCTGTCTTAACCTTCATCCCTCCCCTTCTTTCTTTCTCTCTGAGTAGTGTGTAAATCTGCGTAGTAAGATGTACGGTTTTGTCTATTTTGTTTTTTCAATTCTACAGATTGTTGATTTATTCTGTATTTTGTTGTTCGTTGTTGTACTAAGCCCAAGCTATAGACAAAAGACCTCTTAACATGTTAAAAAGAAATTATTTTAAACTATAATTATGGACTATATAGTCTATAGAGACATTCTCCTGATTGAAAAATAGCATTTAATAAAGGCTGACATGTTATAGTGTAGTAAGTTAAATTTCTGAAGGCTTTTGTGTAAGGAGTGCAGGCCTAATGAGTATGTGGCTAATTAATCTTTGGATAATCAGGTGATCTGTTGGCGGCTTACTGGTGCAGAAAAAGGAGACTTTCTTTTGAACTTTATCCCAACTGTATACGGACACACTGTACAGTGTTGGTGCCTTGGAACCACAACAATGGGCAACTGATATAACTGGGTGTAAGTGAAGGTCTGCTAGATGAACAAAACTCAGTGAACTGTACTTGTGGGGAACAACACAAAACACACAATCGCTCTACCAAAATTACATCAAAAAGACAGCTCTTGGCAGCCTCCATTATGTTGATAAAGTTGTGACAGCAGAAATACCCAGGCCCAGAGGGACCATCAACAGTGCTTGATGGTCACTTGATGGCAACATCTACTGAAACCACCAATGGCAACCCCATGTTGAGCTCAGGGATGTTAATCATGAAAAAAAGCAAAAGTGAACAAAATGATCTATGAGGAAGCTAGCGTTTTGCCTGTGACCGCAACAATATTCGCTACATACCTAGCCTGCAGATGTCAAACACTCTCAGGGATGAAATCCTTGTCCAGAGAAGACAAGGTTGGGATGCTGTTCCCCTTTGTGTCAGGAGGAAGGATGGCAGTCCAAGTGTGCATGGATTATCACCTCCTAAACAAAATACTGTTCCTGATTGCCACTTCTTGTGTGCCCTTCCTGCTGTGCCAAACAGACACATTGTAAAGGACTGGTTTTAGGGTTGAACCCAGTAAGGCGCTTGACACAATTGCTAAGTTTAAATACAGTTTATTATAAAACAATATAGTTGGAAAAGCAGAGTGGACCACTTGGGTGGTGGTGAAATCCAGTCTATGAGAGAGGATACGCAGATGAGTAACGGCAATGACCGATGTGATTATGGAGTCAAAACATGAAACGAGACTTACTAAAGTGGGGAGACGAGGGGAGTGTAGAGGAGAAGCAAGGTTCTTACAGGGAAGAGTGGATTATGGTCCTGGCAGAGTAGATAGATCTGTATATGCGGCAAAGATGAATAACTTTTTAGAAAGGGTTGGGAGATGGTGGGAGAAATGTCCAATGGGGAAAGATGTAGTGGTCTGGATCTGTAACACAGAGGCAGGCCTGGTAGTGGGCATGTGGAACGTAGCAGTAGGGAATCTCATTCCCTGACTTCAATATCAAGAACTCAAAACTCCTCTTTAGTGATATAATATCCAAACTCCAAAAATCCCTTTACTCTGGGCTCCTTAAAAAGTAGTAGACAGATAATCACATGGCTTGTAAGAAACGTGTGCATGGCATGATTAAAGCATAGACACAACGTGGTAAATCCTTTTCTTAAATTGCGGGGTTACAAGAGCTCATGATAATCTTTTTCCTCTGGAACAAATAACAATACTCATAATCCTTAGTCATACACGTGGTCTGCAACAGTGAGTCAATAAGAAGAGGTTCTATTGTTATGTTCTACTGTTTTTAATGGTAGGATCTCTGGGTGTGAAGAGAAAACATGTTTTCTTCGTAATTACATCATCATATGGGATGTTTCCTAACTTTAGACGAGCACTGTCACATCCGATTTTATTATGAGCTACGTAACAACAAATTCCAACTTGTCGTCAGTCAGCGTAGTGTCATTACTCTGCATCAACTGGGCAATATGTTCCAGAAACATGTCTGCATTATACTGATCACTGGCATGTAAAACAGTTTGAACATCACTCGCCAGTGAAGGATCTGTCAACACTACATTTAAACAATCTGCTGGTGAATTTTGCAATGATTTGTTTATCACATCTATTAACATCCTGCAGGTTGCTTAAATCAATATCACGCAAGTCCACATGCTGACGCAACTCCAGAGAATTAAATGTTGGTATCTCCCTAATGTTTATCTGGTTACCTGTCTGCATGCTAGGACCACAGAAGCCATTGTCCCTCTTAACTAGTTGAAATTTGCTCCGTCAAGAGTTGCTCTCTTGTACTGGATTACACACTCAAGCATCTGGCTGTCTGACACCTCGCCACTCTGATCACCCTCTCTCTGGGATTGTGAACGCCTTATCATTGTAAAAAATCTTTAAAGTTTATTGTTGGTAATACATCTTTCTGGAGGGTTCCTGAAGAAAACATTGGTACAGCATCCGCTAGAGTGTCTTGTCCGTCGTGTCTACTCCTTTTAGCACTGAGGACTATCTCTTGAAATCTCCGTTTTCAGAAGCTTCTCTATGTACTATAACATTCCTGAATTCGTGCAATGGGACGTCTATGGCACGCAGGGTGTTCCGTCTCTCTATAACTTCTTCCGCTAGAAACATAAAAACAACACAGTATTAGTGTAAGACAAAATAACCAAGTATGCTCTAAATAAGTTGAGAGTAGCAGCGACTGAGTCGTACACAAAAAATATCAGCAGCAGCAATAGGTAGGATCGTGAGCGGCTACTTTTTAAAACTATATATGTACTTAAAGGAGGTGTTCCCATTGTGGTATGATGTAGAAAGGTTTGATTGGAGGGATCCCCAGTGCACTGATCATCACTGGCGGGTGACATAGACTTATGAACCACCATGCAAGAGATCCCGTGAAGGGGGGGTCCATCTAACAGTCATCTGAAAAGGATACCCCCAAAGGCACTGTTGGGGTGGAGTGGGGAGGGTGGGGCACTAAATACACAGGTCACTAGCGCAATATGGTGAAGGGAGGGTTAGAGATTGGTCCATCTAAAGGTAATCTAATAAGGACACACCCTGATAAGGATACCCTCCGGCCCTAATGGTCACAAACCTCAACAGCTTGCGCATGCACATGCACACGAACGCACATATCCACCCCCTATATACTACTAACTTCTATGCCCAGATTAACAGACATTGGCAAAAAAACAGACACTCACACTTACCTCCCAGAGAACCTGTTTGCTGGATGATTGAAAATCAGAGATGCATTGAACAACTTGTCACTCCCCTCAGAATCTCACCTGTATTGGCATTTCCTAATTTCAACCTACCCCTCACACTTCATAAGGTGGCTTTAGATCAGGGCCTAGGGACAGATATTTATCAACATCAGAATGGGAATTTGAGAGTCTCTGTGTATGGTTTGAGAAAACTGACACCAGCCAAACTGAGTTACCATCTGCACATTGGAAAAAATGTTTTCTTGCATTGAATACACTGCCAACAGCCCATTGACCTACACCATCGTCAATACAGCAAAGCTCAGTGCTGTGGGAGGACTACCATCAGCCATGACAACCTTGTCAAGGCCCAGAAAGAAGATGAAGCCATAATTAAAGTAGTTGCATAAATGGGGAAGTAAATAGCATGTAAAGTTGACAAGAGAAAATATACAGAACCGAATGTGGAGCCACTCCACTTAGGGGTTTTGGAGCCTTTTCCTGGTCCAAAGAATAAAGACCAGTATTTAGACTCAATGATTCAGAGATGTTCAAAATATCCTGTGTGATACAGACACAGTACGTTTGAACTTGTTGTACAACCTGATCCATCACCTCCCTCAGTCTGTTTACCAAGGTCCTAAATGGGTCTGTCGAAGAGCAGTTATCACCCTGCTGTTGAGAAAACAGAACCTCCATCAGTGAGACCTTCATTTAAATATTCTAAAGTACAATAGTAGTAGAGCTGGGCCTGAATACCTTGGTACTCCAGTTCAGGAGTCCACTGGTACTGCCTCTTCAATAGCACCTGCATAAGCCGGAAACTACAGATACTAATAAAGTCACACTAGTTAACTGTAACTTCCTTGTTATAGTAACAGTTGTTGCTGAAAATATTTAAGCTGCAAGTATACTTTTACTCCTTAGGAGATATTAATTTTAGGGTCTACACTAAAATGACTAGAGCCTTCATCTATTGAACCTGACTTAGTCACACACAATTTATTTGAAATCAATGAGGAGAGGCTACAGACACTAAAAAAATGTTCAAAACCTTTTCTTCTGAGACAGTTTTGGTTAAATTACTCTGTCTGTTTTTCCAGCCTCCTTGACAATACATGTGTTTAGTGTAGATATTTGGTTTTCAACGCCTGATCAGGTTAAACAGTCCTACACAGTCTGCCTCCTGTGTTATATGATTATCTGCAGAATTGGTCAACTTATTGCCCATCATGCCAGCTGTTTTTCAAGTTTGTGGAATCAGTAAATGCTAGATCGAAAACAAGAAATTAATTTAGAAAAAAAAAAAATACAATCAGCCTCACACATCCACTCAACAAACTCACTCCTTACTGTGTGAGAGAGAGAGAGAAAAGGGGAGAGATGACGGTTAAGAAAGAAACACATAAATCAGTTGTCTGACAGAGTTTTAGTCAGAAGCTGTCAGGGCTGCAGCTTCTCCTCCTCCTCTCTTTGAGGATGGAGGATCAGGACGGAACAGAGCTCTGCTTTCCACAACTCCTCAATTCCTCCTGCAGGAAACCAGAGATCACTCAGTCTGATGCTGTCTTACTGCATTTGTTGTTCTTCATCTGTGTTTTCACTGTGATTCTCAACCTGCTCGTCATCATCTCAGTCTCCCACTTCAGGCAGAGATAATCTCAGCAAAACTTACAATTGATTCTTTTTACAAGTGTGAACAGTCTTATTTATAAGATAATGTTATTTAGAGTTTGTGTGTAAATAACTAGACCCCAGACGTATTTTCTGCTTTGCTGACAATGTTTTTGAATGTTAAATGTACAGATGTGCCACATGTAAGACATATCACTTTACATTAATGTCTGATATTACATTACATGTCTTTGTCTCCCTGCAGGCAGCTGCACACACCCACCAACCTCCTCATCCTCTCTCTGGCTGTTTCAGACTTTCTCTTTGGTCTTGTGGCAACACCATTAGAAGCTCACCGTCAAACAGCCTGTTGGTTACTTGGTGATATTGCATGTTCTTTACATGTTTATCTGTCTTCTTTTTCTATATCAGCATCAGTAAGTGACATGATTCTTATATCAGTCGACCGTTATGTGGCTATTTGTGACCCTCTGCATTATTCCACCAGAGTCACTGTGACAAGAGTTAAAATGTGTGTTTGTATGTGTTGGAGCTGTTGTGTTGTCTACTATGGTCTGGTTTTAAAGGACAATCTGACTCAACCAGGTAGGGATAATTCATGCTATGGACAGTGTGTTGTAGCCGTTGACTACATTGCAGGAGTTTTTGATCTTGTTTTGTCATTTATTGCTCCTATCACTGTGATCATTATTCTGTATCTGAGAGTGTTTGTGACGGCTGTGTCTCAGGCTCGTGCCATGCGCTCTCATGTTGCAGCCGTCACACTACAGCATTCAGGGACTGTAATGACTAAGAAATCTGAGCTGAAAGCAGCCAGGACTCTGGGTGTTGTTGTAGGTTTGTTTTTAATGTGCTACTGCCCAAATTACGCGCTCTCTCTTATAGTAAATAGTTCTGTTAGCCGTTTACCTCCAGCTACTGGTATCTTTCTGTTGTGTATAAGCCCCTGTCTGAACCCTGTGATCTACGCCTTGTTCTACCCCTGGTTTAGAAAAGCTATCAGACTCATTTTCTCTCTTCAGATACTGCAGCCTGGTTCCCGTGAGACCAACATGTTGTAAACAGAGACTATGCAGTGACTGAAATGTGATCTGCTGTATGGACAAAGAAATTCATTTGTACATGTTCTTCAGTAAGTGAATTCAAAAATCCAAACAGTGAAATTGTGCAGTTCTTAAAGTTGTTACTGTCAGATAATCTGTTGGATTTTCTCCTGATTGACGTGATACTTCATTATTTCAAGTAATGGTGATTATTATCAGTAACCAGTCATACAAACTCTCTGCTGCAGATATCTAACCTGTGTATTTCCAGTCTGAGTATGTCCTGTTTCTCATTCAGCTTCCATTTTTTTATTTTATTTTACATTCCGTTTTTTTTTCCTCAAATGTGCACAAACACTCCAACAGACCCTTACATGTGAACTATATTAATGAAATAAAATGAAGTGAAGTGAAAGCAGATGGTAACAGACTGGGTGGTTTAATGTTGACCAGTAATAGTCCCAACAGGGAGAGGAATTCAAAAGACAGATGGCAGGACATGAAAAGGAGCAGGACACTGAGAAAAACTATTTCAGTCAACTGAAGAGAAGCAAGACTGATTTTCTTTATTTTAGAATTCTGACTAAGACAGTGTCTGAATAGTCAGAAGTACAGAAATTATTGGATTTCTTTCAAATGTGGTGCGTGAATAAATGTCCTACGGAAAGGAACATTATTTAGATCTTCTTAAGTTTAACTCATGTATGAACTCAAGTTGAAGGAAAAAAGCTATTTTTTATTTATTTTTTGTTTCTTATTTATTCAGCCACATTTATTTAATCTTCTTTAAACAATTCTCTCCAACAATTGCCCGCACCTATAAAATAAGTCATTAAATTACATTTGTCCTGGTCTTACCTTTAAAAAATAAAATTAAAAAAAGACACGTACTTTAAATAAGGTGTAATTCAAAGTACTTTAATTTACAAAGCAAAGGGGAAACACAATACAGATCAAGACGATTTATTCAGGGGGTCTAACTGTTATGTCTGACTCATAGAAGGCATAACAAAGAAGGGAGGTCCACACGGGAACCAATAAATAACCAAATAACTTGTTAACAAACTCAAAAATGAAAAAATGTGATATGGAATAAGAAAATTAGTAGTGAAGTGAGGGTGACAAATGCTGTGACACCTATATGTCAGTTAAGAAAACAAAACGAACCTGACGAATCTGACGCTCCAGCAAATACTTCACTCTGGAGATCGTTGTGTGAAGAATATTGAACATTTATTGTACTAAAGTTGATTGTTGGTAATATGTCTTTCTGGAGGGTTCCTGAAGAAAACAATGGTACAGCATCCGCTAGAGTGTCTTGTCCATCGTGTCTACTCCTTTTAGCACTGAGGAATATCTTGCAATGTTGAAGGCTTTCAGTTTTTAAAAAAAACAATTATCAGATTACTAACTATCCGTCTCAAGACACAGCATTATTAGTCTGATAAAAGAATATTATTTATTTGAGATATATACATATCGTTTTCAGAGGCTTCTCTATGGACTATAACATTCCTGAATTCGTGCAATGGGACGTCTATGGCACGCAGGGTGTTCCGTCTCTCTATAACTTCTTCCGCTAGAAACATAAAAACAACACAGTATAAGTGTAAGACAAAATAACCAAGTATGCTCTAAATAAGTTGAGAGTAGCAGCGACTGAGTCGTACACACAAAAAATATCAGCAGCAGCAATAGGTAGGATCATGACCGGCTACTTTTTAAAACTATATACGCACCTAGAGGAGGTTCTCCCATCGTGGTATGATGTAGAAAGGTTTGGTTGGAGGGATCCCCAATGCACTGATCATCACTGGCGGGTGACATAGACTTATGAACCACCATGCAAGAGATCCCCTGAAGGGGGGTTTCATCTAGCAGTCATCTGATAAGGATACCCCCAGAGGCACTGTTGGGGTGGGGTGGGGGCACTAAACACACAGGTCACTAGAGCAATATGGTGAAGGGAGGGTTAGAGATTGGTCCATCTAAAGGTCATCTGATAAGGACACACCCTGATAAGGATACCCTCCGGCCCTAATGGTCACGAACCTCAACAGCATGCACACGCAAGCGCATATCCACCCCCTATATACTACTAACTTCTATGCCCAGATTAACAGACATTGGCAAAAAAACAGACACTCACACTTGCCTCCCAGAGAACCTGTTTACTGGATGATTGAACATCAGAGATGCATTGAACAACTTGTCACTCCCCTCAGAATCTCACCTGTATTGGCATTTCATAATTTCAACCTACCCCTCACACTTCATAAGGTGGCTTTAGACCAGGGCCTAGGGACAGATCTTTAACAACATCAGAATGGAAAATTGAGGGTCTCTGTGTGTGGTTTGAGAAAACTGACACCAGCCAAACTGAGTTACCATCTGCACATTGGAAAAAATGTTTCTTGCATTGAATACACTGCCAACAGCCCATTGACCTACACCATCGTCAATACAGCAAAGCTCAGTGCTGTGGGAGGACTACCATCAGCCATGACAACCTTGTCAGGGCCCAGAAAGAAGCTGAAGCCATAATTAAAGTAGTTGCATAAATGGGGAAGTAAATAGGACGTGAAGTTGACAAGAGGAAATATACAGAACCAAATGTGGAGTCACTCCACTTAGGGGTTTTGGAGCCTTTTCCTGGTCCAAAGAATTAAGACCGTTATTTAGACTCAGTGATTAAGAGATCTTCAAAATATCCTGTGTGATACAGACACAGTACGTTTGAACTTGTTTTACAACCTGATCCATCACCTCCCTCAGTCTGTTTACCAAGGTCCTAAATGGGTCTGTCAAAGAGCAGTTATCACCCTGCTGTTGAGAAAACAGAATCTCCATCAGTGAGACCTTCATTTAAATATTCTAAAGTACAATAGTAGTAGAGCTGGGCCTGAATACCTTGGTACTCCAGTTCAGGAGTCCACTGGTACTGCCTCTTCAATAGCACCTGCATAAGCCGGAAACTCAGATACTAATAAAGTCACACTAGTTAACTGAGACGGTTTTGGTTAAATTCCTCTGTCTGTTTTTCCAGCCTCCTAGACAATATGTGTGTTTAGTGTAGATATTTGGTTTTCAACTCCTGATCAGGTGAAACAGTCCTACACAGTCTGCCTCCTGTGTCATATGATTATCTGCAGCATTGGTCAACTTATTGCCCATCATGCCAGCTGTTTTTCAAGTTTGTGGAATCAGTAAATGCAATAAATGCCAAAACACATGCAAACTCCCTACAGCTGCTTTATTAAACAAAACTCACAGTGACATCAGCAAGATCGAAAACAAGATATTAATTTAGAAAAAAAAAAACAGAAAAACACACAAATCAGCCTCACACATCCACTCAACAAACTCACTCATTACTTTGTGAGAGAGAAAGAAAACGGGAGAGATGAAGGTTAAGAAAGAAACACATAAATCAGTTGTCTGACAGAGTTTAGTCAGAAGCTGTCAGGGCTGCAGCTTCTCCTCCTCCTCTCTCTGAGGATGGAGGATCAGGACCGAGCAGAGCTCTGCTTTCCACAACTCTTCAATTCCTCCTGCAGGAAACCAGAGATCACTCAGTCTGATGCTGTCTTACTGCATTTGTTGTTCTTCATCTGTGTTTTTACTGTGATTCTCAACCTGTTCGTCATCATCTCAGTTTCCCACTTCAGGCAGAGATAAACTCAGCAAAACTTACAATTGATTCATTTTATAATTGAAAATGTTACTTAGAGTTAGTGTGTAAATATCTTAACATCTTGGCACCAGACGTATTTTCTGCTTTGCTGACAATGTTTTTGAATGTTAACAGTCCAGATGTGCCACATGTAAGACATATCACTTTACATTAATGTCTGATATTACATGTCTTTGTCTCCCTGCAGGCAGCTGCACACACCCACCAACCTCCTCATCCTCTCTCTGGCTGTGTCAGACTTTCTCTTTGGTCTTGTGGCAACACCATTAGAAGCTCACCGTCAAACAGCCTGTTGGTTACTTGGTGATATTGCATGTTCCTTACATGCTTATCTGTCTTCTTTTTCTATATCAGCATCAGTAAGTGACATGATTCTTATATCCGTCGACCGCTATGTAGGTATTTGTGACCCTCTGCATTATTCCACCAGAGTCACTGTGACAAGAGTTAAAATGTGTTTTTGTATGTGTTGGAGCTGTTGTGTTGTCTACTATGGTCTGGTTTTAAAGGACAATCTGACTCAACCAGGTAGGTATAATTCATGCTATGGACAGTGTGTTGTAGCCGTTGACTACATTGCAGGAGTTTTTGATCTTGTTTTGTCATTTATTGCTCCTATCACTGTGATCATTATTCTGTATCTGAGAGTTTTTGTGACGGCTGTGTCTCAGGCTCGTGCCATGCGCTCTCATGTTGCAGCCGTCACACTCCAGCATTCAGGGACTGTAATGACTAAGAAATCTGAGCCGAAAGCAGCCAGGACTCTGGGTGTTGTTGTAGGTTTGTTTTTAATGTGCTAATGCCCAAATTACGCGCTCTCTCTTATAGTAAATAGTTCTGTTAGCCATTTACCTCCAGCCACTGGTATCTTTCTGTTGTGTATCAGCCCCTGTCTGAACCCTGTGATCTATGCCTTGTTCTACCCCTGGTTTAGAAAAGCTATCAGACTCATTTTCTCTCTTCAGATACTGCAGCCTGGTTCCCGTGAGACCAACATGTTGTAAACAGAGACTATGCAGTGACTGAAATGTGATCTGCTGTATGGCCAAAGAAATTCATTTGTACATGTTCTTCAGTAAGTGAATTCAAAAATCCAAACAGTGAAATTGTGCAGTTCTTAAAGTTGTTACTGTCAGATAATCTGTTGGATTTTCTCCTGATTGACGTGATACTTCATTATTTCAAGTGATGGTGATTATTATCAGTGACCAGTCATACAAACTCTCTGCTGCAGATATCTAACCTGTGTATTTCCAGTCTGAGTCTGTCCTGTTTCTCATTCAGCTTCCATTTTTTTATTTTATTTTACATTCCGTTTTTTTTTTCCTCAAATGTGCACAAACACTCCGACAGACCCTTACATGTGAAATATATTAAAGAAATAAAATGAAGTGAAGTGAAAGCAGATGGTAATAGACTGGGTGGTTTAATGTTGACCAGTAATAGTCCCAACACAGTTAGGAATTCAAAAGACAGATGGCAGGTTATGAAAAGGAGCAGGAGACTGAGAATTAGTATTTCAGTCAACTGAAGAGAAGCAGGACTGATTTTCTTTATTTTAGAATTCTGACTAATAATAATAATTTGTGCTCGATTCAGTTTGTTCCTTCAGCCTCAAGGTGTCAGTTTAACTATTCTATTTCTTCAGAGAACAGAACAGGAAGATGTTGGACAGGCTTAGACAGTGTCTGAATAGTCAGAAGTACAGAAATTATTGGATTTCTTTCACATGTGGTGCGTGAATAAATGTCCTACAGAAAGGAAAATTATTTAGATCTTCTTAAGTTTAACTCATGTAGGAACTCAAGTTGAAGGAAAAAAGCTATTTTTTCATTTTTTTTTTTTGTTTCCTATTTATTCAGCCACATTTATTTCAAGTTCGCACCTATAAAATAAGTCGTTAAACTACATTTGTCCTGGTCTAACCTTTAAAAAATTAAATTAAAAAAAGACACGTACTTTAAATAAGATGTAATTCAAAGTACTTTAATTTACAAAGCACAGGGGAAACACAATACAGAGCAAGACGATTTATTCAGGGGGTCTAACTGTTATGTCTGACTCATAGAAGGCATAACAAAGAAGGGAGGTCCACACGGGAACCAATAATACCAAATAACTTGTTAACAAACTAAAAATGAAAAAATGTGATATGGAATAAGCAAATTAGTAGTGAAGTGAGGGTGACAAATGCTGTGACACCTATATGGCCTCGATGATCTTTAGCCAGAATAGGCCACTTTAAGTGTGTCCATGATGAGTAGTATTCTATCAACCTTTGCATTATATCAGTGCTTTCTTCAACTGCAAGAACATTCACTGTGATGTTTCTTTTCACCTCAGGATCAGCTACATCAATTTCTTGCAAGTCTGGATTTCTTGGCCACTTCTCGACCACTTGTGTAAGGAAATCAGGTCCAGATCTGACCCACAGCTTGTTATGCATAAAAGCTTTCACGTTCTGCCCACTTGATGCACCATCTGACGGATTAAGCTGAGAGTTCATGTAGTGCCACAGTGACACTGTTGAGGTCTGCTGAATCACTGACACACTATTAGCCACAAATGTGCGAAACATTGATATCTTATTTTTGATGTATTTTAGCACCGCTGTACTGTCAGTCTTCCCAGTGAAAGCTCCAACTCCTTCCTTAGCAGTTTGTCCATACGACCAAGGTTGCTGCAGTAAGCCCCAAACATGAGATAGTCATGGGCTTTGGGGAGCAACTCTTGCCTTTCCCAACACAAAGGCACTGTGAGCTTTGTTACTGCTGCTTCGCTGGACCAGTATGTTACTGTCCCATAGCCATCCTCACTGTCTGCAAAGTGATGCAGTTGAGCGGACATGGTCTGAACAAAGCCTTTTGGTTTGAAACATCTCTCAATTCTAAAGCCGACCACAGACCACATTTGGGCAAGGTGTTCAGGCACCGGCTCATCCCATCCCAATCTCATCCTACAAACTTCCTGCATTATTTTCCTGGCATTATTTTCCTGGCACAGGTGCAAGAATTCCCAACAGATCATACACTGAGCTCAACATGGATAAAATCCCTCTTCTAGTGGGGGCCTTACTTTGTATAACGACCCTGAACTTGAATTGATCTGACTGAATGCACCACTGCACGCCCAATACCCTTTCCATTGGAACAACATTTTGATCAAGATCCAGATCCATTATTTCTATCGCCTTCCCCTCCTCTGGAATGGCTGCTAACACCATCTGATCGTTGCTGGTCCACTTGTTTAACCTGAAGCCACCCATCTGACTGTGGTAAAGAGACTTAGCCTTTTCAACAGTCTCAACCGATTGTAGACAGTCGTCTACATAAAAGTTTTGCTAGCTGCGGCTGAAAAGTTTTGCAGCAGAACCTGTTCTGGACTTCCTACATCTCCTTGAGGAAGCGCTGGACACACTTTCCTCAGGAGCAACACTTTCATTTGCCTTATGTGCTTCCTTTTAACCTACGTACAACCTCGTCGCCAAGTTTTCTCAGTGAATTTAGCCTCGGCTCATAACAGCCTTGCTGAACGGTATTCATTTCCTCTTCGAGCTTAAGCTCATGGTATACTTCTGTGAGTGAGATATTTATACTACAAAACTCACCCAACCGTTGGTATAACTCTGGCAACAGTTTGGTTTCCACTACCATGTAGCAGTCCTCATCCATGAAACAGCATATCTTGCTTTTTTGTTTTGCCAGCTGGTCCACCTTGGCCTTCCTTTTGTCTGTCAGATTTTGCAAAGCATTCTCCATGGCCTTGAGACTTGACTTTGCGTTTCTCCACGCTGTCTGAATCAACTTCTCCTTCCACTTATTCACTAAGTAGTGTTTAGCCCGTGTAGAGAAGGTTTCTTATTAAAGGAAGACGTGATCTTATTAAAATCTGATGCTCCAGCAAATACTTCGTTGTGTGATGAACACTGAACATTTACTGTACTTGCTTCTCAATTCTACATACAAGTTTAAGTAAATAAATCTCACTAGCATGTTCACAAAACAGCTTCATCAAACGTGTTTACTCTAGATGGCCAGACTAATGCCATCTAGAGTAACAATATGGTTGGACATCATATTTCAGAGATTTTTGGGATTTTGAGATTTCTGAGTTTTGAAGTAAAAAATTGTGGGAGATCCAGGCATTTATGTCTCGTAGGCTTGAAGCTTGTTTTTTTTCATCTGTTTCCATAGATAGATATAGCTAGGTATCATCAGCATAGCAATGGAAATTTATTGAGTGTTTTCTAATAATGTTGCCTAAAGGAGACATGTATAAAGTAAAAAGTATTGGTCCTAACACAGAGCCTTGTGGAACTCCATAGCTAACCTTTGTGTGCATGGAGGATTCATCATTAACATGAACAAACTGAAGTCAGATAGATAAGATTTAAACCAACCTAGTGCAGTTCCTTTAATCTCAATTTCATGTTAGAGTCTCTGTAATAAAATGTTGTGATCAATGGTATCTATACTGTCCTCGCAAAGAGTGGAACTTGTTGTATGCTAGACAGTTAGCTAACATGGTGAGTGTGAAGTCCTCCAATAAGCACAAGGCGTAACTTTTATTGAATGTTTTTATTGAAGGCTCACTCTTCGTTTCTCTTGTTTTACTTTACTCACTTATTTACTGTAAAAGGAAAAATAATGTCCAAGGCTACAACGTTATAAAGAAATTTAGCGGCAGGCGATCAATCACCCTCTCTCCTCTACCGTGCTTCAGTAACTCCTAGGGGAATTCCAGGCTCTAAACCTACTACTGGCTGACCAGAGGGGGGCACTGCTGATCACACAACGGTATACACAAAGCTATGTAAAGGTTTTTTAGCAATTATAAATGCACTCAAACAGAGGGCAGAACACCCCTCTCCTGGTACAATGTAATTGTACCACTAGAACTAATTAACCTTACACAAATACAATAATGCAGAAGTCTAATTTACTTTCCTTCAGACAAAAGAACAACCATCTCTGAGATTGGCCTCAGAAACACTTTCAAAACTCCGTCTTTTACTGTTTTTACTTCTGCTTTGCGAATCTTGCTGTCACTACTGAGGATTGTTTTTATGACAAGTCCAACAGGCCAGTCATTCCTGTGAGCCTTACTGTCCTTGAGCAATACAACATCTCCTTCTTTAATGTTGGGTTTATCTTCTGTCCATTTTCTGCAGCTCTGAAGAGTGGCCAGATATTCTCCTCTGCATCTTTTCCAGAAAGTGTCTGCAAGACATTGAACGTGCTTCCATTGGTGAGTATAGAGTTTTGTTGGTTCAAAGTTACCCGAAGGTGCTGACAGAGCACTTGTCTTCTGAGTTAGGATCAGTGCTGGTGTAAGAACAACTGGCATGTCTGGGTCAGTGGACACTGGTACCAGTGGTCTATTCAATTCAATTCAATTCAATTCAATTCAACTTTATTTATATAGCCCCAATTCACAACAAAGTCATCTCAGGGCACTTTACAGAATAAAGTCAAGATTATAAAGATATATAAAGAGAACCCAACAATTCCCCCTGGAGCAAGCCCTAGGCAACAGTGGAGAGGAAAAACTCCCTTTAACGGAAGAAACCTCCAGCAGAACCAGGCTCAGGGTTGACGGCCATCTGCCTCGACCGGTTGGGGTGAGTGGAAAGGGGAGAGAGAAAAGAACAGAGCAACAAAAAGCAACAACAAAACATCGGGCAGATTGGTAGGACCAGTAGCTACACGCTGGTAGACACACAGCTTCAAAGCCGGGGGACACCTGCAGAAAGGGACAGAGAGAGGGGGACAGAGGAGGACAAAGACAACTACGGGAGAGAACACACAGAGTTAATGACATACAGTGGTGACAATTGCGGGATGAGAGGAGAGGAGAGATGGTCAAGAGGAGGAAAAGAGCTCAGTGCATCGGGGGGTGGGTCCCCCAGCAGTCTAAGCCTATGGCAGAATAACTATAATTAACTATATGCTTTATTAAAAAGGAAGGTTTTAAGCCTAGACTTAAAAGTAGAGAGGGTGTCTGCTTCCCGAATCTGAACTGGGAGCTGGTTCCACAAGAGAGGAGCTTGATAGCTAAAGGCTCTACCTCCCATTCTACTTTTGGAAATTCTGGGAACCACAAGTAGGCCTGTATTCTGAGAGCGAAGTGGTCTACTGGGATGATATGGTGCTATGAGATTTATATATGATGGAGCCTGACCCTTCAGAGCTTTATATGTAAGAAGCAGGGTTTTAAATTCTATTCTAAATTTAATGGGAAGCCAATGGAGAGAAGCTAGTGAATGTGAAATATGATCTCTCTTGCTAGTTCCAGTCAGCACTCTTGCTGCAGCATTTTGGATTAATTGCAGGCTCTTTAGTTACTGGGGCATCCTGAAAGTAGGGAATTACAGTAGTCCAACCTAGAAGTAACAAATGCATGGACCAGTTTTTTGGCATCACTTTGAGACAGTATGCTCCTAATTTTGGCAATGTTCCGTAGGTGGAAGAAGGCTGTTCTAGACATTTGTTTTACATGTGAGTTAAAGGATAGATCCTGATCAAAAATAACTCCAAGGTTCCTTGCAGTAGTACTGGAGGCCAGACTTATGCCATCTAAGGTAACAATATGGTTGGACATCATATCTTTGAGATTTTTGGGCCCAAATACTATGACTTCAGTTTTGTCTGAGTTTAAAAGTAAAAAATTGTGGGAGATCCAGGCCTTTTTGTCTTGTAGGCATGCTTGAAGCTTTATTAACTGATTATTTTCATCTGGTTCCATAGATAAATATAGCTGGGTATCATCAGCATAAAAGTGGAAATTTATGGAGTGTTTTCTAATAATGTTGCCTAAAGGACACATATATAAAGTAAAAAGTATTGGTCCTAACACAGAGCCTTGTGGAACTCCATAGCTAACCTTTGTGTGCATGGAGGATTCATCATTAACATGAACAAATTTAAATCTATCAGACAGATAAGATTTAAACCAACCTAGTGCAGTTCCTGTAATTCCAATTTCATGTTCCAGTCTCTGTAATAAAATGTTATGATCAATGGTATCAAATGCAGCACTAAGATCTAACAGAACAAGTATAGAGATGAGTCCAGTATCTGAGGCCATGAGAAGATCGTTGGTGACTTTTACCAGTGCTGTTTCTGTACTATGATGAACTCTAAATCCTGACTGAAAGTCTTCATACAAATTATTCCTATGAAGGTGATCACATAATTGTTTTGCGACTACTTTTTCAATTATTTTAGAAATAAAGGGGAGATTAGATATTGGTCTGTAATTGGCTAAAACACCTGGGTCAAGACAGTGTTTTTTAAGTAATGGTTTAATTACAGCTACCTTATAGGCCTGTGGTACATAGCCTGTTTCTAAAGATAGATTGATGATATCTAATATGAATGTATCTATTAAGGGTAACGCTTCCTTGAGCAGCTTAGTTGGAATAGGGTCTAGCAGACAGGTTGTTGGTTTAGATGAGGTAATAATTGAAGTTAGCTCAGAGAGATCTATGGATAAAAAGCAGTCTAACAGGGATTGGGGCCTTATCCATGATTCTAGCACTGCTGTACATGAAGATCTATCTGTAATTTTTGGGGGGAGGATCTGGTGAATTCGTTCTCTAATAGCTACAATTTTATTCATAAAGAAAGTCATGAAGTCATTGCTGCTCAGAGTTAAGGGAATAGTAGGCTCAACTATGGCTCTTAGTCAGCCTGGCTACAGTGCTGAACAGAAACCGGGGGTTGTTCTTGTTTTCTTCTATTAATGATGAATAATATGCTGTTCTGGCATCACTGAGAGCTTTTTTGTACGTTTTTAAACTATTTTTCCAGGCTAAATGAGATTCTTCTAACTTTCTGGAACGCCACTTCCTTTCCAACTTTCGTGTTGCCTGTTTTAAGTTGCGTGTTTCTGAACTATACCATGGAGATTGCCTCTGCTGGTTTACTGCCTTCGTTTTTAGAGGGGCAACACTATGGAGTATTGTACGTAGTGAGGCTGCAGAATTGTCAACAAGATAATCTACTTGTGCAGGAGTAACATTAAGGAGACTACTTTCCATTGTATTAACATATGGTGAAGCAAATGATGAAGAAATAATTTCTTTATATTTGTTGACAGCTTTTTCACTTCAGTACCTACTATAGTGGAATTTTTCCCTAACTGCTATATAGTCCGTTATTGTAAATTCAAATGTTATTAAAAAATGGTCAGACAGAAGAGAGTTGTGAGGAAATATGGTTAAATTATCCGCTTCAATTCCATACGTAATTACAAGGTCTAACGTGTGACTAAAACAGTGAGTGGGTTTATTTACATTTTGGGAAAAAACAATTGAATCTAATAAAGAATTAAACGCAGTGCTCAGGCAGTTACTGTCAGCATCTACATGAATGTTAAAGTCACCCACTATAATGACTTTATCTGTACTAAGCACTAAATCAGATAGAAAATCAGAAAATTCAATCAAAAACTCTGAATAAGGGACTGGAGGACGGTACACGATAACAAATAATAGTGGTTTTTGAGTCTAAGAGTAAGGCTCTCAAATGAGTTATAACTATGTTTAGGTCTAGGGTTTATTGATAAGCTACAATGGAAGATTGCTGCAACTCCTCCACCTCGGCCTGTGCTTCTAGGAACATGATAATTAATATGACTTGGGGGGGTTGACTCATTTAAACTGACATATTCTTCCTGCTGCAACCAAGTTTCAGTGAGACAAAATAAATCGAATTGATGATCACTTATTAAGTCATTTACTAACAGAGATTTAGAAGAGAGAGATCTGATATTTAATAATCCACATTTAATAGTTTTGGGGTTTTGTTCTGTAAGAGGAGTAGTCTTAACATTTATTAGGTTATTATGATTAACTCCTCTTGTCATATTTACTTTATGTAATTTAGGTCGGGGAACAGACACAGTCTCTATAGGTATGTGGGAGTTGTGGGGGGGTGACGGTTGTAAAGACACTGCAGAGAGGCATGTAGGATTGGATCTCTGCATCCTAATCTCAACTCTGGATTGTCATACTTTTGGTTGTTTAATAAAACCAGCCATATTTCTGGATAAGAAAGCTGCACCATCTAAAGTAGGATGGATGCCATCTCTCCTAATCAGCCTAGGTTTTCCCCAAAAACGTTTCCAATTGTCTATGTAGCCCACATCGTTTGCTAGACACCACCTAGACAGCCAGCGGTTGAATGACAACATGAGGGTGTACATGTCGTCACTAGTCGGATTTGGCAGGGGGCCAGAGAAAATTACGGAGTCCGACATTGTTTTTGCAAAGTTACACACCGATTCAACATTCATTTTAGTGACCTCCGATTTGCGTAATCGGGCGTCATTAACTCCCACGTGAATAATAATATTACTGTATTTACGTTTATCCTTAGCCAGGAGTTTCAAATATGATTCAACGTCGCCCGCTCTGGCCCCAGGAAGACATTTGACTACGGCCGCTGGAGTCTCTAACTTCACATTTCTGACTATGGAGCTGCCAATTACCAGAGTCTAGCATTCATTATTTCCATAACCTCAGCCATGAAAGTGCTCAATGCTTCATGTGTGAGTCGAGCATGTGCCGACTGAAGAAGCATTGCATCCAAGATTCTTTTTGCAACTCCAATAAGCCTTTCCCATGAACCACCCATGTGTGAGGAATGTGGAGGATTGAAGTGCCATGTGCAACCTTTCTCTTGAAGATAGTTGTTTAGTATCACATCATTGTGATCTATTTTCAACTCTTTACAGGCACCAATGAAATTTGTGCCTCTATCTGACTGCAGAAGTTTTGCAGGTCCACGAACACAGAAGAACCTTCTTAGTGCATTTATGAAGCTGGATGTGGACATGGATTGAACAAGTTCAATGTGTACAGCTCTTGTTGACATACATGTGAAAAGCACCGCCCCCACCTTTTGCTGTCTGCACTGCCTCCTCTAGTTCGACGTGTCATCACCATCCATGGACCGAAGATGTACGTTAGTGAAGGGTGGCATTGGTGAGAGCTTGTCAACAGGCAAATCTGCCATCTTTTGGATTTGTAGTGTTCCTCTAAGCTTACGCCAGATGACACATTGGTAGATAACGGATGAGACCAGACGTTTACTCCCAGTGATCCAGAATCCTGCTGATCTGATTGCTCCCTCCGTGATATGGCGTCCCTTATGTACTACTTTCTCATGGTAGTACCTTATTAAGAGAGTAGCAATGTGGTGGGTGCTTGGAATTATAAGTGGATGCTTTTCTTCTTTTGTCAGACTTGCAGGTGCCAGACGGTCACCAACTCTGAGTAATCCATCTTCATCAATGATGGGGTTCAGTTTTCTGAGTGGGCTTTGTTTTGGTAAGGACCGTTTCATTTTGAGACATTTGTATTCCTCCTCAAAGATTTCATTCTGCACGATAAGAATGATCGCAATTTGTGCTTGAGAAAGTTTGTTTGAGGTGCTTCTTTCCATGTAACGTCTCCAGCCATGATGTTTTGCCTGAACTGAGGTCTTGAATGATTTTGCAACACGAATAAGTTATACTATGGTGCGACACAGAGTCATCCAATGAGAAAATCTTTCAAAACGGTGGGACCTTAACTTGAATTCTGAGATTTTGGAGATCAGAGTTGTAACATCAGGTCGTATTTCTACATCTTCTTCAGGCTGCATGAGATTGAAGACATCAGACTGCGGTAGCTCTGAGTTGCGTTGTGTTAAGAATGATGGTCCAGACAACCAGTTGGTGTGTTGAAATTCAGATGTATTAATAAGTCTGGTGGCATGGTCTGCAGGGTTATCTCTGTAGAGATGAAGTGCCAGTGCTCAGGAAGTGTAGATTTGCGAATTCGAGCCACTCGGTTAGCAACATATGTGTAAAACCTTCTGGTGGTGTTGTATATGTAACCCAGGACTATTTTGCTGTCAGTAAAAAGGTTTACAGCGTCCAGATTAATGTCCATCTCATCTCTGACTAGCTCATGTACTTCCACAGCCAAAACTGCAGCACATAACTCTAGTTGTGGGACAGTGTGTGCAGGCCGTGGGGCTAGTTTTGATTTGCACATGATAAATCCAACGTAGCACTGACCGTCACTGTCAGTGACTTTCAGGTAGGCTACAGCTCCGATTGCTATTGTGGATGCATCTGAGAAAAGGCAAAGCTCCCTTCTCTGCGCAGAAGACTGAGACAATGGAACGTAGCATCTTGCTACCTGGAGATGTTGTAGATCTTTCAAAGAGTTTTTCCACCTTATTCCATTCCTCTCCCTTTTTAGAAGGAAGTGGTTCATCCCAGTCATTGGTCTCGGTTGAGAGTTCTCGAAGTAGGGCTTTTCCTTGCATAGTTATAGGAGCCACAAATCCTAGAGGGTCATACACACTATTTACAGCGGACAAAACACCTCTCCTGGTTTATGGCCTATCTTCTTGGGACACTTGGAATGTGAAACTGTCTGTTTCCAGGTTCCACAGGACTCCAAGACTGCGCCGTAGGTCTAAATCTTTCAAATCTTTGGCCCGCTCATCAGGTGGAAAGGCTTCCATTACCTCATGGCTGTTCGATGCTATTTTATGTAGCTTCAGGTTGGACTCTGCTAACATCTTTTGAGCTTTCTTCAAGATGTCAACAGCCTCTTCCTCAGTGGGAGCAGATGCAAGTCCATCATCAACATAAAAATTTCTCACAACGAACTGCTTGGCATCATAGCCGTGTTCTCTCTCACCTTCTCCAGCAGCACGCCCCATGCAATAAATAGCCACCGCTGGTGATGGGCTATTTCAGAATACATGAACTTTCATTCTGTAGTCCCTTACATTCTTGCTGAGGTCATTTCCTTCATACCACATAAACCTAAGGTAGTCTCTGTGGTCTTCTCGTACTACAAAACAATAAAACATTTGTTGAACATCAGCTATGAATGCTACAGGCTCTTTTCTGAACCGTAGAAGAACCCCTAAAAGTGTGTTGTTTAAATCAGGACCACTTAGTAATACTTTGTTCAATGAGACTCCTGCATATTCTGCACTTGAATCAAATACCACTCTCAACTGATCAGGTTTCTGGGGGTGGTACACATCGAATGATGGCAAGTACCAATGTTCTTTATGTTTTTCCAGAGGAGGTGCAGGCTCTGCATGATCATTGTCAATCATTTTCTGCATGAAATCAATGTACTGTATATTCATTTCAGGTTTCTTGTCAATTGTTTTCCTAAGAGAACTAAAATGCTGGATTGCTCCCTGTTACTTGGAAGGTGCTGTCTGGGGGAGCGAAATGGTAATGATGCCACCCAGCTGTTTGCTTGATCTTGATAAACTTCTCTATTCATTATTTCAAGGAAAGTTTGATCATCCACTGACAGTGCCGGCTTGTCGTCATCCCTTGTTTTGTCAAATACTGCATATCCCAGTGTGTCTGTACACCCACTAATGCATCCATCCTGAGTACACAAACCTGGAGAACAACTAAGATGTGTTGATGTAACATGGAATGTCTCCTTCACCTGAATTCTGTTTGTGCATGGACTGAGAAAAGATGTACGACCATTGCTGAGGACATGCGTTTTTAAGACACAGACACTTGATGGCCTATGTGTTGTTCCCAGGCATTGATCACCCACGATAACCCACCCCAAGTCTAGCCTTTGTGCGTAAGGAGCACTGTGGGGTCCATTGATTTGCTCCCTCACTTTGTGCACTTGAAGGATGTCTCTACCCAAGAGCAGAAGGATGGGAGCGTTTGGATCCACAGGGGGTTTCTTGTCTGCAACTCGCTGTAAGTGTGGATGCTGATTTGCCACCTCAGGAAGTGGGATCTCTTCCCGGTCATCAGGAATCATGTCACACTCAATTAAGTTTGGAAGTGGAAGCCTTATTTTGCCATCTACTGACTCAATCATAAAGTTTGCAGCCCTTCTGCCTGCAGTTTTTGTTATCCCCGTGCAGCTTTTAAGCGTGTATCGGTCTGCTGCTGTTTTGATGTTGAAAAGATGAAAAAACTGAGATTTGGCAAGTGACTTGTTACTCTGCTCATCCAGCACTGCATACATTTTTCTAGCATTTTCTCTTTGTCCATTGGGATATACTATCACCGGGCTGATTTTGGAGCAGGAGTACTGCCTCTTTGCATTAGCACAAATCTCTGTACATTTAGATGTAACCGGGGTAGAAGACATTTCACTCACCTCCCCACCATCATCTTTATCATCTTCTGGGTTCTCTTTCATAGGAGGACCAGGATGTAGTGCTGAGATGTGTTTTTCACTGTCACATTCCATACACTTAACTGCTACTCTGCAGTCTTTTGCAACATGCTCTGTTGACCCACAACACCTGTAACAAATGTGTTTCTCCTTAAGGAATGACTTCTGTTCTTCAATAGGCTTAGCTCTAAAGCTCCTGCATTTCTTGAGAGGATGGGGCTTTTTATGTATAGGACATTGCTTATCAGGGCTTTCTATTGTTGTTTTAGTCAAAATACTTTGCAGGATTGAAAGCTCTTTTTGAACATCTGTTTTGTGCACATTTACAGAGGTTCTGTTTCCACTTTTTGTGTATTTCTCATATTTTGAGCTCTGGTTGGTGAGTGTTGTTAGAGCAAAACTGGGGTCGTTCCTTACTTTTGCCTGTTGTCTTACAAAGCTTGAGAAGCAACTGAATGGGGGAAATGCAACTCCATATTCTTCCTTATACTTGGATCCCACAACAATCCATTTCTCCTGCAAACTGTAGGGTAACTTCTCCACAATTGGATTTACTCCACGAGCTGTGTCCAAGTATGACAAACCTGTCAGATATCCACCAACTTTTGCACACTCTATTTCCTGAAGAACATCAGCAAGCTCTCTGAGCTTGACATTATCCTTGTTGGCAAGTTTGGGAAAGTCTTCAACTTTTTTCAGCAGTGCATGTTCAACTACTTCTGGTGAACCATAACACTCCTCTAATCTCTGCCAAACTAGGATGAGTGCTGCTGTGGGGTTGAACACATGCACAGATCGAATTCTCTTTGAATGTTCTGAGGATTCTACACCAAGCCATTTTATCATTAAATCTAACTCTTCTCTAGCTGAAAGGTTGAGGTCTTTAGTAACACTTTGAAATGATGCCTTCCATGACCAGTAATGTTCTGGCTTGTCATCAAATGTAAGAAGCCCTGGACTCAACATTTCTCGTCGAATTAAATATTTTGTGATGTCTTGCACCCCTTGAGGTTCAGATGAAGACTGGTTTAGTGGATAAAATGGCTGTCCTGCTGATTTTGAGGATAATAATTTGTATTCAGAGTCCTTATTTGTTTGCTCTTGTTTCACATTTGCTCTTCCTTTTTCCACCACTTGGATTTTGTTATCATTAGGAATGGCTGTTTCATAAGCCTCTCTTGCTATTTTGTGGCATTGTTGTGTATCAATCTTGAATGGGGTTTTCTCAGAGCATGCTTTAGAGTGTTGGCAGACATAATCCGAGGTGCGCTCAGCTGTACTAATGGGTAAGTCTAATAAGTGTTGACTAATTTCACTCTTACTAGATATGTCATCTCCTTCATAGGCAGCAGCTTCAGCTGTAACAGCAGCAATGGCTATCTGGCTTTGTAGAATGTGAAGACTGGCTTCCAGGTCAGCTGTTTGCTTTATAATATTGGCTTCTTGTTCCGCATATGTAAGTTGGGCGCGTGCAGCTTCTGCTTTAGCACGAGCTCTTAATGCTGAGGAACTAGCTTAGGAGACTCGACTTGACTGCCTTGAAGAATGGGAATGAACTGACCAAGCAAGGATATCAGCACCTTGGCTAGGTTCTTGCTGCTTGTGAACTTTCTCGTCCTTCTGTTGAGGAGCTGGCTTATATTGCTTGTCTGAGCGTAGACTCATTTTACGGCTTGTTATCTTGTTAAGTTGTGCCCGCTGTGCAGTTGTCCTTTTACTATACTGTCCTCGCAAAGAGTGGAACTTGTTCTATGCTAGACAGTTAGCTAACATGGTGAGTGTGAAGTCCTCCAATAAGCACAAGGCGTAACTTTTATTGAATGTTTTTATTGAAGGCTCACTCTTCGTTTCTCTTGCTTTACTTTACTCACTTATTCACTGTAAAAGGACAAATAATGTCCAAGGCTACAACGTTATAAAGAAATTTAGCGGCAGGCGATCAATCACGCTCTCTCCTCTACCGTGCTTCAGTAACTCCTAGGGGAATTCCAGGCTCTAAACCTACTACTACTGGCTGACCAGAGGGGGGCACTGCTGATCACAAAACGCTATACACAAAGCTATGTAAAGGTTTTTTAGCAGTTATAAATACACTCAAACAGAGGGCAGAACAGTATCAAATGCAACACTAAGGTCTAACAGAACAAGTATAGAGACGAGTCCATTATCTGAGGCCAAGAGAAGATTGTTGGTGATTTTTACCAGTGCTGTTTCTGTACTATCATGTAACTACTTTTTCAAGTATTTTAGAAATAAAGGGGAGATTAGATATTGGTCTGTAATTGGCTAAAAAACCTGGGTCAAGACAGGGTTTTTTAAGTAGTGGTTTAATTACAGCTACGTTATAGGCCTGTGGTACATAGCCTGTTTCTAAAAATAGATTGACGATATTTAATACAAACATATTACGTATCTATTAAGAGTAAAGCTTCCTTGAGCAGTCTAGTTGGAATAGGGTCTAGCAGACAGGTTGTTGGTTTAGATGATCTAATAATTTAAGTTAGCTCAGTGAGATCTATGGGTAAAAAGCAGTTTAAGAGGGATAGGGGTCTTATCTGTAATATTTTGGGGGAGGATGTGTTGAGTACAATTAAAATGGCAGAGCTATATGAAAGCTATAGTGGACATATCCATGTGGAAGTGGGAGAGGATATGTTAAAATGGAAGGGTTTTAAAGAAAAATCTCATCATGCTTATTCACATCACTGAATCTGCATTCTTCCTTAAGCTCTTTAAAAACCTCAATACATTTTCAGTTACAACAAATTACCCATCTCTGCTGTAACACTGCAACTACAGATTTTTGGAAATATGTGTACGTTTACTGTCAGGTATTCAAAGGATAGTTATTTTGTTCTAAAAGCTTGTGGTTGAGTGTTCTGGAGATAATAAAATTGACCACATGCCAAGACCAACAAGACTCTTCTGTTTGCCTCACATGCTCTTGGTGTCATCAATGCACACATTTGTAAGACCTAACCTTCTGAGTTTTCTTTGATCAAAAAATGCCAGAAGTGCATTGTAACATCTTTACATAAAAGATGAAGAAGAGTGTCTTCAGTTGCTTTTTAAAAGATTCAGCAGAATCAGCCACACACACAGACAGAGGCAGGGTGACTGAAAAGACAGATATTCCTGAGTTTTAAAATGGGTTTTAGGGACAACACATTTTAACCTTATGACCTCAAGGCTCTACAGGAGACAGAAGGGGTCAACAGCTCAGAGATGTACTCAGGAGCCTGGACATGAAGGGCTCTGTAAGTGAGCACCAGAATTTAAAATCAATTTTATATTTCTGTTCCTGTTAAAAGCCTCAGTGCTGAGTTCTGAACAATCTGAAGGTGATTTCTAACATGTTTGTTAAGACATGTGAAGAGTGAATTACAATAATCTAAACAAGATCAGATAAAAGCAAGTATAATAATCTATAAATTTACATGTGACAACATTTTCCTCACTTTTGAAATATTCTGTAGGGGATGAAAACATTTTTTGACCATCTGTCCTGAATGTTGATTTAGGGACGTAGCTTGATCAAATACAATGTTCAAATACCAGTTTCCTGTGGCTTTGTACTGGTGTTCAGGACAGCAGTACTTTGGTATGGTGTGCAAGTGGCAGTTCGCCCACTAACAAATGAAAAAAACTTTGAAATCATTTAGGAGGTGTTGGTACTATTGAATTTATCATCATTACAGTTCACTATTCTCCATCTTTACATGTTCTATACATCCAGGATATCTAAAAGTCTTAAAAAGCTCTAAATAAAGTTTACCTAATACAGCCCTAAAGACCCTAAATCCTTTACAAACCCTGTTAGACTTTTGTCCAATGAGTTTACAGAGTCAAACCTTCCATCTGCTCTTAGAAAGTCGTGCCACATACTGAATGATCCAGGCCACAATTTTGACAGATTATAGATGAATGACTTTCAGGACAAACTTATGATGACAATTGTGGGGAATAATTCTTTTAACAGCAGCAGCTCAAATTCTAAAATTAATTCATTTTATTAATCATAGCAAGGTACTTATTCTTGCTTGTAATGTGAGCAAACATTACATACAAACATTATCATATGAAAAAAATGTATTTGGTGACTTTACAGGTTTACAGGTGCTGCCATTGATTTAATTTTAAAAACAGATGTTTACTGAAATATTTTCATCTTAATGTGTTGCTAATCATCAAACCGAAGTGGAATTTGGGTCCAGGTTGTGTTGCCTGCCTGCTTACAATGTATGTGTTTAATTATTTAACAAAATAGAACGCTATATATTTTGTTGGCCAAGTTTATCCAAATGCAAGTTCTCCAATTCCACACTTTGTTTAGTGCACTAAATAGTATTTCCTCAGCTGCATACAAACCCTACTTAAAAGGTAGGACAGAACAACCCTGTCCAATAAAAAGCAAGCTTTTCTTTCTTTTCTTTATTTCTTTTGAAGAAAGTTGCTGCAGCTGGTTTTGGCAGAGAGGCTGTGTTTACTCCTGAAAGATTCAAAATGAACTGATGAATAAGATGATAAAGAAGTGCTTGAATATTTATTTATTTATTATTATTAATTAGGTTAATCATATCTTTTTTATTTTTGTCAACAGCGTGTCAACTTGTATTTTTCTGTGGTGGCTTGAAATGAACTCATCTGTGGTTGAGACACATTTACTTAATTGTGGCCATCTGGCCTTAATGTATTTTTTAGTAATGTTTGTATGTTTTTTGTTCTTTCTTAGGAGGATGTGGGGACCCATAGCCCAATCTAACAATAGTGAGTGTAATCCTGTGGCTTATGGGGATCCCAGGCAACTTGCAGAATTCCATCCAAAATATGTGCCGTGAACTGAGGTCCGTGGCTCAGTGGGTCCTGTAAAATAAAATAGGATTATCTTGGCATACAGAGGGCAGCAGGATTGAATCCCATCCCACCTGGTGTGGCCCCACCCATCCAACAAGGGTCACCATGCTGCTGGTCTCGAGCTGGGACAAAATGGGAGGGTTGCGTCAGGAAGGGCATTCGGCGTAAAAAACTCACAAATCAATGTGTGGAAAACTTTCTGCTGTGTGATCTTTTCAATTGGGGTCCTCAATCTGACATACAGTTTAGGGAGAGAACTTAAAAGCAGAAGACGTGTCCCATAAGGATTTCTGCAGTTTCTTTGGCTGAAGGGAATGAAATGGACTATCTTAGAGAATCTGTCAACTACAGTAAGAAATACACTATTTCCAGCTGACTGGGACGACCAAGTGACAAAATTGAGAGACGTGTGGGACCACGGTCTCCTGGTTACAAGCAGAGGATGGAGAAAACCACAAGAACTCTTCAGGAACTTTTGGCTTTGGGCTAAGTAGGGCATGCAGAAAGAAGCTGTTAGACATCAAACCTTGCACTGGGCCACAAGAAACATTGCTGAATTACAAACAGGGCGAGGTAGGCTCTGGGGTGACAGGTCAGCCGGGAAGCAGGACACCATGGCAAGACTATATAACGTGGACATTCAATCATAAACAGGCAGTTTGCTGGACAAGCAGATGGGGTATTGTTCTGAGCACAGATTACTTCTTTCTTCATTGACAAAATGAAGTCTGGGGCTTCCTTGTCCTGAGGCAGATCGAACTGGTGAGAAAGGGTATCTGTTTTACAATTCTTAAAACCAGGACAGAATGACATAAAGTAATGAAACTGGGTAAAGAGTATAGTGCTCATCAAACCGGAATGGGATCATAGACCTCAGAAGAAACCAGGAATGATTCTTGCACTTGTTTTAACCCACTTTGAATAAAAAAGTGAGTGAGTGAGTTTTTCTTTCTTCTAGCGACCTGGTATTCAACTTTTTTCAATTCAACTTTATTTATATAGCGCCAATTCACAACAAAGTCATCTCAGGGCACTTTACAGAATAAAGTCAAGATTATAAAGATATATAAAGAGAACCCAACAATTCCCCCTGGAGCAAGCCATAGGCAACAGTGGAGAGGAAAAACTCCCTTTAACGGAAGAAACCTCCAGCAGAACCAGGCTCAGGGTGGACGGCCATCTGCCTCGACCGGTTGGGGTGAGTGGAAAGGGGAGAGAGAAAAGAACAGAGCAACAAAAGCAACAACAAAACATCTGGCAGATTGGTAGGACCAGTAGCTGCACGCTGGAAGACACACAGCTTCAAAGCCGGGGGACACCTGCAGAAAGGGACAGAGAGAAGGGGACAGAGGAGGACAAAGACAACTACGGGAGAGAACACACAGAGTTAATGACATACAGTGGTGACAATTGCTGGATGAGAGGAGAGGAGAGATGGTCAAGAGGAGGAAAGGAGCTCAGTGCATTGGGGGTTGGTCCCCCAGCAGTCTAAGCCTATGGCAGCATAACTATAACTAACTATATGCTTTATTAAAAAGGAAGGTTTTAAGCCTAGACTTAAAAGTAGAGAGGGTGTCTGCTTCCCGAATCTGAACTGGGAGCTGGTTCCACAAGAGAGGAGCTTGATAGCTAAAGGCTCTACCTCCCATTCTACTTTTGGAAATTCTGGGAACCACAAGTAGGCCTGTATTCTGAGAGCGAAGTGGTCTACTGGGATGATATGGTGCTATGAGGTCTTCTAAATATGATGGAGCCTGACCATTCAGAGCTTTATATGTAAGAAGCAGGGTTTTAAATTCTATTCTACATTTAATTGGAACGCAATGGAGAGAAGCTAGTGAAGGTGAAATATGATCTCTCTTGCTAGTTCCAGTCAGCACTCTTGCTGCAGCATTTTGGATTAATTGCAGGCTCTTTAGGGGAGTTACTGGGGCATCCTGAAAGTAGGGAATTACAGTAGTCCAAACTAGAGGTAACAAATGCATGGACCAGTTTTTCGGCATCACTTTGAGACAGGATGCTCCTAATTTGGCAATGTTCCGTAGGTGGAAGAAGGCTGTTCTAGAGATTTGTTTTATATGTGAGTTAAAGGATAGATCCTGATCAAAAATAACTCCAAGGTTCCTTGCAGTAGTACTGGAGGCCAGACTTATGCCATCTAGTGTAACAATATGGTTGGACATCATATCTCTGAGATTTTTGGGCCCAAATATTATGACTTCAGTTTTGTCTGAGTTTAAAAGTAAAAAATTGTGGGACATCCAGGCCTTGATGTCTTGTAGGCATGCTTGAAGCTTTATTAACTGATTATTTTCATCTGGTTCCATAGATAAATATAGCTGGGTATCATCAGCATAACAGTGGAAATTTATGGAGTGTTTTCTAATAATGTTGCCTAAAGGAGACATATATAAAGTAAAAAGTATTGGTCCTAACACAGAGCCTTGTGGAACTCCATAGCTAACCTTTGTGTGCATGGAGGATTCATCATTAACATGAACAAATTGAAATCTATCAGATAGATAAGATTTAAACCAACCTAGTGCAGTTCCTGTAATTCCAATTTCATGTTCCAGTCTCTGTAATAAAATGTTATGATCAATGGTATCAAATGCAGCACTAAGATCTAACAGAACAAGTATAGAGATGAGTCCAGTATCTGAGGCCATGAGAAGATCGTTGGTGACTTTTACCAGTGCTGTTTCTGTACTATGATGAACTCTAAATCCTGACTGAAAGTCTTCATACAAATTATTCCTATGAAGGTGATCACATAATTGTTTTGCGACTACTTTTTCAATTATTTTAGAAATAAAGGGGAGATTAGATATTGGTCTGTAATTGGCTAAAACACCTGGGTCAAGACAGGGTTTTTTAAGTAATGGTTTAATTAGAGCTACCTTATAGGCCTGTGGTAGATAGCCTGTTTCTAAACATAGATTTATGATATCTAATATGAATGTATCTATTAAGGGTAAAGCTTCCTTGAGCAGCTTAGTTGGAATAGGGTCTAGCAGACAGGTTGTTGGTTTAGATGAGGTAATAATTGAAGTAAGCTCAGAGAGATCTATGGGTAAAAAGCAGTCTAACAGGGATTGGGGCCTTATCGATGACTCTAGCACTGCTGTACATGAAGATCTATCTGTAATTTTTGGGGGGAGGATCTGGTGAATTCGTTCTCTAATAGCTACAATTTTATTCATAAAGAAGGTCATGAAGTCATTGCTGCTCAAAGTTAAAGGAATAGTAGGCTCAACAGAACTATGGCTCTTAGTCAGCCTGGCTACAGTGCTGAACAGAAACCGGGGGTTGTTCTTGTTTTCTTCTATTAATGATGAATAATATACTGTTCTGGCATCACTGAGAGCTTTTTTGTACATTTTTAAACTATTTTTCCAGGCTAAATGAGATTCTTCTAACTTTCTGGAACGCCACTTCCTTTCTAACTTTCGTGTTTCCTGTTTTAAGTTGCGTGTTTGTGAACTATACCATGGAGATCGCCTCTGCTGGTTTACTGCCTTCTTTTTTAGAGGGGCAACACTATGGAGTATTGTAAGTAGTGAGGCTGCAGAATTGTCAACAAGATAATCTACTTGTGCAGGAGTAACATTAAGGAGACTACTTTCCATTGTATTAACATATGGTGAAGCAAATGATGAAGAAATAATTTCTTTAAATTTGTTGACAGCTTTTTCACTTAAGCATCTGCTATAGTGGAATTTTTCCCTAACTGCTATATAGTCTGTTATTGTAAATTCAAATGTTATTAAAAAATGGTCAGACAGAAGAGAGTTGTGAGGAAATATGGTTAAATTATCCGCTTCAATTCCATACGTAAGGACAAGGTCTAACGTGTGACTAAAACAGTGAGTGGGTTTATTTACATTTTGGGAAAAACCAATTGAATCTAATAATGAATTAAACACAGTGCTCAGGCAGTTACTGTCAGCATCTACATGAATGTTAAAGTCACCCACTATAATGACTTTATCTGTACTAAGCACTAAATCAGATAGAAAATCAGAAAATTCAATCAAAAACTCTGAATAAGGGACTGGAGGACGGTACACGATAAAAAATAATAGTGGTTTTTGAGTTTTCCAGTTTGGGTGTGAAAGGCTAAGAGTAAGGCTCTCAAATGAGTTATAACTATGTTTAGGTCTAGGGTTTATTGATAAGCTACAATGGAAGATTGCTGCAACTCCTCCACCTCGGCCTGTGCTTCTAGGAACATGGTAATTAATATGACTTGGGGGGGTTGACTCATTTAAACTGACATATTCTTCCTGCTGCAACCAAGTTTCAGTGAGACAAAATAAATCGAATTGATGATCACTTATTAAGTCATTTACTAACATAGATTTAGAAGAGAGAGATCTGATATTTAATAATCCACATTTAATAGTTTTGGGGTTTTGTTCTGTAAGAGGAGTAGTCTTAACTTTTATTAGGTTATTATGATTAACTCCTCTTGTTGTCATATTTACTTTATGTAATTTAGGTCGGGGAACAGACACAGTCTCTATAGGTATGTGGGAGTTGTGGGGGGGTGACGGTTGTAAGGACACTGCAGAGAGACGTGTAGGACTGGGTCTCTGCATCCTAGGCTCAACTCTGGATTGTCATACTTTTGGTTGTTTAATAAAACCAGCCATATTTCTGGATAAGAAAGCTGCACCATCTGAAGTAGGATGGATGCCATCTCTCCTAATCAGCCTAGGTTTTCCCCAAATTGTCTATGTAGCCCACATCGTTTGCTGGACACCACCTAGACAGCCAGCGGTTGAATGACGACATGCGGGTGTACATGTCGTCACTGGTCAGATTTGGCAGGGGGCAAAGTTACACACCGATTCAACATTCATTTTAGTGACTTCCGATTTGCGTAATCGGGCGTCATTAACTCCCACGTGAATAATAATATTACTGTATTTACGTTTATCCTTAGCCAGGAGTTTCAAATATGATTCAACGTCGCCCGCTCTGGCCCCAGGAAGACATTTGACTACGGCCGCTGGAGTCTCTAACTTCACGTTTCTGACTATGGAGCTGCCAATTACCAGAGCTGGTTTCTCAGCGGGTGTGTCGCTGAGTGGGGAAAATCGGTTAGAAACGTGAACCGACTGGTGGTGAACCTCGGGCATCTGTTTAGCATTAGATCTCTTACGAACCGTCACCCAGCCGGACTGGCTTCCCGGCTGCTCGGGAACTGCCGGGGGACAGCTAGCAGGGGCTACGCTAGTTCGGCCCGCACCAGCTACCGGGGCCTGACTAGCTGAGTTGTTTTCCATGGTGCGGAGCCGTGCTTCCAATTCCGTGAGCCTCGCCTCCAAAGCTGCAAAAACCTTACACTTATTACATAAACCATTATCACTAAAGGAGGCAGAGGAAAAACTGAACATAAGACACACCGAGCAAGTGAGAGAAGGAGAAACAGAGGGAGACAGAGAAGCCATTTAGCTGGTTATGTTTTGCAAAAGCAGGTGCTTGTGTAATACAAGCGTATGTTACGACTAAGTATTAATTCTTGTGCGAAGAAATCACTTATTTAAGTAAAAATAACAGCTACAATTAATCAGTAAACAGTCCTTCGGTAGAAACCCAAGAATGTGCAGAAACAGGAAGTGACGCAATACGCTTACCGCACGAGCAGCCGATCCCGAGTTAAACTCTAAACTGTTCTGGTTCTTCTGTTGTCTTTGGTATGTTATTGGGTAGGAAATCAAGCTGGGATACAGAAGTTACCAGGATCAAATCCCAGTCACTGCGGCAAGTGTGTAGTGTATTGTCCCTGGGCACCACGTGTGGCTTCCTACTGCTCCCCCCCCGGTGGATGGGTTAATTGGAGAGGACACGTTTTATGGACAGAAATGGCTTATGAAGAGGAAATAAATGTTGAAATTAATAATTTTCAGAATAAATAGTCACAAATTAGGTTTGTAAAGTGGTTCTCTCCTTAAATGTGTAGATTAAATAAACTTTCTGCAGACTTTACTTACAAAGCACATTTGGACCAAATCTTTATGAGACTTGTACTTTAAAACTTCATCAACAGCATCACATTCAATACTGGTTAAATATTTGGGATTTTTGAATCAGTAATTCAGAGACATAATTTCCTTACTGCAGTTCTGGTACTATCAAGTACTTCAATATTGAGCTTCTGAAAATAAAAGGAGACTAGTCCTGCCTCTCCCCAGTTGACTTAACAAATATTTCTCAGTCTCCTGCTCTTTTTCATGTCCTGCTATTTTTTTTTTTTTTTTTGAAATCCGCTCCATTGTTGAAACTTTTTAAGAATTATATAAATCAGGAGAAAATCCAACAGATTATCTGACAGTAACAACTTTAAGAACTGCACATTTTCACTGTTTGGATTAGTGAATTCACTCACTGAAGAACATGTACAAATGAATTTCTTTGTCCATAGAGCAGATCACATTTCAGTCACTGCACAGTCTCTGTTTACAGCATGTTGGTCTCACGGGAGCCAGGCTGCAGTATCTGAAGAGAGAAAATAAGTCTGATAGCTTTTCTAAACCAGGGGTAGAACAAGGCGTAGATCACAGGGTTCAGACAGGGGTTAATATACATCGTAAAGATTGCAAAGCCTTCAACAAACACATCAATAGAGTAATTGAAAAGAAAAGAGAGTAAAACATAGTAATATGGGAAAAAACATAGTAAGTACATACCTATAACAACACCCAGAGTCCTGGCTGCTTTCAGCTCAGATTTCTTAGTCATTACAGTCCCTGAATGCTGGAGTGTGACGGCTGCAACATGAGAGCGCATGGCACGAGCCTGAGACACAGCCGTCACAAACACTCTCAGATACAGAATTATGATCACAGTGACTGGAACGATGATTGACAAAGCAGTGTCAACAATTCCTGAAATATAGTCAATGAAAAAAAAACAGCCCCCATAGCAGGAATCATACCTACCTCGTTGTGTTAATTGATTTTGTAACATGATACTGTAGTAGACAACCCAACATATCCAAAATATACAAATCCACATTTTAACTCTCCTCACAGTGACTCTGGTGGGGTAATGCAGAGGGTCACAAATAGCCACATAGCGGTCGACTGATATAAGAACCATTTCTCCTACTGAGGCAGAAACAGAGATTGAGCCCAACAAAAAATGTAGAGAACACATGACATCACCAAGTAACCAACAATCTGTTTGTCGGTAAACTTCTAATGGTGTCACAAGCCCAAAGAGAAAGTCTGACACAGCCAGAGAAAGAATGAGGAGGTTGGTGGGTGTGTGCAGCTGCCTGCAGGGAGACAAAGACATGTAATGTAATATCAGACATTAATGTAACGTGATATGTCTTACATGTGGCACATCTGGAAATTTAACATTCAAAAACATTGTCAGCAAAGCAGAAAATACGTCTGGTGTCAAGATGTTAAGTTATTTACACACTAACTCTAAGTAACATTTTCACTTATAAGAAAAATCAATTGTAAGTTTTGCTGAGTTTATCTCTGCCTGAAGTGGGAGACTGAGATGATGACGAGCAGGTTGAGAATCAAAGTGAAAACACAGATGAAGTACAGCAAATACATGAGGACAGCGTCAGACTGACTGAGCTCTGGTTTCCTGCAGGAGGCATTGAGGAGTTGTGGAAAGCAGAGCTCTGCTCTCTTCTGATCCTCCATCCTCAGAGAGAGGAGGAGGAGAAGCTATAGCCCTGACAGCTTCTGACTAAAACTTTGTCATACAACTGATTTATCAGTTTCTTTCTTAATCTTCATCCCTCCCCTTCTCTTTCTCTCTCCTTCCTGTTGCATCAAGTATGCATTTCTCTCGGCATTATAATTTAATACTGCTTCCTGCTTCTGTAGCTTCGGGATTAATGCACGGGTACAGAATCCAGTTTAGCTAAAAAAGGAAGCAGAGGTCATCATCTGTTGCCATGGTCTTGTAACAAAACAGATGTCATACAGCCATTTATCTGGTCGACAAATTGAATATATGGATGTTTTGGATTGAATAACAATAATATGGAATATGCAGTAAGAGTAGCATTTAAATCATCAGAGCAGTCTCTGCTTATGGTGCTCAAGCTTCATCATAGTTTCATCAGAGGTATATTTCCATTTAATAATAAAACGAAAGGAGCCTTTTACCTGGGTCATTTTCAATCCATTGTTTGCACTAAAACTTTATACCCAAGAAACATATAATTTGTTTCTTGGTCAAAAGGGATGGGATTTTAAGACAGCTGCACATTTTGGTGAAAACGTTATGCCCGCAGTTGTAATCACATAACCAATTTGGGCAAATAGTATGTAGATAGATTGACTTTATGTCCACTTTCTGCTAAATGTTTTAAATTAGGTATAGGTAGCTTCCTTACAGAGCAAAACTGATTTAAAGACATTATATTGCCAAAAGTATTCGCTCACCGGCCTTTAGACCCATATGAACTTTAGTGACATCCCATTCTTAATCCATAGGGTTTAATATGACGTCGGCCCACCCTTTGCAGCCATAACAGCTTCAACTCTTCTGGGAAGGCTTTCCACGAGGTTTAGGAGTGTGTTTATGGGAATTTTTGACCATTCTTCCAGAAGTGAATTTGTAAGGTCAGACACTGATGATGTACAAGAAGGCCTGGCTCGCAGTCTTCGCTCTACTTCATCCCAAAGGTTTTCTATCGGGTTGAGGTCAGGACTCTGTGCAGGCCAGTCAAGTTCTTCCACACCAAAATTACTCATCCATGTCTTTATGGACCTTGCTTTGTGCACTGGTGCACATGTTGGAACAGGAAGGGGCCATCCCCAAAGTTGGGAGCAAGGAATTGTCCAAAATCTCTTGGTATACTGAAGCATTCACAGTTTTTCTCACTGGAACTAAGGGGCCATGCCCAGCTCCTGAAAAACAATCCCACACCATAATCCCCCCTTCACCATACTTCACAGTTGGCACAATGCAGTCAGACAAGTACCGTTCTCAGGTGGCATCCTATCACAGTACCAAGCTAGAATTCACTGAGCTCCTGAGAGCCGCCCATTCTTTCACAAATGTTTGTACGAGCAGTCTGCATGCCCAGGTGCTTCATTTTATACACCTGTGGCCATGGAAGTGATTGGAACACCTGAATTCAATTATTTGGATGGATGAGAGAATATTTTTGGCAATATAGTGTATATTTACACACACACACACACCTACATACTGTATACATGTAGATATATATGTAATTCCCCACTTCTGCACAGAGATCTCAAATGTTGTTGCTGGAATCTGCTGGAGCCACTCTCCCAGTTTAGAGGTCACAGCCTCCAGTGTTCTTATTAACACGGGGACCACTTGCGCCTTCACCTTCCACTTCTTTTCTAACTCCCCTTTCAGCTTCATGGTATTTCTCGAGCTTGTCATGTTTCTTTCTCTTGATTTTGCTATCGCTTGCGATTGCTACATCTACCACCACAGCCTTGTTTTTCGGTTTGTCTACAACTACTATGGCAGGTTAGTTGGCTATTACCAGTTTGTCAGTCTATATCTGGACGTCCCACAGGATCTTAGCTCTGTCATTCTCCACCACCTTTGGAGGTGTGTCCCATTTTGACTTTGGAACTTCCAGGCTGTACTTGGTACGGATATTTTTGTAAACCATGCCAGCCACTAAGTTATGGAGTTCCATGTATAGCCCTGCCTGCTAGCATCTTGCACCCTGCTTTTATGTGCTAGATTGTCTCAGGGGCATCTTTGCACAGCCTACACCTGGAGTCCTACCTGGTATGGTAGACCCCGGCATCTATTGATCTTGTACTTAGATCCTGAGTTGCGAGGATTAGTGCATCTGTGCTGTCTTAGTCCAGCTTTGTCCAGTCACGGGTAGTATTTTTCGTTATCAGGCACTTCTTCTATCAGCTGAAGCCCCCCATCTGACATACAGTCTTCAAACTGTTGTAAAGACACTTGGCCTTTTCAAAAGTCTCAACTGATTTTACGCAGCCATAAACGTAAAAATTATGCAGCACCGTTTTTAGTGTGCAGGCATCCAACAGATGTTTGTTGTCCTCTGCACATGAGTGTTTGTATAGCAAACTAGGCGATGAAGTGGCTCCAAACAGATGCACCTCCATCCAGTCTCACCCTTTGGCTACCACAAGAATCTGACGGGACGGCCAAGGTCCTTATCTGGAACCTTCAGTGCATATTCTTTGGTGATTGTATCATTCATAAAGGAAATATAACCCAGCCTAAATGAAGGATTCCTGAGAAACTACTTCTTCAAAGTTGCAGCACGTTGTTCTGCTATGACACGATTGGCATTTTAATGTCCAAATCCTTTAATGGAAGATTAAAGCAGTAGTGTCAGTTTACCAATATAGCAGACTGTGACACTCTATCCATGAACAGACAATTTGCTTTAGACATCTCCTGCTTCTCCTCTTGACCACTCTCAGAAAAGTTGTACTTGGCAACAGATATGCGATTTGAAGCAAATTGCATTACTTTATCTTTGGTTCTGTTACAACAACCTTCTTTCAGTGGCCCATTGACTGCCCATCCGTTAACTTTGTTGGCATAAGAGTGTATGCCATTTTCAAAGTTTAAAGAATTCAGATTGTAAATAAATCTATAAGTCTACAATTTTGATTAAAGTAATGTTGGATTTTGAGGTATCTGAAAAAGTCATTATGCGTAAGATTATGTTTATTTTGCAGAGACTGAAACTCTGTTCACAACCACGGCCCTATTGTTTACACCAGTGATCAGATGTTAGCATTCCTAAACTCAGAGGTGCTAATCCAGGAAAGACAGGATGTTTCTCACAAAACGTCGGGACCGAGCTGGTGCTCTGTGCTGGACCAAAAAGTGAAGTTACAGACCAGGTCTCCTGTCCATTGTCATGGGTAATGTGAGATCTTTACCTTATAAAATGACCGACCCAGCACCTCTGACTTGGCAACAGAGTCCTTGAACTGTAGCATCATGCTGTTTACCGAGTCATGGCTAACTAACACCGCATATGGTCATGGCTATAGACAGATTTTAGCTGATGCAAGCTGACAGGACGAAGTAAGGTAAGAGAAAGGGAGTAGGGCTGGCAGTATTTGTGAATAATAGGTTAACTCCAGTCACATCACTGTAAAAGAGCAGATCTACTGTAGGACATTGAGCTGCCATTATTATGAGACCATCTGCAGATGGAATTCTTGCATGTTAGCATGATAGATATGTACATATTGCCCTCTGCTGATGGTGAAGTGGCCTGTGATGCTTGCGTTCGATTGCGATCCTCATCATCTCTTGGGATTTTAATTGTGCCCCTCCCTGCTCCATTCTGCGCACACTCACCCAGTACGATACAAAGGGTCTTCTTAAGGAAAGAGAGCTTTCAAATTAGGAAACAATAAGAAGCTGAGAACTGTGCAAAGGGAATTGAGAAGCAAGATCAGGAAAGGAAAAACGGGCTACAAGAGTAGGATGAAGGACCAGCTGCAGCAGAACAATGTCAGCAGAGTGTGGACAGAGCTTATTATCGTCACTGGCCACAAGGAGCCTAGCTCCCCTGCCCTTGCCCACAGTCCTCAGCTGCAACTCCCCTTCTCTGCACCTAAAGCAAGTTTCTCCGACCCCACCTCTCTACACCACCCTCAGCTCACAGCCAACACATTACACACATCTCATACCTCTCCATAACCCAACCTCAATGCCCCTGTAAGTTTCCAACACACAGGGGATTTAAGTGCGAAAGTCAACATGGGACAGGAAGTGCAAAAGAAGCTTTATTAACAAAGAATTCAAACTTATTAAAAATAATAAAAACAACAGAACACGCTCAATGCCATAGGCAGGAGGAATAACAATTTAGAAAAACAAAATTGCTCCTAACAAAACTAACTAACAAAACAAACCTTAAGTCTAAGTAACGCACTGGAATGATTCTAAAGCTGGTGGTCTGGAAAACACAGGACAACAGGGATAACAGGAGACACACTAGCAACAAACAATAGGGATGGAAGTCCTTATAAAACAAGAATAGATGGATGATGTGAATCAGCTGTGTTGAGCAATGCGAGCTGAGGAACGGAAAACCAAGATAATCAAAGAAACGAAAAACCTAACGTCATGCACCCCCACCTCCTCCTTCCCCCTACCTGGTACTGCCCCTCACAAAAGCCTACTTGAGGAAGGATCTTAGAAGTACAAGTAAGGTTGTTGGCCAAGATGGCATCGACTCCAGCATCCTAAGTCCTTTGCAGACTAGCTGTGGACATGTTCGTCAGCGCCAGTGGTCTTCAAAGGAATTCTCCTTTGAAGTTTGCCTAGCCAGTTATAAGGAAAATTCTGTTTTGTTTACAGCCATTGGAGCTAACTAAGGGACGTGGACTACAAGGTTACAGAGGAGAGCATCAAGGTAGTAGTGGAAAGCTGTGGAGGTACATGGTTTCATACCGTGTTCTGTGTAGTTAATTTGTAGAACATGTTCTGAGGAATTTATTGGTTATTATATCAATGTTTTCTGTGGAAATACTTTGTATCAGCTTAATTGTGGAACATGGAATTCAATAAATGTTCAGTGTTTTGCCACTGGAGAGGATAATTGCTGGACCACTGAACACGAGTAAGCCTGTCTCTACACTGCACTCTACTTCTTCTTTTCCTTTCGGCTGTTCCCTTTCAGGGGTCTCCACAGCGAATCATGTGCCTCCATCTAACTCTATCCTCTGCATCCTCTTCACTCACACCAACTAACTTCATGTCCTCCCTCACTACATCCATAAATCTCCTCTTTGATCTTCCTCTAGACCTCCTGCCTGGCAGCTCCAACGTCAGCATCGTTCTACCGATATATTCACAATGTCTTCTCTGAACATGTCCAAACCACCTCAATCTGTCCTCTCTGACTTTATCTCCGAAACATCTAACATGAGCTGTCCCTCTGATGTCCTCATTCCTGATCCTGTCCATCCTCGTCACTCCCAAAGAGAACCTCAACATCTTAAGCTCTGCTACCTCCAGCTCTGCCTCCTGTCTTTTCTTCAGTGCCACTGTCTCTAAGCCGAACATCATCTCTGGTCTCACTACCATCTTGAACACCTTTCCTTTCATTCTCGCTGATACTCTTTTATCACACAACACACCTGAAACTTTTCTCCACCCGTTCCAACCTGCCTGCACTCGCCTCTTCACTTCTTTTCCACACTCCGTTGCTCTGAACCGTTGACCCTAAGTACTTAAAGTCCTGCACCTTCTTCACCTCTGCTCCCTGTAACCTCACCGTTTTCCCACAACTTCATTGTGTGGCTCATCAGCTTTATTCCTCTGTAGTTGCCACAGCTCTGCACATCTCCCTTGGCATCCTCTCACTTTCCAAGATCTTGTTAAACAAACTAGTCAGAAACTCTACTGCCACCTCTCCTAGACACTTCCATACCTCCACAGGTATGTCATCAGGACCAACTGCCTTTCCACTCTTCATCCCCTTCAACGTCCTTCTCACGTCACTCTTACTAATCTTTGCTACTTCCTGCTCCACACCAGTCACCTCTTCTACTTTTCGTTCCCTTTCCATCTTCCCATCACACTCCTGGGACCTGTCAATACATTTCCATCCTTATTTTTAATCACACTAACCTGCTGCACATCCTTCCCATCTCTATCTCTTTGTCTGGCCAACCTGTACAAATCCACCTCTCCCTCTTTAGTGTCCAACCTTGCATACAAGTCCTCATATACTGTTTGTTTGGCCTTTGCCACCTCTACCTTCATCTTACGCTGCATCTCCCTGTACTCCTGTCTACTCTCTTCAGTCCTCTCAGTGTCCCACTTCTTCTTAGCTAACCTCTTTCTCTGTATACACTTCTGGACTTCCTCGTTCCACCACCAAGTCTCCTTGTGCGCTTTCCTCTTTCCAGATGACACACCGAGCACCCTCCTACCTGTCTCCCTGATCAAATTAGCTGTAGTAGTCCAGTCATCTGGAAGCACCTCCAAACCACCCAGATTCTGTTTCAGCTCCTCCCTGAAAACTACACAACATTCTTCCTTTTTCAACTTCCACCACTTCGTCCTCTGCTTTGTCTTAGTCCTCTTCATCTTCCTCACCACCAGCATTATTTTACACACCACCATCCTGTGTTGTCTGGCTACACTGTCCCCTACCAATACTTTACAGTCACTGATCTCTTTCAGATTACAGCGTCTACACAAGATGTCGTCCACCTGAGTGCTTCTACCTCCGCTCTTGTATGTCACCCTATGTTCCTGCCTCTTCTGAAAGAAAGTGTTTACTACAGCCATTTCCATCCTCTTTGCAAAGTCAACCACCATCTGTCCTTCTGTGTTCCTGTCCTGAACACCAAACCTGCCCATCACAGTCTCATCACCTCTGTTCCCTTCACCTACTTGCCCATTGAAATCTGCACCAATCACCACTCTCTCACCTCTGGGGATGCTCTGCATCACTTCATCTAACTCACTCCAGAATGTCTCCTTCTCTTCTAACTCACATCCTACCTGTGGGGCATAACCACTCACAACATTGAACATCACCCCTTCAACTTCCAGCTTCAGACTCATAAACCTGTCTGATCCTCTTTTCACCTCTAGAACATTCCTCACAAAATCCTCTTTCAGTATAACTCCTACTCCATTTCTCTTCCTATCTGACCCATGGTAGAACAACTTGAACCCTGCTCTCCTAAGCTTCTAGCCTTGCTACCTTTCCACCTGGTCTCCTGGACACACAGTATGTCCACCTTCCTTCTCTGCATCATGTCCATCAACTCTCTAGCCTTCCCTGTCAAAGTTGTAATAGAAATTTTTCCTCTTGGAAGAATTGTAGACAGAAATCAGCGTGATGAACCATCTCAGTTTAATACATGCCGGCATGGAGAAGAACACATGGATGTTGAGTGTTGTTTCTGACTTGTATCTCTCAAACCGCTTCTATTTATACTTAAACCCAAGAAAGGAAACACCCTCACAAAACATGAATGAAGAAACCAGGTGCATGCAGTTGACAGTCATCACTCTTGTCCCTTTCTAGATTATCTGAAGATATCAGTAACGAAGTCAATAAAACCCTTTTATTACCCTCTTTTAGATCTTGCGACCCCAGGACTCACTATCTGATACATTGCTTGGGCCTTGTAACAACAAAGTGCCTGCTGTGATCTTAAACATTCCTCCAAACACGACCCATCCTATGATCTCTTGTCCTCTTTGTGACCTCTTCAATAGCTCATCTTGGTTGATTGTTTGCTAATTATCTAACCATATGACTAAATTTACTTTCTTCCCTCAAAAAGTACCAACATTCAAAGTCCCTACTGTCAGTCCTACATTCTTAATTCAATTCAATTCAATTCAACTTTATTTATATAGTGCCAATTCACAACAAAGTCATCTCAGGGCACTTTACAGAATAAAGTCAAGATTATAAAGATATATAAAGAGAACCCAACAATTCCCCCTGGAGCAAGCCATAGGCAACAGTGGAGAGGAAAAACTCCCTTTAACGGAAGAAACCTCCAGCAGAACCAGGCTCAGGGTGGACGGCCATCTGCCTCGACCGGTTGGGGTGAGTGGAAAAGGGAGAGAGAAAAGAACAGAGCAACAAAAGCAACAACAAAACATCTGGCAGATTGGTAGGATCAGTAGCTTCACGCTGGAAGACACACAGCTTCAAAGCCGGGGGACACCTGCAGAAAGGGACAGAGAGAGGGGGACAGAGGAGGACAAAGACAACTACGGGAGAGAACACACAGAGTTAATGACATACAGTGGTGACAATTGCTGGATGAGAGGAGAGGAGAGATGGTCAAGAGGAGGAAAGGAGCTCAGTGCATTGGGGGGTGGGTCCCCCAGCAGTCTAAGCCTATGGCAGCATAACTATAACTAATTATATGCTTTATTAAAAAGGAAGGTTTTAAGCCTAGACTTAAAAGTAGAGAGGGTGTCTGCTTCCCGAATCTGAACTGGGAGCTGGTTCCACAGGAGAGGAGCTTGATAGCTAAAGGCTCTACCTCCCATTCTACTTTTGGAAATTCTGGGAACCACAAGTAGGCCTGCATTCTGAGAGCGAAATGGTCTACTGGGATGATATGATGCTATGAGGTCTTCTAAATATGATGGAGCCTGACCATTCATAGCTTTATATGTAAGAAGCAGGGTTTTAAATTCTATTCTACATTTAATGGGAAGCCAATGGAGAGAAGCTAGTGAAGGTGAAATATGATCTCTCTTGCTAGTTCCAGTCAGCACTCTTGCTGCAGCATTTTGGATTAATTGCAGGCTCTTTAGGGAGTTACTGGGGCATCCTGAAAGTAGGGAATTACAGTAGTCCAACCTAGAGGTAACAAATGCATGGACCAGTTTTTCGGCATCACTTTGAGACAGGATGCTCCTAATTTTGGCAATGTTCCGTAGGTGGAAGAAGGCTGTTCTAGAGATTTGTTTTATATGTGAGTTAAAGGATAGATCCTGATCAAAAATAACTCCAAGGTTCCTTGCAGTAGTACTGGAGGCCAGACTTATGCCATCTAGTGTGACAATATGGTTGGACATCATATCTCTGAGATTTTTGGGCCCAAATACTATGACTTCAGTTTTGTCTGAGTTTAAAAGTAAAAAATTGTGGGACATCCAGGCCTTGATGTCTTGTAGGCATGCTTGAAGCTTTATTAACTGATTATTTTACATTCTTAGCTTTCCTCTTCTCTCTCTGCCTACGAACACACCTTCCTCCTCTTCTTCTTCGTCTTCGACCAACAGTAGTTCAATTTCCCCCGGTACCCTGTAGGTCAACAGCACCATTGGCAGTCATTGTTAACCCGGGCCCCGACCGATCCGGTATGGAAGTCTTTGTCACGATTTGCACGTTTGATTTGGCATTTGTTTTACGTCGGATGCCCTTCCTGCCACAACCCTCTGCATTTATCCAGACTTGGGACTGGCACAAGAAGACACTGGCTTGTGCCCCCTTGCGGTTGCATTTCTACACTGCACTCTAAACTCTTACAAATTCCTAGGTGTTTACCTAAAGAGAAAACTAGACTGGACAGATAACAGAAACTTTATAGGAAAGGGCACAGCAGACTTTTTCTGCTGAGGATAGTAAGGTGCAAGGAGCACTACTGAAGACTAGATTAGATTATCGCCCCTCTGTCCCCTTTTAGTTTCTTGCCTTTTGTCAATAAAACCCATTGACTGTAACACCTTTTGTCCCTGTCTTCTCTTTTGGGTCCTAATATAAATCTAATCATACACGTTAGTGTGACATGAGGCTGTAATTACTACCAAAGGTGCTTCAACAAAGCACTGAGCAAAGGATCTGAATACTTTAGTACATGTGATGTCACTTTTTTTTTTAATACATTTATAGACATTTCTAAAATTCTTCTTATACTATGTGTTTATACGGTACTGAATGTAGATTTATAATGGGAAAAAGGAATGTTAAACTGTATCAGGCTGCATAACAACATAACAAAATTGGAAAAAAGGGGTCTGAAAACCTTTTGAAAGCCCTTTAATTTCTAGTATGATTATTTCTATTATTACTATTTTCTCCAACATCACCCAATACAAATGAGAAAAAAATAAATAAATTATTAATTAATATTGTTATGCCCCTGGTCTAGGGGAACCTAGACATAACATGATGTGCCCCACCACTGCTTCCATTCCCAATCAAAACCAGACCAAATGTTGTAAATGGTAGCTACTTTATTTACTTCGGATGTGAGCAATGCCCAAAACAACAAACAAAAACTCTAACACCATCCCTGTCTTACCTAAAGAACCAAATAAATACAAAACAAATGACAGGGTGCCTAACCTGAACTCCTAACCCAAAACAGGAGAAAAGGTAGTAACAAAAAAAAAGGGCTTCTCACTCCTACTGTGGCTACCTGGTGCTCAATATTTTACAGTGACTTATGTTTACAGTTCTTTACAGAAATATCCAAATTCACAAAACAAAGAGCCCAGCTCCCTGTAAGTCCAGTTGAGAGTCGTGTACAAAATGCTGGATTGGTTGGGAGTGGCAGAGGTGGACCAGCTGGGGCTGCTGTCATCTTGGTATAAATGGAGAAGGACGCTCCATCCTGTCCAATCAGGTGGCGACAATGAGTTTGAATGGACCAATCCGTGCAGACCATCTGTGGCTCAACCCCACCCCCTCAGACACACCCACACAAAACACACCCACACAAAAACACAGGAGGAGGAGAAAAAGTCAACATAACAATAACACACATAATGACTCGGGTCCTAACACCTCCCCCCCCCAAAAAATCAAACATTTTCCCACAAATAAATTTTTTATTCTGCCTAGCACCGAGACAGAGCATCAGGCAATATATTGTCTGGACCCCTTTTATAACGAATTACAATATTAAAATCCTGGAGCAACAGAGAGCAGCGCATGAGACGGTTGTTGTTGTTCCGCATCTGAGTCAGAAACACGAGAGGGTTGTGGTCAGAGTAAACAACGGTGGGTATGGGACTGGAACCTAAATACACATCAAAATGCTGTAATGCCAGAAACAAAGTTAATGCCTCTTTTTCAATAGTGCTGTAATGGAGCTGTTTTTTTTTTACTTTTTAGAAAAGTAGCAAATTGGATGGTCTATACCAGCATCATCCTCCTGCAGGAGGACTGCACCTGCGCCGAGAGCACTGGCATCCACATCCAACTTAAACGGATGCGTAAAGTTTGCGCTTTCCCAAACTCACATTTGGCCAGGTTAAGAGTGAGGGAAGCAGAACGCAAGGGTTTTCAGGTCCTCAGACCAGGTTGTCGAATAGGCCACTATGTCATCTAACTATACTTCACATCTGTTCACACCTGAAAGAACTGTATTCATCAGCCGCTGGAAAGTGGCTGGGGCATTTCTCAATCCAAATGGCAAAACTGTATACTGGAGGAAATGGTCTGGGGTGACAAAGGCACTTATATCAGAGGCACGTGGTGTTAACGGGACCTGCCAATGAGGTCCAGTTTGGTGACATATTTGGCAGAGCCAACACGGTCTACACAGTCATCCATACGTGGAAGAGGAAACGAGTCTGGTTTTGTGATAGCGTTTACTTTGTGGTAATCATTACAGAACCGGGGTGTCTGGTCTGGTTTGGGAACAAGAAGAGTAGGTGAACTCCATGGACTATTACTGGGGACAGCAAAGCCAGGGTCAAGGAGGTATTTAACTTCTTGTTGCATCACAGTTCGTTTGGTGGGATGGACACTATAGGCATGCTGTTTAATAGGTTTGTGTTCACCTACATCAATGTCATGGTTCGGGTAGGTGTGTCAAATATACCTTAAGGTTACTCAGGATTTCTGTGTTTGGAAGGCGTGCACAGGATGCTGAGCTATGTCTGTCATTTAAGCCATCATCTCTGGGATTGTATGGTGCTTGTGGGACAGACAAAGCGGAGACAGAGACAACAGGTACTATGGCAGAAGAAAATACACCTTCCCGTTAACATACTTTTTAAGGATATTAATATGGCAGACTCGAGTTTTTTTCTTGCGGTCAGGGGTTTGAATTTTTACATAGTAAAAATAGCAAATAGCAGCTGCGGTAGCCCCTCATCCCACTCACGGTTAGACTCAGTGCAAAAATTTTTAACGTTTGGTGAAATCTTTCTAATGCGCCCTGACTCTCTGGTTGATACGCGCTGGATTTTTGGTGCTCAATATTGAGCTCGGTCGTAACTTGTGCAAATATTTTAGACATGAAGTTTGATCCTTGGTCACTCTGAATATGCTTTGGGAGGCCGAATGTTGAGAAAAACTTGACCAGAGCTCTCACGATGGCACAAGCTTTCAACGAGCGTAGTGGCACAGCCTCAGGAAAACGCGTCGCCGCACACATTATTGTCAGGATGTATTGATTGCCGGATTTAGTTTTTGGTAATGGACCAACACAATCTAAAATTACATGTTCAAATGGTTCTCCAAGAACAGGGATCGGTCGTAGCGGAGCGGCAGGGATTAACTGATTGGGTTTACCAAACATTTGGCTGGTGTGGCAAGAACGGCAGAGCTTCACAACATCAGATTTAAGTCCAGGCCATAAAAAATAACGAAGGACACGATTGTAATTTTTTTCTATGCCTAACTGGCCTGACATGTTGTGATCATGTGCTAGACTCAGACTTGGAGACGAAAAGGCTGAGGGACAACAATTTGACACACGGAGTCAAATGTGCAACCAGAGCTCGGAGACCAGCGGTGCATTAGAACACCATCATCTAGCAAGTAAGACACAAACTTTTCACATGTGACATTTTTGATTTGGGACACACAGTGAGATAATGTTGGATCCGATAACTGCGCTCTAATTAACTGATCTCTGTCTACTGAGAGAGACAGCATCTTATCATCAGGCTGTAAATCAATGCAAACAGATTCATCAGAGTTTTTACACTCTGATGGTAAACTTGTAGGATCAGATGTGCTCATGAACGAGTCACTGAGATCCACCAAGTTTCCAAACTTTCGTGCTTGCGCACGGGTTACAGCGCACACGGGAAACACGGGGCGAGTTTAGCGCAGTAGGATCAGACTCACACACATCAGTGCTCGGAATTTCAGTAACCTCCATAGATGGAAAAACTTTTCCACCCGTCAAATAATTTCAGAGTATAAGATCTATACATGCAATCGGTAACTGATCTGACGTGTTTCAGAAGCCTCTATGCGGGAACGATGAACGCTTGTCGGAGATTTTATTTTTCTTTCAGAATAAACCAAATCACGACGAACTGGAGAAGTGAACACATTTTTATGGGTTAACGCAAACTCGTCTGCTAAGACAGCAGCCACAGAAAGAGAAGTGACTTTTTGTTCATTTAGGTAAACCACAATTTTGTCAGGTAGCCGATTTTTAAACTCTTCTAACAAAAGGAGTTCGCGCAGATCATCCAAGGTTTTAACCTCACTAGCCTGACACCATTTGTGAAACAGAACACAAACTCTACATATGTCTATGTGGAAGTTTTTTCAGATTTTTAAATCTCTGTCTGTAGGCCTCCGGAACCAGTTAATATGCACGTAGAACAGTAGCTTTTACTATGTCATAGTCTAAACTGTCTTCAATAGACAAAGAAGTACATACTTCCTGGGCTTTGCCCACAAATTTACATTGAAGCAAGAGTCTGTCTAACCTTATCTCTCAGTCTGTCCATCACCAGAGCAAACAAGACGGGGCTCAGAGCCGATCCTTGATGCAGACCCACCTCCACCTTGAACTCCTCTGTCACACCTACAGCACCTCACCACTGTCTTACAGCTCTCATACATGTCCTGTACCACTCTAACATACTTCTCTGCCACTCCAGACGTCCTCATACAATACCACAGCTTCTCTCTCGGCACCCTGTCATACGCTTTCTGTAAATCTACAAAGACGCAATGCAGCTCCCTCTGATCTTCTCTGTACCACAGGTACCGTGTGTGAATCTCTGTAACTTCTCTGGAATCCATGATTTGCATGTTAAATTTGGCATGTATTTTATGTCGGATTCCCTTTCTGACACAACCCTCTGCATTTATCCAGACTTGGGAGTGGCACAAAAAGTCACTGGCTTGTGTCCCCCTGCACAACTATTTGGTGTACAGAGGCCAAATGCTAAAAATCTTATTGCTGTTTTAGTTTTTATGAACCTGACTGTATATGTCCTGCAGTGACCTGCTGTGGTGTTGCCTTTGGAATAGAGAAGGTGTGTAACAAATCTGCACTAGATTTAAGATTTAAATAGTTTCATTCTTTGTGGACCACTACAGCATGTATATAATACCTACTTGGGTATAGAATTTGATTTGATAATTGTAGTGGAGTACTTTTTAGACAAGTACTTAGGAACTGAGTTTGTGTGTTTCTGAAAACTCTGTCACTGTCCAAACCTGCATCAACCCCTTCCTGTTCTGTTTTCTGATCTAAGGCGGTTTAAGACAATGATTACACTGGCACCTTGAGGCCACGTGAACCAACTGCATGTTATCGTACACAAATTATTTTGAGTACTGTTATGAGTATTGTAAATTAAAGGGGAAAAAATGTCATAGTTGTTATTTTTAAGGTTAATATCTTATTTGGTTCTGTGTAACAGATGTCACTGTGTGGTGCTTGTGAAAACAGACAAAATCTGATTGTAACCAGAAGCTGAATGAGAAACAGGACAGACTCAGACTGTGTGATGGAAAATCAAGTATTATTAAATGATTACATTTAATCCTTAGCATTTTACCTAGTTATAATAGCAACTTGTATTCAGTGTACTTTTGAAGAATGTTTGAAAGATTGTATGTTGTTCAAACTTTGTCTAATATATATGTTTTGTCTTGAAGTGTTTGCAGAACTGCTCCAAGGTCAGTTATTGTCTAACAGCAGACCATCCCACACTGGCTCTGACCCAAAGTCACTCCATGCTCACAGGTGCTTATCAAAGTGCTGAAAAGGTTTCCATAAAAGGAGAAAGGGGCTGGGGGCAGTAGCCTGAGGGTGGAGAATGTTCTGCCCAGCAACAGAAGATTATAAAACTAATGTGTGAATATAAAAGGTTTAGAACTGCATAGGATGGAGGCTTAAAACTCTGTTGATGTTCTTCTCTCTTGCAAGATAATAAAACCCTAAAATATATCCTGGGTGTTGTAGCTTCTTTAGTGATTACATGTGAGGTGTCTAAGACCAGATATTGTCATTTTTGCCATGACAGACTGGAAATATACAGGTTAAATATCTGCAGCAGGGACTGTGTGTGTGTGTGTGTGTGTGTGTGTGTGTGTGTGTGTGTGTGTGTGTGTGTGTGTGTGTGTGTGTGTGTGTGTGTGACTGGTTACTGATAATAAGCACCATCACTGGAAATAATGAAGCATCACTTCAATCAGGAGAAAATCCAACAGATTATCTGACAGTAACAACTTTAAGAACTGCACATTTTCACTTTTTGGATGTGTGAATTCACTCACTGAAGAACATGAACAAATTAATTTCTTTGTCAATAGAGCAGATCACATTTCAGTCACTGCACAGTCTCTGTTTACAGCATGTTGGTCTCACGGGAGCCAGGCTGCAGTATCTGAAGAGAGAAAATGAGTCTGATAGCTTTTCTAAACCAGTGGTAGAACAAGGCGTAGATCACAGGATTCAGACAGGGGTTAATATACATCGTAAAGATTGCAAAGCCTTCAACAAACACATCAATAGAGTAATTGAAAAGAAAAGAGAGTAAAACAATAGTAATATGGGCAGAAAGACATTAAGAAAACAACTATAACAACACCCAGAGTCCTGGCTGCTTTCAGCTCAGATTTCTCATTACAGTCCCTGAATGCTGGAGTGTGACAGCTGCAACATGAGAGCGCATGGCACGAGCCTGAGACACAGCCGTCACAAACACTCTCATATACAGAATTATGATCACAGTGACTGGAATGATGATTGACAAAACAGTGTCCACAATTCCTGAAATGTAGTCAATGTAAAGAAAACACTTTCCATAGCAGGAATTATATCTACCTGGTTGTGTTAATTGATTTTGTAACATGAGACTGTAGTAGACAACACAACATATCCAAAATATACAAATATACATTTTAACTCTCCTCACAGAGACTCTGGTGGGGTAATGCAGGGGGTCACAAATAGCCACATAGCGGTCGACTGATATAAGAACCATTTCTCCTACTGAGGCAGAAACGGAAGCTGAGCCCACAAAACTATGTAGAGAACACTTGACATCACCAAGAAACCAACAAGCTGTTTGTTGGTAAACTTGTAATGGTGTCACAAGCCCAAAGAGAAAGTCTGACATAGCCAGAGAGAGGAGGAGGAGGTTGGTGGGTGTGTGCAGCTGCCTGCAAGAAGACAAAGACATGTAATGTAATATCAGACATTCATGTAAAGTAATATGTCTTACATGTGGCACATCTGGACATTTAACATCGAAAAACATTGTCAGCAAAGCAGAAAATACGTCTGGTGTCAAGATGTGAAGCTATTTACACACTAACTGTAAGTAACATTTTCACTTATAAAAAGAATCAATTGTAAGTTTTGCTGAGTTTATCTCTGCCTGAAGTGGGAGACTGAGATGATGACGAGCAGGTTGAGAATCACAGTGAACACAGAGATGAAATACAGGAAATACATGAGGACAACATCAGACTGATTGAGCTTTGGTTTCCTGCAGGAGGCATTGAGGAGTTGTGGAAAGCAGAGCTCTTCTCCGTCCTGATCTTCCATCCTCAGAGAGAGGAGAAGGAGAAGCTGCAGCCCTGACAGCTTCTGACTAAAACTATGTCAGACAACTGATTTATCACTTTCTGTCTTAACCTTCATCCCTCCCCTTCTCTCTCTCTTTTTGAGAGTGTGCAGTGTATGACATGAAACAGTGCGTGATGTGAGTGTTTTGCATTCTTTTTCCCTTCTCTTGTTTTTTGTCTCTCTTTAATGTTTCTAATTAAGTCTAATTCTCAATTTTTTTGTGTGGGTGCAGTGAAAAATTAATAAAAAACAGATGTACTTCTTGTAAATGACTTGTTTGAATTGATTACTTTAGAAAAGATGTAAGGTGAAATAGAAAACAAAATTTCAACAGTGTCATTATTATTAATTTAATGTCTCTAAATTCTCAGGATTACAAAATACTGCAAATTATCTACAGAATCATTAAACTTAAAAAAAATGGTAAAACCGATGTATTATGGTATACAGGATGCAAACCAAAGAGAAGGTGTAGAAGTTAAATTTGTTTGATGTGTTTAATAAATGTAAGGAAAAGGAAAATCAGCTGTAGCTTTTAATAAAAGCCCTTTGTGTGTCTGTGTGTCAAGGTATAAATGTATTTGTTGACGTGTATTTTTATATGAATTTACTTTTGCTTTTTTTTCTTGGATGGCAGGATGTGCTGTTGGATTTAATGCCAAGCATCCCCTACATGATCATGTAATTTCCCACTCCAGTCAGTAGAAAAGAAATGATTGATTTAATTTTCAAGCAAACAGCACTGGTAAGTGGATTATTGTAATTAGTTTTTTATTGATTGTCTGATTGACTGAACACACCCAATCCAGGTAATCAGCAGTGAATAGTGTGGTGATAGTTGGAAAACAAGCAGGACTGCATTCCTCAAGGATGGGTTCTCACCTCTGGCCTAGTTTCTAGGTTTTTGAGCTTGAGCACTTTATTAGGTAAAGTGTTCATTTTAAGAATATAACAGGAGCCAAAAACAGAATCCAAATCCACATATGAGTTTGATAGAATTCTCAATTTCCAGAAATATATTAGTCAGGTTGTCAGAAGGCAGATAGAGAAAGATGAGGACCACTTGTTCATGTCCATATTTTCAGATAGAATCAGAGAATCAAATAGTCAGATTAAACTAACAGTACCAGTTGCATAGGAAGAACAAGCAGGTAGGTACACAGAATAAGGTAGATATCAAGCAACAGGGTCAGAAAAGCCTGGAGACTTTCTGTAAGTGAGCAGACAATCTGGCAAATGAGCTTCTTTTTCTTTGCTTTTTTAATTTAATGACAGGTGGCATCCAACGTAAAGGTGCATTACCACCACCTACTATGCTGGAGTGTGGACCAGAGTAACTATCCCATTAATACATATTAACAAAACAAAACAAAACTGAAAGGAAAGGTGTTCAAGACGGTGGTGAGAACAGAAATGTTGTTCGGCTTAGAGACAGTGGCACTGAAGAAAAGACAGGACGCAGACCTGGAGGTAGCAGAGTTTAAGATGTTGAGGTTCTCTTTGGGAGTGACGATGATGGACAGGATCAGGAATGAGTACAGAGGGACAGCTCATGTTACATGTTTCGGAGATAAAGTCAGAGAGGACACATTGAGGTGGTTTGGACATGTTCAGAGAAGACATTTTGAATTTATCGGTAGAAAGATGCTGAGGTTGGAGCTGCCAGGCAGGAGGTCTAGAGGAAGACCAAAGAGGAGATTTATGGATGTAGTCAGAGGACATGAAGTAAGTTGGTGTGAGTGAAGAGGATGCAGAGAACATGGTTAGATGGAAGCACGTGATTCGCTGTGGCGACTCCTGAAAGGAAACAGCCCAAAGGAAAGAATAAAACAAAACAAAAAAAACAAAAAAACTAAATTGTATTTATTAATCACTTTTCTCTCAAGAACTCTACCATCTTAAAAACGCCTACAGTTAACTTTCTCTCTTCCTTGTACACTGATCTGTCTTATTAATGTCTCTTGCTCTGATGTGTATTTTAAACACTGACATAAAACATGATTCATCAACTCTTCCATATGGCCAAAACTGCATTAACCAGATTAGTCCTAACCTATCACATTTCCTAATCTTGGTCTTGATATTATATTTTTCTCCTTGGTGTTTTTTCCCATTATCCTCATATTTCCCACTTCCTTCTGAATTGCATAGAGATGACAATCTGTATTTTCCGTTATCCCAGTCTAGATGCCACTCACTGATAATCTTGGTTCTTATCATTGTTTTTGCTTCCGCTTTGCTAAGAGAAACTCCCACGACATCTCCCTCCTTGACTGCCTCTTTTGCTAAAGAATCAGCCATTTCATTTCCTCAAATTCTCCTGTGAGCTGGAACATACATAAATGTAACTGTTACATGCAACTCCTGTAGTCTGTAAAGTGGTTTGTATATTAATGTTAATTATGTCCTGTCTACTCTGGGATGAAAATGATTTTAGAGATGATAATAGTGAACTTGAGTCTGAGTATACAACAGCCTAGTTTTATCTGTTCAACCCATTGAAATGTAGCTGTTGCTATAAATTCTACTTTGTACACTGCAAAGTGATCTGATGTTCTTCTTTTGCTGTGAACAATTAAAGCTGGAACAGGGAATGCATTTTCTGTTCTACCTGTATTTGGATCCATCTGTAAAAATTGCAGTATAGTTTTGATATATATATGGTTGAGGCCTATCCTCAATCAACCCTGGAACACATCCTATATCTTTGAATAAATGATTACTAGTACTTGTAGATCAACTGAGGGAAATGACCATGGTGATGTTACTGTTAATAGCACTGAGGGTATAAATATTTTGTGGATCAATCCAGAAATTTCTTTTGCACTATCTGCACTGGCCTATGCAAAATATTTCCTGTTTGCTCTTTCACTCTCCCCACGTGGGAGATTAATTGTTAGATTTCTATCCCTTGTATGCCCTCGAAAGTGTGCCCAGTAACCATAGTTCATTTACTGCATCTAAGGCACAATGGTAATTCACCCACCTCTACATGTAGAGAATTAACAGGACTCGACTTGAGAGCTCCACAAAATAATCTCAGTTCTTGGGCCTGTACTGCTTCCAACTTCTGTAGTGAAGTTTTAGCTGTTGAACCAGTATACAAAACAAGCCACATACCACTGTCTCACCACTGTCTCTGGGGATTTACACATTTACTGCTAATTTGACTAATTTTACTCGTTACTCATCTACTCCTTTCCATTAGAACAGCAAGGAAGATTCATACATTTTTACTGTACACAGGACACTTGGGGGTATGAGTCATATGATATGATTTTTAAGAATTTGTTTCTCCCCGGTATTTAAATCTAAATGTTTTAAAGGCCAGTTTTTGTAATTTTCTAAACTAACTGCGATAGAAAAGCTGCTATTGTGATTTCAGTTGATAGTTGGGCCATTGATAATTTTGGTCTTGCATTAAATAAAGTCTTCTATTGCAGATTGTTGTTAAAGCCTCCATTCTGGAAGCGGCCACTCTGAGTTTTTTTATTCATATTCATAAAGAACGTCATGAAGTCATTGCTGCGTCCTTTTAATTATGAAAACTTAAACCTAATAATGGAAAGAAACTTAACTTACACTTACACTTAACTTAATACACTTAATAAACTTAACTTAAGGTAAACTTAAAAGGGAAGGGAAAACATTACCAAACAAATTTAGGTTGTGGCCATCAAACAACGAAGGCTGAAAAATCAGGCCTTATGGCAGTGTCACTCATTTTAGGGAGCTCACTGCCACAGAGAGAAAGGAGCAACCACATGCTGAGTCCCTCTCCCAAAGGAGGGGACGGATGTCTCTAGCATGCAGGCATGATAAAACACTAAGTAGTAAGTAAGTAAGTAAAATGTATTTTTTAAGTCTAAATTAAAACACAACTACAACAAAGATGCAACCATAAGAGGCAGTGAGCTAAAAGCGAAAGAAAAGTGTCTTCTATCCTTTCAAAGGATTCAGCAGAATCAGCCACACACACTGACAGAGCCAGGGTGTTTCACAGTCTGGGAGCAACTGACTCAAAAGAAAGTTCCCCCCAGTTTTAAAATGGGTTTTACGAACCACGAGCAGATTTTGACCTGATGACCTCATTGCTCTAGAGGAGACGTAAGAGGTCAACAGCTCAGAGATGTACTGAGGAGCCTGGACATGAAGGGCTCTGTAAGTGAGCACCAGAATTTAAAATCAATTCTATATTTGAATGGTAATCAGTGAAGAGAATATAACACCGGTGTGATGTGGGATCTTCTGCTGGTTTCCGTTAAAAGCTTAGCTGCTGAGTTTTGAAAAATTTGAAGGCGATTTATACCATGTTTGTTAAGACACGTAAATATTGAATTACAATAGTCCAATCAAGTAGAGATGAAAGCATGTATGATCATCTCTAAATCTACACTGGACAACATTTTCCTCACTTTTGAAATATTCTGTACGGGATAAAAACATTTTTTGAACATCTGTCCTGACGTTGATTTAGGGACATGGCTCGATCAAATACAAGGTTCAAATTCGAGTTTCCTGTGGCTTGGACGAACAGAGGAGCCCCTGAAACCAAGGTGTTGCCTGACCTTTGGGATTTAGTTGAAGGTAGTTACTGCTCAACTGCTTCTTCATAAAATTCAAACATTCCAACAAGCTAGATAACAAGTGAAACTCCAGACTCTCTGCAATAACAATATAACTGATAAGAAACATGCTCAAAATGCTGAATAATCAGAGCAAGAGGTGTCATATACAATAAAAACAGCAAGGAACCTAAAACTGATCCCTGTGGTACTCCACATTAAAAAGGCATAGAGTCAGACATGATCTGGTTTACAGCAACAGAAAAAGTTCTATCAGTAAGATACGAAGAAAACCACTGAAGCCAGACAAACCAATAACATTTTCTACACTGGCTTCTTGTAGCTGCTCGCATCAGGTTAAATGACTAAATGTAAAAGTAAACATTTTGGAGACAATTTATCACAATTTTGTGGTCAACTAAAACAGCCACCAGAGAGGGTGTTTGATAGTCAATGTGTTGTTGTCCCAACATACCACAGCAAAAAACACACTGAAAATTGCTTTTCTTTTATTATTGCACTTGGTGTTGGTGACAACCTTTTTTTTGTACTGGTGTTCAGGACATCAGTACTTTGGTGTGGTGTGCAAGTGGCAGTTCACCAGCTAACAAATGAAAAAACTTTGAAATCAGTAAGGAGGTGCTGGTACTATTGAATTTATCATCATTACAGTTCTCTATTCTCCATCTTTACATGTTCCATACATTCAGGATATCTAAAGGTATTAAAAAGCTATAAATAAAGTTTACCTAATACATCCCTGAAGACTCTAAAACCTTTACAAACCCTGTTAGACTTTTGTCCAATGAGTTTACAGAGTCAAACCTTCCATCTGCTCTAAGAAAGTGGTGCCACCTACTGAATGATCCAGGCCACAGCTTCACAGGTAACACAGGTCACATTTTTCCACGTTTCAGTTTAAGAGTTTTGAGAGATTATAGATTTCAGGGCAAATTTATAATGACAATTGTGGAGAATATTTCTTTTAACAGCAGCAGCTCAAATTCTAAAATTGCTAGAGGATTAAATGAATTCATTTTAATAATCATTGCATAGGTACTTATTCTTGCTTGTAATGTTTGCTCCTATCATATGAAAAAATGCATTTGGTGACTTTACAGATTTACAGGTGCTGCCATTGATAACACAGTAACAATTTCATTTTAAAAACAGATGTTTACTGAAATATTTTCATCTTAATGTGTTGCTAATCATCAAAGCAAAGTGGGATTTGGATCCAGGTTGTGTTGCCTGTCGGCCTACAATAATGTGTTTAATTATTTAACAAAATAGAACATTCTATATTTTGTTGGCCAAGGTTTATATCCAGATGCAAATTCTAAAAATCCCCACTTTGTTTAGTGCACTAAATAATATTTCCTCAGTGTTAAGCTGCACACAAACCCTACTTAAAAAATAGGACAGAACAACCCTGTTTAATAAAAAGCAAACTTTTGAAGAAAGTTGATGCAGCTGGTTTTGAGCAGAGATGCTGTGTTCACTCCTGACAGAATCAAAATGAACTGATGAATAAGATGATGAAAAAGTGCTCGATAGTATTTATAATAATAATAATAATAATAATAATTATTATTATTATTATAATAAGGTTAATTGTATCTTTTTTCTTTTTGTTGTTAACAGCTTGTCAACATTTATTTTCTGTGGGGGGCTTGGACTGAACTCATCTGCGGTTGAGACACATTTATTTAATTGTGCCCATCTGGCCTTAATGTTTGTGTGTTTTTTGTTTTTTCTTTGAAGGTTGTGGGGACCCATAGACCAATCTTCCTTTTCCTCTGGCAGATTGAACTGGTGAGAAAGGGTATCTGTTTTACAATCCTCAAAACCAGGACAGAATGAGAGAGAATAATGAAACTGATTAAAGAGTAGTGCTCATCAAACCGGAATGGGATGAGGCAATCCCAGACTACTAAAGGAGACCAGGCTCCTGGGAAGGAGCAACTCTGGGTGTCTGGAAGACACATTTATGTAAAGCAACATTATATCAACCTGCAAACTTTAAAGGTGTCCTTCCAATTTAAAAAAGGGTCTGGTAAAGCTCTTGAAGACACATTATAACTGATCTTATTGATCTTCTGGGGTTTTAGCCAGTTAAAATGTCTCATATTAGGCTGACACACTAACAGCTCAGTCATGCCTCTATTGCTTTTACACTTAAATCTGTCTTTAAGGCAGAAATCAACTGGTTTTAAAGGTGAAAGGAAAAAATAAAAACTTATTTGTCAGTAAACTGGCTGTAGTTAAGAAGTATTAGCATATATTTTACTGCAAGATTTCATATGTTTTGTGGAAATTTGAACTGAAACACAGCCAGACTTTCAAAAACACTGATACATTTCTAAGCATAATTTTTCAAAAAATATTTTAAATTAATTTATTGGCTGAAGTTGTTAAAGTGGGGTAGGGGTGGAGGTTATAAACCTTTTAAACAGGAAGGATTCCTGCACAAAGTAGTGAACAATTACTATTTGATCAGGAATCTGTGTTTATTCATGTAGTATTTTGGAAAAACAGAAGCTTCAGAGGAAGGCTTAAATCCTCCAGGTTCAATTAATTAGTCACAAATAGTCACAAATTAGGTTGGTAAAGTGGTTCTCTCCTTAAATGTGTAAATTAAATAAACTTTCTGCAGACTTTTACTTTAACTTCATCAACAGCATCACGTTCAAAATTGGTTAAATATTTTGTATTTTTTTATCAGTAACTCAGAGACAAAATTTTCTTACTGCAGTTCTGGTACTATCAAGTACTTCAATATTGAGCTTCTAAACATCTAACAACTCAACTATTTGTATTGTTATACCTTTCAAAACTTTAATCATAATTATATAAATCAGGAGAAAATCCAACAGATTATCTGACAGTAACAACTTTAAGAACTGCACATTTTCACTGTTTGGATTTTTGAATTCACTCACTGAAGAACATGTACAAATGAATTTCTTTGTCCATAGAGCAGATCACATTTCAGTCACTGCACAGTCTCTTTTTACAGCATGTTGGTCTCACGGGAGCCAGGCTGCAGTATCTGAAGAGAGAAAATGAGTCTGATAGCTTTTCTAAACCAGGGATAGAACAAAGCGTAGATCACAGGGTTCAGACAGGGGTTAATATATAATGTAAAGATTGCAAGGCCTTCAACAAACACATCAACAGGATAATTGAAAAGAAAAGACAGTAAAACATAGTAATATGGGAAAAAACATATCAAGTACACACCTATAACAACACCCAGAGTCCTGACTGCTTTCAGCTCAGATTTCTTAGTCATTACAGTCCCTGAATGCTGGAGTGCGACGACTGCAACATGAGAGCGCATGGCACGAGCCTGATACACAGCCGTCACAAACACTCTCAGATACAGAATTATGATAAGAGTGAATGGAGCAATAGATGCAAAAACAGTGTCAACAATTCCTAAAATGTAGTTAGTGAAAAAAAAACAGCCCCCATAGCAGGAATTATACCTTTCTGGTTGTGTTAGTTCATTTTCTAAAATGAAACTGTAATAGACAACACAACAGATCCAAAATATACAAATATACATTTTAACTCTCCTGACAGTGACTTTACTGGAGTAATGCAGAGGGTCACAAATAGCCACATAGCGGTCAACTGATATAAGAACCATTTCTCCTACTGACGCAGAGAGAGAGACTGAGCCCAAAAAACCATGTAGAGAACACATGAAATCACCAAGTAACCAACACCCTGTTTGTCTGTGAACTTCTAATGGTGTCACAAGCCCAAATAAGAAATCTGACACAGCCAGAGAGAGGAGGAGGAGGTTGGTGGGTGTGTGCAGCTGCCTGCAGGGAGACAAAGACATGTAATATCAGACATTAATGTAAAGTGATATGTCTTACATGTGGCACATCTGGACTGTTAACATTCAAAAACATTGTCAGCAAAGCAGAAAATACGTCTGGTATCAAGATGTGAACTTATTTACACACTAACTCTAAGTAACATTTTCAATTATAAAAAGAATCAATTGTAAGTTTTGCTGAGTTTATCTCTGCCTGAAGTGGGAGACTGAGATGATGACGAGCAGGTTGAGAATCACAGTGAACACAGAGATGAAGAACAACAAATACATGAGGACAGCGTCAGACTGACTGATCTTTGGTTTCCTGCAGGAGGCATTTAGGAGTTGTGGAAAGCAGAGCTCTGGTCCGTCCTGGTCCTCCATCCTCAGAGAGAGGAGGAGGAGAAGCTGCAGCCCTGACAGCTTCTGACTAAAACTCTGTCATACAACTGATTTATCAGTTTCTGTCTTAACCTTCATCCCTCCCCCCTCCTTCCTCTCCTCATTCCTTCTCCACATTACCTTGCACACTTGTGTCCTTCAAACAGGAAATTTACAATCCAACCCACAGCTTTGTGTGATAGATCTGTTTATTTTTTAAATAAACATAGAGAATATAGAGAGATGAAACTAAACTGGAACTTTTCAGGCCTATGTTTCAGAGGAAGAATGTATCATAAGCCAAAAAGAAAAACTATTGCTTTGCTTTCTGTGGCACTGAAAACTTGCAACGTATGGAAAGAAAGGTTGATTTATTTACTCTATGAGGGAACTGAATAATCATTGGATTCTCCAACTGGACAATGACCCCAAACATACCTCAAACACCAAAAAGGCTGTTACACGTAAAGTCCTGGAGTTTGCCAGTCTTCCCTTGCATGTCTCCAATTGGTTCTGAATGCTGCTGCTCTTTTTTTTTTTTCCCCTTCGCTCCTTCCCGGTCCATCAGGTCAGCTGATCAGCTTCTCCTGGAAGTACCAAGCAGAAGCTCAGATGGGACATTGCCTTTGCTGTTGCTGCAACTTAATTATGGAAGGCCCTACCTCTGCACATTAACCAGGCCCCTTCATTGTCCATTGTCAAAACTCATGTGAAAAACCCCTTTTTATTTTCTTGCTTTCAACCCAGCATGAGACTTTGTTCCTGTTCTCTTGTTTTATTGTGTGTTTTTATTGTTATTTTTATGTATAACCATGGGAGAATATTCATTTTAACACAGATATGCTTTGTATAGGTCAACGAGTTTAAGTGTGACCTGTATGCCAAGATAGGTGAAGCTGTGGCAGGTAATTTTAAAAGGAAAATTCTCGAGTGGATACACAGACGCTGCCATATTGATGGGGATTATCTCACTCTTGCCGGAGGCAGATATCTGACCAAATTATTAGGAAAATGAGAACAGCCGGGACAGACAATGGTAAATATGAAATATGTAAGAGGTCATCTGTGCAGAAGGAGACCTTCAGTTCAATATTATTTCCAAAGATATACGAAGAAATGAGAGGACTGGCATTGAGTGCTAATGCCAAGGTCCCGATTGCAATCACGAATAATAATGTACTAAGAGGGAAGCCTTGCATAAGCCTCCTGCACAACTAGATTATCTTGTTAACAATTCTGCAGCCTCACTACATCCAATACTTGATAGTGTTGCCCCTCTGAAAAAGAAGGCAGTAAACCAGAAGAGGCGATTTTCAAAGTATAGTTCGTAAACACTGAACTTAAAACAAGCAACATGAAAGTTAGAAAGGAAGTGGCGTTGCAGAAATTTAGAATAATCTCATTTAGCCTGGAAAAATAGTTTAAAAATATGCAAAAAAGCTCTCCGTGATGCCAGAACAGCATATTATTCATCATTAATAGAAGAAAACAAGAACAACCCCCAGTTTCTGTTCAGCACTGTAGCCAGGCTGACTAAGAGCCATAGTTCTGTTGAGCCTAGTTCCCTGTTAGACTGCTTTTTACCCATAGATCTCACTGAGCTAACTTCAATTATTACCTCATCTAAACCAACAACCTGTCTGCTAGACCCTATTCCAACTAAGCTGCTCAAGGAAGCTTTACCCTTAATAGATACATTCATATTAGATATCATCAATCTATCTTTAGAAACAGGCTATGTACCACAGGCCTATAAGGTAGCTGTAATTAAACCATTACTTAAAAAACCCTGTCTTGACCCAGGTGTTTTAGCCAATTACAAACCAATATCTAATCTCCCTTTTATTTCTAAAATAATTGAAAAAGTATTTGTAAAACAATTATGTGATCACCTTCATAGGAATAATTTGTATGAAGACTTTCAGTCAGGATTTAGAGTTCATCATAGTACAGAAACAGCACTGGTAAAAGTCACCAACGATATTCTCATGGCCTTAGATAATGGACTCATCTCTATACTTGTTCTGTTAGATCTTAGTGCTGCATTCGATACCATTGATCAAAACATTTTATTACAGGAATCTCCCTGTCTCTCTTTTGGGCTCCACATCAACACCACCACTCTGCACTCTGGCAAAGTAAGATTCTAGACACGCCCCAATCTTTCCCCGTGTCGTAGATGGTTTTGCTCACCTCTGTCTTCTCTTCCCCCTCAGATCGCTCTACAGCTTCCTGGCCATCTCCTTCACTCACTCCTGCCCCAAGTCACCACTCCGGCTACCCCATCCATTACTCATTATCTTATTAAATTAACAATGCCTCCCACTCCTCTGTGTTCTGCTCCTTTTGAATCCTGCTGATTCTAATCCTGATAGAGGATCCTGTCTCAAAGTGATGCCGAAATACTGGTCCATGCATTTGTTACTTCTAGGTTGGACTACTGTAATTCCCTACTTTCAGGATGCCCCAGTAACTCCCTAAAGAGCATGCAATTAATCCAAAATGCTGCAGCAAGAGTGCTGACTGGAACTAGCAAGAGAGATCATATTTCACCTTCAATAGCTTCTCTCCATTGGCTTCCCATTAAATCTAGAATAGAATATAAAACCCTGCTTCTTGCATATAAAGCTCTGAATGGTCAAGCTCCATCATATATAGAAGATCTCATAGCACCATATCATCCCAGTCGACCACTTCGTTCTCAGAATGCAGGCCTACTTGTGGTTCCCAGAATTTCCAAAAGTAGAATGGGAGGTAGAGCCTTTAGCTATCAAGCTCCTCTCTTGTGGAACCAGCTCCCAGTTCAGATTCGGGAAGCAGACACCCTCTCTACTTTTAAGTCTAGGCTTAAAACCTTCCTCTTTGATAAAGAGTTAGTTATAGTTATGCTGCCATAGGCTTAGACTGCTGGGGGACCCACCCCCCGATGCACTGAGCTCCTTTCCTCCTCTTGACCATCTCTCCTCTCACCCCACAACTGTCACCACTGTATGTCATTAACTCTGTGTGTTCTCTCCCGCAGTTGTCTTTGTCCTTCTCTGTCCCCCTCTCTCTGTCCCTTTCTGCAGGTGTCCCTGGCTTTGAAGCTGTATGTCTTCCAGCGTGAAGCTACTGGTCCTACCAATCGGCCCGATGTTTTGTTGTTGCTTTTTGTTGCTCTGTTCTTTTCTCTCTCCCCTTTCCACTCACTCCAGCCGGTCAAGGCAGATGGTCGTCCACCCTGAGCCTGGTTCTGCTGGAGGTTTCTTCCGTTAAACGGAGTTTTTCCACTACACTGTTGCCTATGGCTTGCTCCAGGGGGAATTGTTGGGTTCTCTCCATACATCTTTATAATCTTGATTTTATTCTCTAAAGTGCCCTGAGATGACTTTTTTGTGAATTGGCACTATATAAATAAAGTTGAATTGAGTTGACTTGAATTGGTGACACTGGTCAGCAGAAGGCAGAATGCAGGATGGAGGTGCATCTGTTTGGAGCCTCTTCATCGCCTAGGTGTGCTAGCTATGCTGTCAGGTGATGTGCAGAGGACAACAAACATCTGTTTGATGACTGCAGAGTAAATACAATGCTGGAAAACTTTTTATGTTGATGACTGCCTATGAAAGACATAGTCTCTTTACCACAGTGTGCAGACTGTATGTCAGATGAGTGGCTTCAGGTTAAATAAATGGATAGAATGGTGTCAGCAACCATTCCGAAACCCCCCCAACAGTCTTACAGCGGCACTACATAAACTCTCAGCTTAATTCAGGACACAGTGCACGTGAATCCCTTTCTGCAAAATAAGCTGTGGATATCTTGACCTGAGTTACTTATACAGGAAGTTGAGAAATGACCAAGAAATCCAGAACTGCAAGAGATTGAAATGGTTGATCCTGAGGTGAAAATGTCACAGTGAATGTTCTGGCAGCTGAAGAAAGCACAGATATAATGCATAGTTTGATAGAGTACTCTTCATTATGGACATGTTTAAAACTGGCTGTAGCATGGCTCCTCAGATTGAAAGATAGAAGATCTTCATCCAGAAACAGAAAGGAGGTATTAGAAAATATTGTCTAAGATATTCAGCTTCAAAGAAAAATGCTGAACTAAAAAAAAGAAAGAAAAACCTAACTGTGAATGAGCTCCAGGAAGAAGAGGCGGAAATAATTCATTACTGCCAGCGGAAGAATTTTCAGGATGAAATTTCAGCTCTGCTAAAGGAAGAACCAGTTAAACGGAGCAGCCATTTTTTATATTGATACATACAATACATTGAAAAATTGACGTTTGTATGAAGAGGGTCTGCAGACATTATTTTGTGAAGTCGAAGCCTTTATAAGTAGCCCGACATTAACTACACCTTTCCAATGATCCCAATGACTTAAAGGCATTGACACCAAATCACTTCTTTCTATTAAAAACACAACCATCAGTACCTCCAGAAAATTTTCCAGAAGGATGATAGATGGAGACAATTCCAGTATACCGTAGATCTCTTTTGGAAACTTAGGGCTAAACAGTATCTGTATGAGCTCCAAAGGCGGCAAAAATGGACACATGGAAACCGGAATTTTTTTCCTGGGGACATTGTGTTATGGTTTATGAGTCAGCGCCTCAAAACTTAGGGGTGATTGGTAAAATCATCAAAATCAAAATCACAATAAAAGATGAGCAAGGTCTTGTTTGTCACATTTGTATCAAGACAAGGACCAAGTTGAATAGACCCATAACTAAGGTCTGTAGTCTCCAGGAATCAGAATGAGACAGTGCTGAAGACTGAGCTCCTACGGTATTAAGTGCTGGTAACCTCTGGCACCAGAAGAAAGAGCACCACTAGGGCCCAGTTAGTGCCCGGGTATGTATGAGCCAACCAGGGCTTACCTGGTATTGTGTATTGTAAGGTTAATTAAATTAAGAAGCATACATATGTACCGATGATGTCAAGGAATTAATGCATTGCAATGGTTTTGGTATGAGACAGTTCAGTTTGGCTCAAATATTGAAAGGAACAGGTGTGGACTACAGGACTGACTACAGACTACTGGACTACAATTCAACCTCCTTTCTGTTTATGGATGAAGATCTTCTATCTTTCAATCTGAGGAGCCATGCTACAGCCAGTTTTAAACGTGTCCATAATGAAGAGTACTCTATCAAACTATGCATTATATCTGTGCTTTCTTCAGCTGCCAGAACATTCACTGTGACATTTTCACCTCAGGATCAACCATTTCAATCTCTTGCAGTTCTGGATTTCTTGGTCATTTCTCAACTTCCTGTATAAGTAACTCAGGTCAAGATATCCACAGCTTATTTTGCAGAAAGGGATTCACGTGCACTGTGTCCTGAGGCAGTAACTGGAGCAAAGAAACTGACTACAAGGTGGTGGAGACCGCAACAAAGTAGAAGTGAAAGGTTCATTGTGTAGCTGTGGAGGCACATGGTTTCTTACCGAGTTCTGTGGGTTTAGCCATACTTTCGGAAACTTGTTTGATGAAAGTGTTTTTTGAACATCTTGTATATTAGAATTTGTCTGTTATTGGTTCAAAAACTAAACAATACATGTGTAATGTTCGAGTGTCATGGTAAGATCACCTCTATTCAATTCAATTCAATTCAACTTTATTTATATAGCGCCAATTCACAACAAAGTCATCTCAGGGCACTTTACAGAATAAAGTCAAGATAGTAAAGATGTATGAAGAGAACCCAACAATTCCCCCTGGAGCAAGCCATAGGCAACAGTGGAGAGGAAAAACTCCCTTTAACGGAAGAAACCTCCAGCAGAACCAGGCTCAGGGTAGACGGCCATCTGCCTCGACTGGTTGGGGTGAGTGAAAAGGGGAGAGAGAAAAGAACAGAGTAACAAAAGCAACAACAAAACATTGGGCAGATTGGTAGGACCAGTAGCTGCACGCGGGAAGACACACAGCTTCAAAGCTGGGGGACACCTGCAGAAAGGGACAGAGAGAGGGGGACAGAGAAGGACAAAGACAACTGCGGGAGAGAACACACAGAGTTAATGACATACAGTGGTGACAATTGCGGGGTGAGAGGAGAGGAGAGATGGTCTCTACCTCCCATTCTACCTGTGGAAATTCTAGGAAATACAAGTAGGCCTGCATTCTGAGAACGAAATGGTCTACTGGGATGATATGGTGCTATGAGATCTTCTATATATGATGGAGCCTGACCATTCAGAGCTTTATGTGTAAGAAGCAGGGTTTTAAATTCTATTCTAAATTTAATGGGAAGCCAATGGAGAGAAGCTAATGAAGGTGAAATATGATCTCTCTTGCTAGTTCCAGTCAACACTCTTGCATTTTGGATTAATTGCAGGCTCTTTAGGGAGTTACTGGGGCATCCTGAAAGTAGGGAATTACAGTAGTCCAACCTAGAAGTAACAAATGCATGGACCAGTTTTTCGGCATCACTTTGAGACAGGATGCTCCTAATTTTGGCAATGTTCCGTAGGTGGAAGAAGGCTGTTCTATAGATTTGTTTTATATGTGAGTTAAAGCACAGATCCTGATCAAAAATAACTCCAAGGTTCCTTGCAGTAGTACCGGAGGCCAGACTTATGCCATCTAAGGTAACAATATGGTTGGACATCGTATCTCTGAGATTTTTGGGCACAAATACTATGACTTCAGTTTTGTCTGAGTATAAAAGTAAAAAATTGTGGGACATCCAGGCCTTTATGTCTTGTACACATGCTTGAAGCTTTATTAACTGATTGTTTTCATCTGGTTCCAATGATAGATATAGCTGGATATCATCAGCATAACAGTGGAAATTTATGGAGTGTTTTCTAATTATGTTGCCTAAAGGAGACATATATAAAGTAAAAAGTATTGGTCCTAACACAGAGCCTTGTGGAACTCCATAGCTAACCTTTGTGTGCATGGAGGATTCATCATTAACATGAACAAATTGAAATCTATCAGACAGATAAGATTTAAACCAACCTAGTGCAGTTCCTTTAATCCCAATTTCATGTTCCAGTCTCTGTAATAAAATGTTATGATCAATGGTATCAAATGCAGCACTAAAATCTAACAGAACAAGCATAGAGATGAGTCCATTATCTGAGGCCATGAGAAGGTCGTTGGTGACTTTTACCAGTGCTGTTTCTGTACTATGATGAACTCTAAATCCTGACTGAAAGCCTTCATACAAATTATTCCTATGAAGGTGATCACATAATTGTTTTGCAACTACTTTTTAAATTATTTTAGAAATAAAGGGTAGACTAGATATTGGTCTGTAATTGGCTAAAACACCTGGGTCAAGACAGGGTTTTTTAAGTAATGGTTTAATTACAGCTACCTTATAGGCCTGTGGTACATAGCCTGTTTCTAAAGATAGATTGATGATATCTAATATGAACGTATCTATTAAGGGTAAAGCTTCCTTGAGCAGCTTAGTTGGAATAGGGTCTAGCAGACAGGTAGGTTGTTGGTTTAGATGAGGTAATAATTGAAGTTAGCTCAGAGAGATCTATAGGTAAAAAGCAGTCTAACAGGGATTGGGGCCTTATCCATGATTCTAGCACTGCTGTACATGAATATCTATCTGTAATTTTTGGGGGGAGGATCTGGTGAATTCTTTCTCTAATAGCTACAATTTTATTCATAAAGAAGGTCATGAAGTCATTGCTGCTCAAAGTTAAGGGAATAGTAGGCTCAACAGAACTATGGCTCTTAGTCAGCCTGGCTACAGTGCTGAACAGAAACTGGGGTTGTTCTTGTTTTCTTCTATTAATGATGAATAATATACTGTTCTGGCATCACTGAGAGCTTTTTTGTACATTTTTAAACTATTTTTCCAGGCTAAATGAGATTCTTCTAACTTTCTGGAACGCCACTTCCTTTCTAACTATCGTGTTTCCTGTTTTAAGTTGCGTGTTTGTGAACTATACCATGGAGATCGCCTCTGCTGGTTTACTGCCTTCTTTTTTAGAGGGGCAACACTATGGAGTATTGTAAGTAGTGAGGCTGCAGAATTGTCAACAAGATAATCTACTTGTGCAGGAGTAACATTAAGGAGACTACTTTCCATTGGTGAAGCAAATGATGAAGAAATAATTTCTTTAAATTTGTTGACAGCTTTTTCACTTAAGCATCTGCTATAGTGGAATTTTTCCCTAACTGCTATATAGTCTGTTATTGTAAATTCAAATGTTATTAAAAAATGGTCAGACAGAAGAGAGTTGTGAGGAAATATGGTTAAATTATCCGCTTCAATTCCATACGTAATTACAAGGTCTAACGTGTGACTAAAACAGTGAGTGGGTTTATTTACATTTTGGGAAAAACCAATTGAATCTAATAATGAATTAAACGCAGTGCTCAGGCAGTTACTGTCAGCATCTACATGGATGTTAAAGTCACCCACTATAATGACTTTATCTGTACTAAGCACTAAATCAGATAGAAAATCAGAAAGCTCAATCAAAAACTCTGAATAAGGGGCTGGAGGACGGTACACGATAACAAATAATAGTGGTTTTTGAGTTTTCCAGTTTGGGTGTGAAAGGCTAAGAGTAAGGCTCTCAAATGAGTTATAACTATGTTTAGGTCTAGGGTTTATTGATAAGCTACAATGGAAGATTGCTGCAACTCCTCCACCTCGGCCTGTGCTTCTAGGAACATGATAATTAATATGACTTGGGGGGGGTTGACTCATTTAAACTGACATATTCTTCCTGCTGCAACCAAGTTTCAGTGAGACAAAATAAATCGAATTGATGATCGCTTATTAAGTCATTTACTAACAGAGATTTAGAAGAGAGAGATCTGATATTTAATAATCCACATTAGTGGATAGTTAGTTTTGGGGTTTTGTTCTGTAAGAGGAATAGTCTTAACTTTTATTAGGTTATTATGATTAACTCCTCTTGTTGTCATATTTAGTTTATGTAATTTAGTTGGTCGGGGAACAGACACGGTCTCTATAGGTATGTGGGAGTTGTGGGGGGGGGGGAGGTTGTAAGGATACTGCAGAGAGGCATGTAGGACTGGATCTCTGCATCCTAGGCTCAACTCTGGATTGTCATTCTTTTGGTTGTTTAATAAAACCAGCCATATTTCTGGATAAGAAAGCTGCACCATCTAAAGTAGGATGGATGCCATCTCTCCTAATCAGCCTAGGTTTTCCCCAAAAACGTTTCCAATTGTCTAAGTAGCCCACATCGTTTGCTGGATAATGCTGGTATACTTTTAATTAATTCAGAAATAATACATTTTAAATGCAGTTCTGCTATTTAACATTTATATCCATTTGAAACACAATTAAATACACATTTTTACACTAATCTTTGAAACATATTGCTGAAGTGTAGTTTAAATAATAAAACCTGGATCATTATTTATTCTACACAGAAATTGTTTTTATTTTAGTTTTTTATGTTCACATCAGACAAACATTGTTTAAACCCTGTTTGTACAACACCTTGGCCATAATTTTAGGAAAGAAGAAGAGGAAATGAATGCTGTCTTTAAATATAAGATAAACTTACCACAACCTAAACATTTTACATTTCTGCAGATTTATCCCTATTTATGAGACAAATCTGGATTGGAGATTAATGTTATTAACAGCATCAAGTTTAGTTGTTTTTAAAAACCTGCATCCACACCTTCCTGTTCTGTTCTCTTTTCTAAGGCAGTTTAACACAATGGTTACACTGACACCTTGAGGCCACAAGAAGCAAACTGCATGTTATCAAACACAAATCATTATTATTAGTCAGATTTCTAAAGTAAAGGAAACAAGTCCTGCTTCTCTTCAGTTGAATGAAATACTAATTCTCAGTCTCCTGCTCCTTTTCATGTCCTGCTATCTGTCTTTTGAAATCCTGTCTCTGTTGGGACTATTATTGACCTGTCTGTTGGACATTCATGATAGTTGTCATTTTCAAAGTTTACTTCTTATTTGGTTCTGTGTAACAAAAGTCACAGTGTGGTGCTTGTGAGAACAAACACAGGAAAAAACGGTTTGTAACCTGAATCTGAATGAGAAACAGGACAGACTCAGACTGGAAATACACAGGTTAGATATCTGCAGCAGGGAGTGTGTATGACTGGTTACTCATAATAAGCACCATCACTGGAAATAATGAAGCATTACTTCAATCAGGAGAAAATCCAACAGATTATCTGACAGTAACAACTTTAAGAAGTGCACATTTTCACTGTTTGGATTTGTGATTTCACTCACTGAAGAAATGAATTTATTTGTCCATAGAGCAGATCACATTTCAGTCACTGCACAGTCTCTGTTTACAGCATGTTGGTCTCACGGGAGCCAGGCTGCAGTATCTGAAGAGAGAAAATGAGTCTGATAGCTTTTCTAAACCAGGGATAGAACAAGGCGTAGATCACAGGGTTCAGACAGGGACTGATAAACACTAGAAAGATGCCAGAGGCTGCAGGTAAAGTAGCACCAACTTGTACAACAGAGAGACAGTAAAATGGGCTGTAACACATTAAGAACACAAGTATAACAACACCCAGAGTCCTGGCTGCTTTGAGCTCAGATTTCTTACTCATTACAGTCCCTGAATGCTGGAGTGTGACCGCTGCAACATGAGAGCGCATGGCACGAGCCTGAGACACAGCCGTCACAAACACTCTCATATACAGAATTATGATCACAGTGACTGGAGCAATAAATGACAAAACAAAGTCAACATATCCTGCAATGTCGTTAATTAAAAGCACACACTCTCCATAACAGGAAATAACCTCACTTGGGTGACTCAGAGTGCTATGACAGATCATACCATTGTAGACAACAGAACAAATCCAACACATACAAACACACAATTTAACTCTTTTAACAGTGACTCTGGTGGAATAATGCAGAGGGTCACAAATAGCCACATAGCGGTCGACTGATATAAAAACCATGTCCCCTACTGAGGCAGAGAGAAAGATTGAGCTGAAATAACCATGTACAGAACACATGATGTCACCCAAAAACCAACAGGCTGTTTGTCGACGAGCCTCTAACAGTGACTCAAGCCCAAAGAGGGAGTCTGACACAGCCAGAGAGAGGAGGAGGAAGTTGGTGGGTGTGTGCAGCTGCCTGCAAGAAGACAAAGATATGTAATGTAATATCAGACATTAATGTAAAGTGATATGTCTTACATGTGGCACATCTGGACATTTAACATTCAAAAACATTGTCAGCAAAGCAGAAAATACGTCAAGATGTGAAGTTATTCACACACTAACTCTAAGTAACATTTTCTCGTAAATCAGACTGTTCACAATTATAAAAAGAATCAATTGTAAGTTTTGCTGAGTTTATCTCTGCCTGAAGTGGGAGACTGAGATGATGACGAGCAGGTTGAGAGTCACAGTGAAACCACAGATGAATAACAGCAAATACATGAGGACAACATCAGACTGACTGAGCTTTGGTTTCCTGCAGGAGGCATTGAATAGTTGTGGAAAGCAGAGCTCTGCTCTGTTCTGATCCTCCATCCTCAGAGAGAGGAGGAGGAGAAGCTGCAGCCCTGACAGCTTCTGACTAAACTCTGTCAGACAACTGATTTATCAGTTTCTGCTTTAACCTGTATACCTCCCCAACTCTCTCTCTCTGTATCTGTCTCTCTTTCTCTTTCCAAATTTTCCAAATGTTATAATGACATGTTCCATTTAGCCTATTAGTTATTAGTTGACACACCACTGTGTTTTTGTCTGGGGGTTTATTCATTATCTACTCTGAAAGCATACTGCTTTCCATTAGAATGGTTAGAACAATTCATATATTTTTGCTGCACACTGGATATTTGGGTATAAGATTCATATGAGATGACTGTTTGGACTTTCACATTGTTTCCCCTGTAATTGCATCTATTTATATTAAAAGATAATGTCTATTATTTTCTAAGTTATGTCCATTGATAATTATTTTAGTGCAATGCAATGTCCACAACAAGTTGATGTGTTCCCTTTGCATGACATTTGCAGAGATCCTGAATCAGACTGGCCAGACAGCTGTCAGGTGTCTGGCCAGTCTGAGCTTTTGAAACTCAAAGGACACCCCTTTGAGTTTCAAAAGCCTGTTAAAAAGGCTACTGTGCGATAAAGATTGATGAGTTTTGGTACTTCTTCCTCTTTAGTGTATATGTCAAGTACTTTCTAAAATGCAAGTGGGAGGTTATCTGGGGCATGTCAGTGATGAAGCAGTGCAGCAAAAATACAATGCTGACTATTTTGAAAAAAGGGCATTGAGCTCGATCCAAACAATGTCAAAGTGAACAAAGCAATAAGAAGCTTCAATAAACTGCAGTTTAACTCACTTTGAGGATGGTTTGGCATAAATTAAAATCTGACCCCTCCAGATACAAACAGCTAATGTTCAGTGACCAATATGAATATGAATATATATGAATATGCAACAAGTTTGAGTTGCACTGGTTCAGTGGTGTCGGTGACAGTCTAAAACTAGTGATGTCAGTGTCTTCATAGGAGCTATAACTACTTCTTATTATCATCTTACCAACTTTATTTATATAGTGCCAATTCACAACTAAGTCATCTCAGGGCACTTTACAGAATAAAGTCAAGATTATAAAGATGTATAGAGAGAACCCAACAATTCCCCCTGGAGCAAGCCATAGGCAACAGTGGAGAGGAAAAACTCCCTTTACCGGAAGAAACCTCCAGCAGAACCAGGCTCAGGGTGGACGGCCATCTGCCTTGACCGGTTGGGGTGAGTGGAAAGGGGAGAGAGAAAAGAACCGAGCAACAAAAAGCAACAACAAAACATTGGGCAGGTTGGTAAGACCAGCAGCTGCACGCTGGAAGACACACAGCTTCAAAGCCGGGGACACCTTCAGAAAGGGACAGAGAGAGGGGGACAGAGAAGGACAAAGACAACTGCGGGAGAGAACACACAGAGTTAATGACATACAGTGGTGCCAATTATGGGATGAGAGGAGAGGAGAGATGGTCAGGAGGAGGAAAGGAGCTCAGTGCATTGGGGGGTGGGTCCCCCAGCCTATAGCAGCATAACTATAACTAACTATATGCTTTATTAAAGAGGAAGGTTTTAACCCTAGACTTAAAAGTAGAGAGGGTGTCTGCTTCCCGAATCTGAACTGGGAGCTGGTTCCACAGGAGAGGAGCTTGATAGCTAAAGGCTCTACCTCCCATTCTACCTTTGGAAATTCTGGGAATCACAAGTAGGCCTGCATTCTGAGAGCGAAGTTGTCTACTGGGATGATGTGGTGCTACGAGGTCTTCTATATATGATAGAGCCTGACCATTCAGAGATTTATATGTAAGAAGCACGGTTTTAAATTCTACTCTAAATTTAATGGGAAGCCAATGGAGAGAATCTAGAGAGGGTGAAATATGATCTCTCTTGCTAGTTCCAGTCAGCATACACTGTGCACACACAGTGTACTGCATACACAAGGCCCATGTTATATGACCTTATTGACAAAGTACAGGACCATGTGTTGTATCCTGACAGTGAGAGTGTGTAGTGTTTAAATGTTGAGATGGTGATTGTGTCCCACCCCTGGGCCCGTACCTGGGTGACTTGACTGATGAAATTAATGAGGGTGTGTGGGCTGCCTGAGGAAAACTTCATTATAGAGTTTGTATTGAGTTTGTGTTACACTTATATCACCAGATCTGGAAAGACGCACGTCAAAGTCTCAGAACAGACTTTCTATCCAGCTTTCAAATACTGTAGCTGGAGGCATTAAAACACCATTACGAAATCAAAACATTGGATCTATCAGATGGTGGAATATGAGCTACAGATGTAGCAGCCTAAAACAGCTACATGACTCATGGCAGAATCTGTTTAAATTGGGGACGTATCCCTTACAAACTCTCCGCTGAGTGTTAATTTCCAATGATGACATAATAACCTCAGACCCACCTTGTCTATCAGTGAATAGATACTTTCTTAATCCCAGGAGCGAATTTTTGTGTTGCAGTAGCGAAGTGATTAGTATTGGGATACTGCATAGTGTGTGATGGTCTGAACTTCCCTCAGTGTATTGTACCTCTTTGATTTTCTGTCAGTGATCTGTATTGTGAACATCAACGCTACATGGATCCAGGTTTCGGTAGGTTTGTCTGTTTGACCATGGGCTACACTCACCAGCAAAGGAGAATTGGAGGTGTGGTTGTGTTTATTTATGCTTTAAAACGTAATCTCAGTGAAACCAACGGCAGAAGGATGCAGACACCTGCCATATTGTTTTTATCATATTGTTGTAGCACTGTGGTGGTTGAGTGGTTAATGTGACATATTTGTATATAGGAGTTCACATGGTAAAACTAGTGATGGACGATACAAACATTTTCCTTTTCGATATGATATCATTAGTTTATGGTTTGGTGTTAATTAATAATTCAAATTAAAATAACTACAAATGAATACAAAATGAATTAAATTTCTTAAAATGAAAGATTAACATAGTGCTCAAGAACCTGCATTTCACCACTAAATCACACTAAACCACATCATAACACACCTGGTTGATCTGGCTGTCTGCTGCATTTTCTTCTGGATTATGAAGTTGGTTACATGACAGTTCACATGTGCTGTCTAAGTGTCTTTCTGCCAGTAGTTTTTTCGATCTCTGTGATCTCATTGTACCCTGTGTGACGGTGTAACCTGCCTCTTCCTCTGGTCTTGCTACTCACTGCAGGGTGGCTTGGCCTTCCACTGTAGACTCAGAAGAAGCATCTATTGGCTCTTGTGCTCATAGCAGTGGTTCAAGTGGAACCATATATTCTTACCCTGCGCTTTGAGAGCAGTAGGGGTTGATAATACCATTTTATATGGGAGCTCTTGCCTTGTTCGTTTCACTTTCATTTGAACACCATGTAGACTCAGCATCCTAGTTGTATGAGAAGTTGGTTTTTCGTGGTCTCACTTGCCTGTGTGGCTCCTTTCACCACCAAAGCGAACAAAAACTTATTTACAATTGATTGTGCATCTGGAGCCCTCAATCTGGCCTCTCAGACTTTATCTCCAAAACATCTAACATAAGCTGTCCCTCTGATGTCCTCATTCCAGATCCTGTCCATCCTCGTCACTCCCAGAGAGAACCTCAACATCTTAAGCTCTGCTACTTCCAGCTCTGCCTCCTGTCTTTTCTTCAGTGCCACTCTCTCTAAGCCAAACATCTCTGGGCTCACCACCGTCTTGAACACCTTTCCTTTCATTCTCGCTGATACTCTTTTATCACACAACACACTTGTCACTTTTCTCCACCCGTTCCAACCTGCCTGCACTCACCTCTTCACCTCTTTTCCACATTCTCCGTTGCTCCGAACTGTTGACCCTAAGTACTCAAAGTCCTGCACCTTCTTCACTTCTGCTCCCTGTAACCTCACTGTTCCCCGTGGGTCCCTTTCATTCACACACATGTATTCTGTCTTGCTGCTGCTAAGCTTCATTCTTCTGATTTACAGAGCAGACCTCCACCTCTCTAGATTTTGCTCCACCTGCTCCCTGTTCTCACTATAAATCATAATGTCATCTGCAAACCTCATAGTCTATGGAGATTCCTGTCTAAGGTCATCTGTCAGCCTGTTCACCACCAGAACAAACAAGAAGGGGCTCAGAGCTGATCGTTGATGCAGACCCACCTCCACATTTAACTCATACCTACAGCACACCTCATCACGGTCTTACAGCTCTCATACATGTCCTGCACCACTCTAACATACTTCTCTGCCACTCCAGACGTCCTCATACAATACCACAGCTCATCTCTCGGCACCCTGTCATACGCTTTCTCTAAATCTACGAAGACAAATTGCAGCTCCCCATACTTTAAAAGATAAATTAAAAACCATTTCAGTCTCTGTTGGTCATGTCAGCATGTTGGTCTCTCGGGAGCCAGGCTGCAGTATCTGAAAATAGAAAATGAGTCTTTTCTAAACCACGGGTAGAACAAGGCGTAGATCACAGGGTTCAAACAGGGCTGAGTCTTTCCTGTTTCTCATTCAGCTTCTGGTTACAAACCGTTTTTTCCTCTGTGTCTGTTTTCACAAGCACCACACAGTGACTTCTGTTATACAGAACTAAATAAGAAGTAAACTTTAAAAATGACAACTATGATGAATGTGGTACGTTTTACATTCTGTCTGATTTTTTCTAATGTGCATAAACAATGTGTTTTAATGTTGGTCAATAATAGTCCGAACAGGGAAAGGAATTCAAAAGACAGATGGCAGGACGTGAAAAAAAAACAGTAGTTGCAAAACAATTATGTAACCAGGAATTTACAGGAATAATTTGTATGAAGACTTTCAGTCAGGATTTAGAGTTCATCATAGTACAGAAACAGCACTGGTAAAAGTCACCAACGATCTTCTCATGGCCTCAGATACTGGACTCATCTCTATACTTGTTTTGTTAGATCTTAGTGCTGCATTTGATACCATTGATCATAACATTTTATTACAGAGACTGGAACATGAAAATGGAATTACAGGAACTGCACTAGGTTGGTTTAAATCTTATCTATCTGATAGATTTCAATTTGTTCATGTTAATGATGAATCCTCCATACACACAAAGGTTAGTTATGGAGTTCCACAAGGCTCTGTGTTAGGACCAATACTTTTTACATAATATATGTCTCCTTTATGTAACATCATTAGAAAACACTAAATAAATTTAAACTGCTATGCTGATGATACCTAGCTAAAAAAACAAGGTTTCAAGCCTACAAGACATAAAGGCCTGGATGTCCCACAATTTTTTACTTCTAAACTCAGAGAAAACTGAAGTTCATGGTATGTGGGCCCAAAAATCTAAGAAATATGATTTCCAACCATATCGTTACTCTAGATGGCATAAGTCTGGCCTCCAGTCTTACCGCAAGGAACCTTGGAGTTATTTTGACCAGGATTTGTCCTTTACCTCACATATAAAACAAATCTCTAGAACCGCCTTCTTCCACCTACGGAACATTGCCAAAATTAGAAGCATCGTGTCTCAATGTGACAACGAAAAACTGGTCCATGCATTTGTTACCTCTAGGTTGGACTACTGTAATTCCCTACTTTCAGGATGCCCCAGTAACTCCCTAAAGAGCCTGCAATTAATCCAAAATGCTGCAGCAAGAGTGCTGACTGGAACTAGCAAGAGAGATCATATTTCACCTTCACTAGCTTCGCTCCATTGGCTTCCCATTAAATCTAGAATAGAATTTAAAACCCTGCTTCTTACATATAAAGCTCTGGATGGTCAAGCTCCATCATATATAGAAGACCTCATAGCACCATATCATCTACTTGTGGTTCCCAGAATTTGCAAAAGTAGAATGGGAGGCAGAGCCTTTAGCTATCAAGCTCCTCTACTGTGGAACCAGCTCCCAGTTCAGATTCGGGAAGCAGACACCCTCTCTACTTTTAAGTCTAGGCTTAAAACCTTCCTGTTTAATAAAGGATTTAGTTAGTTATAGTAATGCTGCTATAAGCTGCTGGGGGACCCACCCCCCAATGCACTGAGCTCCTTTCCTTCTCCTGTTCTCTCCTGCCTCTGAAGCTGTGTGTTTTCCAGTGTGCAGCACTGGTCCTACCAACCTGCCCAATGTTTTGTTGTTGCTTTTTGTTGCTCTTTTCTTTTGTCTCTTCACTTTCAAATCACCCGAACCTGTCAAGGCAGATGGCCGCCCACCCTGAGCCTTGTACTGCTGGAGGTTTCTTCCGTTAAAAGAGTTTTTCCTCTCCACTTTTAACTAGGGTTTGCTCAAGGGGGAATTGTTGGGTTCTCTTTGTACATCTTTATAGTCTTGACTTTATTCTGTAAAGTTCCAAGCACTATATAAATAAAGTTGAATTGAATTGAATTAACTCTAAGTAACATTTTCTTGTAAATCCTACTGTTCACACTCACTTATAAATAGAATCAACTGTAAGTTTTGCTGAGTTTATCTCTGCCCGAAGTGGGAGACTGAGATGATGAGTGATCTTTGGTTTCCTGCAGGAGGCATTGAGGAGTTGTGGAAAACTGAACAGAGCTCTGCTAATGATTTCACACCAGCTTGCAAATTTGTGTTTGTCAATCAGGTAATTTGTAGACCAATCCACAGCTTTGTGTGATAGAACAATGTTTATGAATGTATTTTTTTTAGCACTGTGATCTACTGTTTTAAAGGCTTTAAGGATTTAGTCAACCAAAAAGCTGTTGCAGAAAGTTTGTCACCAAGAAAATGACCCAAGTCAATAAGAACCTTTAAGATTGAAGTTTATGGTCTTTTCTTAAACCCTGAAATCCTGGTTTCTGAGTGCTTCTTGTATAAGTTACCTTTGATCCAACACAAGGAGCTGTATAACATTTATCTAAGTAGGTATTGTTCACCACGAACAAGGCAGAGGATTCAATAAAATGGTCATTAAAATAGTGGAGCATTTTGGTTTTAACCACAGTGACTTTTATGCTTACCACAATTCTAGGTGAAAGTTCTGATCAAGATTAGTTATTGGCTGTCAAAGAATTAATAGTTCTTCCCAGAAGAACAGAATATAGAATTTGTGTGGATCGATGCCTGAGTGAGCTGCAAAAACACTTCTAAGGATGCAGCATGTCAGGTTCTTCTGACTTGAATCTCTCAAACTCCTCTTTCTACTCAAACTCAACAAAGGAACCACTAATGTTTTTCTGGTGTTTTCGTGTTCTGAATCTTTTTCACATATTTTTCACATACCTTATTAGGTCCTAATAATCCTCTGGAACAGCACAGGGGTCAACAAAATTGGCTTCAGCATATGGGGTGGGATATAGATCCATCCATCCATTATCTTCTGACTCGGGATCGGCTGCTCGTGCGGTAAGCGTATTGCGTCACTTCCTGTTTCTGCACACTCTTGGGTTTCTACCGAAGGACTGTTTACTGATTAATTTTAGCTGTTATTTTTACTTAAATAAGTGATTTCTTCACACAAGAATTAATACTTAGTCGTGACATACGCTTGTATTACACAAGCACCTGCTTTTGCAAAACATAACCAGCTAAAGTTTACAAATTCCACATTTCACTTATATTAGCTTCGTTAGCTTAGCAGTTATCCATTAGCAATGGCTTCTCTGTCTCCCTCTGTTTCTCCTTCTCTCACTTGCTCGGTGTGTCTTATGTTCAGTTTTTCCTCTGCCTCCTTTAGTGATAATGGTATATGTAATAAGTGTAAGGTTTTTGCAGCTTTGGAGTCGAGGCTCACGGAATTGGAAGCACGGCTCCGCACCATGGAAAACAAAACTCAGCTAGTCAGGCCCCGGTAGCTGGTGCGGGCCGACCTAGCGTAGCCCCTGCTAGCTGTCCCCCGGCAGTTCCCGAGCAGCCGGGAAGCCAGTCCGGCTGGGTGACGGTTCGTAAGAGATCTAATACTAAACAGACGCCCGAGGTTCACCACCAGTCGGTTCACGTTTCTAACCGATTTTCCCCACTCCCCAGCGACACACCCGCTGAGAAACCAACTCTGGTAATTGGCAGCTCCATAGTCAGAAACGTGAAGTTAGAGACTCCAGCGGCCGTAGTCAAATATCTTCCTGGGGCCAGAGCGGGTGACGTTGAATCATATTTGAAACTCCTGGCTAAGGATAAACGTAAATACAGTAATATTATTTTTCACGTGGGAGTTAATGACGCCCGATTACGCAAATCGGAGGTCACTAAAATGAATGTTGAATCGGTGTGTAAGTCTGGCCTCCAGTACTACTGCAAGGAACCTTGCAGTTATTTTGACCAGGATTTGTCCTTTACCTCACATATAAAACAAATCTCTAGAACAGCCTTCTTCCACCTACGGAACATTGCCAAAATTAGGAGCATCCTGTCTCAAAGTGATGCCAAAAAACTGGTCCATGCATTTGTTACCTCTAGGTTGGACTACTGTAATTCCCTACTTTCAGGATGCCCCAGTAACTCCCTAAAGAGCCTGCAATTAATCCAAAATGCTGCAGCAAGAGTGCTGACTGGAACTAGCAAGAGAGATCATATTTCACTTTCACTAGCTTCTCTCCATTGGCTTCCAATTAAATGTAGAATAGAATTTAAAACCCTGCTTCTTACATATAAAGCTCTGAATGGTCAGGCTCCATCATATTTAGAAGACCTCATAGCACCATATCATCCCAGTAGACCACTTCGCTCTCAGAATGCAGGCCTACTTGTGGTTCCCAGAATTTCCAAAAGTAGAATGGGAGGTAGAGCCTTTAGCCATCAAGCTCCTCTCTTGTGGAACCAGCTCCCAGTTTAGATTCGGGAAGGGGGAATTGTTGGGTTCTCTTTTTATATCTTTATAATCTTGACTTTATTCTGTAAAGTGCCCTGAGATGACTTTGTTGTGAATTGGCGCTATATAAATAAAGTTGAATTGAAATTGAATATACAAGAAGTGGGTTTTGGTCTTCCTGGTTCATAATGTTGTTTACAAAACCATCTGTCAGTTCTGTTTGCTAAGTGAGTAAGCCCAGCCAGATCTCTGGGGAGATTGCGTGCTGCTAAATGACAAAATCTAAATGTAAATGCTAACTTGTCCCTTATATTGTCTAACAGTCCCTGATTAAAAAGGGCCATCAAGTTCAGCAACCATGGTATGGAAATTGATCACATAATTCATTACCAAAAATCTTGCCCACCTCCGACAATGTATAAGACTCACTGCCACATCCCTTGCAGGTCTACAGGGGTTGAAAATTCGTCAGAGCTTTTCAGAAAACAACCAATTTTTGTTTGTGAGCAAGGAGATGACATATACCACCCGGGACCACTCTGTTGGGTTAAAGCTCAAACTGCAAGACCAAAGAAATTCAGTTGTCAGTGGGCTCTGGCATATAGTTTTCAAATAGGGCAAACAGGGTGTGGTTCATGACCAGGCTGGGGGGTGGTGGGGGAGCAGGGGTCTCTGATAACCTAGGTCACAAGGACAGTATCAGCTAGAAAAGGTCACTTTTTGGGTGTAGCCCCCTCAACATTGTTTTACAACTTTGTGATGCTGGCTGGTTCCATGAGGTTGGCCAGACTGTCCTATAATGGATCAAAGAATTGCTGGGACCCCAAAAAATATCTGAATGATGGAGACATCATGAGGTTGGACATCATGGGGTCATACCTGTGAGTTTAAAGCATGCAGTGGTGACAAAACTGATTAAGAAGCCTAGCTTAGACTCAAAATGTGTTTTCAAATTTTAAGGCCATCTCTAAACTTTCGGTCCTTTCTAGGGTTTGGGAGATAATTGCTTACTACCAGTTGAAATCATGTCCGTATTGGAACTGCACGGTCCACCAGAGCACCTCTTACATATGGAGTGCCTCAAGGGTCCATTCTTGGGCCTCTTCTCCCTGTGTTTACTTTCTCTTGGTTCAATTCTCTGAAAACATGGCATCTCTTTTATGCTGGTGATAGTCTAGTTTATGTCCCACTACAAAACAAACAACCTAACTGTAGCATGTACATGTCGAAGTGTCCTTGGGTAAGACACTGAACCCCAAGTTTCTCCCAATGGGTCAGGTGAGCACCTTTCATGGCAGGCAGCGGCATCGGTGTGTGAGTGTGTGTGTGAATGGGCGAATGGGAATCAACATTGTGCTTTGGATAAAAGCGCTATATAATCAACAATTTACCATTTACTCCACAACTCCTACAGTACGTTGAAGAATGGTTTGTGCATTGGTAAGCAACTTTTTATTCAGTATTTACATAAAAGCCTTATTTTTATGTTTTTTTACTATGAAAAAATAAAGGAAATATTGTTTAACATTTTCATCAAACCTTTTAAATAAACAACAGAACACAGAACCACAGCAAACAAAGCAAATAAAGGCCAGCTGCTGAGCAGGAACAGCTGAAGATTGGGCTCTTTGAGCCAACTTGTTCACGAACAGCAAATCACTACTCTGCACACTTTGAGATTTTAATCCATGCTTTCATCACAACTCGCTTAGACTATAGTGACACACTTTATGTAGGTCTTAGTTGGATGTCACCTGCTCAGCTACAGCTAGTTTAAAACTCTGCTGCCCTGCTCTTAACTGTATCAAAAAAACAGTTGCTTATTACTCCAGTCTTGGAATCACTTTGTTGGCTCCCGGTTCTGCCTGAAAATCTGGTAAAAATTATCCAAATTTAATCTTTCAGTGTTAGCAGTGGGATTAATCCCTTTTTTTTTCATAATCAGTATTTCTGTTTTATTTCTTGTAAAGCTTCAGACCAGTTTACAGTCCCGGGAGGGAGGGACGAAGGGGGACATAAAGAGAGAGAGAGAGAGAGAGAGAGAGAGAGAGAGAGAGAGAAAAGGGGAGGGATGAAGGATAAGGCAGTAACTAAAATATCAATTGTCTGAAGGGGTTTTTGTCAGAAGCTGTAAGAGCTGTAGCTTCTCCTCCTCCTCTCTCTAAAGATGGAGGACCAGGATGGAACAGAGCTCTGCTTTCCACAACTCCTCAATGCCTCCTGCAGCAAAACAAAGATCAGTCAGTCTGCAGCTGTCTTCATATATTTGCTGTACTTCATCTCTGTGCTCACTGTGATTCTCAACCTGCTCGTCATCATCTCAGTCTCCCACTTCAGGCAGAGATAAACTCAGCAAAACTTACAATTGATTCTTTTTATGAGTGTGAACAGTCCGATTTACAAGAAAATGTTACTTAGAGTTAGGGTGTAAATAACTTCACATCTTGACACCAGATGTATTTTCTGCTTTGCTGACAATGTTTCTAAATGTTAAATGTCCAGATGTGCCACATGTAAGACATATCACTGTACATTAATGTCTGATATTACATTACATGTCTTTGTCTCCCTGCAGGCAGCTGCACACACCCACCAACCTCTTCATCCTGTCTCTGGCTGTGTCAGATTTCCTTACAGGGCTTGATGTAATGTTAGAGGCTTACCGACATACGGCCTGTTGGGTTCTTGGTGACATCATGTGTTCTCTACATGTTTTTTTGAGCTCAATCTCTCTCTCTGCTTCAGTAGGAGACATGGTTTTTATATCAGTCGACCGCTATGTGGCTATTTGTGACCCTCTGCATTACTCCACCAGAGTCACTGTGACAAGAGTTAAAATGTGTGTTTGTATTTGTTGGATCTGTTCTGTTGTTTACAGTGGGGTTTTATGTCGGGATGATCTGACTCAACCAGGTATGTTTAATTTATGCTATGGTCACTGTACAACTGTTGTTGGAATTATTGATGGAGTTGTTGACACTTTTTTGTCATTTATTGCTCCGGTTGCTGTGATAATCATTATGTATATGAGTGTTTTTCTGACGGCTGTGTCTCAGGCTCGTGCCATGCGCTCTCATGTTGCAGCCGTCACACTCCAGCATTCAGGGACTGTAATGACTAAGAAATCTGAGCTGAAAGCAGCCAGGACTCTGGGTGTTGTTATACTTGTGTTCCTAATGTGTTATTGCCCATATTTCTGTTATGTTTTCAACACTGATGCTAATTTACCTGAAGCCTCTAGTATCTTTATGTTGTGTATCAGTCCCTGTCTGAACCCTGTGATCTACGCCTTGTTCTACCCCTGGTTTAGAAAAGCTATCAGACTCATTTTCTCTCTTCAGATACTGCAGCCTGGCTCCCGTGAGACCAACATGCTGTAAACAGAGACTGTGCAGTGACTGAAATGTGATCTGCTCTATGGACAAAGAAATTCATTTGTTCATGTTTTTTTCACAAATACAAACAGTGAAAATGTGCAGTTCTTAAAGTTGTTACTATCAGACATTCTGTTGGATTTTCTCCTGATTGAAGTGATGCTTCATTATTTCCAGTGATGGTGCTTATTATTATTATTTCTCATTCAGCTTCTGGTTACAAACCGTTTTTTCCTCTGTGTCTGTTTTCACAAGCACCACACAGTGACTTCTGTGACACAGAACTAAATAAGAAGTAAACTTTAAAAATGACAACTATGATGAATGTGGTACGTTTCACATTCTGTCTGATTTCCTCTAATGTGCACAAACACTCCAACAAACCAGTACACGTGAACTATATTGAAGAAATAAAATGAAGTGACATGAAAGCAGATGGTAACAGACGGGGTGGTTAATGTTGGCCAATAACAGTCCCAACAGGGAGAGAAATTCAAAAGACAGATGGCAGGACATGAAAAAGAGCAAGAGACTGAGAATTAGTATTTCCGTAAACTGAAGAGAAACAGGACTGGTTTCCTTTACTTTAGAATTGTGACCACTATTACTACTAATGATGATAATAAAAATAATAATTTGTTTGATGACATGCAGTTTGTTCCTGTGGCCTCAAGGTGTCAATGCAATAATTGTGTTAAACTGCCTCAGACCAGAGAACGGAACAGGAAGGTGTTTAAGCAGGTTTGGACAGTGTCAGAGTTACTTAAGTAAAACAAAACACTTAAATACTTGTGTTAAAACATACTCTACTCCAACATATTTACATCTTTAAACTCTGTAGTTATTTTTGAACTAGTAGGTACATGCTCAGAAATGTACTATAATGCTGTGGTGAAGATGAATGTAGTCTAGTTTTGTTCTATATTTGCCTCATGAATACGGTTGCTGCAGAAATTCTAAATGTTAAGGTCTTGTTAAACTTAATCCATGTACAGATTCAAGAACAGAACTACTTTAAAAACTAAACAGTGGTTTGTATGTGTGTACAGTCTGTTTCTTCATTTAGTTTGTATAATCTGGAAAACAAGCACAAAGCTAAATTTCATGTTTTCCATGTGCATGTGTTCCTATATCTGTTCTGTATGGACAATTGGAAAAGACTAGTACAGATAAAAGATAATCACTGATAATCAGATGAGATAAAAACACATTAAAACATGAAAACCACCTCCCTAAAAGGAACAACCCTGTCTCCTAATATTTTCGTTTCTATGCAGCTAAATTACAGTTTGGACGGAATGTAATAAGTGAATAATTTTGTTCCAATGCAACATCTTTTTTGAATAAATCAGCTAAACCAGTTTTTGTTAGAGAAAAATTAAGCTGTTACTAATTGCTTTTACACAAATTCACAACTTGTCTCTATCAGGCTAATGCAGCCCTCAGTCTTTATCCAACTGCTGCTGTGAGCACTTAAACGCAACCATAAGTGCCATAGTTAGAAAAACTGGATGGTGTAATGTGATCATGTCAGGATCACTACTTCACTTCACCCCTTCAAGACTTTTATTTTGCAGCCACTTCCTGGTCCTGTCACATTTTCCCGCTTAATCAATCACCGGTAATTAATTTCACCTTCTCTCACCTCTGTGCTTATATACCTCCTCAGTTCCCTCACCAAGCTGCCAAATTGTCTGCATTCTCAGCACAACTTTACAGCCTCCATTGAAATAATAATAATAATAATTATTATTATTATTATTATTATTATTATTATTATTAATTTTATTATTATTATTATTATTATTATTATTATTATTATTATTATTATTATCATCATCATTGTCATCATCATCATCATAATTACGGTTCGGACCAAGCTACGTTTTTTTTGACATGACTGAATGCTGCTCTGGTTTTGTGAGTAACCTTTTCCTATTGACTCTCTGTTGCCGACCGCATATATGAATAAGGACTATGAGTATTGTTTTCTGCCCATGAAGAATCAAGATCATCACGAGCTCTTGTAACAACGTCATTAGAAGAGGATTTACCACACTATGTCTATGCGTTATTCATGCCATGCCCACATTTGTTTTACCAAGCCATGTGATATTCGATGTTATTTTCGGAGTTTTTGAGATTTTATCACTTTTTGGAGTTTGGAGATGTCACCAATGGGATTTGTTATTTCACTCAATTCTTTTCACGTCTACGTTCCACACGCTGACTACTGACCACTACCCTTTCTTCAACTTACTCATCTTTGCCGCATCTAAATATCTATCTACTCTGCCAGGACAATACGCCACTCTTCCCCATAAGAACCTTGCTTCTCCTCTAGACTCCGTTCATCTTCCCACTGACTCTAGTAAGTTTTGTTTTCATGTTCAGACATCATATCCCACAAGTCACTGTCAAGATACTCATCTTTGTGTCCTCACTCATAGACTGGAGTTCAGCACCACCTAGCAAGTCGGAGGACTTACTACATCTCCATCCTGTTTTGCCAACTCTTACATTTTACAATAAACCTTATTTAAACTGAGTAGTTGTGTCAAGCACCTTATTGGGTTCAACCCTAAAACTAGTACCTTACAAATCATATGTTTCAGTAGAAAACAAAATTGGGTGTTTTACTACAAAATCTAATGTTTTCGATGACACATACTGTCTGGTCAGTTTTATTGATACAGTATGTTCAGATGTGTTTGAAATTAAAACCTGATTCATTTGAGCAGACCCCTCTTTCCAGTTCTCCATGATACATTTCTATTATAGGAAAGCCTGTAGTGTTATAGTGTATAACCACTCAAACCTTAAATGATTTTTCTCACTGTCTAAATTTTTGCACCTCAAACTAAGTTGTTGAAGTCAGAATAAAAGGTGAAGCACCATAGATTATCCACCAGGGAGCCCATAAGTAGTTTATAGTTCATAGAAGTTTAGGAGCTCATCCAGCTGTTGAATCCGGAAATGTTTTGACAGAATTGAGGAAGTATAAAAGATGCAGAGGATATGACCTTATTTAAACTAGGAACAAGAACAGATCAATTTAATCCAATTAAGCATTTATCAGTTTTGGTACATGGACACAAGACATGGAAGACAACTGGCAATCTGCAGAGAGCAAGTGTGTGTGTGTGTGTGTGTGTGTGTGTGTGTGTGTGTGTGTGTGTGTGAGCTGAAACAGATTAGGTGGTTTAGCCTCTGCTTTCAAACAGACAATAGCAATAGTCTTTTCCTTACACAGTCACCATATCCTGTTTTTCTGCTATTCTTTGACAAAACGTTATCCCATGTTTTCTTAAATGTTTCATGCTGACCCTCTCCTGTTTCCCACAGACACACACTCTTCCTCGGTTTATGATACACAACTTACAAGAATAACTAAGGCAAAGTAACATAAAGAAGGTTGTGGGTTCACACCCTGGCCGGCCGTGGCCTTTCTGTGTGGAGTTCTATTCTCCCTGTGCAGTGTGGGTTTCCTCCAGTTCTCATTTCCTCCCACAGTCTAAAAACATGCATGTTGGGTTAATTAGTGAATTTAAAATTGACTAGAAATGATACTGTTAGATTAGTGAATGAGTTTCTTTGTCTTTTCACCTGCCAAGCACCTACAGAAATAGACCATGTTGGGTCAAAATCAAATTAATAGTTATAATGGATATGAGAAGATGACCAATGTTGAAAAGAGAGGTTTCGTGGACTGGTATGGCTCTGTCAGGAATGAGATTTTTGAGCATCTATGGTGTGAATGATGTGCACGAGACATGTCTGATTTATTGCTTATCAAGTGCACAGAACTGCATCCCTTCAGCTTTGTCCACTTTTGCCTCCAGCTGTAAAACCCCAAAACACTGTAGGGCTGACATGTGACAGGGCATACACATAACATCTGTTCCAGTGTTTAAATACACTTGTTTTTTGCTTTTTTTTTAAAATCAGTAAGTCCATCAGACTTATGCCTAGACAAATCACATTTATAATTAAATTCCACGTGGGGTATTCAGTGGTGTGACTGCCGATCCTTGCTAAATGTATTTCTCTCTACTAATATGGGTGGTGTGCAGTCTGGAATGTCTTCCCTTCAATTCTGCCAAAAATCCAGACACACTGACTAGTAAAAAGAAAAGGGAAATTATATATGTAGTTTTTTATGTGTGAGATCTATTGAACAAATATTGAACTTATCTTTCGTATATTCATTTATAGATATCTGCATCTATGATGAGACAACATAAAGTAGCTTTGCTAAAGATGAAGATGCTCCACTTGTGTATATAATATAAGTAAGGATCATCAGCAACGTAATTAGCATGAGTCCACTTCAATTTCATTAAATTTCAATTTCACTTTATTTATGTAGCGCCAATTTCAAGGCACTTCACACAATAAAGTCGAGACTATAGATGTACAGAGAAAACCCAATGCCCCCTTCAACAAGCCCTAGGTCACAGTGGAGAGGAAAAACTCCCTTTAACGGAAGAAACCTCCAGCAGAACCAGGCTCAGGGTGAGCAGCCATCTGCCTTAACCAGTTGGGGTGTGTGGAAAGTGAAGAGAGAAAAGAACAGAGCAACAAAAGCAACAACAAAACTTCGGGCAGGTTGGTAGGACGGTAGCTGCACACTGGAAAACACACAGCTCCAAAGCCAGGGACACCTGCAGAGAGGGACAGAGAAAGGGAGAAGGAGAAGGAGAATGACAACTACGGGTGAAAACATGTAGAGATAATGTCATACAGTGGTGACAATTGTGGGCTGAGAGGAGAGGAGAGAGGGTCAAGAGGAGGAAAGGAGCTCAGTGGATCGGGGGGTGGGTCCCCCAGCAGTCTAAGCCTATAGCAGCAGAACTATAACTAAGTATAAGCTTTATCTATAAGGAAGGTTTTCAGCCTAGACTTAAAAGTAGAGAGAGTGTCTGCTTCCCGAATCTGAACTGGGAGCTGGTTCCACAAGAGAGGAGCTTGATAGCTAAAGGCTCTACCTCCCATTCTACTTTTGGAAATTCTGGGAACCACAAGTAGGCCTGCATTCTGAGAGCGAAGTGGTCTACTGGGATGATATGGTGCTATGAGGTCTTCTAAATATGATGGAGCCTGACCATTCAGAGCTTTATATGTAAGAAGCAGGGTTTTAAATTCTATTCTACATTTAATGGGAAGCCAATGGAGAGAAGCTAGTGAAGGTGAAATATGATCTCTCTTGCTAGTTCCAGTCAGCACTCTTGCTGCAGCATTTTGGATTAATTGCAGGCAGGAGAGGAGAGAGGGTCAAGAGGAGGAAAGGAGCTCAGTGGATCGGGGGGTGGGTCCCCCAGCAGTCTAAGCCTATAGCAGCAGAACTATAACTAAGTATAAGCTTTATCTATAAGGAAGGTTTTCAGCCTAGACTTAAAAGTAGAGAGGGGTGTCTGCTTCCTGAATCTGAACTGGGAGCTGGTTCGTTAGATAAATTGTTACTCAAAAATGACAGAGTCATTAGAGTCTCATTTGAAGGTTTTTATTTGCAGCAAGGATGCATGTCAATACATGCACAGCAAAAGTACAGGATTGACTGCCAAAACAGTTACAAACACTTCTTTATATCCTAAACAGCGTTGTTTCTGCCCTCTGTTCTTATAAACAGGGAGCAACTCCACACAGTATGTGTGTTTTGAGAGCAGTTCTGTCTATTAAACAGAGTCACTTGCCTGTAACTCACAGGGCCTGCAGTTTTAGTTAGCAGTTGCAATAGTTTAACATCTTAATCAGTTCCACAGGACAGGAGCTTGATAACTAAAGGCTTTGCCTCCCATTTTATATTTTGAAATTCTCTGAACCACAAGTAGGCCTGCATTCTGAGATTGAAGTGGTCTACTGGGATGATACGGTGCTATGAGGTCTTCTAAATATGATGGAGCCTGACCATTCAGAGCTTCATATGTAAGAAGCAGGGTTTTAAATTCTATTCTAGATTTTATGGGAAGCCAATGGAGAGAAACTAGTGAAGATGAAATATGATCTCTCTTGCTAGTTCCAGTCAGCACTCTTGCTGCAGCATTTTGGATTAATTGCAGGCTCTTTAGTGAGTTACTGGGGCATCCTGAAAGTAGGGAATTACAGTGAAGTATTACAACCTAGAAGTAACAAATGCACGGACTAGTCTTTCAGCATCACTTTGAGACACGATGCTCCTAATTTTGGCAATGTTATTTTGGTGGAATAAGGCTGTTCTAGAGATTTGTTTTGTATGTGAGGTAAAGGACAAATCCTTGTCAAAGATAACTCCAAGGTTCTTTGCAGTATTACTGCAGGCTAGACTTATGCCATCTAGAGTAACTGTAGAGGTGATCTAACTGGAAACCAATTAATCTGACACTCCAGCAAATACTTCACTCCAGAGATCGTTGTATGACGAACATTGAACATTTATTGTACTTGCTTCTCAACTTAGCCGATGATGGATGCATTGTACATACAAGTTAAAGTAAAGTAATCTTACTAGCATCTTACTTCGCAAACAGTTTCATCAAACAAGTTTCTCAAAGTATGGCTGAACTCACAGAACTCGCAGAACTAGGTAAGAAACTGTGTGCCTCCACAGCTACACACTGAACCATTTTCTTCTACCTTGTTGTGGTCCACACCACCTTGTATTCAGTTCCTCTGCTCCGGCTACCATGTCAAGTCTGCATCCTTCAATAGCTGAACTGCCCTCTCTTGTAAAAAATCATTGCTATCCGTTGTTTCCTTGAGAAGTGGACAACAACCTTAAAAGGTAAACTACAAAGGCAATTTTCAAAGCCATAATATCACTAATGACATCATCAGTACACAGACAGATACCACAACACACAATACAGTACAGTTCACATATCACAATACATACTACATGAAGCTAAAACTAAACCTGAGCAAACCCTTGGTTGGCTCATACATACCTGGACCCTGATTGTGCTCCAATATTAGAAACATTTAATGTTGGAAACAATTACTATTATTACGATTGATCTAGACACAATCATTAAGTCGAAACGGGATCTTAACGTGAGGTGGATTGGCTGCTCGTGCGGTAAGCGTATCGCGTCACTTCCTGTTTCTGCACACTCTTGGGTTTCTACCGAAGGATTGTTTACTGATTAATTGTAGCTGTTATTTTTACTTAAATAAGTGGTTTCTTCGCACAAGAATTAATACTTAGTCGTAACATACGCTTGTATTACACAAGCACCTGCTTTTGCAAAACATAACCAGCTAAAGTTTACAAATTCCACATTTATCTTATATTAGCTTCGTTAGCTTAGCGGTTATCCATTAGCAATGGCTTCTCTGTCTCCCTCTGTTTCTCCTTCTCTCACTTGCTCGGTGTGTCTTATGTTCAGTTTTTCCTCTGCCTCCTTTAGTGATAATGGTATATGTAATAAGTGTAAGGTTTTTGCAGCTTTGGAGGCGAGGCTCACGGAATTGGAAGCACGGCTCCGCACCATGGAAAACAACTCAGCTAGTCAGGCCCCGGTAGCTGGTGCGGGCCAACCTAGCGTAGCCCCTGCTAGCTGTCCCCCGGCAGTTCCCGAGCAGCCGGGAAGTCAGTCCGGCTGGGTGAGGGTTCGTAAGAGATCTAATACTAAACAGACGCCCGAGGTTCACCACCAGTCGGTTCACGTTTCTAACCGATTTTCCCCACTCAGCGACACACCCGCTGAGAAACCAACTCTGGTAATTGGCAGCTCCATAGTCAGAAACGTGAAGTTAGAGACTCCAGCGGCCGTAGTCAAATGTCTTCCTGGGGCCAGAGCGGGCGACGTTGAATCATATTTGAAACTCCTGGCTAAGGATAAACGCAAATACAGTAATATTATTATTCACGTGGGAGTTAATGACGCCCGATTACGCAAATCGGAGGTCACTAAAATGAATGTTGAATCGGTGTGTAACTTTGCCAAAACAATGTCGGACTCCGTAATTTTCTCTGGTCCCCTGCCAAATCTGACCAGTGACGACATGTACACCCGCATGTCGTCATTCAACCGCTGGCTGTCTAGGTGGTGTCCAGCAAACGATGTGGGCTACATAGACAATTGGAAACGTTTTTGGGGAAAACCTAGGCTGATTAGGAGAGATGGCATCCATCCTACTTTAGATGGTGCAGCTTTCTTATCCAGAAATATGGCTGGTTTTATTAAACAACCAAAAGAATGACAATCCAGAGTTGAGCCTAGGATGCAGAGATCCAGTCCTACACGCCTCTCTGCAGTATCCTTACAACCGTCACCCCCCCACAACTCCAACATACCTATAGAGACTGTGTCTGTTCCCCGACCTAAATTACATAAAGTAAATATGACAACAAGAGGAGTTAATCATAATAACCTAATAAAAGTTAAGACTACTCCTCTTACAGAACAAAACCCCAAAACTATTAAATGTGGATTATTAAATATCAGATCTCTCTCTTCTAAATCTCTGTTAGTAAATGACTTAATAAGTGATCATCAATTCGATTTATTCTGTCTCACTGAAACTTGGTTGCAGCAGGAAGAATATGTCAGTTTAAATGAGTCAACCCCCCCAAGTCATATTAATTATCATGTTCCTAGAAGCACAGGCCGAGGTGGAGGAGTTGCAGCAATCTTCCATTGTAGCTTATCAATAAACCCTAGACCTAAACATAGTTATAACTCATTTGAGAGCCTTACTCTTAGCCTTTCACACCCAAACTGGAAAACTCAAAAACCACTATTATTTGTTATCGTGTACCGTCCTCCAGTCCCTTATTCAGAGTTTTTGATTGAATTTTCTGATTTTCTATCTGATTTAGTGCTTAGTACAGATAAAGTCATTATAGTGGGTGACTTTAACATCCATGTAGATGCTGACAGTAACTGCCTGAGCACTGCGTTTAATTCATTATTAGATTCAATTGGTTTTTCCCAAAATGTAAATAAACCCACTCACTGTTTTAGTCACACGTTAGACCTTGTCCTTACGTATGGAATTGAAGCGGATAATTTAACCATATTTCCTCACAACTCTCTTCTGTCTGACCATTTTTTAATAACATTTGAATTTACAATAACAGACTATATAGCAGGTAGGGAAAAATTCCACAATAGCAGATGCTTAAGTGAAAAAGCTGTCAACAAATTTAAAGAAATTATTTCTTCATCATTTGCTTCACCATATGTTAATACAATGGAAAGTAGTCTCCTTAATGTTACTCCTGCACAAGTAGATTATCTTGTTGACAATTCTGCCGCCTCACTACGTACAATACTCGATAGTGTTGCCCCTCTAAAAAAGAAGGCAGTAAACCAGCAGAGGCAATCTCCATGGTATAGTTCACAAACACGCAACTTAAAACAGGAAACACGAAAGTTAGAAAGGAAGTGGCATTCCAGAAAGTTAGAAGAATCTCATTTAGCCTGGAAAAATAGTTTAAAAATGTACAAAAAAGCTCTCAGTGATGCCAGAACAGCATATTATTCATCATTAATAGAAGAAAATAAGAACAACCCCCGGTTTCTGTTCAGCACTGTAGCCAGGCTGACTAAGAGCCATAGTTCTGTTGAGCCTACTATTCCCTTAACTCTGAGCAGCAATGACTTCATGAGCTTCTTTATGAATAAAATTGTAGCTATTAGAGAACGATTTCACCAGATCCTCCCCCCAAAAATTACAGATAAATCTTCATGTTCAACAGTGCTAGAGTCATCGATAAGGCCCCAATCCCTGTTAGACTGCTTTTTACCCATAGATCTCTCTGAGCTAACTTCAATTATTACCTCATCTAAACCAACAACCTGTCTGCTAGACCCTATTCCAACTAAGCTGCTCAAGGAAGCTTTACCCTTAATAGATACATTCATATTAGATATCATAAATCTATCTTTAGAAACAGGCTATGTACCACAGGCCTATAAGGTAGCTGTAATTAAACCATTACTTAAAAAACCCTGTCTTGACCCAGGTGTTTTAGCCAATTACAGACCAATATCTAATCTCCCCTTTATTTCTAAAATAATTGAAAAAGTAGTCGCAAAACAATTATGTGATCACCTTCATAGGAATAATTTGTATGAAGACTTTCAGTCAGGATTTAGAGTTCATCATAGTACAGAAACAGCACTGGTAAAAGTCACCAACGATCTTCTCATGGCCTCAGATACTGGACTCATCTCTATACTTGTTCTGTTAGATCTTAGTGCTGCATTTGATACCATTGATCATAACATTTTATTACAGAGACTGGAACATGAAAATGGAATTACAGGAACTGCACTAGGTTGGTTTAAATCTTATCTATCTGATAGATTTCAATTTGTTCATGTTAATGATGAATCCTCCATGCACACAAAGGTTAGCTATGGAGTTCCACAAGGCTCTGTGTTAGGACCAATACTTTTTACTTTATATATGTCTCCTTTAGGCAACATTATTAGAAAACACTCCATAAATTTCCAATGTTATGCTGATGATACCCAGCTATATTTATCTATTGAACCAGATGAAAATAATCAGTTAATAAAGCTTCAAGCATGCCTACAAGACATCAAGGCTTGGATGTCCCACAATTTTTTACTTTTAAACTCAGACAAAACTGAAGTCATAGTATTTGGGCCCAAAAATCTCAGAGATATGATGTCCAACCATATTGTCACACTAGATGGCATAAGTCTGGCCTCCAGTACTACTGCAAGGAACCTTGGAGTTATTTTTGATCAGGATCTATCCTTTAACTCACATATAAAACAAATCTCTAGAACAGCCTTCTTCCACCTACGGAACATTGCCAAAATTAGGAGCATCCTGTCTCAAAGTGATGCCGAAAAACTGGTCCATGCATTTGTTACCTCTAGGTTGGACTACTGTAATTCCCTACTTTCAGGATGCCCCAGTAACTCCCTAAAGAGCCTGCAATTAATCCAAAATGCTGCAGCAAGAGTGCTGACTGGAACTAGCAAGAGAGATCATATTTCACCTTCACTAGCTTCTCTCCTTTGGCTTCCCATTAAATGTAGAATAGAATTTAAAACCCTGCTTCTTACATATAAAGCTCTGAATGGTCAGGCTCCATCATATTTAGAAGACCTCATAGCACCATATCATCCCAGTAGACCACTTCGCTCTCAGAATGCAGGCCTACTTGTGGTTCCCAGAATTTCCAAAAGTAGAATGGGAGGTAGAGCCTTTAGCTATCAAGCTCCTCTCTTGTGGAACCAGCTCCCATTTCAGATTCGGGAAGCAGACACTCTCTCTACTTTTAAGTCTAGGCTTAAAACCTTCCTTTTTAATAAAGCATATAGTTAGTTATAGTTATGCTGCCATAGGCTTAGACTGCTGGGGGACCCACCCCCCAATGCACTGAGCTCCTTTCCTCCTCTTGACCATCTCTCCTCTCCTCTCATCCAGCAATTGTCACCACTGTATGTCATTAACTCTGTGTGTTCTCTCCCGTAGTTGTCTTTGTCCTCCTCTGTCCCCCTCTCTCTGTCCCTTTCTGCAGGTGTCCCCCGGCTTTGAAGCTGTGTGTCTTCCAGCGTGAAGCTACTGATCCTACCAATCTGCCAGATGTTTTGTTGTTGCTTTTGTTGCTCTGTTCTTTTCTCTCTCCCCTTTCCACTCACCCCAACCGGTCGAGGCAGATGGCCGTCCACCCTGAGCCTGGTTCTGCTGGAGGTTTCTTCCGTTAAAGGGAGTTTTTCCTCTCCACTGTTGCCTATGGCTTGCTCCAGGGGGAACTGTTGGGTTCTCTTTATATATCTTTATAATCTTGACTTTATTCTGTAAAGTGCCCTGAGATGACTTTGTTGTGAATTGGCGCTATATAAATAAAGTTGAATTGAATTGAATTGAAAACAACAAACAAATCACAATAACCCACAAACGTCATGACTGTTCTTCTATGGTGTTCTCTCTTCTTTCTTCTGGTGCCAGAGGTTACCAGCACCTAACACACTGTAGGAGATCAGTCTTTACCACTGTCTCACTCTGATTCCTGGAGAAGACAGACCTTGGTTATGGGTCTACTGAACTTGTTGCTCTTCGTCTTAAGACAAACGTGACAAACTAGACCTTGATGATCTTTAGCCAGAATAGGCCACTTTAAGCGTGTCCATGATGAGTAGTACTCTATCAAACTTTGCATTATATCAGTACTTTCTTCAACTGCAAGAATATTCCTTGTGATGTTTTTTTTTCATCTCAGGATTGGCTACATCAATCTCTGGCAAGTCTGGATGTCTTGGCCACTTCTTTACCGCTTGTGTAAAGAAGTCAGGTCCAGATACCGACAGCTTAATATGCAGAAAGGCTTTCACGTTCTGCCCCCTTGATGCACCATCTGCTGGATTAAGCTGAGAGTTCACATAGTGCCACTGTGAAACTATTGAGGTCTGCTGAAATGCCGAGACCCTATTAGCCACAAACGTGCGAAACCTTGATGTCTCGTTGTTGATGTACTTTAGCACCGCTGTACTTTCAGTCCTCCAGTGAAAGCTCCACAAAGTCCTCCAGAGGAAGCTCCAACTCTTTCCTTCACAGTTTGTCCATACGAACTGCTAAAGTTGCTGCTGTAAGCCCCAAACGAGGGATAATCATGGGCTTTAGGGGGACGACTCTTGCTTTATCCAATACAACGGCACTGTGAGCTTGGTCCAAACAGATGCACCTCCATCCTGTATTCTGCCATCGGCTGACTAACGTCACCATCTGGCCATCATAAGAATCTGAGTAGGTCAGCGTCATCTGACGGGACCTTTACTTAGTGGAACATGGCCTCCACATTTGCCACTATTGCCACAGGCTTTTGGTGAAACCTAGTCAGAACTCCAATTATTGTACTAGTAAGATTTTCTCCCTGAAGGAGCTGCTCATTCAATGAGGTTCCCTGATAAGATGCACCACAGTCAAACACCACACGAAGCTTAAGCTTTTTAGGATGCTACAACCCATGATCTGGAATATACCAAACCTTTCCTTCACTGCGACCAATGTCCTTATATGGAACGTGGTCCTTATCTTATCTGGTCCTTATCTCAATAAAAGTAAAACTAAAACTGAGGAAACCCTTGGTTGGCTCATACAGTAATGATGTGGTTGGACATCATATCTCTGAGGTTTTTTTTGGCCCAAATACTATGACTTCAGTTTAGAAGTAAAAAATTATGGGACATCCAGGCCTTTATGTCTTGTGGGCTTGAAGCTTGATTACCTGATTTTTTTCATCTGGTTCCATAGATAAATATAGCTGGGTATCATCAGCATAGCAGTGGAAATTTATAGAGTGTTTTCTAATAATGTTGCCTAAAGGAGACATATATAAAGTAAAAAGTATTGGTCCTAACACAGAGCCTTGTGGAACTCCATAGCTAACCTTTGTGTGCATGGAGGATTCATCATTAACATGAACAAATTGAAGACTATCAGATAGATAAGATTTAAACCAACCTAGTGCAGTTGCTTTAATCCCAATTTCATGTTCTAGTCTGTTATAAAATGTTCTGTTAGATCTTAGTACTGCATTCGATACCATTGCATCCATCACAACAAGTATAGAAATTAGTCCATTATCTGAGGCCATGAGAAGATCGTTGGTGACTTTTACCAGTGCTGTTTCTGTACTATGATGAACTCTAAATCCTGACTGAAAGTCTTCATACAAATTATTCCTGTACAGGTGGTCACATAATTGTTTTGCAACTACTTTTTCAAATATTTTAGAAATAAAGGGGAGATTAGATATTGGTCTGTAATTGGCTAAAACACCTGGGTTTTTTAAGTAGTGGTTTAATTAGAGCTACCTTATAGGCCTGTGGTACATAGCCTGTTTCTAAAGATAGATTGATGATATCTAATATGAACGTATCTATTAAGGGTAAAGCTTCCTTGACCAGTCTAGTTGGAATAGAGTCTAGCAGACAGGTTGTTGGTTTAGATGAGGTAATAATTGAAGTTAGCTCAGAGAGATCTATGGGTAAAAAGCAGTCTAAGAGGGATTGGGGCCTTATATATGATTCTAGCACTGTTGTAAACGAAGATCTATCTGTAACATTTGGGGGGAGGATCTGGTGAATTCTTTCTCTAATAGTTACTTTTATTCATAAAGAAAGTCATGAAGTCATTGCTGCTCAGAGTTAAGGGAAACCTAGGCTGACATGTCTTATCTCAGGCCAACACAGACAAAGGGAGGAGGAAACCCACAGAACTGATAGAACATGCAAATTTCACAAAGGCCACATTTGATCATGGACACGAGCCCGCAACCTTCTAGCTATGGGGCAGCAGCAGTAACCACTCCAGGACCTGTACGTTGTGGCATTTGGTGCTTTTACAGATAATCATGATGATGATAATGACTATTGAAATTTTTTACCCATTTCAATACAATACAGGCTGCAGTAAAGGAACAAACTGTAAACTGACAGCAAATGTCCTTTATGTTTCCACGAAAAACAAAATGCTTTGTAACGTTTTATACACTGAGAAAAAAGGTTTTTATAAAAAATTTAAAAAAACAGTTGCGACTAAACAAACATCATTTGAATGCTTTAATGTTTTGTAGGTGGGGGAAGCTGTGGGACAGAATTGGCTAATGAAGAGTAAATTAATGTTGATGTTGCACAGTAACTAATTAGAAATCAGGTGATTGAAAAGGTCTTTGAATCTGTACTTGAATCAAACTTTCTTAGTGCAGTACTGCTGCTTCAGAGCAGTCTACTTGTAGTACCTTTTAGACATGTATTTGCACTTTTATTTGAGTACTTAGTTTGTATACTTCTGCCAACTCTGAAACTGTCCAAATGGGTCAACACCTTCCTGTTCTGTTCTCTGGTCTGAGGCAGTTTAACACAATGGTTACACTGAGACCTTGAGGCCACAGGAACAAACTTCATGTTATCAAACAGAAACTATTAATATTATTATTATTAATATTATTATTATTAGTCAGAAAAAAAACGTTTGTAACCAGAAGCTGAATGAGAAACAGGACAGACTCAGACTGGAAATACACAGGTTAGATATCTGCAGCAGGGAGTGTGTGTGACTGGTTACTGAAAATAAACACCATCACTGGAAATAATGAAGCATCACTTCAATCAGAAGAAAATCCAACAGATTATCTGACAGTAACAATTTTAAGAACTGCACATTTTCCCTGTTTGGATTTGTGAATTCACTCACTGAAGAATATGAACAAATGAAATTCTTTGTCCATAGAGCATATCACATTTCAGTCACTGCACAGTCTCTGTTTACAGCATGTTGGTCTCACGGGAGCCAGGCTGCAGTATCTGAAGAGAGAAAATGAGTCTGATAGCTTTTCTAAACCAGGGGTAGAATGAAGCGTAGATCACAGGGTTCAGACAGGGGTTAATGCACAATAGAAAAATACCTACAGCTCGTAATAAAGCAGTATTGGTATCAGCTTGTATAAAACAGAAAGCATAATTTGGGCAGTAACACATTAAGAAAACAACTACAACAACGCCCAGAGTCCTGGCTGCTTTCAGCTCAGATTTCTTAGTTATTACAGTCCCTGAATGCTGGAGTTTGACGGCTGCAACATGAGAGCGCATGGCACGAGCCTGAGACACAGCCGTCACAAACACTCTCAGATACAGAATAATGATCACAGTGACTGGAACAATAAATGACAAAACTGTGTCAACATATCCTTCATTGTCCCCAGTTAAAACCACACACTGTCCATAGCAGGAATTATACCTATGTGGTTGAATCATAATGTCTCTATAAATGAGACTATTGTAGACAACAGAACAGAGCCAACAAACACAAAGACACATTTTAACTCTTGTCACAGTGACTCTGGTGGAGTAATGCAGAGGGTCACAAATAGCCACGTAGCGGTCAACTGATATAAGAACCATTTCTCCTATTGAAGCAGAGAAAGAAATTGTGTTCAAAAAACAATGTAGTGAACACATGATGTCACCAAAAAACCAACAGCCTATTTGTCGCTGAACTTCTAACACTGAGTCAAGCCCAGTAAGGAAATCTGACACAGCCAGAGAGAGGAGGAGGAGGTTGGTGGGTGTTTGCAACTGCCTGCAGGGAGACAAAGACATGTAATGTAATATCAGACATTAATGTAAAGTGATATGTCTTACATGTGGCACATCTGGATATTTAACATTCAAAAACATTGTCATCAAAGCAGAAAATACGTCTGGTGTCAAGATGTGAAGTTATTTACACACTAACTCTAAGTAACATTTTCTTGTAAATCAGACTGTTCACACTTATAAAAAGAATCAATTGTAAGTTTTGCTGAGTTTATCTCTGCCTGAAGTGGGAGACTGAGATGATGACGAGCAGGTTGAGAACCACAGTGAACACAGAGAAGAAGTACAGCAAATACATGAGGACAGCGTCAGACTGACTGATCTTTGGTTTCCTGCAGGAGGCATTGAGGAGTTGTGGAAAACAGAGCTCTGCTCTGTCCTGATCCTCCATCCTCAGACAGAGGAGGAGGAGAAGCTGCCGCCCTGACAGCTTCTGACTAAAACTCCTGTCAGACAACTGATTTATCAGTTTCTGTGTTAACCTTCATTCCTCCCCTTTTTTCTCTATCTCTCTCTCTTTGCCTCACATTTCCATGTTCCTGTTGTCCTCTCCCCACTTTACCTAAACTTATGATGTAATTACATGTTGATTTCTGACACTTTATGTTCACACACCACAGTTGGTTTTCTGTGAGGAATAAGTCATTACATGCTCATGTGAAAGCATATACCTTTCTGTTAGAATAGCAACACAAATTCATATATTTTTATAACGGGGACCTTTTGTCTGAAGATTAGTATGAGATGTATGGTGAGAGTTTCAAGTTTTCTCCCTGGTTTTTACATCTACATATATAAAAATTAATTTTTGTCATTTTCCAAATTAATTGTATTTTGAGTCAGTGGTCTGTTGGCCATTAGGTAAGGCAGTTTCTATGAGTGCTTAGGTCAGTGTTTCACTCCTGGTTCCTCCTGGCCACATGTCAACATGTCCCTGGGCAAAAGAGCACATCACAGAGTGCCCATGGTGGTACTCTGGACTGGTGTGCACTTAATAATATGCTGATTAAAATAAAAACAACAAAATAACTAAGTAAGTAAAATGTATTTGCATAGCACGTTTCACAGAGAAGAGCTCACAAAGTGCTTCACATAATACAAAAAAATAGGATATAAAATAAGAACAAACCAAAATAGAACACATCAAATACTGATAACAGACAAAGACAAATTTACAACATCAGTTAAAGTAACTAATTATCAACAGTTCAGGCATTGTCCTTCGATTTATGGTCAGAGTTGGGGAAAACTCTTGTGTTAGAGCATTCCACAATGTTGGTGCAACAGTAGCACAAGCCCGGTCATCCTTGGTTTTAACCCTGGTGCGATAAACAGCCAACAGATTCTGGTTGGCTGACCTGAGTGCATGGGCATGAAGCAAGTCAGACAGGTACTTGGGTGCCTGACTGTGAAGGACTCTATATGTAATAACCAGAACCTTAAAGTTAATTTTAAAACTAAAAGCGAGCCAATGTAAGGAAGCTCAGATGGGGTAATGTGACGAGGTTTGTTTGATTTTGTCAGCAGCCTGGCAGCAGTGTTTTGCACCAGCTGAAGAAGCTCTATTGATGTTTCACTGAGACGTGTGAAAAGAGAATTACAATAATCAAGTCAGGATGATGTGAAAGCATGAATAATAATTTCAAGTTCAGAGTGTGACACAATAGAGCTACATTTAGCAATATTTTTTAGTTGAAAGAAACATGTATGCGTAAAAGGCATTGATATGAATATAAAGATTCATAACCTGATCAAGAACAACACCAAGATTAGTCAGAGAGGATCCTACTTTTGAGCCTCGAGACCCAACACAGCAGGACACCTTAGAGACAGTAATATAAGAGGCAACAATGAAAACTTCACTTTTAGCTTCAAGAACTGTTCTTGGCCAACCGGAGATTTTGCTGACAGACAATTATACAGCACAGTGAGATTATCAGTTTTGTCAAGGTTGAAAGAATAGTATCGCTGGAGATAATCTGCGTACATCATAAGAGACACTATTGAACTTGCTGATGATGTCTCCCTGTGGCAGCAAGTGTTATGCCCCTGGTCCAGGGGAACCTAGACATAACATGATGTGCGCCACCACTGCTTCCATTCCCAATCAAAACCAGACCAAGTGTTGTAATACGTAGCTATTTTATTCATTTCAGACGTGAGCAGTGCCCAAAACAACAAACAAAAACACCATCCCTGTCTTACCTAAACAACCAAATGAATACAAAACAAATTACAGGGTGCCTAACCTGAACTCCTCGTCCAAAACAGGAGAAAAGGTAGTAACAAAAAGGGCTTCTCACTCCTACTGTGGCTACCTGGTGCTCAATATTTTACAGTGGGTTATATTTACAATTTTTACAGAAATATCCAAATTCACAAAACAAAGTGCAGAGCTCCCTGTAAGTCCAATTGAAAGTCGCGTACAAAATGCTGGGTTGGTTGGGAGTGGCAGAGGTGGATCAGCTGGGGCTGCTGTCATCTTGGTATAAATGGAGATAGAAGCTTCATCCTGTCCAATCAGGTGGCGACACTGAGTTTGAATGGACCAATCCGTGCCGACCACCTATGGCTCAACCCCACCCCCTCAGACACACCCACACAAAAACACACCCACACAAAAACATAGGAGGAGGAGAAAAAAACAACATAACAATAACACACATAATGACTCGGGTCATAACACATGTAAAGGGCAAACAAAATAGGTCCTAAAAGTGATCCCTGATTCACCCTACAAGATAGGGGGGCAAATGTGGACATGAAAGAACCAATAGCTACAGGAAAAGATTTACCTGAGAGGTTCAGTGCATCTAGAAAGTATTTCCAGCACTTAACTTTTTCCACATTTTGTTATGTTGCAGCCTTATTCCAAAATGGATCAAATTCATTATTTTCCTGAAAGTTCGACAAACAATACTTCATAATGACAACATAAAAGACATTTGTTTGAAATCTTTGCAAATGTATTAAAAAATAAAAAACTAAACAAATCACATGTACATACATTTTCATGGCCTGGAAAAAGTTCATCACTGGGAATACTTTCTGAATGCACTGTATGAAGCATACCATGGCTAAGGGCACCACCTGAGATGCCTACATAGCTGCTAAGCCTGTCTAATAGAGGGTCAAAGGCTGTGCTAAAATCAAGCAGGACCAGGATAGAGCATTTACCACTGTCTCTGAGGAGAGCAGTTTCAGTAGAGTGTTTCTGACAGTATCCAGATTTATCAAAAATAATATGTCTGTTCAAAACAGGGACCAGTTGAGTTGCTATAACCTTATATCATTTTTTTAAATAAAAGGACATCTTGAAGTAGGTATAAAATAGTTTGGAATAGAGGTGTCGAGGTTGACCTTTTTAAGGAGAGGCTGAACAACTGCTTGTTTGAAATTGGAGGGTAAACGGCCGGAAACCAGAAAACAATTAAAATATGCAGTAGAGCAGGTTCGTTGCCCCCTAAGACATTTTTCAAAAAACATGTCGGTATAAAATCAAGTGGGCTGGAAGTGATCTTCAGGCTGCTCATCAATTTAGTTAAATTGGCACAAAACAATATAATATTGGCTGCTGTTTAAAGTGAGAGATGAGGGGGTTATGCTTGCCCTAACACTAGCAATATAGTCGGATGAAAAATGACAAAATGCTATTGCAATCGTCAACAGGACAAAAATTATGGAGCTACATCTATATACAGTATATAATGGCACAACACAATTAAATACACATTTTTACACTAATCTTTAAAACATATTGCTGAAGTGTAGTTTAAATAATAAAACCTGGATCCTTATTTATTCCACGCAAAAATTGTTTTTATTTTAGTTTTTTACATTCACATCAGACAAACAATATTTAAACCCCGTTTGTACAACACCTGCCATATACGCCATATTTTTAGGAATGGCTAAAGAAGAGGAAATGACTGCTGTCTTTAAATATGAGATAAACTTAACACAACCTGAACATTTTAGATTTCTGCAGATTTATCCTTATTTATTAGGCACATGTGTAACAAATCTGGATTGGACATTAATGTTATCAACAGCATCAAGTTTAGTAGTTTTTAAAAACCTGCATCAACACCTTCGTGTTCTGTTCTCTGGTCTGAGGCAGTTTAACACAATGGTTACACTGACACCTTGAGGCCACAGGAATAAACTGCATGTTATCAAACACAAATCATTATTATTAGTCAGATTTCTAAAGAAAAGGAAACAAGTCCTGCTTCTCTTCAGTTGACTGAAATACTAATTCTCATTCTCCTGCTCCTTTTCATGTCCTGCTATCTGAATTTTGAATTCCTCTCTCTTTTGGGACTATTGACCAACATTATTCCACCCAGTCTGTTACCATCTGCTTTCAATTCACTTCATTTTATATCTTCAATATAGTTCACATGTAAGAGTCTGTAGCACATTCATCATATTTGTCATTTTCAAAGTTTACTTCTTATTTAGTTCTTTGTAACAAAAGTCACTGTGGTGTTTGTGAAAACAGACACAGAAGAAAAAACTGTTTGTAACCAGAAGCTGAATGAGAAACAGGACAGACTCAGACTGGAAATACACAGGTTATAAATCTGCAGCAGGGTGTGTGTGTGTGTGTGTGTGTGTGTGTGTGTGTGTGTGTGTGTGTGTGTGTGTGTGTGTGTGTGTGTGTGTGTGTGTGTGTGTGTGTGTGTGTGACTGGTTACTAATAATAAGCACCATCACCGGAAATAATGAAGCATCACTTCAATCGGGAGAAAAGCCAACAGATTATCTGACAGTAACAACTTTAAAAACTGCACATTTTCACTGTTTGGATATGTGAATTCACTCACTGAAGAACATGAACAAATGAATTTCTTTGTTCATAGAGCAGATCACATTTCAGTCACTGCACAGTCTCTGTTTACAGCATGTTGGTCTCACGGGAGCCAGGCTGCAGTATCTGAAGAGAGAAAATGAGTCTGATAGCTTTTCTAAACCAGGGGTAGAACAAGGCGTAGATCACAGGGTTCAGACAGGGGTTAATACACACAAGAAAAGTACCAACAGTTCCAGCTAAACTATTAACAGTTTCTTTCCCTTGTATAGCAGTAACAGTTTGTACAATAGCGAGAGAATAACATGGGCAGAAACACATTAAGAAAACAAGTACAACAACACCCAGAGTCCTGGCTGCTTTCAGCTCAGATTTCTTAGTCATTACAGTCCCTGAATGCTGGAGTGTGACGGCTGCAACATGAGAGCGCATGGCACGAGCCTGAGACACAGCCGTCACAAACACTCTCAGATACAGAATTATGATCACAGTGACTGGAAAAATAAATGATAAGAAAATGTCAACAATTCCATCAGTGTAGTCCATAATTATCTCACATTGTCCGTAGCACGAATTAAAGCTACCTGGTCGTTCCAGATTTTGCCGATAAAGTATACCACTGTACATAACACAAAAGATCCACCACATACAAAGACACATTTTAACTCTTCTCACTGTGACTCTGGTGGGGTAATGCAGAGGGTCACAAATAGCCACATAGCGGTCGACTGATATGAGAATCATTTCTCCTATTGAAGCAGAGAGAGCAATCGAGCTTAAAAAACCATGCAGAGAACATAAGATGTCACCAAGAAACCAACAGCCTGTTAGTCGGTGAGATTCTAACATTGAATCAAGCCCAGTAAGAAAGTCTGATACAGCCAGAGAGAGGAGGAGGAGGTTGGTGGGTGTGTGCAGCTGCCTGCAGGGAGACAAAGACATGTAATGTAATATCAGACATTAATGTAAAGTGATATGTCTTACATGTGGCACATCTGGACATTTAACATTCAAAAACATTGTCAGCAAAGCAGAAAATACATCTGGTGTCAAGATGTGAAGTTATTTACACACTAACTCTAAGTAACATTTTCTTGTAAATCAGACTGTTCACACTTATAAAAAGAATCAATTGTAAGTTTTGCTGAATTTATCTCTGCCTGAAGTGGGAGACTGAGATGATGACGAGCAGGTTGAGAATCACAGTGAACATGGAGATAAAAAACAGCAAATACATGAGGACAGCTTCAAACTGAGTGATCTTTGGTTTCCTGCAGGAGGCATTGAGGAGTTGTGGAAAGCAGAGCTCTGCTCTGTCCTGATCCTCCATCCTCAGAGAGAGGAGGAGGAGAAGCTGCAGCCCTGACAGCTTCTGACTAAAACTCTGTCAGACAACTGATTTATCAGTTTCTGTCTTTACCTTCATCCCTTTCTCTCTGCTGCCCACTGATGTGTCTTTTGCTAATTACATTGCATCCTCATAATTATCACTTTCTTTTTGTTCTCTCTCTCAATTTCTGCTGTTCTACTTTCTTCTCTTGTACTCAGTTTTGATGGTAGTATAAGCTGATTTACAAAACCACACTCCTACAAATCCAATGTTGACACCTTTGACAAACAAATATAGATTTACACATGGTCTGTGAAAGGTCAACAAGGCAGTAATTCTAATTGCTCCCTTTCTTCTTGATACCAATGCAATATTGACAGCTATCCCAGCTAACTCAAAATGGTATAGTGTGGTGGATCTATGTGGAGCTTATTTCTTTATTCCAGTTCATGAGAAAACATAAGATCATCATTAACATGATTAAATTGAAGTCTATCAGATAAATCAGATTTAAACTACCTAGTTCAGTTCCTTTAATCCCAATTTCTTGTTCTAGTCTCTGTGAAAAAATGTTATGATCAATGGTATCGAATGCAGCACCAAGATCTAACAGAACAAGTATAGAGATGAGTCCATTATCTGAGGCCATGAGAAGATCGTTGGTGACTTTTACCAGTGCTGTTTCTGTACTATGATGAACTCTAAATCCTGACTGAAAGTCTTCATACAAATTATTCCTATGAAGGTGATCACATAATTGTTTTGCGACTACTTTTTCAATTATTTTAGAAATAAAGGGGAGATTAGATATTGGTCTGTAATTGGCTAAAACACTTGGGTCAAGACAGGGTTTTTTTAAGTAATGGTTTAATTACAGCTACCTTATAGGCCTGTGGTACATAGCCTGTTTCTAAAGATAGATTGATGATATCTAATATGAATGTATCTATTAAGGGTAAAGCTTCCTTGAGCAGCTTAGTTTGAATAGGGTCTAGCAGACAGGTTTTTGGTTAACCCCTTCTCTTTCTACCAGCTCTGTGTCTTCGCTATCTTATTTGATCCAGTATCTTTCAAGTCCGAATGAAACTTAAATCCACGGTGTAGGTCTACTTCCGCCGGATCAGCTGTTTCTGACTAAACAAATGGCTATCAAAAAACTCCCTCCCCTCCAACTGCATGATCAGACAGGGTAAGCTTTACACAGCAAAATGGATACTTTAATATACTAAAATATTTAACTAAAAATATGAAAGGGTAGAATAAATTAAAAAATAAGGAGCGTGATTGTGGTAGGCCGAGCTGCAGCCCATTGCAGACAACATCCCAGTCTCTTCTCTGCATTTTTCTGATCACTTCTTCATTCAGCTTACTGTCTTTCTCCTATCCCACTTGTACCACTTCTTCAGGTGTCTTCAGTCTCTGCAACCCTGCCCTACCACAGGACCTCCCCAGCCTTCATACAAACACAGCCACTGACCGCCTGTTCAATACACGTTCAACCTCTCTGGATAGACTTTGTCCCATATCTTCAAGACCTGCTTGTCCCTTAGCTCCTAATCCCTGGCCCTCTGACCATATCGGTGGTCAATGCACTATTAGAGGAAGTGGCACAAGGCCAACTGCTCTTGCTGAGTATCAGGGTCTGCTTGTGTCTGTTTCTCAGTGTCACATGGGGAAAAGGTGAATACTACCAAGACAATATCAACAACATAATGGACACCAGAAAGCTGATCTCAACTTTGAAAATCACTTGTTTACCCCCCTCCACCTTTCTCACTGCCAATGACTTTGCCAGCTTTCTTATTAATAAGGTGGAAACCGTCAGATCCCAGTTATTTCTGACAGGAGACATCCTGCTAACTTCATGTAAGTGCATCACTCTTTTCTTTTTACTCATTTTAATTTTCAACTCTAATCAAACACGACACAGCCACCCACCTCCTCCAAAATCATCTTACCGCCTGCTCTCTAGATTTCATTCCCTCCACTCTCCTTAAAGCAGTTGCACCCACACTAATCCCAGCCATTACACAAATCATAAATGCATCTCTCACAACAGGCATTTTTCATACCTCATTAAAGCAGGCCCAGATTATCCCACTGTTAAGAAGCGTTATCTTGACCTCTGTCTTGTGAAGAATTACAGACCTGTCGCTCTTCTTGTATTTATGGCTTAGACCCTTGAATGACCAGTCATTGATCAACTCTTAAACTCAAAACAATATTGAGATTTACCACTATGGCTTAAAGATTGGTCTCTCGACAGAAACGGCACTGATGTATTTTTAATAATCTTTCCTTAATTGTGCAATTAATTTCCTCTACTTGTCCCGCACTTTGAGGATGATATGGAATATGAAAATTCCAAGAAATACACCAAGTAGATGCCCACAAGTCTGTTTCCTTTGCTGTAAGATGGATGCCTTTATCCAATCAACACTCTTTTTCCAAATCTCTAAATTGTATGTTCCATCAAATGTGAAACAATCTTTTGGGCATCGTCTTTTCCAGCAGGAAAAGCCTCCAGCCACTTTGAAAATGTATTTGTGATCACTAAAAGAAAGGCAAGTTCTCTAACCATGGAATTTGTGTCAAGTCAATCTGTAGTTGCTGAAATGGCCCACTAGGTGGAGGCAAATGGTCATGCTTTGGTGCCTTTAAATTTGGACTACAGGTGAGACAGCACTTAAATTGTCTTGCCTGATGTTCTGTTCCTATACTGAGATATAATGACCATCTTTCAAAGCGACATAAATTAAAACAGAGTCTTGTTGACCATAATTAGGCAGCCATGCTTAATTTTTAAACCAAACCCAGTAATGACAGCGTCTCCATTGTATTCTGCTCTCTGAATGTCTGATAACCTTCATCCTCTTAGGGGACAAGAAATGATATCCAGCTTTTCAATCAAAGACCAAATTGTTCACATCCTGCTGGCACAACTGCAGCTTAGACATAGAGGCTGTGTCCACACTTGGTCAGAAGATGCAGGAGAGCCAAATCCTCAACATACTGTAATAATGCAAATGCAATGGGTAAGACCAATTTGAACAAGTGAGTAATTAAAACTGCTGACTAAACTCAACGACTGTCAACCCAATTAAATCTCATTTATTCTCATGAACAGGAATAAAGGACTAAGTTAATTTCTTCAGAATAAAAAAGACACCTCCATCTGACTAGACAACATATCCTTTGTTTACCTGTTCATGAGTTTGAGGAAAATTAACACAAATATACCTAACAAAATAAAAGGCACTGCATTAAAAGAAAAGAATGTGGAATGTCCTTGTAATAACATAGCCAATGTTCTACCACACAAGCACAGGCTTTCCTGGGTTTGTTTGTGTTAAGCATCATGTAGTGTTACAGTGAACATTACCTTCGTTTAAAGTAGTTTTCTTCTTTTCCTTTCAGGAGTCACCCTTCAGAAGTCCTTCCATCTAACCCTGTCCTCTGCATCCTCTCCTCTCACACCAACTAACTTCATGTCCTCTCTCACTACATCCATAAATCTCCTGTTTGGTCTTCCTCTAGACCTCCTGACTGGCAGCTCCAACCTCAGAATCCTTCTACCAATATATTCACAGTTTCTCCTCTCAACATGTCCAAACCACCTCAATCTGTCCTCTCTGACTTTATCTCTAAAACATCTAACATGAGCTGTCCCTCTGATGTCCTCATTCCTGATCCTGTCCATCCTTGTCACTCCCAAAGAGAACCTCAACATCTTAAGCTCTGCTACCTCCAGCTCTGCCTCCTGTCTTTTCTTCAGTGGCACTGTCTCTAAGCCGAAAAACATTGCTTGTCTCACTACCGTCTCAAGACGGTGGCTTCCTTTCATTCTTGCTGATACTCTTTTGTCACACAATTTAATTCAATTCAACTTTATTAATATAGTGCCAATTCACAACAAAGTAATATCAGGGTACTTTACAGAATAAAGTCAAAGTCACAACACACCTGACACTTTTCTCCACCCGTTCCAACCTGCTTGCACTCACCTCTTCACCTCTTTTCCAGACTCTCCATTGCTCTGAACCGTTGACCCTAAGTACATAAAGTCCTGCACCTTCTTTACCTCTGTTCCCTGTAACCTCACCGTTCCACCTGGGGTCCCTCTCATTCACACACATGTATTCTGTCTTACTGCGGCTAAGCTTCATTCCTCTGTTTTCCAGAGCAGACCTCCACCTCTCTAGATTTTCCTCCACCTGCTCCCTGCTCTCACTACAAAACATAATTTCACCTGCAAACATCATAGTCCACGGAGATTCCTGTCTAACCTCATCTGTCAGCCTGTCCATCACCAGAGCAAACAAGAAGGGGCTCAGAGCTGATCCTTGATGTTGACCCACCTCCACCTTGATCCTCTGTCACACCTACAGCACACTTCACCCTTGTCTTAAAGCTCTTATACATGTCCTGCACCACTCTAATATAACTTCTTTGCCACTCCACATTTCCTCATACAATACCACAGCTCCTCTCTCGGCACCTTGTCAAACGCTTTCTCTAAATCTACAAAGACTGTGCAACTCCCTCTGACCTTCTCTGTACTTCTCCATCAGCATCCTCAAAGCAAATACTGCATCTGTTGGACTCTTTCTAGGCATTAAACCACATTGCTGGTAACAAATGCTCACCTCTGCCCCTTGGTTTAGGGCAAAAAAATTTAAACAAACAGTTTAAACTACTGTTGATAAAGAATCTCTCTTTCTGAGTAGGTAATGAATAAACCCCCAGAGAAAACCACAGTGGTGTGAAACTAACAGGCAAAAAGCAACATATCATTATAACTTTGGAAATTTTGGAAAGAGAAAGATAGGCAGATAGAGAGAGGGAATTGGGGAAGGATGAAGGTTACAGCAGAAACAGATAAATCAGTTGTCTGACAGAGTTTTAGTCAGAAGCTGTCAGGGCTGCAGCTTCTCCTCCTCCTCTCTCTGAGGATGGAGGATCAGGACGGAGCAGAGCTCTGCTTTCCACAACTCCTCAATGCCTCCTGCAGGAAACCAAAGCTCCAACAGGCTGATGCTGTCCTCATGTATTTGCTGTACTTGATCTGTTTTTTCACTGTGACTCTCAACCTTCTCGTCATCATCTCAGTCTCCCACTTCAGGCAGAGATAAACTCAGCAAAACTTACAATTGATTCTATTTATAAGTGTGAACAGTCTGATTTACAAGAAAATGTTACTTAGAGTTAGTGTGTAAATAACTTCACATCTTGACACCAAACATAGTTTCTGCTTTCCTTACAATGTTTTTGAATGTTAAATGTTCAGATGTGCCACATGTAAGACATATCACTTTACATTAATGTTTGATATTACATTACATGTCTTTGTCTCCCTGCAGGCAGCTGCACACACCCACCAACCTCCTCCTCCTCTCTCTGGCTGTGTCAGATTTCCTTGTTTGGCTTGAGTCACTTGTAGAAGGACACCGGCAAACACGCTGTTGGTTGCTTGGTGACATTATGTGTTTGCTACATGGTTATGTGAGTGCAATTTGTTTCTCAGCCTCAGTAGGAGTCATGGTTTACATTTCAGTGGACCGCTATGTGGCTATTTGTGACCCTTTGCATTATTCCACCAGAGTCACTGTGACAAGAGTTAAAATTTGTATTTGGATGTGTTGGCTTTGTTCTATTGTCTACAATGGTAATTTTTATCGATATAATCTGACTCAAGCAGGAAGGTTTAATTTCTGCTATGGACAGTGTATGATTGTCACTAGCTACACTGAAGGATATATTGATATTTTCTTGACATTTATTGCTCCAATCACTGTGATCATAATTCTGTATCTGAGAGTGTTTGTGACGGCTGTGTCTCAGGCTCGTGCCATGCGCTCTCATGTTGCAGCCGTCACACTCCAGCATTCAGGGACTGTAATGACTAAGAAATCTGAGCTGAAAGCAGCCAGGACTCTGGGTGTTGTTGTAGCTGTGTACTTAATGTGTAACTGCCCATCTTATTGTTTCAACCTTATAGAAGTTACCAGTAATGCTACTCTACCTCCAGCCTCTGGTATCTTTATGTTGTGTATCAGTCCCTGTCTGAACCCTGTGATCTACGCCTTGTTCTACCCCTGGTTTAGAAAAGCTATCAGACTCATTTTCTCTCTTCAGATACTGCAGCCTGGCTCCCGTGAGACCAACATGCTGTAAACAGAGTAAACAGACAGAGTGCAGTGACTGAAATGTGATCTGCTCTATGGACAAAGAAATTCACTGGTTCATGTTCTTCAGTGAGTGAATTCACAAATCCAAACAGTGAAAATGTGCAGTTCTTAAAGTTGTTACTGTCAGATAAGTTGTTGGATTTTCTCCTGATTGAAGTGATGCTTCATTATTTCCAGTGATGGTGCTTATTATCAGTAACCAGTCATACACACTCCCTGCTGCGGATACTGTATCTAACCTGTGTATTTCCATTCTGGGTCTGTCCTGATTCTCCTTCAGCTTCTGGTTACAAACAGTTTTTTCCTCTGTGTTTGTTTTCACAGTAACTTCTGTTACACAGAACTAAATAAGAATTAAACTTTGAAAATGACAACTATGATGAATGTGCTACATTTTACAATCCGTCTTTCTTTCTCAAATGTGCATAAACACTCCAACAGAGTGTATATGTGAACTATATTGAAAATATAAAATTAAGTGAGGTGAAAGAAGATGGTAACAGACTTCCCTTTAATTTAGAATACTGATAAAAGTAATTAGTAATAATTTGTTTTTGATAACATGCAGTTGGTTCATGTGGCCTCAAGGTGTCAGTGTAATCATTATGTTAACCTGCATCAGACCAGAAAACCGATCAGGAAGGTGGTGATGCAGGTTTGGACAGTGTCAGACTTGTCAGAAACACGCAAACACAGTTCATAAGTACTTGTCTAAAAAGTGCTCCACTACAATTGTCAAATCAAATTCTATACCCAAGTAGGTATTATATACATGCTGTAGTGATCCACAAAGAATGAAACTATTTAAATCTTAAATCTAGTGCAGATTTGTTTTACCCCTTCTCTGTTCCAAAGGCAACAAACACCACAGCAGGTCACTGCAGGACATATACAGTCAGGTTCATAAATATTAAAACAGCAATAGATTTTTGCCACTTGGCTTCTTTACACCAACAAAGTCAATTAGAATTGAAACACTGTGGTGAACACTGAAGGGATAAGTGACACTGATTTGATCAAGCTAAAACATAATTTTTTGAGCTTACACAACTCCGGCCTACACATATATTCTTGTCTTCAGAAAGTAAAAAACTGCTGCATTGGGTTGAAACCCAGTGACAAATATTTAATTTCTTTGCTTTGACAAACTTTTGGTTAGTATGGAAAAACAGAAACATCTGCAGCTATGAGAGGCCTAAAAGTCCTTTTTTCTCGTGTGTTTTTAATAAGAAGTGCATTTTTTATAATAACTTGTATATCTGTCTGTAAAACCTTACATTATTGAGTACATACTCACACTAAAGCTTTTTATATGCATGATGAACTGAGATCCTTGATCAGAAATGATGTCCAGAGGGAAGCTGTGGAGATTAAACAACTGTTGGAATAGTACCTCTCAATAGTACCCTCTATTTTAGAAAACCAGGGAGAAAATAGTGGTGTAGCTTTCTAAAACAAACTACAGATGATTTTAATCACCGTGTCAAAGTGTTTTTCTATGTTGTATATCCACATTACCCTACTGGTGGCATTCCATCAGGAATGCAACGTGTTTACCCTGAACCAGGCTCATAAAATCCAACCTGCAGTTCCCTGGTTTCAACTACCAGACATCTCAGTCTTGTTCTCGTTCACACAGCTTTTATCATAACCCTGTGTTTATGTTGACTTCGTCAGACACTAGATTTCCTATAGATTGTCTCTGTCTTTCTAACCTTTTTATACATTTTCACTCACCCTGTCTCCTGAAAGGGTCCTAAGCAATGCAACTTCAAAAGCAAAATCATTTAGTAGGGGGCATTTGATGTTTGGATTATATTGCAACATGTCTTTGGAATGAATGAAGCAATACATTTAACCACAGACATGTAGAGAGAGGTGTATGACTGTCATTGTGGTGAGCGCAACGCTTTAATATCATAGAGGAGAGTTGGACTTCCATGAGGTAACCATAATCTCTCTTCTTCTGTCCAGTTACTTAACTGAGGGTTTTCAGCAAATCCCTGTTCTCCTCCACAAATGCAGGACATGTCAGGACAGAAGACAACACAATCTCCATCTGCGCTCATTCACAGATAATTTCCACCCCTACCTCTTTTTCTCTTGCTCTGTGAAACTGGCAGACTGCAGTCAACAAGGTGAACTTAATTTCAGCTTTTTCTATACAGTCAGCTGTTCACCTAGTGGCACCAACAGAAACCATAATCACCCCATAGAATAACTCCATCTCAGCTGCTCTTACCAGCAATTTCATTGTGTAGTTAGCCAACTTTGTGCAACCTCGAAAACATATGGAAATAGGAACAACTGCACATACTCTGCATGTTAATTTGACACAGCCTTTATGCTGGATGCCCTTCCTTACGCAACCCTCCCCAATTTCTACCAGGCTTGGAACCGGCGCTGCACAGCTGGGGAGGGGAATGGGTTGTTGGGGGTTTATTGTTTTGCCTAGGGACACTTCGACATGTGGTTGGAGAGTGAGGGGTTGGGAACCTCCGACCCTATGGTCAGTAGGCAGTCACTCTACCAACTACGCCACTGGCGCCCCCAATTACCGTTGCCAAACACTACTAGAAATCAAAAATGACAGCAGAGATATTCTGCATGATGATCTGCGAGAGACAGTTTTAACCATTCTGTAATTCATGTTACACTTTTTCCATTTTTGGCCTGGACCTTTGAAAATGTATGTAAAAAAATTTACTTCTTTGATTGTGTGCAGTTTTCCAGTGTGCAGCTACTAGTCCTACTAACCTGCCAAATGTTTTGTTGTTGCTTTGTTGCTCTTTTTCTTTTGTCTCTTCACTTTCCATTCACCCTAACCGGTCAAGGCAGATGGCCGCCCATCCTGAGCCTGGTTCTGCTGGAGGTTTTTTTCCATTAAAGGGAGTTTTTCCTCTCCACTGTTGCCTATGGCTTGCTCAACGGGGAATTGTTAGGTTTCGTCTATACATCTTTCTAATCTTTACTTTAATCTGACTTTACTGTGACTGAATGATTCAAGAACTTTATTTATCAAATATTGAACTTGTGTTGTGTTGTTACAGTTGTACTCCATGTGAAAGTGCTACAAAAGGTAAAGAACAAACCAAGATAATAAACAAATAGAAACTGATAAATTCCTTATTAATAGACCAGAAAAATCCAGCAAAGGAGTAAAAATAAATGAAACAAAAATAATACTAATTGAACAGTTCAACAGAACAGGCAGCTCCTCAGGACAAGACTCATCACTCCATCTACATCTGAAAGAAAAGGGTCAAAAGGGCATTTGAAGACACCAATGTCCACACTCCACGAGCTCCCCACTGGAAAGATGAGCGTGTAGGCCTCAGTCTATTCCGGATTAAAAACCTGGTTTTCTCTGTCAACCTTCATGCATTTAGCACAAACCATGACACACTGACTCACAGTTTTGCCGCTTTTCTTTCACTTGTCTTCTCACTTCTCCCTTTATATTTTTCTCTCCCTGTCACTGTCATTGTTTTCACTCTAATGCAGATTTTACATTCTTCTATATAGTAATTGCCTGTCGTTCTCTGCCTGTGACTGACTTACATTCGTACCTTGACCAATGCAAATCTCAATGCCTAAACCGATGGCAACAAGTACTGACCAATCAGAGACAGCTGTTGCTGAACAATTCAACAACAGCTTGTCCCTGTTGCTGAAAATATGAGAGGATGAGAGGAGACAAATATTCAAAAACTACCAGCAAGTCCAGTTGCCACTGAACAGCACCTCTGGGAGTTAGATATCACATATTTATACATGTGTTATAGTTATAGTTATAGTTGTTACAAAAAAAACAAATAATTTCCCCGAAATCTAGTCAATTTACCAGTGACAGAAAGACCCATGTAGTGTGTATTCTTCAATTGCATTCTATCCTGCACACCAATTTAATGTTTAAGCCTCAGTAAACTGAGCAGTCATTGGTGATTACCTGAAAACAGGTAGCACATTATCATGTACTAGTGAAGCCAGTTTCTGAGTTCTAAAGTCTCTTAGTGAACTTTATCCACAGGGCTGCTGTCAGCTACACACTCAGAGAAATACATGTGTTGTACAATTGGTTATTTATATACTGTAGGTTTCTGTCGATCCATCTGTGACCACTTAGCCTGTTTAGCGTCACAGGGGAGCTCAAGAACTATCCCAGTTGTCATGAGGCAAAAGGCAAAGTACACCCTGGACAAGTCACAAGTCTTATCTCAGGCCAACACAGACAGAGGGAGGAGGAAACCCACAGAACTGATACAACATGCAAATTTCACAAAGTCCACATTTGATCAGGGACATGATCCCGCAACCTTCTAGCTATGGGGCAGCAGCAGTAACCACTCCACCACCTGTACGTTGTGGCATTTGGTGCTTTTACAGATAATCATGATGATGATAATGACTATTGAAATTTTTTACCCATTTCACTACAATACAGGCTGCACTAAAGGAACAAACTGTACACTGAAAGCAATTATCCTTTATGTTTCCATGAAAAACAAAATGCTTTGTAACGTTTAATACAGTGAGAAACCAGGTTAATATGAAAAAAAAAAAAACAGTTGCGACTAAACAAACATCATTTGAATGCTTTAATGTTTTGTAGGTGGGGGAAGCTGTGGGACAGAATTGGCTAATGAAGAGTAAATTAATGTTGATGTTGCACAGTAACTAATTAGAAATCAGGTGATTGAAAAGGTCTTTCAATCTGTACTTGAATCAAACTTTCTTAGTGCAGTACTGCTGCTTCAGAGCAGTCTACTTGTAGTACCTTTTAGACATGTATTTGCACTTTTATTTGAGTACTCAGTTTGTATACTTCTTCCAACTCTGAAACTGTCCAAATGGGTCAACACCTTCCTGTTCTGTTCTCTGGTCTGAGGCAGTTTAACACAGTGGTTACACAGACACCTTGAGGCCACAGGAACAAACTTCATGTTATTAAACAGAAACTATTATTATTATTATTCAGAAAAAAAAATTTGTAACCAGAAGCTGAATGAGAAACAGGACATACTCAGACTGGAAATACAGAGGTTAGATATCTGCAGCAAAGGAATGTGTGACTGGTTACTGATAATAAGCACATCAGGCAAAATAATGAAGCATCACTTCAATCAGGAGAAAATCCAACAGATTATCTGAGAGTAACAACTTTAAGAACTGCACATTTTCACTGTTTGGATCTGTGAATTCACTCACTGAAGAACATGAACAAATGAATTTCTTTGTCCATACAGCAGATCACATTTCAGTCACTGCACAGTCTCTGTTTACAGCATGTTGGTCTCACGGGAGCCAGGCTGCAGTATCTGAAGAGAGAAAATTAGTTTGATAGCTTTTCTAAACCAGGGGTAGAACAAGGCGTAGATCACAGGGTTCAGACAGGGATTTATACCCACAAGAAAGACGCCAATGGCTAGAGGTAAAGTATTAGCATTGCTAATCAGTGAAAGAGAGAAACAATAAGATGGACAGAAACACATTAAGAATACAACTACAACAACACCCAGAGTCCTGGCTGCTTTCAGCTCAGATTTCTTAGTCATTACAGTCCCTGAATCCTGGAGTGTGACGGACGCAACATGAGAGCGCATGGCACGAGCCTGAGACACAGCCGTTACAAACACTCTCATATACAGAATTATGATCAGAGTGAATGGAGTAATAAATGACAAAACTGTGTCAACATATCCTTCAGTGTCCACAATTAAAACCACACACTGTCCATAGCAGGAATTATACCTATGTGGTTGAATCATAATGTCTGTATACATGAGACCATTGTAGACAATAGAACAGATCCATCAAATACAAACACACATTTTAACTCTTGTCACATTGACTCTGGTTGAGTAATGCAGAGGGTCACAAATAGCCACATAGCGGTCGAGTGATATAAGAAACATATTTCCTAAGCAGAGAAAGAAATTCTGTTCACAAAACAATGTAGTGAACACATGATGTCGCCAAGAAACCGAAAAAAGCCTATTTGTCGCTGAAGTTCTAACACTGAGTCAAGCCCACAAAGAAAGTCTGACACAGCCAGAGAGAGGAGGAGGAGGTTGGTGGGTGTGTGCAGCTGCCTGCAGGGAGACAAAGACATGTAATGTAATATCAGACATTAATGTAAAGTGATATGTCTTACATGTGGCACATCTGGACATGTAACATTCAAAAACATTGTCAAAAAGCAGAAAATACGTCTGGTGTCAAGATGTGAAGCTATTTACACACTAACTCTAAGTAATATTTTCACTTATAAAAAGAATCAATTGTAAGTTTTGTTGAGTTTATCTCTGCCTGAACTGGGAGACTGAGATGATGACGAGCAGGTTAAGAACCACAGTGAAAACACAGATGAAGTACAGCAAATACATGAGGACAGCGTCAGACTGATTGAGCTTTGGTTTCCTGCATGATGCATTGAGGAGTTGTGGAAAGCAGAGCTCTGCTCCGTCCTGATCCTCCATCCTCAGAGAGAGGAGGAGGAGAAGCTGCAGCCTTGACAGCTTCTGACTTAAACTCTGTCAGACAAACTGATTTATAAGTTTTTTTCTTAACCTCTGTCCCTCCCTTTTTTACTCACTCTCTCTCATCTCTGTCACTTATTCCCGTTTTTAAATTTAAATCCAAAGTTCAAAAACATGCACTTGAAATTACACAGAACTTTCACCTAAATTTATTTTTAAAAACATATTAGAATATATTTACATAAATTATAGTACCATTGCAATTATGGTAGTTTTGAAGTGTTTTTGAATTGTCATTTAATAGCCAAAAGAAAAAATCTAATTAAAATTTGATACTTATATTTCTGTCTGAAGGCTCTTTTATTAGATTAAGTCGTTTAAAGAGGAAAAATGTTAATGTATAATATTTTTACACGGTTTTTGAGAAGGTGAAAATTTTTATGATTAAGGACAAATGTGTAATTTTTCATTGTAAAACACACTGCAAAAAAAATTATAATAAATTAAATGCATAAAAATCAATTTTACTACCAATCATTGACCTATCTCAGTGAAGAATAATTATAATAATCATATACTACAATTGTATTTTATGGAAATTGTTTTAGTTATTTTTTCTGGGGGGGTGAGGGTACTGATGAAACTGAAACTGTGTAGCTATATATATATACAGTATATAATAGCATTTAAAGGGTTAAAAACCCCAAAATAGAATTAATATTTGATATGTATATTTCAGGCTGATGTAGTTTTAAAAGTCTGGGTTTTTAAAATGGAAAACGATATTAATGCTTTTCTTAAGTTGACATTTTTGTCATTACATACAAATGTGTTAGGATTTTGAAGGACCTCTCAAGGGTAAAAAAAAAAATTATAAAAGCATAATGCTATTATAATTTTAATAAATTCAGAAATAACACATTTTAAATGCAGTTCTGCTATTTAACATTTAAATCCATTTAAAACACAATTAAATACACATTTTTACACTAATCTTTAAAACATACTGCTGAACTGTAGTTTAAATAATAAAACCTGGATCCTTATTTATTCTACACAGAAATTGTTTTTATTTTAGTTTTTTGCGTTCACATCAGACAAACATTGTTTAAACCCTGTGTGTACAACACCTTGGCCATGTTTTTAGGAAAGAAGAAGAGGAAATGAATGCTGTCTTTAAATATAAGATAAACTTACCACAACCTGAACATTTTAGATTTCTGCAGATTTATCCTTATTTATGAGGCACATGTGTAACAAATCTGAAAGGGACATTTATGTTATCAACAGCATCAAGTTTGATAGTTAAAACCTGCATCAACACTTTCCTGTTCTGTTTTCTGGTCTGAGGCATTTTAACACAATGGTTACACTGACACCTTGAGGCCACAGGAACAAACTGCATGTTATCAAACACAAATCATTATTATTAGTCAGATTTCTAAAGTAGGGTAGGGGAACCTAGACATAACCCGATGTGCCCCACCACTGCTTCTATTCCCAAGCAAAACCAGACCAAGTGTTGTAATACGTAGCTATTTTATTCACTTCGGACGTGAGCAGTGCCCAAAACAACAAACAAAAACTTAAACACCATCCCTGTCTTACCTAAACAACCAAATAAATACAAAACAAATGACAGGGTGCCTAACCTGAACTCCTAACCCAAAACAGGAGAAAAGGTAGTAACAAAAAAAAGGCCTTCTCACTCCTACTGTGGCTACCTGGTGCTCAATATTTTACAGTGAGTAATATTTACAATTCTTTACAGACATATCCAAATCTACAAAAACAAAGTGCGGAGCTCCCTGTGAGTCCAGTTGAGAGTCGCGTACAGAATGCTGGGTTGGTTGGGAGGCCGCTCCATCCTGTCCAATCAGGTGGCGACAATGAGTTTGAATGGACCAATCCGTGCCGACCATCTGTGGCTCAACCCCACCCCCTCAGACACACCCTCACAAAACACACCCACACAAAAACACAGGAGGAGGAGAAAAAGAGATAACAATATAACACATAATGACTCGGGTCATAACACATTTCACCATGCTATTAAAATATGTGTTAAAATAATCACTTTCCGAAGCACTTTATCGGGCTGTTCTTTTAAGGCCAAAGTTACTTGTGATGCTGCATTTCTTCTCAAATGCATGATGAGAGAGTGGGGTCATCCAGTAGAAAGGACAGGAAGACCTGTGTGTTGACAGCATGGCAGGGATAAAATGCATTGCAGAGGCTGTCCGCGGCTGCATCTGTTTATTACACTGCATCTGTATTAAGGGTTGAGAGGTCCTGGGGTGGGGGCAGAGTTGCAAAGACCATCAAAGATTGAGAGACCTGAGATTGTAATGGAGTTATTTATTTATTTTTGTCCTTTCGGCTTATCCCGTGAGTTCAGGGTCGTCACGGCCGATCATTATCCGCATGATGATTTGGCAGTTCTTACGCTAGATGCCCTTCCTGACACAACCCTCCCTAATTTGCACTTGGACCAGCACTGCACAGCTGGGGATGGAAAGGGCTCTTGTGGGTTCAGTGTCTTGCCCAGAGACGCTTCGACACATAGCTGGGACTGGGGATCAAACCACTATCCCTGTGGTCCGTGAACGACTGCCTTTACCAACTAAGCTACAGCTGCCCCGCCTGAGAATTCAATGGTTTAGGGATAAAGTGAATTGAATGAAGAAGTGATCCGATAAATGTAGAGGAGTGACCAAGATGTTGTCTGTGTTGCAGTTCAAGGTTAGAATGAGGTCAATGTTTTTGCTTTGTGGTTCGGGGAAGTGGACACCAGTCTCAGGTCAAACAGTTTAGAAGAGCAGTTCCAGCCCCCACACCTGATCGGCGAGGCACGTGAGAGAAGGCCAAATGGTGCAAGCAGCTGATCAGCTGACTATGTAGCAAAAGCTGGAATGAAGTCAGCCTTTTTCACTGCAGACTGGAAGTTCCACAGGGCAGAGGAAAAAGAGGCTAGTGACAAAGCAGTCTGGGTGAGGGTCACAGGGGGGAAATGTCTTCTAGTCTTCTAGTAGAGCGCCATATCCATACCTTTGCGGGGGAGAACAGGGATCTGCTGAAAACACATGGTGAAACAAAGAAACAGGCTTTCCGGAGTAGAAACGGTTAATGTGAAGCAGCGTGAAGAAACAGAAGAACCACAAAAAGTTAGAAATAAAGTGCGTTTGAATGTCATTAAATTGTTAAAACCAAACTAATCTGTGTGCCTTTGTTACATCAAATGTGTGAACACTCTGTCATTACTAAGCTGAACCTACCTTTATCAAAAGACCAAATATCCACTTCACCAGAAGAGCAAAACTTTCTATCTAGAGTTCTTAACACTTTTAAAAACAGACTTAAGATTCAAGTGACTTAAGAAAAATTACAGAAAATCCGCTGCTTCTGAAACCAACAAACAAATATTAAACAGCACTTACTTGTTCAGTATATGTTCTGTCCTAGTTTGCTAAATGCTCTAGACAACCAGAAAAACCCAGGATCCCGCCTTTCTGGATGGATATGTTATTACCAATGAGGTAATAATTGAAGTTAGCTCAGAGAGCTCTATGGGTAAAAAGCAGTCTAAGAGGGATTTGGGCTTTATTGATGATTCTAGCACTGTTGTACGTGAAGATATATTTGTAATATTTGGGGGAGGATCTGGTGAATTCTTTCTATAATAGCTACAATTTTACTCATAAACAAAGTCATGAAGTCATTGCTGCTCAGAGTTAAGAGAAAACTAGGCTCAACAGAACTATGGCTCTTAGTCAGCCTGGCTACAGTGCTGAACAGAAACCGGGGGTTGTGAGCTCAATTTTGACCGTATAATCTTTTCTTAGTTGACTTTAGAGTTTTGCATATCTTTTTTTGGAAGCTCTAGCCGGATGTTAAATGTAAAACATTTTTTCCTCTTTGCCACTCTCTTTTAAAGCTTCGGCTTTATACATATTTGAAAGGTACACTAAACATAACAGGGGGTCCTTGATCAGAACTTAACTTTGTCCTGTAACATGAACAAAGTTTCCATGCTCGTGATAGAATTATAATAAACTGCATTGTATTGTGGCCATGAATGGCCACAGAACAGTTCATAGATAAGTAAGGCAAAAAGTCCATTCCCATCTGTATGGCTTATCTTCACATGATGACATCTCACCCTCTGAGGCACCACTCTAATCAGAGGTGTGAAGAAAAACAAGCTTCAGGATAAAAATGATGTTGCCAACACACATTATTCTTATACAGTCACTGATGTGTGTAAGACTTTCATTGAGGTAATTTCTGTTTTAAATGGTAACTTGTCTGCACGTATATAGCGCTTTTCTACCTATTAGCACTGAAAGTGCTTTACACTGCTTCTTATTCACCCATTCACACTCACAATCACACACCGATGGGAGAGCGGCTATGCAGCTGGCCAATGCTCATTGGGAGCAACTAAGTTGGGGTTCAGTGTCTTGAACCCAGTGCTCAAGGACACTTTGACACATGACCAGAGGAGCCGGGGATCGAACCAACAACTGCGTGATTGGTGGACGACCGCTCTACCTTCCTGCGCCACAGTCGCCCCAACTGGTTCTTTTTTAAAATTGTACAACTGTACAATTACACATTGTATAGTTTAGAATTGACAGATGAAACTTTTTTTGTTCCAAGCCACACAACCTAAGTGTTTCAGTGCAATGACAGATCACCAGGCATGCAAACAGCTCTTTGTCATTCTAATTAGATCTGTGCCACACAAAACTGTTGGCCAAATTCAAGCATCAGTGAGTCAGTGAGTGATGTCTGTTGCTTTAATTTCTGTGGTGTTGGCACTAGTCGGACTATTGTTTAATTTTAGCTGATTTATGTGCCTCAGTTGGTAGAGTTGCCACCTACCAACCATAGGGTCAGAGGTTTGAGCCCCGCTCTTCCTGACCACATGTCGAAGTGTCTCTGGGCAAGACACTGAACTCCAAACAGCCCATCTTCATCCCCAGCCATGCAAGCCAGGTAAAAATTTTTGAGGGTTAGGTCGGGAAGTGCATCCGGTGTAAAAAACTGTCCCAAATTAACATGCGGACAAAATAATCTGATGTGTCAACCCTGAAGTCCCAGGATAAGCTGAAAGGACAAAAAAAACAAACTTGAATCACAGATAGACCTGGTCAGTGAGAGAGATCACTGTGATTGTCTGTTCAACCGGAAGCCCCGGGAGCTGGCAACACCAAAAACACTTGCAAATTCGTATATTATGTTATTGTAATAGGAGGTGGCTCTAATGTTTTGGGCAGCCTATTAAAATGAATAAGAGGGGGATAAATACAAACCAAGAATTTCAGATTAGGGATAGCAAGGTATAGTTGATACCAACATTTTCCTTTTAATATGATACCACTAGTATATTGTAGCTTTTCATTAAGTGAAGCTTCTCTCTCATCACGCCAACTGGACTTCTTTCTTCTTGGTTAGAAAAGTTTTGCTACTTCCAAGCAGCTACTTCAGTCTGAATATAGTAGCTGGGGAACCCAGTTATATCCTCCAATTTCCCGCAAGGGGAAACAAGCCAGTGTCTTCGTGTGCCAGTCCCAAGTATGGATAAATGCAGAGGGTTGTGTCAGGAAGGGCATCTGACGTAAAACACATGCCAAATTAAAAATGTCAATCATGACTTTCACACCGAAAATGACTCCCATACCGGATCGGTTGCGACCCGGGTTAATAATGACCCCTACAGGGTACCAGTGGAAATCGGGATACTGTTGGTTGAAGAAGGAGTGGAGGAAGGCATGTTCGAAAAATGGACTGGACAAAATTATTGGCACCTTGTCACATTGTAAGAAATAATTGTTTTTCAAGCATGTGATGCTCCTGTAATTTGTATTTAGACAAACCTGTGGCAAGTAACAGGTGTGGGCACCAATATAGTAATCACACTTACTATACACACTAGTATTGACTTTATTCTGTAAACTGCCTTGACATGACTTAGTTGTGAATTGGCGCTATATAAATAAAGTTGAATTGAATTGAACTTGCAACCAGCTAAAATGGAGAAAGGTTGACTCAACCTTTGTGTTGTGTCACACTGAGCATGAAGAAAAGAAAGAAGTGTAAAGAGGTGTCTGTGGATTCTTTGGTAATCATCAGATTTCATGATTATTAAATAAGTTTGGGGTCAGAAAGCTACGTCTCCACCAGAGGTTATGGGTCTTGCAGCAGGACAATGATCCAAATTACACTTAAAAAAGCACTCAGAAATGGTTCCAAACAAAGTGCTGGAGAGTTCTGAAATGGCCAGCAATGAGTCCTGATCTGAATCCCATAGAACACATGTGGAGAGATTTCAAAACAGCAGTTGGGAAAAGGCCTCCTTCAAATCTGAATGACCTGGAGCAGTTTGCAAAAGAGAAGTGGTCCAACATTCCAGTAGAGAGGTGTAAGAAACTCATTCATGGTTACAGGAGGTGAAAGATTCAAGTTACTTTTTCCAAAGGGGGTGCTACCAAATATTAAGTTAAGGATGCCAATAATTTTGTCCAGTTCATTTGGGGTTCTATGTGAAATTGTATCAGATTTTACTTCTCTTCTCAGGTTTTTTGTGTTGTTCCAGTGCAAACAAAAACAATAAGCATTTGAATAGCAAAACATTTTCAATTGGAACAATTTTCTGAGAGAAGGGTTGACTGTATGTTATTATTACATTACTATATTGTTCTATATTTCTTTACTTAAGCTGGTAAGTTGTTTATTAGAGATAGAGGAAGTAGAGGAAGTCATCCATTTGGTTTCCACAAGCTCCGCTCAACAATCATAATCCATTAAACAAAGTATCTTGTTCTTTTGTTTCGCCAGCTGTTTCAAATTGGCCTTTCTTGGGTGTATCTGACTTTTCAGAATTCTCCTTGGCCTTAAGACTCGGCTTAACTGAATCAATTTCCCCTTATTATTATTATTATATTATTGTTCATTGAATGGTAATCCACATGTTTAGTGCGAGTAGAGTAGAGTAGAGTAGAGATCATTGTATGACAAAAACTGAACATTTATTGAATTCCACGTCACTCAGGGGAGTAACTCTACAGTACAGATTTACGAATAGTAGTTTCACGAACACGTTCACAAATCAATTCCACAGAACATGGTAAGAAACCGTGTGCATCCACAACTATACATTGAACGTTTCACTTCTACCTTGTTGCGCTCCCCACAGCTTTGTAGTCCATTCTTTCTGTCAGCTCTAATAGCTGAACTTAAATCTCGAAAAGCTGTATCTTGTAGCTCCTATAGCAGTGTCTGTTCTTTTCAAAAACTGAGCTAAACTACTTCACTTGTAACAAACTTTCTAGATACATTATTTCTACGACAACTGGTTAAACAAATCTAAAAGGTAAACTTCAAAGGCTGCAGAGACCCTGGTTGGCTCATAAAGCTGTAGTGAATACTTTCTTCTAGAAGAGGCAGGAACATAGACTGACACGTAAGAGCAGAGGTAGAAGCACTCAGGTGGACCACATGTTGTGTAGACTCAGATCAGTAACTGCAAAGTATTGGTAGAGGAGAGCGTTGATAGAAAACACAGGATGGTGGTGTTTAAAATGACCCTGGTGGTATGTTTCATTCAAAATAATTTATTTTCAACTTTCTGTCATTTGAATGAAATGTGTATTGTGTGCACAAGTGAATAAGGAAGTGGAAATTAATGGAAAGTACCAGAAAGACTGAATGAACAGATGGCTGGGAGGGAGAACTATACATGAATCATGGATCAATGCACGGAAAGCTGCGGGTCCTGACAACATTCCTGGGCGTGTACTGAGAGACTGTGCAGCAGAACTCACCAATATCTTCATAAACATTTTCAACATCTCTGTACATCAGGCTGTTGTACCCACATGCTTCAAAGCCACCACCATCATTCCAGTCCAGAAGAAGCCGTCTCCATCCTGCTTCAATGACTACCGTCCAGTTGCACTTACTCCGATTATCATGAAGTGCTTTGAACGGCTAGTCATGCACCACATCAAGTCTGCCCTCCCCCACTCCCTGGACCCCTTCCAGTTTGCATATCGGTCCAACCGCTCGACCAACGATGCTGTCGCAACGGCTGTCCACTCAGCACTCACACATCTAGATAAAAATTCAATTCAATTCAATTCAACTTTATTTATATAGCGCCAATTCACAACAAAGTCATCTCAGGGCACTTTACAGAATAAAGTCAAGATTATAAAGATATATAAAGAGAACCCAACAATTCCCCCTGGAGCAAGCCATAGGCAAGAGTGGAGAGGAAAAACTCCCTTTAACGGAAGAAACCTCCAGCAGAACCAGGCTCAGGGTGGGTGGCCATCTGCCTCGACCGGTTGGGGTGAGTGGAAAGGGGAGAGAGAAAAGAACAGAGCAACAAAATGCAACAACAAAACATCGGGCAGATTGGTAGGACCAGTAGCTGCACGCAGGTAGACACACAGCTTCAAAGCCGGGGGACACCTGCAGAAAGGGACAGAGAGAGGGGGACAGAGGAGGACAAAGACAACTACGGGAGAGAACACACAGAGTTAATGACATACAGTGGTGACAATTGCGGGGTGAGAGGAGAGGAGGGTGGTCAAGAGGAGGAAAGGAGCTCAGTGCATTGGGGGGTGGGTCCCCCAGCAGTCTAAGCCTATGGCAGCATAACTATAACTTTTAAGCCTAGACTTAAAAGTAGAGAGGGTGTCTGCTTCCCGAATCTGAACTGGGAGCTGGTTCCACAAGAGAGGAGCTTGATAGCTAAAGGCTCTACCTCCCATTCTACTTTTGGAAATTCTGGGAACCACAAGTAGGCCTGCATTCTGAGAGCGAAGTGGTCTACTGGGATGATATGGTGCTATGAGGTCTTCTAAATATGATGGAGCCTGACCATTCAGAGCTTTATATGTAAGAAGCAGGGTTTTAAATTCTATTCTACATTTAATTGGAAGCCAATGGAGAGAAGCTAGTGAAGGTGAAATATGATCTCTCTTGCTAGTTCCAGTCAGCACTCTTGCTGCAGCATTTTGGATTAATTGCAGGCTCTTTAGGGAGTTACTGGGGCATCCTGAAAGTAGGGAATTACAGTAGTCCAACCTAGAGGTAACTAATGCATGGACCAGTTTTTCGGCATCACTTTGAGACAGGATGCTCCTAATTTTGGCAATGTTCCGTAGGTGGAAGAAGGCTGTTCTAGAGATTTGTTTTATATGTGAGTTAAAGGACAGATCCTGATCAAACATAACTCCGAGGTTCCTTGCAGTAGTACTGGAGGCCAGACTTATGCCATCTAGTGTAACAATATCGTTGGACATCATATCGCTGAGATTTTTGGGCCCAAATACTATGACTTCCGTTTTGTCTGAGTTTAAAAGTAAAAAACTGTGGGACATCCAGGCCTTTATGTCTTGTAGGCAAGCTTGAAGCTTTATTAACTGATTATTTTCATCTGGTTCCATAGATAAATATAGCTGGGTATCATCAGCATAGCAGTGGAAATTTATGGAGTGTTTTCTAATAATGTTGCCTAAAGGAGACATATATAAAGTAAAAAGTATTGGTCCTAACACAGAGCCTTGTGGAACTCCATAGCTAACCTTTGTGTGCATGGAGGATTCATCATTAACATGAACAAATTGAAATCTATCAGACAGATAAGATTTTAACCAACCTAGTGCAGTTCCTGTAATTCCAATTTCATGTTCCAGTCTCTGTAATAAAATGTTATGATCAATGGTATCAAATGCAGCACTAAGATCTAACAGAACAAGTATAGAGATGAGTCCAGTATCTGAGGCCATGAGAAGATCGTTGGTGACTTTTACCAGTGCTGTTTCTGTACTATGATGAACTCTAAATCCTGACTGAAAGCCTTCATACAAATTATTCCTATGAAGGTGATCACATAATTGTTTTGCGACTACTTTTTCAATTATTTTAAAAATAAAGGGGAGATTAGATATTGGTCTGTAATTGGCTAAAACACCTGGGTCAAGACAGGGTTTTTTAAGTAATGGTTTAATTACAGCTACCTTATAGGCCTGTGGTACATAGCCTGTTTCTAAAGATAGATTAATGATATCTAATATGAATGTATCTATTAAGGGTAAAGCTTCCTTGAGCAGCTTAGTTGGAATAGGGTCTAGCAGACAGGTTGTTGGTTTAGATGAGGTAATAATTGAAGTTAGCTCAGAGAGATCTATGGGTAAAAAGCAGTCTAACAGGGATTGGGGCCTTATCCATGATTCTAGCACTGTTGTACATGAAGATCTATCTGTAATATTTGGGGGGAGGATCTGGTGAATTCGTTCTCTAATAGCTACAATTTTATTCATAAAGAAGGTCATGAAGTCATTGCTGCTCAAAGTTAAGGGAATAGTAGGCTCAACAGAACTATGGCTCTTAGTCAGCCTGGCTACAGTGCTGAACAGAAACCGGGGGTTGTTCTTGTTTTCTTCTATTAATGGTGAATAATATACTGTTCTGGCATCACTGAGAGCTTTTTTGTACATTTTTAAACTATTTTTCCAGGCTAAATGAGATTCTTCTAACTTTCTGGAACGCCACTTCCTTTCTAACTTTCGTGTTTCCTGTTTTAAGTTGCGTGTTTGTGAACTATACCATGGAGATCGCCTCTGCTGGTTTACTGCCTTCTTTTTCAGAGGGGCAACACTATCGAGTATTGTATGTAGTGAGGCTGCAAAATTGTCAACAAGATAATCTACTTGTGCAGGAGTAACATTAAGGAGACTACTTTCCATTGTATTAACATATGGTGAAGCAAATGATGAAGAAATTAATTTCTTTAAATTTGTTGACAGCTTTTTCACTTAAGCATCTGCTATAGTGGAATTTTTCCCTTACTGCTATATAGTCCGTTATTGTAAATTCAAATGTTATTAAAAAATGGTCAGACAGAAGAGAGTTGTGAGGAAATATGGTTAAATTATCCGCTTCAATTCCATACGTAAGGACAAGGTCTAACGTGTGACTAAAACAGTGAGTGGGTTTATTTACATTTTGGGAAAAACCAATTGAATCTAATAATGAATTAAACGCAGTGCTCAGGCAGTTACTGTCAGCATCTACATGAATGTTAAAGTCACCCACTATAATGACTTTATCTGTACTAAGCACTAAATCAGATAGAAAATCAGAAAATTCAATCAAAAACTCTGAATAAGGGACTGGAGGATGGTACACGATAACAAATAATAGTGGTTTTTGAGTTTTCCAGTTTGGGTCTGAAAGGCTAAGAGTCAGGCTCTCAAATGAGTTATAACTATGTTTAGGTCTAGGGTTTATTGATAAGCTACAATGGAAGATTGCTGCTACTCCTCCACCTCAGCCTGTGCTTCTAGGAACATGATCATTAATATGACTCATTTAAACTGACATATTCTTCCTGCTGCAACCAAGTTTCAGTGAGACAAAATAAATCGAATTGATGATCGCTTATTAAGTCATTTACTAACAGAGATTTAGAAGAGAGAGATCTGATATTTAATAATCTACATTTAATAGTTTTGGGGTTTTGTTCTGTAAGAGGAGTAGTCTTAACTTTTATTAGGTTATTATGATTAACTCCTCTTGTTGTCATATTTACTTTATGTAATTTAGGTCGGGGAACAGACACAGTCTCTATAGGTATGTGGGAGTTGTGGGGGGGTGACGGTTGTAAGGACACTGCAGAGAGGTGTGTAGGAGGACTCATACGTCAGAATGCTGTTCATAGACTTCAGTTCAGCATTCAACACTATCATCCCTCAACAGCTCATTCACAAACTGGTCTAGCTGGGGCTCAACACTTCGCTGTGCAACTGGCTGTTTCTAACTTTCTAACTGGAACACATCCAGCACCACCACACTGAACACTGGGGCCCCCCAAGGATGTGTGCTTAGCCCCCTTCTCTTCACCCTGCTGACCCATGACTGCACACCATCACACAACTCCAACCTCTTCATTAAGTTTGCGGATGACACGACTGTGGTGGGTCTCATTAGCAACAACGATGAGACAAACTACAGGATCGAGGTGAGATGCCTGGCCGGGTGGTGCAGTGACAACAATCTCTCTCTGAATGTGGAGAAGATGAAAGAGATTGTTGTTGACTTCAGGAGAGTGCATACTCAGCATGCTCCTCTAACCATTAACGGTGCTAATGTGGAGAGGGTGAGCAGCAACAAGTTCCTGGGTGTGCACATCACAGAGGACCTCTCCTGGACCGACAACACTGCAGCACTAGCCAAAAAAATCACAGCAGCGTCTCTACTTCCTCCGCAAACTGAGAAGAGCCAGAGCTCCGCCCCCCATCATGTACACCATCTACAGAGGCACCATCGAGAGCATTCTAACGAGCTGCATCACTGTGTGATATGGGGCCTGCAACGCCTCCTGCCGGAAGACTCTACAACGCATATTGAGAGCAGCTGAGAAGATCATTGGTGTCTCTCTCCCCTCCCTCCAGGACATTTATGGAACCCGTCTCACCCGCAAAGCCCTCTGAATTGCGGGTGATCCCACTCACCCATCACACAGCTTCTTCAGCCTGCTGCCATCAGGGAGGAGACTGCGGAGCCTACAGGCCAGGACCAGCAGGTTGAAGGACAGCTTCATCCATCAGGCTGTCAGGAAGCTGAACGCGCTCCCGAACTTGCCCCCCCTTCCCTCTTCGGCCTAAGTACTGTACTGTACAGGCACAGAACTATACTACACTATAGTTGAATTGTATAGTGTATTTTATATTTTTATATTTATGTGATCTAGATCTTAGGCTCCACTCTTAGAACTACCTGTAAGGACCATGGATCCGAGAGAAATGCAATTATAGTTCCCTGTATGTATGTACTGTACATGTGGAAGAACTGACAATAAAGCTTGACTTGACTTGACTTGAAATGAAATAGAGTTTGAGAAAGTAACTGGTGAGCAGGAGAACCTGATGTGTCACATTGGCCTAAAAAGAGCACATGATGGAACTACATATTTATTTAATCAAACGTGTAAAGTATTATCTAATGCAGGAGACAGAGTATATAAACTCTAAGGTTTTGATGTTTGAGAGACACTTTTCATTTCCCGGAGGAAGAAGATAATCCAGAATCCAAGTTTATTGCCTTGGTCTTCTTTGGAGCTCCAGTGATTGCCTGGAGCATGGTTGAATAGGATAAGCATATGACTAAAGACAGTGGTCATACAAAACCTGCCAAAGTGCCCCCAATCACAGAGTGGGACTAGAAGCTCTCAGCAAACCTCACCTATGCACAGGTACCAAATTCGCAATCGTACAACCCGCTTCAGGCTTCAGAAAGGCTTTGATTGATACACCCCAGAGCTGATGCACAGAGATGGAGGATATGAAGAGATAACTGATAATCATTAAGCTCATTAAGGTGTGTGATAATAAGCATTATTTACAGTAAACCAGCATGGTATTACAGTTTTTACCAATTGCTTACACACATTTTCAAAACTAAGTCTCCTTTTTCAAAACTCTACACAAAATTCTGAAAACTGCACACACAAAATGCAAAATGCCATAAACACATGTCAGAATGAAGCATTTGCATCAAATGGCAAACACGTCTTTCATAATAATACATTTCTAGATAAACCATGTAAACACTGCTGTTCTAAATCTAAAGCTCTTTGGTCTTTCATAGGCTTATATCAACATTTCAATACAATGTTCTACTGTGAAAGTAATCCGCTGAGAGGGGTAACAAGTACACCTTGTAGCAGACCTTCACCTTTTAGATTTTTGTCCACCTGCTCCCTGCTCTCACTACAAATCAAAATGTCATCTGCAAACATTACATCCACGGAGATTCCTGTCTAACCTCATCTGTCAGCCTGTCCATCACCAGAGCAAACAAGAAGGGAACAGCACACCTCACCACTGTCTTACAGCTCTCATACATGTCCTGCACCACTCTAACATACTTCTCTGCCTCTCCAGACGTCCTCATACAATACCACAGCTCCTCTCTCGGCACCCTGTCATACGCTTTCTGTAAATCTACAAAGACAGAATGCTACTCCCTCTGACCTTCTCTGTACTTCTCCATCAGCTTCCTCAAGGCAAATACTGCATCTATTGTACTCTTTCTAGGCATGAAACCATATTGCTGCTCACAAATGCTCACTTCTGCCCTTAGCTTAGGTCAAAAAGTTTTAAACAAACAGTTTAAACTACTGTTGATAAAGAATCTCTCTTTCAGAGTAGGTAATGAATAAACCCCCAGAGAAAACCACAGTGGTGTGACAACTAATAACAGGCAAAAAGCAACATGTCATTATAACTTTGGAAATTTTGGAAAGAGAAGGAGAGACAGATATAGGGAGAGAGAGTTGGGGAGGGATACAGGTTAAAGCATAAATTGATAAATCAGTTGTCTGACAGAGTTTTAGTCAGAAGCTGTCAGGGCTGCAGCTTCTCCTCCTCCTCTCTCTGAGGATGGAGGATCAGGACAGAGCAGAGCTCTGCTTTCCACAACTCCTCAATGCCTCCTGCAGGAAACCAGAGATCAGTCAGTCTGACGCTGTCCTCATGTATTTGCTGTACTTCTTCTCTGTGTTCACTGTGATTCTCAACCTGCTCATCATCATCTCAGTCTCCCACTTCAGGCAGAGATAAACTCAGCAAAACTTACAATTGATTCTTTTTATAAGTGTGAACAGTCTGATTTACAAGAAAATGTTACTTAGAGTTAGTGTGTAAATAACTTCACATCTTGACACCAGACGTATTTTCTGCTTTGCTGACAATGTTTTTGAATGTTAAATGTCCAGATGTGCCACATGTAAGACATATCACTTTACATTAATGTCTGATATTACATTACATGTCTTTGTCTCCCTGCAGGCAGCTGCACACACCCACCAACCTCCTAATCCTCTCTCTGGCTGTGTCAGACTCCCTCTTTGGGCTTGTGACACCATTAGAAACTCAACGGAAAACAGGCTGTTGGTTGGTTGGTGACCTCATGTGTTCTCTCTATGTTTATGTGGCCTCATTCTGTCTCTATGCCTCAATAGGAAACATGGTTTTTATATCAGTCGACCGCTATGTAGCTATTTGTGACCCTCTGCATTATTCCACCACTGTGACAAGAGTTAAAAAGTGTGTTTGTATTTGGTGGATCTGTTCTGTTGTCTACTACAGTATTTTTTATAGGTACAATCTGACTCAACCAGGTAAGTTTAATACCTACTACGGAGAGTGTGTGACAAAAATTTACTACGTGGAAGCATTTTTCGAGTTAATTTTGACATTGATTACTCCAATCATTGTGATCATAATTCTGTATCTAAGAGTGTTTGTGACGGCTGTGTCTCAGGCTCGTGCCATGCGCTCTCATGTTGCATCCGTCACACTCCAGCATTCAGGGACTGTAATTACTAAGAAATCTGAGCTGAAAGCAGCCAGGACTCTGGGTGTTGTTGTACTTGTTTTTTTAATGTCTTTCTGCCCATATTTCTTTATCACTTTTACAAATACTGACTCTTTACCTTCAGCTGCTGGTGTTTTTATGCTGGATATTAACCCCTGTCTGAACCCTGTGATCTACGCCTTGTTCTACCCCTGGTTTAGAAAAGCTATCAGACTCATTTTCTCTCTTCAGATACTGCAGCCTGGCTCCCGTGAGACCAACATGCTGTAAACAGAGACTGTGCAGTGACTGAAATGTGATCTGCTCTATGGACAAAGAAATTCCCTGGTTCATGTTCTTCAGTGAGTGAATTCACAAATCCAAACAGTGAAAATGTGCTGTTCTTAAAGTTGTTACTGTCAGATAATCTGTTGGATTTTCTTCTGATTGAAGTGATGCTTCATTATTTCCAGTGATGTGCTTCAGATATCTAACCTGTGTATTTCCAGTCTGAGTCTGTCCTGTTTCTCATTCAGCTTCTGATTATAATTTTTTTTCTGACTAATAATAATAATAATAATAATAATAATAATAATAGTTTCTGTTTAATAACATGAAGTTTGTTCCTGTGGCCTCAAGTTGTCAGTGTAACCACTGTGTTAAACTGCATCAGACCAGAGAACAGAACAGGAAGGTGTTGACCCATTTGGACAGTTTCAGAGTTGGAAGAAGTATACAAACTGAGTACTCAAATAAAAGTGCAAATACATGTCTAAAAGGTACTACAAGTAGACTGCTCTGAAGCAGCAGTACTGCACTAAAAAAGTTTGATTCAAGTACAGATTCAAAGACCTTTTCAATCACCTGATTTCTAATTAGTTACTGTGCAACATCAACATTAATTTACATTTACATTTTACATTTACATTTAGCAGACGCTTTTATCCAAAGCGACTTACAAGTGAGGTACAATGCAAGCAAAAATCTAAGTCAAGGAGAAAACATCAAAGCAAGGTCCTATCAGAAAAGTGTTCACAGTTCATGACATACAAGTGCAAGAGAGCAGAAAGGTTTTTTTTTATTTTTTATTTTTTTATATTAGAGATTTAAGTGCATAGGAAGATGCGGAAGAGTTCAGTTTTCAGCAGTTTTTTTAATATTGGGAGAGAATCAGCTGAGCGTGCAGCGTTTGGTAGCTCGTTCCACCATCGTGGAACCATACTCTCCACACCATACTCTTCATTAGCCAATTCTGTCCCACAGCTTCCCCCACCTACAAAACATTAAAGCATTCAAATGATGTTTGTTTAGTCGCAACTGTTTTTTTGTTTTTTCAGTGTACAGTGTACAGTTTGTTCCTTTAGTGCAGCCTGTATTGTAGTGAAATGGGTAAAAAATTTCAATAGTCATTATCATCATCATGATTATCTGTAAAAGCACCAAATGCCACAACGTACAGGTGGTGGAGTGGTTACTGCTGCTGCCCCATAGCTAGAAGGTTGCGGGATCATGTCCCTGATCAAATGTGGCCTTTGTGAAATTTGCATGTTGTATCAGTTCTGTGGGTTTCCTCCTCCCTCTGTCTGTGTTGGCCTGAGATAAGACTTGTGACTTGTCCAGGGTGTACTTTGCCTTTTGCCTCATCACAACTGGGATAGTTCTTGAGCTCCCCTGTGACGCTAAACAGGCTAAGTGGTCACAGATGGATCGACAGAAACCTACAGTATATAAATAACCAATTGTACAACACATGTATTTCTCTGAGTGTGTAGCTGACAGCAGCCCTGTGGATAAAGTTCACTAAGAGACTTTAGAACTCAGAAACTGGCTTCACTAGTACATGATAATGTGCTACCTGTTTTCAGGTAATCACCAATGACTGCTCAGTTTACTGAGGCTTAAACATTAAATTGGTGTGAAGGATAGAATGCAATTGAAGAATACACACTACATGGGTCTTTCTCGGCCGCGGTAAATTGACTAGATTTTGGGGAAATTATATGTATTTTTTTAAGTAACAACTTGGCTTAAATATATTCAGAACATTACTCCTGTGTATGTATTCCAGTAGTTTTCTCCACGATATAATACTGTTGTTAGGTACACACCTAAAAAGGAGATCAATTCTGACATCAGTCATGCAGATTATTCTTTTGTGGCTTTTACCTTCAAATCTTTACAAACTTACAAGTCTGTAAAATAAGCTACAAACTACAAAACATGTATAAATATGTCATGTCTAGCTACCAGAGGTGCTGTTCAGTGGCAACTGGACTTATTGGTAGTTTTTGAATATTTGTCTCCTCTCATCCAAAAGCTTCTTCAGTTCTCACTAACTGGCTCAGAGAGGCTATAAAATCAGTACAGTTGTTAAGTTATTGATACCTTCATGGCCACCCAGGGTTTTTGTCCCACCCCATTTTCATGTGTGTTTTTGGAGTCTATGATTTAGACCAGCAGTCAATAATAAGCGGACAGCAGTCTGGGTCCAGACCCAGACTCTAACCTGTAGCTGGAACCAACATATCATTGAGTTTTAATTTATTTTCAGCAACAGGAACAAGCTGTTGTTGAATTGGTCAGCAACAGCTGTCTCTGATTGGTCAGTACTTGTTGCCATCGGTTTAGGCATTAGGATTTGCATTGGTCAAGGTACGAATGTAAGTCAATCACAGGCAGAGAACAACAGGCAATTACTATATAGAAGAATGGAAAACCTGCATTAGAGTGAAAACAGTGAAAGGGAGAGAAAAATATAAAGGGAGAAGTGAGAAGACAAGTGAAAGAAAAGCGGCAAAACTGTGAGTCAGTGTGTCAAATGCAGTTTGTGCTAAATGCAGGAGGTTGACAGAGAAAACCAGGTTTTTAATCCGGAATGGACTGAGGCGTACACGCTCATCCTTCCAGTGGGGAGCTCGTGGAGTGTGGACATGGGTGTCCTCAAAGGCCCTTTTGACCCTTTTCTTTAAGATGTAGATGGAATGATGAGTCTTGTCCTGAGGAGCTGGCTGTTCTGTTGAACTGTTCAATTAGTATTGTTTTGTTTCATTTATTATTACTCCTCTTGCTGGATTTTTGTAGTCTATTAATCAGGAATTAATCAGTTTCTATTTGTTTATTATCTTGGTTTGTTCTTTTCCTTTTGTAGCACTTTCACATGGAGTACAACTGTAACAACACAACACAAGTTCAATATTTGATAAATAAAGTTCTTGAATCATTACACAGTAAAGTCAGATTAAAGTAAAGATTAGAAAGATGTATAGAGGAAACTCAACAATTCCCCGTTAAGCAAGCCCTAAGCAACAGTGGAGAGGAAAAACTCCCTTTAATGGAAGAAACCTCCAGCAGAACCAGGCTCAGGATGGGCGGCCATCTGCCTTGACTGGTTAGGGTGAATGGAAAGTGAAGAGACAAAAGAAAAGGGCAACAAAGCAACAACAAAACATTGGGCAGGTTGGTAGGACTAGTAGCTGCACACTGGAAAACTGCACACAGACAAAGAAGTAAATTTTTTTACATACATTTTCAAAGGTCCAGGCCAAAAATGGAAGAAGTGTAACATGAATTACAGAATGGTTAAAACTGTCTCTCGCAGATCATCATGCAGAATATCTCTGCTGTCATTTTTGATTTCTAGTAGTGTTTGGCAACGGTAATTGGGGGCGCCAGTGGCGTAGTTGGTAGAGTGACTGCCTACTGACCATAGGGTCGGAGGTTTCCAACCCCTCACTCTCCAACCACATGTCGAAGTGTCCCTGGACAAGACAATAAACCCCCAACAGTCCATTCCCCTACCCAGCTGTGCAGTGCCGGTTCCAAGCCCGGTAGAAATTGGAGAGGGTTGCGTAAGGAAAGGCATCCAGCGTAAAACCTGTGTCAAATTAACATCAGTTGTTCCTATTTCCATATGTTTTCGAGGTTGCACAAAGTTGGCTAACTACACAATTTAGCACCAATCTGCTCCGAAGTGACACTGTGCGCTACCACTGCACCGCCATCTTGGATGTTTAATCTCCATCCTAACGGGCAAGGAGTGTGAGAAAAGATGAAATTGCTGGTAAGAGCAGCTGAGATGGAGTTATTCTATGGGGTGATTATGGTTTCTGTTGGTGCCACTAGGTGAACAGCTGACTGTATAGAAAAAGCTGAAATTAAGTTCACCTTGTTGACTGCAGTCTGCCAGTTTCACAGAGCAAGAGAAAAAGAGGTAGGGGTGGAAATTATCTGTGAATGAGCGCAGATGGAGATTGTGTTGTCTTCTGTCCTGACATGTCCTGCATTTGTGGAGGAGAACAGGGATTTGCTGAAAACCCTCAGTTAAGTAACTGGACAGAAGAAGAGAGATTATGGTTACCTCATGGAAGTCCAACTCTCCTCTATGATATTAAAGCGTTGCGCTCACCACAATGACAGTCATACACCTCTCTCTACATGTCTGTGGTTAAATGTATTGCTTCATTCATTCCAAAGACATGTTGCAATATAATCCAAACATCAAATGCCCCCTACTAAATGATTTTGCTTTTGAAGTTGCATTGCTTAGGACCCTTTCAGGAGACAGGGTGAGTGAAAATGTATAAAAAGGTTAGAAAGACAGAGACAATCTATAGGAAATCTAGTGTCTGACGAAGTCAACATAAACACAGGGTTATGATAAAAGCTGTGTGAACGAGAACAAGACTGAGATGTCTGGTAGTTGAAACCAGGGAACTGCAGGTTGGATTTTATGAGCCTGGTTCAGGGTAAACACGTTGCATTCCTGATGGAATGCCACCAGTAGGGTAATGTGGATATACAACATAGAAAAACACTTTGACACAGTGATTAAAATCATCTGTAGTTTGTTTTAGAAAGCTACACCACTATTTTCTCCCTGGTTTTCTAAAATAGAGGGTACTATTGAGAGGTACTATTCCAACAGTTGTTTAATCTCCACAGCTTCCCTCTGGACATCATTTCTGATCAAGGATCTCAGTTCATCATGCATATAAAAAGCTTTAGTGTGAGTATGTACTCAATAATGTAAGGTTTTACAGACAGATATACAAGTTATTATAAAAAATGCACTTCTTATTAAAAACACACGAGAAAAAAGGACTTTTAGGCCTCTCATAGCTGCAGATGTTTCTGTTTTTCCATACTAACCAAAAGTTTGTCAAAGCAAAGAAATTAAATATTTGTCACTGGGTTTCAACCCAATGCAGCAGTTTTTTACTTTCTGAAGACAAGAATATATGTGTAGGCCGGAGTTGTGTAAGCTCAAAAAATTATGTTTTAGCTTGATCAAATCAGTGTCACTTATCCCTTCAGTGTTCACCACAGTGTTTCAATTCTAATTGACTTTGTTGGTGTAAAGAAGCCAAGTGGCAAAAATCTATTGCTGTTTTAATATTTATGAACCTGACTGTATATGTCCTGCAGTGACCTGCTGTGGTGTTTGTTGCCTTTGGAACAGAGAAGGGGTAAAACAAATCTGCACTAGATTTAAGATTTAAATAGTTTCATTCTTTGTGGATCACTACAGCATGTATATAATACCTACTTGGGTATAGAATTTGATTTGACAATTGTAGTGGAGTACTTTTTAGACAAGTACTTATGAACTGTGTTTGCGTGTTTCTGACAAGTCTGACACTGTCCAAACCTGCATCACCACCTTCCTGATCGGTTTTCTGGTCTGATGCAGGTTAACATAATGATTACACTGACACCTTGAGGCCACATGAACCAACTGCATGTTATCAAAAACAAATTATTACTAATTACTTTTATCAGTATTCTAAATTAAAGGGAAGTCTGTTACCATCTTCTTTCACCTCACTTAATTTTATATTTTCAATATAGTTCACATATACACTCTGTTGGAGTGTTTATGCACATTTGAGAAAGAAAGACGGATTGTAAAATGTAGCACATTCATCATAGTTGTCATTTTCAAAGTTTAATTCTTATTTAGTTCTGTGTAACAGAAGTTACTGTGAAAACAAACACAGAGGAAAAAACTGTTTGTAACCAGAAGCTGAAGGAGAATCAGGACAGACCCAGAATGGAAATACACAGGTTAGATACAGTATCCGCAGCAGGGAGTGTGTATGACTGGTTACTGATAATAAGCACCATCACTGGAAATAATGAAGCATCACTTCAATCAGGAGAAAATCCAACAACTTATCTGACAGTAACAACTTTAAGAACTGCACATTTTCACTGTTTGGATTTGTGAATTCACTCACTGAAGAACATGAACCAGTGAATTTCTTTGTCCATAGAGCAGATCACATTTCAGTCACTGCACTCTGTCTGTTTACTCTGTTTACAGCATGTTGGTCTCACGGGAGCCAGGCCGCAGTATCTGAAGAGAGAAAATGAGTCTGATAGCTTTTCTAAACCAGGGGTAGAACAAGGCGTAGATCACAGGGTTCAGACAGGGGTTAACATACACAAGAAAGGGACCAGAGAGTGCAGCTAAACCAGTTATAGGGGCTTTCCTTTGTAAAGCAGCATCTACTTGCACAAGAGAGAGACAGTAATATGGGCAGAAACACAATAAAAACACAAGTACAACAACACCCAGAGTCCTGGCTGCTTTCAGCTCAGATTTCTTAGTCATTACAGTCTCTGATTGCTGGAGTGTGACGGCTGCAACATGAGAGCGCATGGCACGAGCCTGAGACACAGCCGTCACAAACACTCTCAGATACAGAATTATGATCACAGTGATTGGAGCAAGAAATGACAAAACATTGTCAACAATTCCTGAAATGTAATTAACAAATATCCCACACATTCCGTAACAGGACCAATACTTACCTGGTTGAATAAGATGGTCCTTTAAAATGAGAACATAATAGATAAAGGAATAGAGCCACCACATACAAACACACATTTTAACTCTTGTCACAGTGACTCTGGTTGGGTAATGCAGAGGGTCACAAATAGCCACATAACGGTCGATTGATATAAAAACCATTTCTCCTATAGAGGCATAGAGACAAAACGAGGCCATAAAAGCATGTAAAGAACACATGACATCACCAAGAAGCCAACATGTTGTTATTCGGTGAACTTCTAACATTAAATCAAGCCCAGTAATGAAATCTGACACAGCCAGAGAGAGGAGGAGGAGGTTGGTGGGTGTGTGCAGCTGCCTGCAGGGAGACAAAGACATGTAATCTAATATCAGACATTATTGTAAAGTGATATGTCTTACATGTGGCACATCTGGACATTTAACATTCAGAAACATTGTCAGCAAAACAGAAAATACGTCTGGTGTCAAGATGTGAAGTTATTTACACACTAACTCTAAGTAACATTTTCTTGTAAATCAAACTGTTCACACTTATAAAAAGAATCAATTGTAAGTTTTGCTGAGTTTATCTCTGCCTGAAGTGGGAGACTGAGATGATGACGAGCAGGTTCAGAAGCACGGTGAACACAGAGAAGAACAACAGAACATATATGAAGACAGCTGTAGACTGACTAATCTTTGGTTTCCTGCAGGAGGCATTGAGGAGTTGTGGAAAGCAGAGCTCTGCTCTGTTCTGATCCTCCATCCTCAGAGAGAGGAGGAGGAGAAGCTGCAGCCCTGACAGCTTCTGACTAAAACTCTGTCAGACAACTGATTTATCAGTTTCTGCCTTACAGAACTCCCCCAGATGACATCATCGGTACACCTAATGACAAAAAACGTTTCTATTGTCTGATATCTGGAAGTCAGAGGGAAGTTTATAAGCATTAATATACTAAACCTAACTGAAGGCAAGTTGAAAATTGCGGGTTGTCCTTTAATAATTGACTTTTCAGCACTGTGATGTACATTGTTCAAGGCTTTAGATAATTTAGAAAAATGCTGTTTCTCATCAAGATAAATAAAGTCATTAAGAACTTATCAGGCTGTAGCTGTTCTGTCTTTTCCAAACCCTGAGTCATAACACCCACCTTCTTGATTTCTTTCACAAAAAGGAAAGTAAAAGGCTGCTGAATGATCAACTAAGCACATGTCAGAAAATGAAGCATTTTGGTTTTATCTACAGCCACTTCTCAGGCTGCCCTGTTACATACTCAAAGTACGTTGCTTTCCCCCCTTTTATCGCGATTTATTAAAAGCCTCCAATCTATTGCCAACCTCTTTTTAGTTTGGTGTATTGTTTTTATGATAGGGTTATGTCTTTAAGGAAAAGAATAGTAATAATCATAATAAATATATGTTTTGGTTAATATATATTGTGTGAATTGGTATTATGAAGGAATTTCATAGTTGGGGAGCAGAGCGTTTGTAGTGAGGCGAGCAGAGGGGACAGGGAGTTGGATAGATGAACATCTGAGGGTAAGGGCTGGTATGGTGATATGGAGGATGTCAGCAAGATACAGAGGGTGAGGTTATGGATGGCTTTATTAGTAAGTAACAGTATTTTGTAATGAATGTGATAGGAAGCCGGTGAAGTTGCTGTAGAACAGGTGTAATGTGACAGGATGACAGGGTACTTGTGATGATGTGCGCTGCCGAATTCTGTACAAGTTTGAGTTTGGTCTTCCTAAAAAAAACTTTCACAAACAGAAGGGAGTTGCAGTAGTCAAGCCAAGAGTGACAACAGAGTGAACCAGTAAGGCAGCGGTATGAGATGCGAGGGAGGGACGTACGAACATGCGAGGGACCTACTTTTAAGGTTGGACCCAATAAGGCACTCTGCACAACTGCTCAGTTTAAATACAGTTTATTATAAAATATAGTTGTTGCAAAACAGGATGGAGATGTAGTAAGTCCTCCGAATCGCTAGGTGATGCTGAACTCCAGTCTATGGAAGAGGATACACAGATGAGTATCTTGACAATGACTTGTAGGGTACGGTGTCTAAACATGAACTAGACTTACTAGAGTGAGTGCAGAGTCACACGGTAAATGTTGCCTGGTCCGAATTGTAGATAGCAATGATGAATTTGATGAGGGTTGGAAAGATGATCTAGCACCTTGGTAAGGGAAATAAGGAGGTATATAAACAGAATAGTGAGAGCAGGTAAAACTAATTGCTGGTGATTAGATTAGATTAGATTACATTCAACTTTATTGTCATTACACATGTAGAAGTAAAATGCAACAAAATGCAGTTTAGGTCTAACCAGAAGCGCAATAGCAGCAAAAGCAGGATATCCAGTTTTTGAATAAATAAGTTAGTAGTATTGTGCAGTATTTTGCAGATGGATATGTACATAAACAGAAATTTAAAGAAAATGGATATATACAATGATATAATAGTGTTATGCCCCTGGTCTAGGGGAACCTAGACATAACATGATGTGCCCCACCACTGCTTACATTCCCAATCAAAACCAGACCAAGTGTTGTAATACGTAACTATTTTATTCACTTCGGATGTGAGCAATGCCCAAAACAACAAACAAAAACTCTAACACCATCCCTGTCTTACCTAAACAACCAAATAAATGGAAAACAAATGACAGGGTGCCTAACCTGAACTCCTCGTCCAAAATAGGAGAAAAGGTAGTAACAACAAAGGGCCTCTCACTACCTGCTGCTCAATATTTTACAGTGAGTTATATTTACAATTTTTACAGAAATATCCAAATTCACAAAAAAAAGTGTGGAGCTCCCTGTAAGTCCAATTGAGAGTCGCGTAGAAAATGCTGGGTTGGTTGGGAGTGGCAGAGGTGGACCAGCTGGGGCTGCTGTCATCTTGGTATAAATGGAGAAGGACGCTCCATCCTGTCCAATCGGGTGGTGACAATGAGTTTGAATGGACCAATCCGTGCCGACCACCTGTGGCTCAACCCCACCCCCTCAGACACACCCACACAAAACACAGGAGGAGGAGAAAAAGACATCAATCATAACAATAACACACATAATGACTTGGGTCATAACCCCCCCCCCCCCCAAAAAAAATCAAACATTTTCCCACAAGTAAATGTTTTATTCTACCTAGCACCGAGACAGAGCATCGGCCAATATATTGTCTCGACCCCTTTTTATAATGAATTACAATATTAAAATCCTGGAGCAACAGAGACCAGTGGTGCATTAGAACAACATCATTTAGCAAGTAAGACACAAACTTTTCACATGTGAGATTTTTGATTTGGGACACACAGTGAGATAATGTTGGATCCGATAACTGCGCTCTGATTAACTGATCTCTGTCTACTGAGAGAGACAGCATCTTATCATCAGGCTGTAAATCAATGCAAACAGATTCATCAGAGTTTTTACACTCTAATGGCAAACTTGTAGGATCAGATGTGCTCATGAACGAGTCACTGAGATCCACCAAGTTTCCAAGCTTTCGTGCTTGCGCACGGGTTACAGCGCACACGGGAAACACGGGGCGAGTTTAGCGCAGTAGGATCAGACACACACACATCAGTGCTCGGAATTTCAGTAACTTCCAGAGATGGAAAAACTTTTCCACCCACCAAATCATTTCCGAGTATAAGATCTATACCTGTAATCGGTAACTGATCTGCACAGCAATTTTACACGTGCCCTTCACAAAATCGGAAGACAGCTAAACAAAATGCAAAGGCGCACGCATTACTGACATTTTCGTTCCCCAGGCCAAAATATCTGACCTGGAGTAAGACTGAGCTGAGCTGGGAAATAACAAAATTGATTTAGATTTTGAACCTTTTGTCTCTCATGGTTTTTTTTCTCTGGTGGGAGAGAAAAGTCAAGTACCAATCACTATTTTGAGAGATACCGGTGCAAAACACTCCCTGATTCGTGGGGATGTGTTGCCCTTCTCAGCTCAGGAGATTTTATTTTTCTTTCAGAAAAACACAAATGATGACGAACTGGGGAAGTGAACACATTTTTATGGGTTAACGCAAACTCGTCTGCTAAGACAGCAGCTGCAGAAATAGAAGTGACTTTTTGTTCATTTAGGTAAACCACAATTTTGTCAGGTAGCCGATTTTTAAACTCTTCTAACAAAAGGAGTTCACACGGGTGATCCAAGGTTTTAACCTTACTAGCCTGACACCATTTGTCAAACAGAACACAAACTCTACATATCTCTGTGTAGAAGTTTTTTCACATTTTCTAAATCTCTGTCTGTAGGCCTCTGGAACCAGCTCATATGCACGTAGAACAGTAGCTTTTACTTTATCATAATCTAAACTGTCTTCAATAGACAAAGAAGTACATACTTCCTGGGCTTTGCCCACAAATTTACACTGAAGCAGCAGAGGCCACACAGTCTTTGGCCACTTTAATGTAGCCGCTATACGTTCAAACGCATTGAAATATGAATCAACCTCAGATTCTCTAAACGGTGGAATGATTGCGATGTGCCTACTCACGTCAAATCCGTCTTCACGGCCAGATGAGGGGGACAGAGGCGCAGAACTGGCAGGTAAAGCAGCTCCCCACTCTATCTCCAGAGCCTTCACCTTTAGCAGCATGGCCTCCACCTCCAACTCCCGGTTTCTCACCTCCACCCCCCTTATTTGCAGGGTTAATTTTAATTCCTCCATGGTCCTGCCAGGATGAAGTGGTAGGTCTTGGAGTGGGGCAGGAGCACCAGCTAATTCAGCCAGCTCAACTTCCCCGAAGGCCGTCGGCTTGACAAAAAAAAACCTTTCCATGAGCTTTGCTGTGAGGAGCTGTTTCAGTTCTTCTTTTTTAGCATTTAAAGGCACAGGCACATCAAAAAAGTCTGCTATCAGAGCCAAATCAGGTTTCCGACATCTGTCCAACTTGTCTCTGGTCGGATTAGTTGTGAACTCCTCCAATTTAAACTCCATGCTGCCAACACCACAAAAGAAAAACCTTCCAAACAGACAAAACAACTACCGACCCAATACTTACGCCAAAAGTGAAACAAAGTGAGTTAAATTAGAATGGACGAGCCCCCAAATCATGTTATGCCCCTGGTCTAGGGGAACCTAGACATAACACGATGTGCGCCACCACTGCTTCCATTCCCAATCAAAACCAGACCAAGTGTTGTAATACGTAGCTATTTTATTCACTTCGGACGTGAGCAGTGCCCAAAACAACAAACAAAAACTTAAACACCATCCCTGTCTTACCTAAACAACCAAATAAATACAAAACAAATGACAGGGTGCCTAACCTGAACTCCTAACCCAAAACAGGAGAAAAGGTAGTAACAAAAAAAAGGCCTTCTCACTCCTACTGTGGCTACCTGGTGCTCAATATTTTACAGTGTGTAATATTTACAATTCTTTACAGACATATCCAAATCTACAAAAACAAAGTGCGGAGCTCCCTGTGAGTCCAGTTGAGAGTCGCGTACAGAATGCTGGGTTGGTTGGGAGGCCGCTCCATCCTGTCCAATCAGGTGGCGACAATGAGTTTGAATGGACCAATCCGTGCCGACCATCTGTGGCTCAACCCCACCCCCTCAGACACACCCTCACAAAACACACCCACACAAAAACACAGGAGGAGGAGAAAAAGAGATAACAATAACACACATAATGACTCGGGTCATAACACATTTCACCATGCTATTAAAATATGTGTTAAAATAATCACTTTCCGAAGCACTTTATCGGGCTGTTCTTTTAAGGCCAAAGTTACTTGTGATGCTGCATTTCTTCTCAAATGCATGATGAGAGAGTGGGGTCATCCAGTAGAAAGGACAGGAAGACCTGTGTGTTGACAGCATGGCAGGGATAAAATGCATTGCAGAGGCTGTCCGCGGCTGCATCTGTTTATTACACTGCATCTGTATTAAGGGTTGAGAGGTCCTGGGGTGGGGGCAGAGTTGCAAAGACCATCAAAGATTGAGAGACCTGAGATTGTAATGGAGTTATTTATTTATTTTTGTCCTTTCGGCTTATCCCGTGAGTTCAGGGTCGTCACGGCCGATCATTATCCGCATGATGATTTGGCAGTTCTTACGCTAGATGCCCTTCCTGACACAACCCTCCCTAATTTGCACTTGGACCAGCACTGCACAGCTGGGGATGGAAAGGGCTCTTGTGGGTTCAGTGTCTTGCCCAGAGACGCTTCGACACATAGCTGGGACTGGGGATCAAACCACTATCCCTGTGGTCCGTGAACGACTGCCTTTACCAACTAAGCTACAGCTGCCCCGCCTGAGAATTCAATGGTTTAGGGATAAAGTGAATTGAATGAAGAAGTGATCCGATAAATGTAGAGGAGTGACCAAGATGTTGTCTGTGTTGCAGTTCAAGGTTAGAATGAGGTCAATGTTTTTGCTTTGTGGTTCGGGGAAGTGGACACCAGTCTCAGGTCAAACAGTTTAGAAGAGCAGTTCCAGCCCCCACACCTGATCGGCGAGGCACGTGAGAGAAGGCCAAATGGTGCAAGCAGCTGATCAGCTGACTATGTAGCAAAAGCTGGAATGAAGTCAGCCTTTTTCACTGCAGACTGGAAGTTCCACAGGGCAGAGGAAAAAGAGGCTAGTGACAAAGCAGTCTGGGTGAGGGTCACAGGGGGGAAATGTCTTCTAGTCTTCTAGTAGAGCGCCATATCCATACCTTTGCGGGGGAGAACAGGGATCTGCTGAAAACACATGGTGAAACAAAGAAACAGGCTTTCCGGAGTAGAAACGGTTAATGTGAAGCAGCGTGAAGAAACAGAAGAACCACAAAAAGTTAGAAATAAAGTGCGTTTGAATGTCATTAAATTGTTAAAACCAAACTAATCTGTGTGCCTTTGTTACATCAAATGTGTGAACACTCTGTCATTACTAAGCTGAACCTACCTTTATCAAAAGACCAAATATCCACTTCACCAGAAGAGCAAAACTTTCTATCTAGAGTTCTTAACACTTTTAAAAACAGACTTAAGATTCAAGTGACTTAAGAAAAATTACAGAAAATCCGCTGCTTCTGAAACCAACAAACAAATATTAAACAGCACTTACTTGTTCAGTATATGTTCTGTCCTAGTTTGCTAAATGCTCTAGACAACCAGAAAAACCCAGGATCCCGCCTTTCTGGATGGATATGTTATTACCAATGAGGTAATAATTGAAGTTAGCTCAGAGAGCTCTATGGGTAAAAAGCAGTCTAAGAGGGATTTGGGCTTTATTGATGATTCTAGCACTGTTGTACGTGAAGATATATTTGTAATATTTGGGGGAGGATCTGGTGAATTCTTTCTATAATAGCTACAATTTTACTCATAAACAAAGTCATGAAGTCATTGCTGCTCAGAGTTAAGAGAAAACTAGGCTCAACAGAACTATGGCTCTTAGTCAGCCTGGCTACAGTGCTGAACAGAAACCGGGGGTTGTGAGCTCAATTTTGACCGTATAATCTTTTCTTAGTTGACTTTAGAGTTTTGCATATCTTTTTTTGGAAGCTCTAGCCGGATGTTAAATGTAAAACATTTTTTCCTCTTTGCCACTCTCTTTTAAAGCTTCGGCTTTATACATATTTGAAAGGTACACTAAACATAACAGGGGGTCCTTGATCAGAACTTAACTTTGTCCTGTAACATGAACAAAGTTTCCATGCTCGTGATAGAATTATAATAAACTGCATTGTATTGTGGCCATGAATGGCCACAGAACAGTTCATAGATAAGTAAGGCAAAAAGTCCATTCCCATCTGTATGGCTTATCTTCACATGATGACATCTCACCCTCTGAGGCACCACTCTAATCAGAGGTGTGAAGAAAAACAAGCTTCAGGATAAAAATGATGTTGCCAACACACATTATTCTTATACAGTCACTGATGTGTGTAAGACTTTCATTGAGGTAATTTCTGTTTTAAATGGTAACTTGTCTGCACGTATATAGCGCTTTTCTACCTATTAGCACTGAAAGTGCTTTACACTGCTTCTTATTCACCCATTCACACTCACAATCACACACCGATGGGAGAGCGGCTATGCAGCTGGCCAATGCTCATTGGGAGCAACTAAGTTGGGGTTCAGTGTCTTGAACCCAGTGCTCAAGGACACTTTGACACATGACCAGAGGAGCCGGGGATCGAACCAACAACTGCGTGATTGGTGGACGACCGCTCTACCTTCCTGCGCCACAGTCGCCCCAACTGGTTCTTTTTTAAAATTGTACAACTGTACAATTACACATTGTATAGTTTAGAATTGACAGATGAAACTTTTTTTGTTCCAAGCCACACAACCTAAGTGTTTCAGTGCAATGACAGATCACCAGGCATGCAAACAGCTCTTTGTCATTCTAATTAGATCTGTGCCACACAAAACTGTTGGCCAAATTCAAGCATCAGTGAGTCAGTGAGTGATGTCTGTTGCTTTAATTTCTGTGGTGTTGGCACTAGTCGGACTATTGTTTAATTTTAGCTGATTTATGTGCCTCAGTTGGTAGAGTTGCCACCTACCAACCATAGGGTCAGAGGTTTGAGCCCCGCTCTTCCTGACCACATGTCGAAGTGTCTCTGGGCAAGACACTGAACTCCAAACAGCCCATCTTCATCCCCAGCCATGCAAGCCAGGTAAAAATTTTTGAGGGTTAGGTCGGGAAGTGCATCCGGTGTAAAAAACTGTCCCAAATTAACATGCGGACAAAATAATCTGATGTGTCAACCCTGAAGTCCCAGGATAAGCTGAAAGGACAAAAAAAACAAACTTGAATCACAGATAGACCTGGTCAGTGAGAGAGATCACTGTGATTGTCTGTTCAACCGGAAGCCCCGGGAGCTGGCAACACCAAAAACACTTGCAAATTCGTATATTATGTTATTGTAATAGGAGGTGGCTCTAATGTTTTGGGCAGCCTATTAAAATGAATAAGAGGGGGATAAATACAAACCAAGAATTTCAGATTAGGGATAGCAAGGTATAGTTGATACCAACATTTTCCTTTTAATATGATACCACTAGTATATTGTAGCTTTTCATTAAGTGAAGCTTCTCTCTCATCACGCCAACTGGACTTCTTTCTTCTTGGTTAGAAAAGTTTTGCTACTTCCAAGCAGCTACTTCAGTCTGAATATAGTAGCTGGGGAACCCAGTTATATCCTCCAATTTCCCGCAAGGGGAAACAAGCCAGTGTCTTCGTGTGCCAGTCCCAAGTATGGATAAATGCAGAGGGTTGTGTCAGGAAGGGCATCTGACGTAAAACACATGCCAAATTAAAAATGTCAATCATGACTTTCACACCGAAAATGACTCCCATACCGGATCGGTTGCGACCCGGGTTAATAATGACCCCTACAGGGTACCAGTGGAAATCGGGATACTGTTGGTTGAAGAAGGAGTGGAGGAAGGCATGTTCGAAAAATGGACTGGACAAAATTATTGGCACCTTGTCACATTGTAAGAAATAATTGTTTTTCAAGCATGTGATGCTCCTGTAATTTGTATTTAGACAAACCTGTGGCAAGTAACAGGTGTGGGCACCAATATAGTAATCACACTTACTATACACACTAGTATTGACTTTATTCTGTAAACTGCCTTGACATGACTTAGTTGTGAATTGGCGCTATATAAATAAAGTTGAATTGAATTGAACTTGCAACCAGCTAAAATGGAGAAAGGTTGACTCAACCTTTGTGTTGTGTCACACTGAGCATGAAGAAAAGAAAGAAGTGTAAAGAGGTGTCTGTGGATTCTTTGGTAATCATCAGATTTCATGATTATTAAATAAGTTTGGGGTCAGAAAGCTACGTCTCCACCAGAGGTTATGGGTCTTGCAGCAGGACAATGATCCAAATTACACTTAAAAAAGCACTCAGAAATGGTTCCAAACAAAGTGCTGGAGAGTTCTGAAATGGCCAGCAATGAGTCCTGATCTGAATCCCATAGAACACATGTGGAGAGATTTCAAAACAGCAGTTGGGAAAAGGCCTCCTTCAAATCTGAATGACCTGGAGCAGTTTGCAAAAGAGAAGTGGTCCAACATTCCAGTAGAGAGGTGTAAGAAACTCATTCATGGTTACAGGAGGTGAAAGATTCAAGTTACTTTTTCCAAAGGGGGTGCTACCAAATATTAAGTTAAGGATGCCAATAATTTTGTCCAGTTCATTTGGGGTTCTATGTGAAATTGTATCAGATTTTACTTCTCTTCTCAGGTTTTTTGTGTTGTTCCAGTGCAAACAAAAACAATAAGCATTTGAATAGCAAAACATTTTCAATTGGAACAATTTTCTGAGAGAAGGGTTGACTGTATGTTATTATTACATTACTATATTGTTCTATATTTCTTTACTTAAGCTGGTAAGTTGTTTATTAGAGATAGAGGAAGTAGAGGAAGTCATCCATTTGGTTTCCACAAGCTCCGCTCAACAATCATAATCCATTAAACAAAGTATCTTGTTCTTTTGTTTCGCCAGCTGTTTCAAATTGGCCTTTCTTGCGTGTATCTGACTTTTCAAAGAATTCTCCATGGCCTTAAGACTCGGCTTAACTGAATCAATTTCTCCTTATTATTATTATTATTATTATATTATTATTCACTGAATGGTAATCCACATGTTTAGTGCGAGTAGAGAGGTTTTTACTAACATTTATTCACTCCAGAGATCATTGTATGACAAAAACTGAACATTTATTGAATTCCACGTCACTCAGGGGAGTAACTCTACAGTACAGATTTACGAATAGTAGTTTCACGAACACGTTCACAAATCAATTCCACCGAACATGGTAAGAAACCGTGTGCATCCACAGCTACACACTGAATGTTTCACTTCTACCTTGTTGCACTCCCCACAGCTTTGTAGTCCATTCTTTCTGTCAGCTCTAATAGCTGAACTTAAATCTCTAATAGCTGTATCTTGTAGCTCCTATAGCAGTGTCTGTTCTTTTCAAAAACTGAGCTAAACTACTTCACTTGTAACAAACTTTCTAGATACATTATTTCTACGACAACTGGTTAAACAAATCTAAAAGGTAAACTTCAAAGGCTGCAGAGACCCTGGTTGGCTCATAAAGCTGTAGTGAATACTTTCTTCTAGAAGAGGCAGGAACATAGACTGACACGTAAGAAAGGAGGTAAAAGCACTCAGGTGGACCACATGTTGTGTAGACTCAGATCAGTAACTGCCAAGTTTTGGTAAGAGAGCGTAGCAAGACAACACAGGATGGTGGTGTGTAAAATGACCCTGGTGGTATGTTTCCTTCAAAATAATTTTTTTTCAACTTTCTGTCGTTTGAATGAAATGTGTATTGTGTGCACAAGTGAATAAGGAAGTGGAAATTAATGGAAAGTACCAGAAAGACTGAATGAACAGATGGCTTGGGGGGAGAACTTTACATGAAATTATATAGAGTTTGAGAAAGTAACTAGTGAGCAGGAGAACCTGATGTGTCACATTGGCCTAAAATGAGCACATGATGGAACTACATATTTATTTAATCAAACGTGTAAAGTATTATCTAATGCAGGAGACAGAGTATATAAACTCTAAGGTTTTGATGTTTGAGAGACACTTTTCATTTCCCGGAGGAAGAAGATAATCCAGAATCCAAGTTTATTGCCTTGGTCTTCTTTGGAGCTCCAGTGATTGCCTGGAGCATGGTTGAATAGGATAAGCATATGACTAAAGACAGTGGTCATACAAAACCTGCCAAAGTGCCCCCAATCACAGAGTGGGACTAGAAGCTCTCAGCAAACCTCACCTATGCACAGGTACCAAATTCGCAATCGTACAACCCGCTTCAGGCTTCAGAAAGGCTTTGATTGATACACCCCAGAGCTGATGCACAGAGATGGAGGATATGAAGAGATAACTGATAATCATTAAGCTCATTAAGGTGTGTGATAATAAGCATTATTTACAGTAAACCAGCATGGTATTACAGTTTTTACCAATTGCTTACACACATTTTCAAAACTAAGTCTCCTTTTTCAAAACTCTACACAAAATTCTGAAAACTGCACACACAAAATGCAAAATGCCATAAACACATGTCAGAATGAAGCATTTGCATCAAATGGCAAACACGTCTTTCATAATAATACATTTCTAGATAAACCATGTAAACACTGCTGTTCTAAATCTAAAGCTCTTTGGTCTTTCATAGGCTTATATCAACATTTCAATACAATGTTCTACTGTGAAAGTAATCCGCTGAGAGGGGTAACAAGTACACCTTGTAGCAGACCTTCACCTTTTAGATTTTTGTCCACCTGCTCCCTGCTCTCACTACAAATCAAAATGTCATCTGCAAACATTACATCCACGGAGATTCCTGTCTAACCTCATCTGTCAGCCTGTCCATCACCAGAGCAAACAAGAAGGGAACAGCACACCTCACCACTGTCTTACAGCTCTCATACATGTCCTGCACCACTCTAACATACTTCTCTGCCTCTCCAGACGTCCTCATACAATACCACAGCTCCTCTCTCGGCACCCTGTCATACGCTTTCTGTAAATCTACAAAGACAGAATGCTACTCCCTCTGACCTTCTCTGTACTTCTCCATCAGCTTCCTCAAGGCAAATACTGCATCTATTGTACTCTTTCTAGGCATGAAACCATATTGCTGCTCACAAATGCTCACTTCTGCCCTTAGCTTAGGTCAAAAAGTTTTAAACAAACAGTTTAAACTACTGTTGATAAAGAATCTCTCTTTCAGAGTAGGTAATGAATAAACCCCCAGAGAAAACCACAGTGGTGTGACAAATAATAACAGGCAAAAAGCAACATGTCATTATAACTTTGGAAATTTTGGAAAGAGAAGGAGAGACAGATATAGGGAGAGAGAGTTGGGGAGGGATACAGGTTAAAGCATAAATTGATAAATCAGTTGTCTGACAGAGTTTTAGTCAGAAGCTGTCAGGGCTGCAGCTTCTCCTCCTCCTCTCTCTGAGGATGGAGGATCAGGACAGAGCAGAGCTCTGCTTTCCACAACTCCTCAATGCCTCCTGCAGGAAACCAGAGATCAGTCAGTCTGACGCTGTCCTCAGGTATTTGCTGTACTTCTTCTCTGTGGTTCTCAACCTGCTCGTCATCATCTCAGTCTCCCTCTTCAAGCAGAGATAAACTCAGCAAAACTTACAATTGATTCATTTTATAAGTGTGAACAGTCTGATTTACAAGAAAATGTTACTCAGAGTTAGTGTGTAAATAACTTCACATCTTGACACCAGACGTATTTTCTGCTTTGCTGACAATGTTTTTGAATGTTAAATGTCCAGATGTGCCACATGTAAGACATAACACTTTACATTAATGTCTGATATTACATTACATGTCTTTGTCTCCCTGCAGGCAGCTGCACACACCCACCAACCTCCTCATCCTCTCTCTGGCTGTGTCAGACTCCCTCTTTGGGCTTGTGACACCATTAGAAACTCAACGGAAAACAGGCTGTTGGTTGGTTGGTGACCTCATGTGTTCTCTCTATGTTTATGTGGCCTCATTCTGTCTCTATGCCTCAATAGGAAACATGGTTTTTATATCAGTCGACCGCTATGTAGCTATTTGTGACCCTCTGCATTATTCCACCAGAGTCACTGTGACAAGAGTTAAAAAGTGTGTTTGTATTTGGTGGATCTGTTCTGTTGTCTACTACAGTATTTTATTTTATTTTTTTACAATCTGACTCAACGAGGTAAGTTTAATACCTGCTACGGAGAGTGTGTGACAAAAATTTACTACGTGGAAGCATTTTTTGAGTTAATTTTGACATTGATTACTCCAATCATTGTGATCATAATTCTGTATCTAAGAGTGTTTGTGACGGCTGTGTCTCAGGCTCGTGCCATGCGCTCTCATGTTGCATCAGTCACACTCCAGGATTCAGGGACTGTAATGACTAAGAAATCTGAGCTGAAAGCAGCCAGGACTCTGGGTGTTGTTGTACTTGTGTTTTTATTGTGTTTCTGCCCATATTACTGTCTCTCTCTTGTGCAAGTAGATGCTGCTTTACAAAGGAAAGCCCCTATAACTGGTTTAGCTGCACTCTCTGGTCCCTTTCTTGTGTATGTTAACCCCTGTCTGAACCCTGTGATCTACGCCTTGTTCTACCCCTGGTTTAGAAAAGCTATCAGACTCATTTTCTCTCTTCAGATACTGCAGCCTGGCTCCCGTGAGACCAACATGCTGTAAACAGAGTAAACAGACAGAGTGCAGTGACTGAAATGTGATCTGCTCTATGGACAAAGAAATTCACTGGTTCATGTTCTTCAGTGAGTGAATTCACAAATCCAAACAGTGAAAATGTGCAGTTCTTAAAGTTGTTACTGTCAGATAATTTGTTGGATTTTCTCCTGATTGAAGTGATGCTTCATTATTTCCAGTGATGGTGCTTATTATCAGTAACCAGTCATACACACTCCCTGCTGCAGATATCTAACCTGTGTATTTCCAGTGTGAGTCTGTCCTGTTTCTCATTCAGCTTCTGGTTACAAACAGTTTTTTCCTCTGTGTCTGTTTTCACAAGTACCACGATGTGACTTCTATTACACAGAACTAAATAAGAAATAAACTTTAAAAATGACAACTATGATGAATGTGCTACATTTTACAATCCGTCTTTCTTTCTCAAATGTGCATAAACGCTTACATGTGAACTATATTGAAAATATAAAATCAAGTGAAGTGAAAAAAGATGGTAACAGACTTTCCTTTCATTTAGAATACTGATAATATTTTTTATAATAATTTGTGTTTGATAACTTGCAGTTGGTTCATGTGGCATCAAGGTGTCATTGTAACCATAGTATTAAACTGCCTCAGACCAGAGAACACAACAGGAAGGTGTTGATGCAGGTTTGGACAGTGTCAGGGTTTTCAGAAATACACAAACTCAGTTCCTAAGTATTTGTGTAAAAAGTACTTCACTACAAGTATCATTTTAAATTCTCTACCCAAGTTTAGGTATTATATACATGCTGTAGTGGTCAATAAAAAAGAAACAAATATAAATCTTAAATCTAGTGCAGATTTGTTTCACACCTTATCTGTTCCACAGGCAACACTACAGCAGGTCACAGCAGGACATATACAGTCAGGTTCATAAATATTAAAACAGAAATAGTTTTTTAAGCATTTGACCTCTGTACACCAACAAAGTCTGCAGCTATGAGAGGCCTGTGTTAAGAGTAAAAGGCCTTTTATACACACTAAAGCTTTTTATATGCATAATGAACTGAGATCCTTGATCAGAAATGATGTCCAGGGGGAAGCTGTGGAGATTAAACAACTGTTGGAAAAGTACCTCAACTATTTTGGAAAACCAGGGAGAAAATAGTGGTGTAGCTTTCTAAAATAAACTACAGATGATTTTAATCACCGTGTCAAAGTGTTTTTCTATGTTGTATATCCACATTACCCTACTGGTGGCATTCCATCAGGAATGCAACGTGTTTACCCTGAACCAGGCTCATTAAATCCAACCTGCAGTTCATCGTTTCAACTACCATCGACATCTCATAGTCTTGTTCTCGTTCACACATCTTCTGTCATAACCCTGTGTTTATGTTGACTTTGACACTAGATTTCCTATAGATTGTCTCTGTCTTTCTAACTTTTTTATACATTTTCACTCACCCTGTCTCCTGAAAGGTTCCTATACCCCTACCTCTTTTTCTCTTGCTCTGTGAAACTGGCAGACTACAGTCAACAAGGTGAACTTAATTTCAGCTTTTTCTGTACAGTCAGCAGTTCATCTAGTGGCACCAACAGAAACCATAATCACTCCATAGAATAACTTCATCTCAGCTGCTCTTACCAGCAATTTCGTCTTTTCTCACACTCCTTGCCCATTAGGATGGAGATTAAACATCCAAGATGGCGGTGCAGTGGTAGCGCACAGTGTCACTTCGGAGCAGATTGGTGCTAAATTGTGTAGCCAACTTTGTGCAACCTTAATAACATATGGAAATAGGACCAACTGATGTCTGCACATACCGTTGCCACACCCTTTTTTTTGGATCATTAGTCTGCATGTTAATTTGACACAGGTTTTACGCTGGATGCCCTTCCTTATGCAACCCTCCCCAATTTCTACCGGGTTTGGAACCGGCACTGCACAGCTGGGGAGGGGAATGGGCGGTTGGGGGTTTATTGTTTTGCCTAGGGACACTTCGACATGTGGTTGGAGAGTGAGGGGTTGGGAACCTCAGACCCTTTGGTCAGTAGGCAGTCACTCTACCAACTACGCCACTGGCGCCCCCAATTACCGTTGCCAAACACTACTAGAAATCAAAAATGACAGCAGAGATATTCTGCATGATGATCTGCGAGAGACAGTTTTAACCATTCTGTAATTCATGTTACACTTTTTCCATTTTTGGCCTGGACCTTTGAAAATGTATGTAAAAAAATTTACTTCTTTGATTGTGTGCAGTTTTCCAGTGTGCAGCTACTAGTCCTACCAACCTGCCAAATGTTTTGTTGTTGCTTTGTTGCTCTTTTTCTTTTGTCTCTTCACTTTCCATTCACCCTAAGATGGCCGCCCATCCTGAGCCTGGTTCTGCTGGAGGTTTCTTCCATTAAAGGGAGTTTTTCCTCTCCACTGTTGCTTAGGGCTTGCTTAACGGGGAATTGTTGGGTTTCCTCTATACATCTTTCTAATCTTGACTTTACTGTGTAATAATTCAAGAACTTTATTTATCAAATATTGAACTTCAAAAGGGCCTTTGAAGACACCAATGTCCACACTCCACGAGCTCCCCACTGGAAGGATGAGCGTGTACGCCTCAGTCCATTCCAGATTAAAAACCTGGTTTTCTCTGTCAACCTTCCTGCATTTAGCACAAACTGCATTTGACACACTGACTCACAGTTTTGCCGCTTTTCTTTCACTTGTCTTCTCACTTCTCCCTTTATATTTTTCTCTCCCTTTCACTGTTTTCACTCTAATGCAGGTTTTCCATTCTTCTATATAGTAATTGCCTGTTGTTCTCTGCCTGTGATTGACTTACATTCGTACCTTGACCAATGCAAATCCTAATGCCTAAACCGATGGCAACAAGTACTGACCAATCAGAGACAGCTGTTGCTGACCAATTCAACAACAGCTTGTTCCTGTTGCTGAAAATAAATTAAAACTCAATGATATGTTGGTTCCAGCTACAGGTTAGAGTCTGGGTCTGGACCCAGACTGCTGTCCGCTTATTATTGACTGCTGGTCTAAATCATAGACTCCAAAAACACACATGAAAATGGGGTGGGACAAAAACCCTGGGTGGCCATGAAGGTATCAATAACTTAACAACTGTACTGATTTTATAGCCTCTCTGAGCCAGTTAGTGAGAACTGAAGAAGCTTTTGGATGAGAGGAGACAAATATTCAAAAACTACCAATAAGTCCAGTTGCCACTGAACAGCACCTCTGGGAGCTAGATATGACATATTTATACATGTTTTGTAGTTTGTAGCTTATTTTACAGACTTGTAAGTTTGTAAAGATTTGAAGGTAAAAGCCACAAAAGAATAATCTGCATGACTGATGTCAGAATTGATCTCCTTTTTAGGTGTGTACTTAACAACAGTATTATATCGTGGAGAAAACTACTGCAATACATACACAGGAGTAATGTTCTGAATATATTTAAGCCAAGTTGTTACTTAAAAAAATACATATAATTTCCCCAAAATCTAGTCAATTTACCGCGGCCGAGAAAGACCCATGTAGTGTGTATTCTTCAATTGCATTCTATCCTTCACACCAATTTAATGTTTAAGCCTCAGTAAACTGAGCAGTCATTGGTGATTACCTGAAAACAGGTAGCACATTATCATGTACTAGTGAAGCCAGTTTCTGAGTTCTAAAGTCTCTTAGTGAACTTTATCCACAGGGCTGCTGTCAGCTACACACTCAGAGAAATACATGTGTTGTACAATTGGTTATTTATATACTGTAGGTTTCTGTCGATCCATCTGTGACCACTTAGCCTGTTTAGCGTCACAGGGGAGCTCAAGAACTATCCCAGTTGTGATGAGGCAAAAGGCAAAGTACACCCTGGACAAGTCACAAGTCTTATCTCAGGCCAACACAGACAGAGGGAGGAGGAAACCCACAGAACTGATACAACATGCAAATTTCACAAAGGCCACATTTGATCAGGGACATGATCCCGCAACCTTCTAGCTATGGGGCAGCAGCAGTAACCACTCCACCACCTGTACGTTGTGGCATTTGGTGCTTTTACAGATAATCATGATGATGATAATGACTATTGAAATTTTTTACCCATTTCACTACAATACAGGCTGCACTAAAGGAACAAACTGTACACTGACAGCAATTATCCTTTATGTTTCCATGAAAAACAAAATGCTTTGTAACGTTTTATACAGTGAGAAACCAGGTTAATATGAAAAAAAAAAAACAGTTGCGACTAAACAAACATCATTTGAATGCTTGATGTTGCACAGTAACTAATTAGAAATCAGGTGATTGAAAAGGTCTTTCAATCTGTACTTGAATCAAACTTTCTTAGTGCAGTACTGCTGCTTCAGAGCAGTCTACTTGTAGTACCTTTTAGACATGTATTTGCACTTTTATTTGAGTACTCAGTTTGTATACTTCTTCCAACTCTGAAACTGTCCAAATGGGTCAACACCTTCCTGTTCTGTTCTCTGGTCTGAGGCAGATTATCACAATGGTTACACTGACACCGTGAGGCCACAGAAACAAACTTCATGTTATAAAACAGAAACTATTATTATTATTATTATTATTATTATTATTATTATTATTAGTCAGAAAAAAACATTTGTAATCAGAAGCTGAATGAGAAACAGGACAGACTCAGACTGGAAATACACAGGTTAGATATCTGCAGCAGTGTATGGCTGGTTACTGATAATAAGCACATCACTGGAAATAATGAAGCATCACTTCAATCAGGAGAAAATCCAACAGATTATCTGACAGTAACAACTTTAAGAACTGCACATTTTCACTGTTTGGATTTGTGAATTCACTCACTGAAGAACATGAACAAATGAGATTCTTTGTCCATAAAGCAGATCACATTTCAGTCACTGCACAGTCTCTGTTTACAGCATGTTGGTCTCACGGGAACCAGGCTGCAGTATCTGAAGAGAGAAAATGAGTCTGATAGCTTTTCTAAACCAGGGGTAGAACAAGGCGTAGATCACAGGGTTCAGACAGGGGTTAATACCCACAAGAAAGACGCCAATGGCTAGAGGTAAACCAATAAAATTGTCTTTCTCTTGTATAGTAGCAGCAATTTGTAGAAGACTGATGCAGTTACATGGGCAGAAACACATTAAAAACACAAATACAACAACACCCAGAGTCCTGGCTGCTTTCAGCTCAGATTTCTTAGTCATTACAGTCTCTGATTGCTGGAGTGTGACGGCTGCAACATGAGAGCGCATGGCACGAGCCTGAGACACAGCCGTCACAAACACTCTCATATACAGAATAATGATCACAGTGACTGGAGCCAGAAATGACAAAACAACATCAAGAACTCCTCCAATATAGTCAATGTATACATCACACTCTCCGTAGCAGAAATTGTATACACCTGGTTGTTCCAGAATATGTAGATAAAGTATACCACTGTAAACAACAGAACAGATCCACCACATACAAACACACATTTTAACTCTTGTCACAGTGACTCTGGTGGAATAATGCAGAGGGTCACAAATAGCCACATAACGGTCAACTGATATAAACACCATTTCTCCTATTGAAGAAGAGAAAGCGATCGAATTCACAAAACCATGTAGAGAACACATGATGTCACCAAGAAACCAACAGGCTGTTATTCGGTGAACTTCTAGCACTATGTCAAGCCCAGTAAGAAAGTCTGACACAGCCAGAGAGAGGAGGAGGAGGTTGGTGGGTGTGCGCAGCTGCCTGCAGGGAGACAAAGACATGTAATGTAATATCAGACATTAATGTAAAGTCATATGTCTTACATGTGGCACATCTGGACATTTAACATTCAAAAACATTGTCAGCAAAGCAGAAAATACGTCTGGTGTCAAGATGTGAAGTTATTTACACACTAACTCTAAGTAATATTTTCACTTATAAAAAGAATCAATTGTAAGTTTTGCTGAGTTTATCTCTGCCTGAAGTGGGAGACTGAGATGATGACGAGCAGGTTAAGAACCACAGTGAAAACACAGATGAAGTACAGCAAATACATGAGGACAGCGTCAGACTGATTGAGCTTTGGTTTCCTGCATGATGCATTGAGGAGTTGTGGAAAGCAGAGCTCTGCTCCGTCCTGATCCTCCATCCTCAGAGAGAGGAGGAGGAGAAGCTGCAGCCTTGACAGCTTCTGACTTAAACTCTGTCAGACAAACTGATTTATAAGTTTTTTTCTTAACCTCTGTCCCTCCCTTTTTTACTCACTCTCTCTCAACTCTGTCACTTATTCCCGTTTTTATATATAAATCCAAAGTTCAAAAACATGCACTTGAAATTATACAGAACTTTCACCTAAATTTATTTTAAAAAACATATTAGAATATATTTACATAAATTATAGTACCATTGCAATTATGGTAGTCTTGAAGTGTTTTTGAATTGTCATTTAATAGCCAAAAGAAAAAATCTAATTAAAATTTGATACTTATATTTCTGTCTGAAGGCTGTTTTATTAGATTGAGTCGTTTAAAGTGGAAAATGTTAATATATAATATTTTTTACACGTTTTTTGAGAAGGTGAACATTTTTATGATTAAGGAGAAATGTGTAATTTTTCATTGTAAAACACACTGCAAAAAAAATTATAATAAATTAAATGCATAAAAATCAATTTTACTACCAATCATTGACCTATCTCAGTGAAGAATAATTATAATAATCATATACTACAATTGTATTTTATGGAAATTGTTTTAGTTATTTTTTCTGGGGGGGGTGAGGGTACTGATGAAAAAACTGTGGAGCTACATATATATACACAGTATATAATAGCATTTAAAGGGTTAAAAACCCCAAAATAAAATTAATATTTGATATGTATATTTCAGGCTGATGTAGTTTTAAAAGTCTGGGTTGTTTAAAGTGGAAAACGATATTAATGCTTTTCTTAAGTTGACATTTTTGTCATTACGTACAAATGTGTTAGGATTTTGAAGGACCTCTCAAGGGTAAAAAATATGGTAAAAGCATAATGGTGTTATAATTTTAATAAATTCAGAAGTAACACATTTTAAATGCAATTCTGCTATTTAACATTTAAATCCAGTTGAAACACAATTAAATACACATTTTTACACTACTCTTTAAAACATACTGCTGAACTGTAGTTTAAATAATAAAACCTGGATCCTTATTTATTCTACACAGAAATTGTTTTTATTTTAGTCTTTTACATTCAAATCAGACAAACATTGTTTAAACCCTGTGTGTACAACACCTTGGCCATGTTTTTAGGAAAGAAGAAGAGGAAATGAATGCTGTCTTTAAATATAAGATAAACTTACCACAACCTGAACATTTTAGATTTCTGCAGATTTATCCTTATTTATGAGGCACATGTGTAAGTTATCAACAGCCTCAAGTTTAGTAGTTAAAACCTGCATCAACACTTTCCTGTTCTGTTCTCTGGTCTGAGGCATTTTAACACAATGGTTACACTGACTGCATGTTATCAAACACAAATCATTATTATTAGTCAGATTTCTAAAGTAAAGGAAACACATCCTGTTTCTCTTCAGTTGACTGAAATACTAATTCTCAGTCTCCTGCTCCTTTTCATGTCCTGCCATCTGTCTTTTGAATTCCTCTCTTTGTTGGGACTATTATTGACCAACATTAATCCACCCAGTCTGTTACCATCTGCTTTCAATTCACTTAATATTTTATCTTCAATATAGTCTGTTGGACATTCATCATAATTGTTGTAATTTTCAAAGTTTGCTTCTTATTTAGTTCTGTGTAACAGAAGTCACTGTGTGGTGCTTGTGAAAACAGACACAGAGGAAAAAACTTCCAGCTGAAGCTGAAGGAGAAACAGGACAGACTCACACTGGAAATACACAACTTAGATACCTGCAGCAGGGAGTGTGTATGACTGGTTACTGATAATAAGCACATCACTGGAAATAATGAAGCATCACTTCAATCAGGAGAAAATCCAACAGATTATCTGACAGTAACAACTTTAAGAACTGCACATTTTCACTGTTTGGATTTGTGAATTCACTCACTAAAGAACATGACCCAGTGAATTTCTTTTTCCATAGAGCAGATCACATTTCAGTCACTGCACAGTCTCTTTTTTACAGCATGTTGGTCTCACGGGAGCCAGGCTGCAGTATCTGAAGAGAAAAAATGAGTCTGATAGCTTTTCTAAACCAGGGGTAGAACAAGGCGTAGATCACAGGGTTCAGACAGGGGTTAACATACACAAGAAAGGGACCAGAGAGTGCAGCTAAACCAGTTATAGGGGCTTTCCTTTGTAAAGCAGCATCTACTTGCACAAGAGAGAGACAGTAATATGGGCAGAAACACAATAAAAACACAAGTACAACAACACCCAGAGTCCTGGCTGCTTTCAGCTCAGATGTCTTAGTTACATTACATTACAGTCCCTTAATGCTGGAGTGTGACGGCTGCAACATGAGAGCGCATGGCACGAGCCTGAGACACAGCCGTCACAAACACTCTCAGATACATTAACATAACGTAATTAACAAATATCCCACACATTCCCTAGCAGGACCAATACTTACGTGGTTGAATAAGATCTTCTTCTTTTGCTTTCGGCTGTTCCCTTTCAGGAGTTGCCACAGCAAATCATGTGGCTCCATCTAACCCTGTCCTCTGCATCCTCTTCACTCACACCAATTAACTTCATGTCCTCTCTCACTACATCCATAAATCTCCTCTTTGGTCTTCCTCTAGACCTCCTGCCTGGAAACTCCAACCTCAGCATCCTTCTACCGATATATATCACAATTTCTTCTCTGAACATGTCCAAACCACCTCAATCTGGGGTCTCTGACTTTATCTCCAAAACATCTAACATGAGCTGTCCCTCTGATGCCCTCATTCCTGATCCTGTCCATCCTCGTCACTCCCAAAGAGAACTTCAACATCTTAAGCTCTGCTACTTCCAGCTTTGCCTCCTGTCTTTTCTTCGGTGCCACACTCTCTAAGACGAACAACATCTCTGGTCTCACCACCGTCTTGAACACCTTTCCTTTCATTCTCGCTGATACTCTTTCATCACACAACACAACTGACACTTTTCTCTACCCGCTCCAACCTTCCTGCACTCGCCTCTTCACCACACTCTCCGTTGCTCCAAACCGTTGACCCTAAGTACTTAAAGTCCTGCACCTTCTTCACCTCTGCTCCCTGTAACCTCACCATTCCACTTGGGTCACTCTCATTGACACATGCATGTATTCTGTCTTGCTGCGGCTCAGCTTTATTCCTCGGTTTTTCAGAGCAGACCTCGACCTCTCTAGATTTTCCTCCACCTGCTCCCACTACAAATCACAATGTCATCTGCAAACATCATAGTCCATGGAGATTCCTGTTTAACCTCATCTGTCAGCCTGTCCATCACCAGAGCAAACAAGAAGGGGCTCAGAGCTGATCCTTGATGCAGACCCACCTCCACCTTGAACTCCTCTGTCACACCTACAGCACCTCACCACTGTCTTACAGCTCTCATACATGTCCTGCACCACTCTAACATACTTCTCTGCCACTCCAGACGTCCTCATACAATACCACAGCTCCTCTCTCTGCACCGTGTCATACGCTTTCTCTAAATCTACGAAGACACAATGCAACTCCCTATGACCTTCTCTGTACTTCTCCATCAGCATCCTCAAAGCAAATACTGCATCTGTTGTTCTCTTTCTAGGCATTAAACCATATTGCTGCTCACAAATGTTCACCTCTGTCCTTAGCCGAGCTTCCACTACTCTTTCCCACAACTTCATTGTGTGGCTCATCAGCTTTATTCCTCTGTAGTTGCCACAGTTCTGCACATCTCCCTTGTTCTTAGAAATAGGCACGAGTACACTTCTCCTCCAGTCCTCTGACATCCTCTCACTCTCCAAGATCTTGTTAAACAAACTAGTCAGAAACTCTACTGCCACCTCTCCTAGACACTTCCATACCTCCACAGGTATGTCATCAGGACCAACTGCCTTTCCGCTCTTCATCCTCTTCAACGTCCTCCTCAATTCACTCTTACTAATCTTTGCTACTTCCTGCTCCACACCAGTCACCTCTTCTACTCTTCGTTCCCTTTCATTTTCCTCATTCATCAACTCTTCAAAGTTCTCTTTCCATCTTCCCATCACACTCCTGGCACCTGTCAATATATTTCCATCCTTATCTTTAATCACACTAACCTGCTGCACATCCTTCCCATCTCTATCTCTTTGTCTGGCCAACCTGTACAAATCCACCTCTCCCTCTTTGGTGTCCAACCTAGTATACAAGTCCTCATATGCTCTTTGTTTGGCCTTTGCTACCTCTACCTTCACCTTATGCTGCATCTCCCTGTACTCCTGTCTACTCTCTTCAGTCCTCTCAGTGTCCCACTTCTTCTTAGCTAACCTCTTTCTCTGTATACACTCCTGAACTTCTTCATTCCACCACCGTCTCCTTGTCCACTGTCGTCTTTCCAGATGACACACCGAGTACCCTCCTACATGAAATCTGCACCAATCACCACTCTCTCACCTCTGGAGATGCTCTGCATCACTTCATCTAACTCACTCCAGAATTTCTCCTTCTCTTCTAACTCACATTCTACCTGTGGGGCATAACCACTACCAACGTTGAACATCACGTCTTCAATTTCCAGCTTCAGACTCATCAACCTGTCTGATACTCTTTTCACCTCTAGAACATTCCTCACAAACTTCTCTTTCAGGATAACGCCTACCCCATTTCTCTTCCTATCCGACTAATGATAAAACATCTTGAACCGTGTTCCTAAGCTTCTAGCCTTGCTACCGGTCCACCTGGTCTCCTGGACAGACAGTATATCCACCTTCCTTCTCTGCATCATGTCAATGAACTCTCTAGCCTTCGCTGTCACAGTAACCAACATTCAAAGTCCCAACTGTCTTGGCTTTACTCTTCTCTCTCTGCCTACAGACATGCCTTCCTCCTCGGCTTCTTCAACCAAATTCCAAAAGCAATCTGTAGTTCAACAGCAACGGTGGCAGTCATTAACCTGGGGTGTGACCTATCTGGTATGGAATATTCAGATTCAGTTTGAAATACATGATTTGCATATTTAATTTGGCATGTGTTTTATGCCAGATGTCCCTCTGCATTTATCCAGACTTGGGACTTGGGAAGAAGACACTGTCTTGTGCCTCCTAAGTACATCAGGAGCAACTTGGGGTTCAGCGTCTTGCCCAAGGACACTTCGACACATAACTGGAACTAGAGATCAAACCACTGAGCGTGTGGTACGTGGATGAATGCTTACCAGCTAAGCTACAGCTGCCGCAAATGATTTCTAATTTGAATCATCGCTGATTATGGTCAGTTTGTAGAATGTTGGAATCAAACTCGACTTATTGGTATTTAAATTCTCCACTCTCCCAGCTCACCATTACACCACTGTGGAATACTCTGGTGGGCTATATTCCAAATATGACAGCAGCTGTCTGGTAGATCCGATTTAAAACTGGTATATACCAAGAAGTTCTTAATGCCTCAGTTGTTGTTGACAGTAGGATTAGGTACTGTGGATGAGGAGAACTGCAGGTTGGAATTTGAAACACATTGCTGTCAATCCTCACTTTTCAGTAAAAAAATAACACTCATTTTTGCGGTGACAATCTTGAATGAAAAATTACTTGAGTTTCAATGAAAATAGAGCTAAGAGCAAACATTAATTACATCAGAACTGGGAAAAAAGGGGAGGAAAAAAATGGAAAAGAGAAAGAAAGAATGGGAAAAAGTCATAGAGATGAGAGAGAGTGAGAAAGAAAGGGAGGGACAGAGGTTAAGAAAAAACTGATAAATCAGTTGTCTGACAGAGTTTTAGTCAGAAGCTGTCAGGGCTGCAGTTTCTCCTCCTCCTCTCTCTGAGGATGGAGGACCAGGACAGAGCAGAGCTCTGCTTTCCACAACTCCTCAATACTTCCTGCAGGAAACCAAAGATCAGTCAGTCTGATGTTGTCCTCATGTATTTGACATTCTTTATCTCTGTGTTCACTGTGGTTCTCAACCTGCTCGTCATCATCTCAGTCTCCCACTTCAGGTAAAGATAAACTCAGCAAAACTTACAATTGATTGAAAGTGTGAAAAGTCTGATTTACAAGAAAATGTTACTTAGAGTTAGTGTGTAAATAACTTCACATCTTGAAACCAGACGTATTTTCTGCTTTGCCAACAATGTTTTTGAATGTTAAATGTTCAGATGTGCCACATGTAAGACATATCACTTTACATTAATGTCTGATATTACATTACATGTCTTTGTCTCCCTGCAGGCAGCTGCGCACACCCACCAACCTCCTCCTCCTCTCTCTGGCTGTGTCAGACTCCCTCTTTGGGCTTATGACACTAGTAGAAGCTCAGAGACAAACAACGTGTTGGTTACTTGGTGATCGAATGTGTTCTCTACATGTTTATGTGAGCTCGATCTGTTTCTGTGCCTCAGTAGGCGACATGTTGCTCATATCCGTCGACCGCTATGTGGCTATTTGTGACCCTCTGCATTATTCCACCAGAGTCACTGTGACAAGAGTTAAAATGTGTATTTATATGTGTTGGATCTGTTCTGCTATCTACTACGGAGTCACTATAAAAGATACTCTGGCTCAACCAGGTATGTATAATTCCTGCGATGGACAATGTGTGATTTCAATGGACTATATTGCAGGAGTTTTTGATCTTGTTTTGTCATTTATTGCTCCAATCACTGTGATCATAATTCTGTATCTGAGAGTGTTTATGACGGCTGTGTCTCAGGCTCGTGCCATGCGCTCTCATGTTGCAGCCGTCACACTCCAGCATTCAGGGACTGTAATGACTAAGAAATCTGAGCTGAAAGCAGCCAGGACTCTGGGTGTTGTTATAGTTGTGTTTTTAATAAGTTTCTGCCCTTATTACTGTCTCTCTCTTACACTACATGGCACAGATTTACCTGCAACCTCTGGTGTCTTTATGTTGTGTATCAGTCCCTGTCTGAACCCTGTGATCTACGCCTTGTTCTACCCCTGGTTTAGAAAAGCTATCAGACTCATTTTCTCTCTTCAGATACTGCAGCCTGGCTCCCGTGAGACCAACATGCTGTAAACAGAGACTGTGCAGTGACTGAAATGTGATCTGCTCTATGGACAAAGAAATTCATTTGTTCATGTTCTTCAGTGAGTGAATTCACAAATCCAGACAGTGAAAATGTGCAGTTCTTAAAGTTGTTGCTGTCAGATAATCTGTTGGATTTTCTCCTGATTGAAGTGATACTTCATTATTTCCAGTGATGGTGCTTATTATCAAAAAAACAAAAATAAAAAACTATTTAAAACAACTTACTATCACAGTTGCTACCTACTACCAAACAGGTCACTAACATGACATTTGTGCTGTGTCCTTGTTTATAATTAGATTTAAATCACAAGGAAAATCACACATGTATCCTTTTAATGAACACAAAATTTTAAGTGTCCAGTTTAAGTTTGTATAATTTTTGTAGCATTTTAAGAATAAATTATTAGTATTAGTCTTGATGTTATAAATGTCTTAGCTTCTTGGACTTAAATTTGTATTGTTTTGTTACTTCCCAAATTAAAGTAAAAAAGCGTTCCATTTTCAATGAGAACTGTTTATGAGGTTTTTCATCTGGGTTGTAATTCTCCAACCATGACAGAGACAGGGTGTGTAACCAAATTTAATTCCATAGATGAGTAACGGCCTACCTTTTTTTGGCAATAGGAAAAAGGTGTTAAATAACTAAACTATTGTTTGAATGTATAATAAACTGATTTTATAGTCACCATATGCTCAGGAATATCAGTAAATCCAGTCCTTAATCTTCTTGTCTAAAAATGAATCTTATTTTTTGTTGGTTTAATTCAATAAAATGTTTGTAAATAGATCACAAATGAAAAAATATTTTTAATCAGCCAAAAAGAACTAATCTTTTATGTTTTCCCTATTGACTTGCCTTGTACCTCACTTGTAAGTGGAAGGGTCTTTAACTGTGTAATGAAAACGTGACTTCTTCCAAAATATATCGTCATATGGGATACTTCCTAATTTAAGACGCGTATTGCCGCCTCCGCTTTTGTTCAGAGCTACAGTAACAACAAATTCCAGCTCATCATTAGTAAGTGTTGTGTAATTACGTTGCATCACCTGAGCAATATGTTCCAGAAACATGTCTGTATTCTACTGATCGTCGGGGCGTAATGCAGTTTGAATATCAATTGCCAGTGAAGGCCCTGTTAGCGCTGTATTTAAACAATTATCTAAAGTTTAATTTGCATTGCATGATTTATCACATCTCTTAACATGTTTCTAATTCTATGTGGTACAAGAGGCAGGTTGCTTAAACCGATGTCACACAGGTCCACATGCTGACAAGGCTCCACAGAATTAAATGTTGGTATCCCTCTAATCTAATCGATTCCCTGTCTGACTGTCTCAGAGAACCCTTCGTACCCATCATCCCCTCCTGACTGTGTAATAAGCGCTCCATCCACCCAGTATCAGAGCTGCTCTGGCCTATCACCCTGTCACACATCTGTCTGTTACACCCCTTCCTTTCTGACCGTTAATCACTTCATCCACCCTGTCAGTATTAGAGAAGGTCTGTCATATCACCCCATTATTTATGCTCTGCTCCCACCGTCTCATAATTTGGAGCATCTGACTGTCCGACAAATCCCTGCTACTTTCCATTATATCCATATCCAAAAGTTCATCTAACAATTGCTGGTAAACTCTACTCTGCTTAACCAAGCACTCTGTCACCATAGCAATATCAGAGTCATTGCCTGGCGGCCTAGTTGTGCCTCTCTGTGCCACTGTGATACGGAAACACATTGAAATGACATTTCATTATCATCATCATTAACATTGCTGATGCTGTGGACATGTGTGGTGGCACCTTCTAGTGATTTAAATATTTTTCTCGGAGGCCCCATGTTCTTATCATGTGGTGAATAATTAATTATTTGTACACTCTCCCTCCCTTCTTTAACTCACGTAGCATCTGGGACAATATGTAAAGATGAGTGCTGTTTTCAGGTGTAAGGTTATCAATGCACCCTGTGTGCTGGTTTAAAGAGTCTGTGATGGTTTTATTAATTTCAATTCAATTCAACTTTATTTATATAGCGCCAATTTACAACAAAGTTATCTCAAGGCACTTTACAGAATAAAGTCAAGATTATAGAGATGTATAAAGAGAACCCAAAAATTCCCCCTTGAACAAGCTCTAGGCAACAGTGAAGAGGAGTGAGAGTTAGTATTTCAGTCAACTGAAGAGAAGCAGGACTGGTTTCCCTTACTTTTGAATTGTGACCAATATTACTACTAATTAATTTGTTTGATAACATGCAGTTTGTCCCTGTGGCCTCAAGGTGTCAGTGTAACAATTCTGTGAAACTGTGTTAGACAAGAGCGCAATACAGGAAGGAAGTGATGCAGGTTTAAACAGTGTCAGAGTTTTTAAAAAATAACAGAAGCTCAATTCTCAGGTACTTGCCTGAAAGTAATGCATTACAGGTAATACCATTTTTAAATTAATTTTTAAAGTACTAAGTGCGTGTTTGTAAGTCCAAAAATAACAGTACTGCATTCACTCATGGAGATACTCATCATGGGTTTGTGCATAGTCTGGGATTTGATCTGGGATACTTATGTGATGCTTTACTCATTTAGCCACCGCTATTGCAAGACTGTGAAAACCGCATTACTTTTAACTGGATATACATGTCAGCTGTCCAAAGAAAGCAGACTGCCGAGTTCAAGATAATGTACACTCCCCCTCAAAAGTATTGGAAGCCATTTCCTTTATTTTTTGTTGTAAACATTTGGGTTTCACATTAAAAGATGAATGAGAAATGAGATTTCAGGTCTTTTTCCACGTTTTTACATGTGCATCTGATACAGAACTTAGCACAAACTAGCACCTTTTGTCTGAACACTTCTCGTTCCTTTTCATTTTCCTCATTCATCAACTCTTCAAAGTTCTCCTTCCATCATCCCATCACACTCCTGGCACCTGTGAATACATTTCCATCCTTATCTTTAATCACACTAACCTGCTGCACATCCTTCCCATCTCTGTCTCTTTGTCTGGCCAACCTGTACAAATCCACCTCTCCCTCTTTAGTGTCCAACCTAACATACAAGTCCTCATATGCTCTTTGTTTGGCCTTTGCCACCTCTAACTTCACCTTGCGCTGCATCTCCCTGTACTCATGTCTACTCTCTGCATCATGTCAACAACTCTCTAGTCTTCCCTGTTATAGTCCCAACATTCAAATAAATACTCTCAGTCCTACGAGGTTTCCTCTTTTCTCTCTGCCTATGAACACGCCTTCCTCCTCTCCTTCTTTGACCAACAGTAGCCCAATTTCCATCGGCACGCTGTACGTCAACACAACCGGTGGCGGTCGTTGTTTCTGGCCTGACCACTCAAGTGTCTCACAACTGTGGAAATTAGGTGTGTGGGCTACTCTATTGCCTCCAGAATAAAATGCATATCCCGTATCCAATCATCCATGAGCATCTTGCTGTCAGCATTACTATTGAATACTTAGAAATTCTTAACTTGAGTTTGCCCCCCCATGAAATATCTGTTGGAGGTCTGCTTTAGCTGTGGCTGAATAAGGCAGAGGAGGCAGGGGCAGCTGGATGGTTCATGAAGAGCATCTCTGGTTGAAATGACTGTGGCAGGCTGGGAGGGAGCTGTGGAGCTGTGGGCTCTAAGACATCATCTGGGGGGTGGGGAACAAGACTTGTCATAATTGTAGCTGCCAGCTGGAGTATACAGTAGAGCTGTCAGCTGATTAGTAATCTGGCTGAAATTTTGGCCCAAGGGAGCTGGTGTGGTCCAAGTAGGGTCAGGAAGGCTGCATCGAAGCTCCCAAACCCCACGGCAAGGATAGAGCGGCTGGAGTAGTGTGGTTGTCATAAGCTAAGTTCTCAGGGCAGTGAGGTGAGTTGTGGGCCCGGTTCTGGGCTTTGGAGCTGCTCATTTGTCTCTACTGCAGTACTGCCCTGCAGATGAAAGTCAGTAAGCCTGGTGGTGTGGTTAGTCAGCCTGGGTCTCACTGCCTGCTCCGGGCTCGCCCTCTCTGCTTCACTTAAAGGGCACTGTGGTGTCCTCTCTAGGTCATGTTTGTGGCCAGCTGCAGAGATGGGGCACAGTATCCTTCCAGCCTTTATCAAGCTCTAGCTTCCAGCAGCAATTTAGGAGTGATTTCTGTTTATTGATTTTTTTTTAACCAATAAATGTATTTGTTAGTTCAGTCCCTCTCACGGTCTCCTCACTTGGGTCCGCCTTTGCACTAAATTGTGACACAATACACATTTGTCAAACATATCACTTCAGATTCCCCATTTTCAACATACCACTGACTTTCATATTCACCTACTGGTCCTACACTTACGTGTGCTGTGCAGTGTAGTGACTTATGACGTTGGAATGTTTCTGCTTGTGTGTGTGTAAAGTCTGTAAGCTGCTGTGTAACAGGCATGTTGTCAACAAGCTGCCAATTATATGCATATTGTGAATGGATGTTAATCATCTGATTGAGCTGTGATAGATATCTTTCATTTCACTTTGATTCCATCAATGGTTGAACATGGCACTATGCCAATTTTACACATTAAATCTTTACTCAGATTTACTGGACAGTTTTGTGACATTATGAATAAGTGTTGAGCAGTTTTCTAAAACAGGTTTTCCACTAGCACCTATTGTAAGACATGATCTACCACTCAATATGGGAGGACTTGGTAATGACCCAGTCTTCAGAACAGAGCTTGTAGCTCCTGAATCAACCAAGAAGGTTTTCAACCAAATCAACCAGATCATATCTGGGTTTTATTTTTGCGTGTGTGAATCTGCGGGTTACCTGATCTGATGTCTGCTCCTCTATAGGTGTCACCTGATCCAGTGTCTGCTCCCCCTGCTCTCCCATCAGTCAGCCTGTTTCTTATTCACAGAGCAGTCTCTTGCCCAGTTGCCCTTCTCACCACACTGGTAACAAGCTTCTGGGTGATGGTGGTATCGTCTTCTTCCCAGGCCACGTCCCCTTCTTTGTCCTCGGCCACGAGCAGTCATGTTGGCCATAACACTGAACATGGTGTATTGTGCAGAATCAACCTTATGTTGGCGCCTCTGTTTCTTTTGTTTTTCATTCTGTGTCTCTTCTGCGTGTTCTGCATGTTGCAGAATGTCTCTAAGTGGACAGATATTCCAAGTCAAAAAACTCTGTTTCACTGACTCAGCAATTTCTGGTTTCATTCTGTTTAGAAATGCATCCTTCATGTGGGCCTCACAGGCACTCATGGGGTTCCTTCCCAGTCCATCCTCTGGTGGAACATGACCACTGTGGATGTCATATGCCTTAGTTCTGAGCGAGAAATGCTCCCACAAACTCATTTGGCTCCTGCTGTATGGCACTGATCACACTCATGTCTTGCTTAAGTGGAAACTTTGCTTGCACACACTGCACCTGTAGTAATATAGCGTTTCTGGATAAAGTATTGTCTTCGTGTTCCCAGTCTTGCTCCTTCAGACAAAGCTTCAGATTAGAGTTGGTAAACAAGTGTCTGACTATGTGAAAATCACATCCCAGCTGTCATTTCAACAGGCGTTCCATTTCCTGAAAGGTTGGTTTGTAGTCCTGCACCATTTTCTGGAAGTCCTCTCCCCACTTGTCAGCATTTCTTTTTGAGTGGGTGACTTTTTCTTCTTTAATTTCCAATTCTGTGCATGGGCAAAAAACAAGTTGGGGGCCATGAACTCCTCTAACACTGTCCTGGGGAAAGTGGGGACATGCATATCAACTCTTTTCTGTTCTTCAAGATTGGGGGGAAAGTTGTGTCCAGTAGTGATGCATCAGAAGCATTGCCCCTCTGTGCTCTTCATGTGGCTGCTTCATTTTCTGATGGGGGAGGGCTGGCTTGGATTTCCTCCTGCTCTGCTGCTTGGCTCTGATATGGTGGGGGAGGCGGTGGAGGACCAGAGTCCAAATCTGGATCCACCTTATGGAACTCAGACAAAACACATACAGAGGATCAGTGTCTGAACAATATTTTGGTCTAGTTTATCTTTTAACTGGGCAAACTATCAGCTACTCAGACAATTAGTTACAACCACCCTTACACTCTTTTGAAATTTCTTCACATAATGGTGATAATAATACATATATATATATATACACATATATGTACATATACACATACATACATATACACAGACATATATATGTATATATACATACATATAAATCATGTGCCTCCATCTAACTCTATCCTCTGCATCCTCTTCACTCACACCAACTAACTTCATGTCCTCCCTCACTACGTCCATAAATCTCCTCTTTGGTCTTCCTCTAGATGTCCTGCCTGGCAGCTCCAACCTCAGCATCCTTCTACCGATATATTCACAATGTCTTCTCTGAACATGTCCGAACCACCTCAGTCTGGACTCTCTGACTTTATCTCCAAAACATCTAACATGAGCTGTCCCTCTGATCCCCTCATTCCTGATCCTGTCCATCCTCGTCACTCCCAAAGAGAACCTCAACATCTTAAGCTCTGCTACCTCCAGCTCTGCCTCCTGTCTTTTCTTCAGTGCCACTGTCTCTAAGACGAACAACATCTCTGGTCTCACCACCGTCTTGAACACCTTTCCTTTCATTCTCGCTGATACTCTTTTATCACACAACACACCTGACACTTTTCTCGACCTGTTCCAACCTGCCTGCACTCGCCTCTTCACCTCTTTTCCACACTCTCCGTTGACCCTAAGTACTTAAAGTCCTGCATTTTATTCACCTCTGCTCCCTGTAACCTCACCATTCCACCTGGGTCCCTCTCATTGACACACATGTATTCTGTCTTGCTGCGGCTAAGCTTCATTCTTCTGTTTTCCAGAGCAGACCTCCACCTCTCTAGATTTTCCTCCACCTGCTCCCTGCTCTCACTACAAATAACAATGTCATCTGTAAACATCATAGTCCATTCTTGACTAACCTCATCTGTCAGCCTGTCCATCACCAGAGCAAACAAGAAGGGGCTCAGAGCTGATCCTTGATGCAGACCCACCTCCACCTTGAACTCCTCTGTCACAACTACAGCTCCTCACCACGGTCTTACAGCTCTCATACATGTCCTGCACCACTCTAACATACTTCTCTGCCACTCCAGATGTCCTCATACAATACCACAGCTCCTCTCTCTGCACCGTGTCATACGCTTTCTCTAAATCTACGAAGACACAATGCAACTTCCTATGACCCTCTCTGTACTTCTCCATCAGCATCCTCAAAGTAAATACTGCATCTGTTGTACTCTTTCTAGGCATGAAACCATATTGCTGCTCACAAACGGTCACCTCTGCCCTTAGCCTAACTTCCACTACTCTTTCCCACAACTTCATTGTTTGGCTCATCAGCTTTATTC